>NC_083319.1:86000976-86636497 GCF_963455315.2 Globicephala melas
CAGAGTTGTTACATATTTTTTATGTCTTCAAAGAAAAAAACAGCAAAATCTCTGTGAAAGATATTTTAAAAAGGTATTGTTTCAGTTTTCCTTACGGTGACAAGCAGGGCGTTCTTGTTCTCCCAAGACATGAGCCTCCCATAGGACTACTGGCAAAGCTGTTTTGTCAGTGGGCTCCAAGTTCGTTGTTACAAAACTCCTGGCCAGCCTTTTCCTGGCAGATGGAAATATGGCCAGCCCTTCCGGTTATGAGGCCATGGCTACTCACTTATTCCACTCAACCCTAACCTTCTGGGCTCTGTATGTTGGGACACAGTGAATAGCCCAGGTACAAAGCCAGGTTAGAGACCCACCTGGGGGCCTGGGGAGCCTTCTCTCAGTCTTTGCTCTGCGTCCCACAAGGGTGGGGAAGGGGAGGAAGGAGTGTGCCTCTCCAGGAGTCTCTTTTCAATTTAGAGGTATTTGTTGTAGCAAGTGGCTTTAGGTGCGGCCATTTTTGTACATGCTGAGAGATGGATGTGGCACAGTTTTTCCAGGTGATTCAAAAGTTCTCTAAATAGAACCACCTTTAAGTCATCATGCTAAGCAGGTTTACTTTTAACCATTCTTTTTCTAGCAACCGGGGCCTTGACTGGTGCCATGTGATGATAGTGATTGTAGTGGTGGTTGTGATGGGGGAAGAAGAAAAGGTAGTATTGGTCATGGTGATGGTGCTGATAATGTTACTAGTGGAGGTGGTGATGGCCATGGCAGTAGTCAATGGCAATAGCAGCAGTGGCAATGGGGGAAGTAACAGTGGTGATGGGTAGAGATGGTGGTGGTGGCAGCACTGGGGGCTACAGACTTCTGCCTACAGAAGCCATTCTTCATCTTTGCAGATGCATTGGCTTAGGGAATCTGCTTGTTGTCCCTTTGCTACACACAGTATGCCCAGTGGAGCTAACAACTGGCTTTTGGTAGATCTTGCCTTCCACTGAATAGTGAGGTTTGTTTGTGGGTGAGATGGGTACATGCCCTTTTTCAGAGGCAGGTCTCCATTTTAGAGTCAGAGAACAGCCTATCTTCTTTTTTTTTTTTTTTTGCGGTACGCGGGCCTTTCACTGTTGTGGCCTCTCCTGTTGCGGAGCACAGGCTCCGGACGCGCAGGCTCAGCGGCCATGGCTCACGGGCCTAGCCGCTCCGTGGCATGTGGGATCTTCCCAGACTGGGGCACGAACCCATGTCCCCTGCATCGGCAGGCAGACTCTCAATCACTGCGCCACCAGGGAAGCCCCAGCCTATCTTCTTTTATGGTTTCCAGTTTAGGATCAAGGAACATGGTGACCTGAAGCTCTGGAACCAGAGCTATTAGTAGAGAGTGGGACGTATCTAGTAATTCTACCAAAATTGGATTGCTACTGTGTCTCAGGAACCATGCCCTGTGTTTTACCTACATGATTATCTATAAATCCTTTCAACAACTCTGTAAAGTAGGCTTTTATTATTTTGGTTTTACAGGTTTGGGAAAGTGAGGCTTGGCTCATAGGTAGCAAAATTAGGATTTGAAAACCATGGTCTATGTGACCCCAAACCCTTTACTTCTTCCTGCATTGCAGCCACCAGAGAACTATTTCAGCCCTCATAGAGCATTCTAGAATGTCTGTTGTCTTTACTTAGGGAAGGGTATGAGAAGAAATTCATAAGAGAACATTCTGTATTTGGTTTTCTTCTCTAACTTAGCATGAGGGCAAAGAATGTCTTTTCTTCCTACATATTTCCTTACACTCATAGTGTACTCAAATGACCCTTTTAAAATTCATATGGGAACTGTTTGGAGGCTCTTCCCGCATGTTTTCAGGACTGGATCTGTGGTGTGATCTTTTCCTGACCTGGCTGGTCTTTGGCCAAATAGGACATTGAGCAAGCCAGAAACCAGGCCCCAACAGAAAAAAGCAAATAGAGATAAATATTTATCGTCATCCCAGTGGGATCCCTAGGTTTTCAGGATCAAAGGCCTACTTTGTGTGTATCTGTTCGTGAGCCTTGGATAAGTATATAGAAGCAGGCGACTGGCAGTGTAGTGAAGGCCCTGTGGTACCCAGGGTCTTTAACCCTCAAACTAATTCCCTAGTGACACTGGGGGGAAAAAAGCAAAACAAAAAACAGAATCCAATTTATAAAAATAAAAATTTAAATTGCATTCCCTAGGCACAGAATAAGAAAAAGATGGAGAAACAGAGTAGGAACAAAAAGAAAAGATAAAAGATGAGAAGGGAAAAAGAAAGGACCAGAGACAGATAGCAAGAAAAAGAGGGATGAAGAGCAGCAGTTCTAGAGTTGGTGCAGGGAAATATTTCTATAGGAAGCATGGTGGCAGATGCTATAATAGATGTTTATTCTTCCTATTCTGTGAGTTGTCTTCTCAATTTCTTTTCTTTCTTTTTAAATATTTTATTTATTTGGCTGTGCCAGGTCTTAGCTGTGGCACACAGCATCTTCATTGCCCCGTGTGGGATCTTCATTGTGTCATGCAGGAACTTTCTTTTTAGTTGTGGCATGCAGGATCTTTAGTTGTGGCATGTGGGGTCTTTAGTTGCAGCATGTGGGATCTTTAGTTGTGGCATGCGAACTCTTAGTTGTGGCATGTGGGATCTAGTTACCTAACCAGGGATCGAACCCTGGCCCCCTGCATTGGGAGTGTGGAGTCTTAGCCATTGGACCACCAGGGAAGTCCCTGTCTTCTCAATTTCTTGATAGTGTCCTTCGAAGCACAAAAGTTTTTATTTTCAATAAAGTCCAGTTTATCTATTTTTTCCTTTGGTTGCTTGTGCTTCTGGTGTCATATCTAAGAATCCATTGCCTGATCCAAGGTCATGAAGATTTATACCTATGTGTTCTTCTAAGAATTTTATAGTTTTAGCTCTTTCATTTAGGTCTTTAATCTATTTTGAGTTGATTTTTGTTTATGGTATGAGAACTTCATCCTTTTGCTTGAGGATATCTACTTGTCCCAGGTTTTCATTCCTTAATTCAACAAATACGTATGACATACACATTGTGTGCCAGGCATTGTATTGGATGCCAGGGATAGAACTGTCAACAAAATAGTGGTTTCAGAACCTGGGGACAAAAAAAGCAATTCAAGAAATTTGGGAGGTAAGGTAGACTTTTAGAGGATCTATCTAGACTTTTGAGCAGAGTTTTTTAAAAAAATATAATACAAGGAAACATGCATTAGAATTACCTGGATTGCTTGTTAAGAAAGCAAACAGACTGATTTTATACACACACACACATATATATGTATATGTAGATATATATAAAGCGTTTCTATATATATCTACATATGCATATATATATATATAAAACTCTTACATAACTCAAGTGTAAGAATCACTGCTTTATATATTGAAAGCTAACTAGGCCTGGATATTATTTCCTTTTAGATTATTATCAAATATCTGAATATCATTGATTTGTATTTTTCAACATGAAAAAAGTCAGCCTTTTCTGTGGCCTTATTTTGAGATCCAAAGAAGTGAGGCCATTGTCAAACCACATACCAGACTGCAGTTGTGGAAGTCATTCTTCCAAAAGCCTATTGACGAAGAAATATTTTAGATGGGAAACATGATATATCTCTGGAAAGAGAAGTAAGAAACTATTCCCCCCATTCCTAAATTGGATGCACTTCACCACACAGGCCATACCCATGATGCCAGGGCACTGGGCAGAATTTCCCTAAGCAGCTGGCCGCAGCTGCTCTTTCTACCAAAATTGTTCGCTCTTGCATAAAAACACCCACAAAACATCTGTGTGAATACCCCTTACTCGCCCTGGCCACTGGCCCCAGGGAGAATCTGTTCTCCTCTGGCACCTAGATTTCCTTTGCTGTTCATTCCCTGAATGGAGAAGGAACAGAATGCCTTGGCGCTAGCTCTCCCTTGGCTTTTGGGGCATTTGGTGGTTTGGATACTATCTGACTTCATGACTGCAGGTGGCACAGGGGAGCTCTGTAAAAGGGAAACACAATGACGCATTCACAGGCATCCCTTTACATTGTCTGCACAATCTTAAGTGTTCATGTGTGTGAAAGAGCAGTGTTAGGAAAATGATGGCATGAGCCGCATCGAGGTTTTGACTTTTAAAATGGTAAGTGAACTACTTCCAGCATATGAACTGACTGAGTATAAGACTGCTTTTGTACATTTTCTAAGGAACGGAAGGGGAAAAGGTGATGATAAGTAAAAACGTTATGTTGAGTCCTAGAAGAAAACATGAATGAATTCCTTTTTTAACCAGAAAGTGGAAAAAAATCCTGGTTTCAAAATCCAGAACCAATAAAACAAAAGACTGATAAATTAGACATGAAAACAAAATATGTTTGCATGTAAAGAAAAAAGCAAAGCAAATGATTCCTTGAGAAAAAATATCTGGAGTTTATGCCACAAATAAATAATGAGCTTCTAAAAACAGAATAAGAAAAAAAACCCACAGCCATATAGAAAAATGAGCTAGAGATATAAACAAAGAGTTCACAGAAAACAAATGCAAGTATCTGAAACCTATAAAAAGATGCCCAACTTTGCTCATCATAGGAGAAATGCAAATTAAAACTGCACTGAGTTGTCATTTCTTACCTATCAGACTGGCAAAGATACAAGAATTTGACAACATACTCTGTTGGTGGAGCACAGGGAAACAGGCTGTCTAATTTGCTGATAGAAATACAAACCGGTTTAACTTCCATAGAGGGGAATTTACAATATCTAGCAAAATTAGATAGGCTTTTGATTCAACACTCCAATTTCTAGGAAATTATACTAAAGATGCACTGGCAAAAATATGAAAATACTCATATATGTGGTTATTTATTGGCACAGCAAAAGACTAAAAACAACCCACATGCCCATTAATTTGGGCCTTTTTAAAGGAACTATGGTACATCCACACAGTGGAGCACGATATGGCTATATAAAGGAATGAGGACTATCTTTAAAGCTATACGGTAATCTTTAGGTACATTTTAAGTGGAAAGAACAAGATGGAGAAAATGTGTATGGTATGTTAAATATCATTTCCATTTGTATTTAACAGAAACAATGGAAATATAAATGGTAATCTTAAAAAAGGGGTTACCTATGGTAGAAGGAAGGGAACAATGTGGCAGGGACAAGGATAGGAGCTAGATTTCTACTGACTATACTTGCTTTGTAGATTTGACTTTGGAACTAAGTAAGTATTGTATATAATTACAAAACTAGTTATTTTTAAGCAATCTCTAAAGATTAAAAGCAAAATGAAACAAATGAACATATCTATGTTTTGGGGTTGATAGCATAACTGCGCAGAATAACTCTTCCAAGTGACTTTAAAATGCAGTAATTTGATTGTATACTCCTAGTGAGATTACTCTGGTCTATCTAGCATGATTTGTAGTGATGGTATTGTTATTTTGAAATTGTTGTCTATTGTAGGGTAAAGCAAATGAATAATTATGTTGGTATCTTTAATAACTGAGATTTAAGGCATGGGAGAAATAAGATCCAGATGTAAAATTGATGAGGTTAAGTAAAAACTTTACAGTCATGAATTTGAGTTGGAAGAGTTTGTATGAACTCATCATGAGAAAAAATATTTCCCAGCTCTTGTCAGCTGAAAGGCTGAGGAATAGTGTCTAACACAGTAGCAGTGAGTATCCCTAGCACATAGTGTGTGGATGTTAAGTACCTTTTCTTGCTAAAAGGAACTAGGACTCTTTATAGAAGCGATTATTTTCCAATTTAGGGCAGGAAATTTATAACTTGTGCCTGGAGTTTCTTGTCATACCGCAAAGCACAGAAACTATCAAAGACAACTAGAGCCATTGCCAAAAGACTCAGGAACCAAACTGAAGAGGTTCCTACTGGGACGACTTGAGCATCAAAAGGGTAAAAACTGCAGTGGTTTAAAACACAGCAAGCATGTTTAAATCCACAAGTTCATAATAATAAAAATAAATTCACATAATTGGTTGCCTTTTAAGGATGCCAGAGAATTAACTCAGTATTTTAAAAAGAGATAAAGAAAAAGAATCAAGCATTTATCCTGTCTTTCTTGCATACAGCATAATCAAATTGTTGAGAAAGTGAGTTTCTCTTTACAGAAGAATTTCAGCTAATAAATTAAGAAGTAATGGTTTCCTTTGCTGTGCAAAAGCTTTTAAGTTTAATTAGGTCCCATTTGTTTATTTTTACTTTTATTTTTTTTTGCCTCAGGAGACAGATCCAAAAAAAATATTGCTATGATTTGTGTCAAAGAGTGTTCTATATTCTCTTCTAGGAGTTTTATGGTTTCAGGTCTTACATTTAGGTCTTTAATCTATTTTGAGTTTATTTTTGTATATGGTGTGAGGAAATGTTCTAATCTCATTGTTTACATCAACAAAACATAAAGGCAACTGACAGAATGGGAGAAAATACTTGCAAATGATATGACTGACAAGGGGTTAATATCCAAAATATATAAATAGCTCATACAACTCAATATCAAAAAAAGTAAACAACCCAGTCAAAAAATGGGCAGAAGACTTGAATAGACATTTTCCCAAAGAATATATACAGATGGCTAATAGGCGCATGAAAAGATGTTCAACATCACTAATCATTAGAGAAATCATTAGTTCAACATCATTAATCATCACAATGAGATATTGCTTCATACCTGTCAGAATGACTATCATCAATAAGTCTACAAGGAACAAATGTTAGCGAGGTTGTGGAGAAAAGGGAATCCTTGTACACTGTTGGTGGGAATGTAAATTCGTGCAGCCACTGTGGAAAACAGTATGGAGATTCCTCAAAAAACTAAAAATAGAACTACCATATGATCCAGCAGTTCTACTCCTGGGTATATATCTGGAAAGAGTGAAAACACTAATTTGAAAAGATACATGTACTATTCATAGAAGCATTATTTACAACAGTCAAGATATTGAAACAACCCAAGTGTCCATCAACAGATTAATGGTTAAAGAAGATGTGACATGGTCCAACATGGATGGACCTAGAGAATATTATGCTTAGTGAAGTAAGTCAGACAGAGAAAGACAAATACTGTACATATCACCTATACGTAGAATCTGAAAAATAATACAAATGAATCTATAAAGCAAAACAGAAACAGACTCATAGAAAACAAACTAGTGGTTACCAGTGGGGAGAGGGAACGGGGGAGAGGCACATTAGTGGTATGGGATTAAGAGATATAAGCTACCATACGTAAAATAGAAAAGCATCAAAGATATATTGTAGCACAGGGAATTATATCCATTATCCTGTAATAACTTTTAATGGAGTATAATCTGTAAAGATACTGAATCACTATGCTGTACACCTGAATCTCATATAATATTGTAAATCAATTATACTTCAATAAAAAACTAAGTTTTTAAAAAAAACTATAAATAATAATGATAATAAATCAAAATAATAAAGAACAGAGTACACACACACAAAGAAAATAGATCAAGCCAGTGATGTTAACATTGCCAAAAGATGACAGTATTTGGCAAACTTAAAAATGTTTGTTGGGCTTCCCTGGTGGCACAGTGGTTGAGAGTCCGCCTGCCGATGCAGGGGACACGGGTTCGTGCCCCGGTCCGGGAAGATCCCACATGCCGCGGAGCGGCTGGGCCCGTGAGCCATGGCCTCTGAGCCTGCACGTCCGAAGCCTGTGCTCTGCAACGGGAGAGGCCACAACAGTGAGAGGCCCGCGTACTGCAAAAAAAAAAAAAAAAAAAAAAATGTTTGTCACCTGATTTATGCAAAAGCAGAAAATAAACTGTTCAATATTTTAGTTAAAAAAAAAAACAGTAATGGTAGAATGTGATATTACCGATTTGCAACACCTACTTAATGGATCTAGGCAATGGTCATTTGTGTCTTCTCACGGTGATATACAACACACTTTCACTGAAATATTCTTTCCCAGCTAAAATCAGCCTGAATTTGATCCAGCCTCTAGATCTGATCACCAATTTACAGGAAATACAGATGACAGCGTAACAAATTAAATAACACTACAAGAATACAATGAGCAACTTCTAGGCAATCTTAAACTCATAAGACAGACAGCCTGGTTTATTCAACAAATAAATTGCAAGGAGAGAGAGAGAGAGAGAGAGGAACCTGAAAGAAACTTAGAGAAATACCAACCAATTCCACTATATGGACCTTATTTGGATAACAGTTTGGACAAACCAGCTGTAAATGAACATTTATGAGACTATTGAGAAAATTTGAAAACTGACTGGATAGTTAATATTAAGGAATTATTACAGTATTAAGGTATAATATTGGTATTGTTTTGTTTAAAAAAGAGTCCTTTTAGAGCTACATACTGAAATATTTGAAGGATACAAGATGTACATCATGAAACAGTTATAACATGATGTAGTGAACAGTATAAGAGAGTATATTGAATTACTTTTGCCTGTTTACTTGATTCTTTCCTCACTAGTCTGTGACTTTCTGGGTGATGATCCTTTATTTTCACTTCTATTTACCCAGTGCCTACCTATTGAATCACATTTAAAGATGAAAGGGTATGATATTTGCATGTATTGTAAGCATCGTAAGAACTATAGACAGTGAGAGAAGAGATCTTTGTTGCATACAACTATCAAGGAATGCGAAAGGATAGGAAGTGTTTTGAGGATGGTAGGAAAGCATCCCAGGCTGATAAAGAAAAATGGCATGAATGGGGTGATAGGGCAGCAGTGAGAATGGTGTACAGTATTCAGGAAATGGTGGTGGAGGTTGAGGTAGGTCTAGCTGAACCAGAAAGTTGCTGGATTTAAACACTTTGATGTCAGAATGGGAAATTTATACTTGATATGATGGGCAGTGTGGAGTCATTATAGATTCTTGAGAAAGGAAGAGGCACAATAAAGGGTAGGAAATATGAAAGTCGACCCATACGTATATGGTCAGTTCATTTTCAGCAGAGATGCCAGGTTAGTTCATGGTGGAAAAGGACAGTCTTTTCAACAAATAGTTCTGGAACAACTAGATAGCCATATTAGAAACGAATATTGATGCTTACCTTATGCAATACACAAAAATTTACTCAAAATGAATCATAAACCTAAAGTAAAAAGTAACATAAAACTTCCATAAAAAAGCATAAGCAGACTTCCCTGGCAGTCCAGTGGTTAGGCCTCTGGGCTTCCACTGCAGGGGGAGCAGGTTCAATTGGACCTCATCAGAATTTTAAATTTCTGCTATTTGGAAGACATAGTTAAGAAACTGAAAAGGCACGCCAACAGACTGGGAGAAAATATTCACAATATATGTTTCTGACAAAAGACTTTTATCCATAATAAATAAATAACTCTTGCAATTCAATAATAGGAAGAGAATTCAATAAATAATTGATGAAAGTTTTTTTAGAATCACTATGTTGTATATCTGAAACTAATATAATATTATAAATCAACTATACTTTAATTATAAAAAGAATTTTTAACAGATACTTTAGAGAAGTAGATATATAAATTGTTAACAAACAATTGAAAATGTGCTCAACATCACTGGCCATCAGAGAAATGCAAACTGCTCCTCAAAGACACCTCAGTTGACCTCTACACATTAGAATGGATAAAATTGAAAAGACTGACTGATAGTAGCAAGCGTTGACAAGGACATGGAGCAACTAAACCACTCATACATTTCTGGTGGGAATGCAAAATGGTACTAACACTTTGGAAAACAGTTTTGCCGTTTTTAAGTTAAACATACATTTACCAAATGACTTATCAATTCCGTTTCTAGATAGTTCCCCAAGAGAAATTAAAACTAAATAAAAATTGTGTGTATGTCCACACAAAGATTTATATACGAATGTTCATTGTCACTTAAACTAGAAATAACCAGATGTCCACCATTAGGAGAATGGGTAAACAAGTTGTGGTAGATCTGTACTGTCCATATAATGGACTCCTACTCAACATTACAGGCAACCTTGGAGATGGTTCGGGTTCCATTCTGGATCACTGCAATAGAAACAAATATCACCATAAAGCAAGTCACATGAAGTTTTTGGTTTCCCAGTACATATAAAAGTTATGTTTAAACTATACTGTACTCTATTAAGTGTGCAATATCATTATATCTAAAAAACACTCCACATACCTTAATTAAAAAATGCTTTATTGCTACAAAATGCTAACCATTATCTGACAATGCAGGCTTGCTACAAACCTTCAATTTGTAAACAATACAATACCTGCAAAGCGCCATAAAGTGAAGTGCAATTAAAAGAAGTGACACACCCAGCAACATAGTTGAATCTCAAAAGCATTATGCTAAAAGAAGCCAGATATGAAAGAGTGCATGGTATAATTCCATTCATATGAAACTCTAGAAAAGATAAATCTGTAGTGATAGGCAGCAGATCAGATTAGCTGGGATGGGGCGTTAAGTGGCAAGATGGAAAATATTCTGTATCTTCACTATTGTGGTGGTTACTTGGGTGTACAGATTTGTTAAAACTCCTCAAAATATACCCTTTAAACCAGTGCATTTTATTATATGTAAATGAGTGAGCAGAATAGATTAGGTGGACAGGAATCCACCTAGGGGAGTGCCACCACAGGACATACAGCAGTGATTTTCTTCCGCAACAATATATACTTTAACTCTTTACTAAGGGTTGCTGTAGTCAGGGTTTTGCTTTGGCTTAACTGTTGCGTGCTCTGTGATCACCCTTGATCTGTTCCTTCCTTACCTTGACCAGTGTTTTCCTTCATTACATTACTAGAAACCACCAGGGCACTAGGGAGAATCTGGTGACTGATGGAAGAGGGTATGGAAAATTTTCTATCATCAAATAAGCCTCTTTTTTCTCCTTTAAAGTAAGTCTAACTTGCTGTCACGTCTCTAACTTGGTTTCCTACATTTCCCAGTGACTTGAGTTAGAGATGCAAGGCCTCTCTAAGAAAGGTATTGAGACTTCTGATTCTACTAAAATTTTGTTATATTTCTTTCTCTTTAAAGCAGGTGAGAGCAAAGACTTTAACACAGAGTTTATAGGTGACTGCTTGAACTTATTTCCTTTTTGCTTCAGTCAAAATAGTATCTGAAAATTCCAAAGAGTAGATGCGTGGAGAGAGTAGAGGGCCAAGGCAATTCTTTATTTATGGCTAGTCCCAGTATCTCTTCCAGGCAGTGAGTTCAGAGCCTCCTTTGATCACCTGATTGAGGTTTCAGCGGGCTTTTTCTGGATTCTTCTACCATTCTTTGTCTATCTCTTTTCCCCTAGAAAATCAGTCAGTCCCAGAGCAGGGGATCTTGAGGTCAGAGATGCAGTGGTGCAGGGTGGGGGCATGGAGCTGTGTATGTTTATAGGAGAAAGAGCCTTGATGAGATTACGTGCATTTGGTTCACTTTTCTTCCTGCTAGTTTGTGTGTGTATGTGTGTGTTTGTGCGTGCGCCCAAAGGCACAGAGGCACACACACCCTTTTCAAGGAAAATGTAATTTCCATGTAACTTAAGACATGCACAGAACTCCTGTAAACATTCATGTACAGGTTTTTGTGTGAGCATAAGTTTTCATTTCTCTGTGGTAAATACCTAAGAGAGGATTGCTGGGTCATATGGTAAGTGTATGTTTAACTTTATAAAAAACGTCCTATTTTGCGAAGTGGTTTTTCACTATTACATTCTGATCAGCAATGAACAAGACACCACTTGCTGTTCATACTGGGCAACACTTGGTATTGTCAGTTGTTAAAATTTTAGTCATTCTATTAGCACGTAACGGTTTCTCATTGCATTTCCCTATAGTTCATGATGTTGAACATTTTTTCATATGCTTATTTTCTTTGGTGTAGTATCTGTTCAGATATTTTGCCTATTATTATTTTATTTAATTTTTATTTATTTTTATGTATTTATTTTTGGCTGTGTTGGGTCTTTGTTGCTGCACGCGGCCTTTCTCTAGTTGTGTCGAGCGGGGGCTACTCTTCATTGCGGTGCGCGGGCTTCTCATTGCTGTGGCTTCTCTTGTTGCGGAGCATGGGCTCTAGGCATGTGGGCTTCAGTAGTTGTGGCATGCAGGCTCAGTAGTTGTGGCGCACGGGCTTAGTTGCTCCGCGGCATGATGGGATCTTCCTGGACCAGAGCTCGAACCTGTGTCCCCTGCATTGGCAGGCGGACTCTTAACCACTGTGCCACCAGGGAAGTCCATTTTGCCTATTATTAATTGGGTTGTTTGTCTTCTTAACAATGAGTTTTGAAAGTTTGTTATTTATTTTGGATACAAGTCCTTTGTCAGATATGTGATTTGCAAATATTTTCTCCCAATCTGTAGTTTGTCTTTTTATTCCCTTAACAGTATCTTTTACAAAACAAACTATTTTCATTTTTATGGAGTCCAATTTATCAGTCTTTTCTTTTATAGATTTTGTATTTGGTGTTATGTCTAGGAATTCTTTCCATGTCTTGGAGATTGTCTACATTTTTTAAAAATGTTATAATTTTATGCTTTGTATTTTGGTCTACGATTAATTTGAGATAACTTTTTGATAAGGTGTGAAGTTTAAGTCAACATTCATTTTTTTGTCTTCGTATGGCCAATGATGTTTTAACATCATTTGTTGAAATACTACTCTTTCTCCATTGAATTGCCTTTGCAAAAAATTTCTGACCATTTTTGTGTGGGTTTATTTCTGGACTTTCTAATCTTTTCCATTGATTTCTGTGTTTTCTCTCTTCTCCAATAGTGTACCTGTCTCGATTACTGAAGATTTATAATAATTCTTAAAATTAAGTATTGTAATTCCTCCAGCTTTCCTCATTGGAAAAATTGTTTGGCTAGGCCATATAAATTTTAGAATTAATTTATCTATATCTACAAAAATATTATGCTGCGAGTTGGATTAGATTTTCCTTAAATCTAGAGGTAAATATGGAAAGTGTTGATCTTTACTGAGTCTTTACTTTGAGTCTTCCAGTTCAAGAACTTAGTATGTCTCTCCATTTGTTTAGGTCTTTGATTTCTTTCAGCAGTGTTTTGTAGTTTACAATATAAAGACCCTATACAGTCTTACTAGATCAAGACCTAAGTGTTTACTATTTTGAAGTTACTATATAACTGGTATTCTTTGGTTTCCAATTTTCATAGCTAGTATATAGCCATATGATTCATTTTTGTGGGTTGACCTTCTATGTTGTGATCTTACTTCTCATTTCTTAGTTCTAGAAGTCAACAAATGGAATAGTTTTATTTCCTCTTTTCTAAATTGTATAACTTTTCTTTCTTTTTCTTGCCTTGTTGCACTCTTAGGACTTCCAGTATGATGTTGAAAAGGAGTGGTAAGAGTACACATCCTTGCCTTAAGGAAAAAGCATTCAGTCTTTCACGGTTAAATATGATGTTAGCTGTAGCTTTTTGTAAATGTCTTTTCCAGGTTGAATACACTCTCTTTTATTCCTAGTTTGCTGAGCGATTTTAACATGAATGGATGTTGAACTTTGTCAGATGCTTGTTCTGTATTAAGTGGTATAATTATGTGGGTTTTCTTCTTTATACTGTCAATATGATGGATTACATTGATTAATTTTCAAATATTGACCCAGCTTTGCATTTCCAGATAAACCACACTTGGTTGTGGTGTATTATTCTTTTTATATATTGCTGGATGCAATATTTTAATATTTTGTTGAGGATTTTTGCATCTATGTTCATGAGGGATACTGGCCTACATTTTTCTTTTTTTATACTCTCTGATTAGTTTTGATGTCAGGGTAATTCTGGCTTCATAAACTGAGTTGGCAAGTATTACCTCCTCTTCTTTTTCTGGAAGAGATTGTATAGAATTGGTGTTGTTTATTCTTTAAATGTTTGGTAGAAATCACCAGTGAAACTATCTGGGCCTGGAGAATTTCCTTATCAGAAGGTTTCTAACTACAAATTCAATTTCATTAAAGTTGTAGTACTATTAAGGTTATCTGCCATCTTGGCAGACTTTTGGTAGTTTGTAGTTTTCATGCAATTGTTTTCTTTTATCTAAGTTGTCAAATTTGTGTACATAGAGTTGTTTATAGTATCCCCTTGTTATCCTTTTAATGTCTTCAGACTCTGTAGATATAATTTCATTCCTGATATTGGTAATTTGCTTCTTTTCTTTGTTTCTTTGTCATCTGGCTAGAGATTTATCACTTTTATTGATCTTCTGTAAAACCAACTTTTGGCATCTTTGAGTTTTCTCTGTTGTTTTTTGCTTTTTCTATTGACAATTTAATATGTTTCTGCTCTTATTTTTATTATTTCCTGCCTCTGCTTGCTGTGAATTTATTTTACTCTTCTTTTTTTTTTCCAGTTTCTTAAGGTAGAAGCTCAGCTTATTGATTTGAGACCTTTCTTCTTTTTTATATAAACATTTAATAGCATAAATTTTCCTTTAGTACTGTTTTAGCTGTATTCCACATGTCTTGATATTTTTTCATTTTTGTTCAAGTCAATATTTTCTAATTTCCTTTTAGATTTTCTCTTTGACCAATGGGCTGTTAAGAAGTGTGCTATTTGATTTCCAGTTGTCTACAAATTCTCCTATTATCTTTCTATTATTTTTATTATTATTCTTTTGGCCATGCCATGTGACATGTGGGATTCTAGTTCCCCAGCCAGAGATCAAACCCGCACCCCCTGTGTTTGAAGCATGAAGTTTTAACCACTGGACCTCCAGGGAAGTCCCTATCTTTCTATTATTGATTTCCAGTTAATTCTGCTATTTTCAGAGACCACAACTTTTGTGATATTAATTCTTTTTTTTTAAGGTTTTTAATCTCATCATACAATATTATATTTACTTTCAATTGTTAAGCAATTTTAAAGAGTTCAGTGAGAGAAGATTAGTCTATTATATGTACACAGATATTTACCCTTTCTCTTGCTTTTCCTTCATTCCCAATGTTCCAAGTTTTTTTTTTCTTTTCTGGTTTTATTTTTCTTGTGTTTGAAGAACTTCCTTAAGCAATTGTTTTAGAGCAGATATGCTGACAAGAAATTATCTTAATTTACCTTCATTTGAGAATGTCATTTCACCTTCATTCTTGAAGGATATTTTGACATAGAATTCTGGGTAGATAGTTCTTTTCTTTTGACACTTTTAAAATGTTGTTACTTTCTTCTGGCCTCCATAGTTTCTGATGAGAATTACACAGGTTCTCTTATAAGTGATTTCTCTGGCTGCTTTCAAGATTTTTTTTTTTTTGTCCTTCGTTTTCAGCAGTTTGGTTATGATTTGTCTTGGAATTGATTTCTATTTTGTTTAAGCTTTGCTCATCTTTCTAAATCTGTAAGTTTATGTCTTTTGCCAAATTTGTGTAGTTGTCAGATGTTATATCCTCAAATTTTTTTTCTGTACTGCAGTTTTTCTCTTCTCTCTGGATTTTTTTTTAATTGAAGTACAATTGATTTATAATGTTATGTTAGTTTCAGGTGTACAGCATAGTGATTAAGGTCTTCCTTTCAGATTGTATTCCATTATAGGTTATTACAAGATACTGAATATAATTACTTGTGCTATACAGTAAATCCTTATTGCTTATCTATTTTATGTATAGTAGTTTGTATATGTTAATTCCATACTCCTAATTTTCCATATGTTTTCTATGTCTATGAGTCTGTTTCTGTTTTGTATATAGATTCATTTGTATTATTTTTTAGATTCCACCTATAAGTGATATTATATAGTATTTGTTTTTCTCTGTCTGACTTATTTCACTAAGCATAATATTCTTTAGATCCATCCAAGTTGCCACAAATGGAAATATTTCATTCTTTTCATGGCTAAGTAATATTCCTCTATGGGACTTTAATGAAACAAATATTAGCCCTTTTAGTGGCTGCAGGTCCCTGAGGCTTTGAGCATTAAAAAAATTTTTTTTTCTCTCTGTTATTCAGCTTGTATTCTATCACTATATCTTCAAGTTTACTGACTCTTTTCTCTGTCACTTCTAATCTGCTATAGAGCCTATTCAATGAAGTGGCTTTTTAAAATATTGGTTACTATATTTTTCAGTTTTAAAATTTTCATTTGGCTCTGCTTTATATCTTTTCTTTCTTTCTTTTTTTAAATTGGGATATGATTGACATGTAACATTGTATTAGTTTCAGGTGTACAACATAATGATTAGTTATCTGTATATATTGTGAAATTATCACCACAATAAGTCTAGTTAACATCCGTCACTGCACATAGTTATAATTTTTTCTTGTGATGAGAATTTTTAAGATCTCTCTTAGCAGCTTTCAAATGTACTATACAGTATTATCACCTATAGTCACCATGCTGAACCTTACATCCTAGGATTTAGTTCTTTTATAACTGGAAGTTTGTACCTTTCGACCTTCTTCACCCCCCACCTCTGGCAACTTCCAATCTATTCTCTGTATCTATGAGATTTTATTTTAAGATTCCATATATAAGTGAGATCATAAGTTGTTTGTATTTTTGTCTTTCTGTGTCTGACTTAGCATAATGATGTCAAGGTCCATCCATGTTGTCACAAATGGCAGCATTTCCTTCTTTTTTATGGCTGAATAATATTCCATTGTGGTGTGTGTGAGTGTGTGTGTATCACATTTCTTTATCCATTCAGTCATTGATGGACACTTAGATTGTTTCTATAATTTAGCTATAGTAAGTAATGCTACATATGACTTCTGTTTCTTTGCTGAGACTTTCTATTTTTTTTATTCATTTCAAGTGTGTTCAGCCTCACTTTGCTGAGCATTTTTACAATTACTATGTTATAGTATTTGTTGGGTAATTTCAACATCTCTGTCATCTCCACATTGACTGTCTTTTCCCACGTAATTGAAATTTTCTTGATTCTTCATATGCAAAGTAATTTTGGATTGTATCTTGGACATTTTGAATATTATGAAATTTTGGGTCTTGTTTAAACCTATGGATTATGTTGATTTCTTTTTTTAAGAGCAGGTAGTTGATACAATTGGGTTTAGACAAGAGGTTCTGACCAGCCTTCTGTAAGGTTATGGTTTCAACGTCTGCTCTGTTGTAAAAGTCTGTGCAGTGCTGTTTGGACCTGTCCCTCATGTGTACCACCCAGTGGGCACTGGGAGATGGTCTTTCCCTTAGTGCAGCTCTCAATGTCTTTGGTATGCCTTTTATGATCAGATCCCTACTTGCACAGCTTGAGAGTAAGCTTAGGAATTTATAAACAATGTTGTGGGGTCCTGAGCCCCTCTCTCTCTGCATTCTCTTTAGTACTGTCTGGTTACCTGGGCCTCCTTTTTTTGGTGCTCTGGCCAAAAAGCTGGGGCTTTAGTTACCCTCCTCTTTCACATACTGCCCACAACTCTGCCCTTGTTCAGGGCCAAGCAGCAAGAGTATAGACATAGGAAAAGAAAAGAAAAAAAAAAGCAATAGGTGTTTTCCCCAGCCTCTTGGGATCACAGCTTCTCCAAAACTAAAGGAAGGTTCCCACCCTCAGTTTTAGGTGTTTTCCACCCCAAAGTCTCTACTTCCAGTCACCACAGCCACTCAAGATTGCCTGGGGGTAGGATGTGAGCAAAGAGAGGAAAGAAAAGAAGAGGAATGGGACTTCCCTGGCGGTCCAATGGTTAAGACTCCATGCTTCCCTGTAGGAGGCGTGTGTTCCATCCCTGGTTGGGGAAGTAAGATCCCACATGCAGAAAAGAAAGAGAGAGAGAGAGAGAGAGGAAAGAAAGAAAGAAAGAAAGAAAAAGAGAGAGAGAGAGAGAGAAAGAAAGAAAGAAAGGAAGGAAGGAAGAAAGGAAGAAAGAAAGAAAGAAAAGAAAGAAAGAAAAGAAAGAAAGAAAAGAAAGAAAGAAAGAGGAAGAAAGAGGAAGAAAGAAAGAGAGAAAGGGAAAAAGGGAGGGAGGGAGGAAGGAAGGAAGGAAGGGAGGGAGGAAGGGAGAAAGAAAGAAAAAAGAAGAGGAAGTAGGGGATTTCTTTCCATGTGTCTCCCCTGCCCTCCCTCTGAGCTTTAAGTGTTCTTCCTCTCCATCCTATTCCCCCTTTGAATTAGAGGATTTCTCCTGGAGCGCTATCTGTCCTTGCCTTGGTGCTTTTCATTGGTTTTCAGATTGCTTTTGAGTTTCCTCTGGGGAATGCTGTAGGAAAAATGGGGATTTCACCACTGGTTCAATAGTATTTTGAATTCTGGTCTTCATGTACAAATCTCCTGCTACAATTTATTTTTCAGAGTCTTCCAATAGTTGTTCCATGCATTCTGTCGATGTTTCAGATTTGCATTCATTGGGAGAGAGAGGGTGAAGTGGGCTTATTCCATATAACTTGAAACCAGAACTCCGCTGGACCTATATTCTTTTAGTTAACATTTGGTTATCCTGCATGAACCAAGAGTTTTTCTCAAAGGACTTTATGGTACTTTCATTTTTTCTTGTAGTCTGTATTATAATGATACTAATAAAAGCTTATTGAAATTGATTATGGTAGTGATAGTTCAGAAAATAAACACTTATTAATCCATTTTTATTTACCAAAAGTGAATAAAATTCAAAAATATTTTCAGACTATAACTGGAATGTTTATCTTACATGGAAGTAATAATACATAAGAAGGAACAAACAGAAGAAAATGTTGAAGTCTCCAAAAATTCCATGCTCACCCTCCAAAAGCTTATTCATGTGCCAATAAACTTACGGTATTGTTTGAAGGCTATAGGATGCCAAGTCCTGTGGTTTTTCAGTTTCTGTCAGCAGATGGGGTTGACCGTGTCACCTCTGCTTTATTTAATGTGGCCTTTGTATGGTGCAACAAGTGTGAGGGCACAATGCCAGGGAAGCAGTGTCCCCAGCCCTGTGACACCACATCTCTTCAGAGAGGCCAGAGTCCAGGGAACTCGCACCTATTTTCTCCTCAGGCCAGCTCTGGAAGCTCTGGAGAACAAGCTGAGTGTAATGGAGGCCCCGCTGCCGCGCCCGGGCAGAGTTGAGCAGGCAGACACAGCCATCTCTTTAACAGCTCTCATCTTCCTCCCTCCCCTCTTCCCCTCTTCATTCTTGGGTAGTGGGACATCCATTCAGTGACTTAAGACGCAAACCTTCAAGTTAGCCTGAACTCTTGCTGACCTCACATTCGCTACATCTACCAGTCACCAAGCACTACCTGTTTTTCCTCCAAAGTACCTATGAAATCGACCACCTTCTCTCCCTTCTGCAGGTGCTTCCTGATTAGAGCCCCTAGCATCTCACTTGAGCTTTTGAGGAAGCCTTCTCTTGGGCACTCGTGCCTCTGGGCCTGCTCCCCTCAAATCCATTCTCTGCACTGCTGTCAGAATCATCCTTCTAAAATGCAAACCTGGTTATCCAACCCGCCTGAAAAGTAACTCGAATTGGCTGCTTATCCCCTTGGCATCATACACGAGGTCCTTCCCTGCCTGCCTCTGCCCATGTCTCAACACAGAACTCTGTCCAGATTCCTTCACAATTTGAGGTTTTTGTGCCTCTGCACCTTTTCACATCTTGTTCCTTTGCCTAACTTGCCCTCCCTGTTTCCCCACGCCCCTCCCTTGCTGTCTGACAAGCTTCTACTCATCCTAGAAAACCCATTTCAGGACTTTCATCCTTGATGATCCATCTCTGATCCTCCAGAGTGAGTTCATTTTAGCTTTCTTCTTTCCCATTGTACATTCCATGTGTTTTTATTATTACACTTTTTGTACTCTGTTACGATGGTCTGTGTCCATGCCTCCTTCTCTTAGCCTCAGTTCTCAAGGACCTCGTGGTCTACTGTGTCTTATTCGTACTTATGTTCTCAGTGCCTGGCACAGTCTGGCATTTAGAAGAGGCTCAACCAGTGAATGAATGTCTAGTTTATATTATCATCATTCTTGCTCCTTTAGCCTACTGGGTAGGTTGGGTACTGGGCATAGAATGCCCATGAACCTTTGAACCAAGTTTTTTTAATGGAACTTACGGATAAAACATTCAATTTGACCAGGACTCTCTTTTTTGTCTTGTCAGGTATTACTGTAATGATTATGGCTCTTGAACACTCTATTACTCTTCAGAAAGGAAAAGATTATACTGTCTCATAGATTTTTCTCTTATAGCCTGAGCTATACTGTTTGCACTTGGCTTTTTGTTTCCCTTCAACACACCTTCCTGTCTTTTTATATATGTCTTGGTGTTATTTTTTTTTTTTCGATCGTTACTATCTGATTGTTGGGCCCTATGCTATGGAAAAGATCTATGCTATGAAAATAATTCTTGAGTAAACCTAGGTACAATTATTGCTTCATCTAACTATATCTGGGCTATTTATTTTTCTCCATGGAGTTGCTCAGTCATATCTAGCATATTATTTAAATCCCAAAACACATAGTCAATAGCTACTTTGTGCCAGAAACCCCTAGCACTGGGGGTGAAAGATAAATCCAAAATCTGTGCCCTGGAAGAACTAATGGTCTCAGGGGGCTGATGGACCTTCTCTGAGGGCTGCCTGTGAAGCCAGAGCAAGCCAGGTAGGGGCTATCTGTGGGAGTGGAGTTCAGGTGGGATGGTGTGAAGCCTTTTAGGCCAGGGAGTAAGTTACCTGAGCCAGTCTACGTGGTAATAAAAATGTGTCCATTTCAGAAAAAAGTGAAGAAGCCTAAGAATTTAATCATTTACTCAACCTGTCAATTAACAAATGTTTATTGAACACTTACTATGTGCCAAGTACTATTCCAGGGACTCAGAACAGACAAAGTCCATTCCATCATGGAGCTTAAGTTCTGTTGAGGAAGACATAAACAAACAAATGAACACGTAATATGTAGCCAGGTAATGGAAGTGCTCTGTAGGATAAAGCAGGGTAAGGGAACTGAGAGTGAGGAAACTTGCTATTTTTTTATGGCGAGTTCAGGTGGAACTTTCTGATAATGTGGTATTTGAGCACAGATCTGAATGAAGCAAGGGAGAAGGCCAGGGAGACAGAGCCCCTGAGGTAGGAATATACTTAGCAATTTGAAAGAAGGCCAGGTAGCTGGTGTTGAATGAACAAGGGAAAGAGTGATAGAGAGTGGAGTTGGAGAAGCTGTGGATGATCCAGTTTTGTAGGGCCTTCTAGGTCTTTTATTCTGAGTGATATGGGGGAACCACCTGAAGGTTTTGTGTAGTGAGTAACATGATTTGATTTATACCTTGAAAATGTGATTCTGGATGCCTGCCTGATATTTGGGGTTGGGGGATAGGGGCAGGTAAGAGCAGAGCAGGTATACAAATTAGAAAGCTAACAGAGAAATCTATATGAGACATAATGGTAGCTTAGACTAGGGTGGTAACAGTGAATGAGGTAAGAAGTGTTCATGGGCTTCCCTGGTGGCGCAGTGGTTGAGAGTCCGACTGCCGATGCAGGGGACACGGGTTCGTGCCCCGGTCCGGGAAGATCCCACATGCCGCGGAGCGGCTGGGCCCGTGAGCC
Organism: Globicephala melas; assembly: GCF_963455315.2. Lineage (NCBI taxonomy): Eukaryota > Metazoa > Chordata > Mammalia > Artiodactyla > Delphinidae > Globicephala > Globicephala melas. Next base: position 86,022,420 of record NC_083319.1, read on the forward strand.
ATGGCCGCTGAGCCTGCGCGTCCGGAGCCTGGGCTCCGCAACGGGAGAGGCCACAACAGTGAGTGGCCTACATACAGAAAAAAAAAAAAAAAAAAAAAGAAGTGTTCAAATTTGGGATATTTTGAAGATTGAATTGATGAGATTTTAGAGTGGATTGTATGTAAGATGTGAGAGAAAGAGGAATCGGGGACAACTTCAAGATTTAGGGCCTGAACAAAATGTTGGTGCTATTTTATTGAGATGGAAACGGCAGGGAAAGAATAAGGTTGTTGGGGAAGATCAGGATTGATTTTAAATTTGTTGTGTTTGAAATGTCTAAGTGGAAATGTAGCTGGAATTCAAAGGGAAGTTCATGGTTGGAGATATGAATTTGGAGGGGTTCTTTAGGATACAGGTGGTATTTAAAGTCATGGGACCAAGAAGCACATCATGGAAGGAGATAGAAAGAAAAGATGAGGTATGGGGACTGAGATGTGGTGGCCAAGTGTGTCAGCCACTGGAAGTGAAATATACATGGCCTGAGAATGGACTATGGGATTTGGTCCAGTGGAGGTGACCTTATAGAGAACAATGGTGACAGCACTGTGGGAAAGAAAGCTTAATTGGAGTGAGTTAAGGAGAGAATGGGGGGGGCAAGAAAGTTGAGATATCTAGTAAGGAAGCTCTTTGAAGGAGTCCTACTCTAAAGGAGCAGAGGAACAGAGAGGTTGCTGGATAAGGATATGAAGTCAAGTGGGGATGTTTTAAGGACAGACTTTATCAGAGCATGTTTGTACATTGATGAGAATGATACGAGTAAAGAGGAAGAAATTGATGAGAAAGGAGAGAATGAGAAGACAGGTGATGTTGGCAGCAACCGTATGCATCATTGTGGTGAGAAGGATGGGGGGTCTAGAATGAGAGTAGAGTGAGTCTTTGATGGGCACACAAAACATTCTCCCACTGTCAAAGAAGAAGAGGCACGTGTGGAGGTGGGTGCAGGTAGGATGGTAGATCTGGTAGTGGAAGAGTTAGGGCATTCCATGTTGATTGCTTCTGTTTCCCACAGAAGCCACAGTCAGAGGCTGTTGCCATGGACCAGGTGACATCTCTCTTTGGTTCTTTATGCTTTTGATTTCTTGTTAACACCTACCTTTTTGAGACTGAATAGATTCTTATAGAAGATTGGGAGAAAATAAAATTCATTCAAGAAGTAATGAAGCAGAACTATGTTATTAGCTGCAGGCGAGCAGCTGATTTCCTTAATAGGTTGAATCATTCAAGGGGTGGGAGATTGGGGCCTTCGTGTGTGGTAAAAGAGGAAACAGATATGAGTGGGAGAATATTTGAGTTCTGGTGGAACCAAAACAATCTCATTAGTTACTCTTAATATCCTTAGACATTCTGTAGGGACAGTTGATATCCTTTAACAGATGAAGAATGAGAGCCCAGAGTGTTTCTGTAACTGCCTGTAGCACCCAGCAAATTAAGGATAGATCCAGAATTTAAATAGTATCCTTGAATTTCTAGTGCTTTACTTGGTCCCTGGACTGAAGCAAAGCGGTAAATCCTGACTATGAACCACCTGCAGGACTGAGGCATACCACTTAGTCTTTAACTTTCAGGCCCTAACTGCTTCACATAATTTCTACAATTTAAAGTGGGAATTATTTGGCTACTGGCTCCAGGGGAAATGTAATACTGCAATTAGTCATTCAGTTCCCATTTTAAGGCCCTTTGTGGAAGAGAGCATCTAAGCAGCGTATATTTGGTTAATGAGGGTTAATCAGTAAACCATGGAACCTGACTCCCTGATGGCTGGAACTGCTGAGCTTCCTCCCTTTTGCGAAGGCCTCACCAAGTAAATAACAGTGGGACACACACACATTATTATAGTAAGCATAAACACTGAATGTAAGATGCATCCTGATTTTAGCAATGTTAAAATAGGGGTAGAGGTCATAGGAAGGGGAGAAAACATAGCTTAGAACTGGAAATTAGGCTGCTAAAATTTTCATTTGACATTATACTGTGGAAACATTTATTCTTTAAAGATAAACCTATGTTTCGGGGCTCCCCTGGTGGCAGAGTGGTTAAGAATCCGCCTGCCAATGTGGGGGACACGGGTTCGAGCCCTGGCCCGGGAAGATCCCACATGCCGTGGAGCAACTAAGCCCCTGTGCCACAACTACTGAGCCTGCACTCTAGAGCCCGTGCTCCGCAACAAGAGAAACCACCGCAACCAGAAGCCTGCTCACCACAACAGAATAGCCCCCGCTCACCGCAACTAGAGAAAGCCCACGCACAGCAACGAAGACCCAACGAAGCCAAATATAAATAAATAAAATAAATAAATTTATTTAAAAAAAAAGATAAACCTATGTTTTGTTTAAGGTTAGCTTTAAGAATGTTTTACTGATAAACCTGACTCCATAGATTAGCTTTAGGATTAAATGAGATAATGCATATAAGACATTTATAGCAGGCTCCAGCACATAGTATATAAAGGCTCAATAAATGTTCATTATAAATAATAATAATTATTGTATTTCTCTGAATATATTTTCCAGGGAGCAATATATTTTTGAAGTATTTCAAACTGTAATTACTTTTGGTCAGTAACATCTTTTTGCTAGCAATAAGAAGAAATGGTCCTTTTAGTTATTAATATGCAAAAAACCAAATGAACTTATTAAATGCCTAATTGAGTGTGACACTGTACTCAGTACTAGTCAGAGAGGACTAGAATGAGAGTAGAGTGAGTCTTTGATGGGCACACAAAACATTCTCCCACTGTCAAAGAAGAAGAGGCACACGTGGAGGTGGATGCAGGTAGGATGGTAGATTTGGTAGTGGAAGAGTTAGGGCATTCCATGTTGATTGCTTCTGTTTCCCTTCTCCCCTATGGATGTAGTCCCTGCTTGTTAGCTATTATTGCCTATGACTGAGACTGTGGAGATGGCCAGTAACATTTATTAAGCCCTAATATGGGCCCAAGTCTATTTGAAGCACTATAGATCCTCTCAGCAACACTCTGAGCTAGGAAATTTAATTATCCCTTTTTCAGAAAGAAGAAAACTGAAGCCCACAGAACCAGTTAGTAATTGGTACAGTGGAATTTGAGCCCACTGCCTGCGACTCCAGAGTGTATGCTCTTCACCACTATGCTCTACAGCCTGTTTCTAATATGATGTAAACCTGAACTGACCTGTTGTTGCCTGTCGAAAACCTAGTGCCACTTTCTTCCTTGCTGAAAGAGACTTGATTGTGTTTGGTTGTTTACTTCTCCCTATGTGTCTGAGAGAAGGTGAATCCTGTCCACATTTCCATGAGTCCATCCTGGTTCATCTAAATCGATCATGGTGACCCATTTCCCCTTGCCAAGAATCTGGTTAAGCCAGGGTATTTGACAAGATTCTGGCTGAGGGAGTAACTTTCGAAGGGCTTCTGAGAATGATTTCTTCACTGAGAGAAATAGACACATAAGGAAGGACATCTCTCTTCTTTCCCTGATCTTATCACATCTGGATGTGATGCCTAGCAATGTGGCAGCCATCTTTCCACCAGCCTAAAGAGGCAGCCGATACCCAGAATAGGCAGAGCACAGAGGATCTTTAGGGCAGTGAAACTACTCTGTATGATACTATATTGGTAGATACATGTCGATATACTTTGTCTAAACTCACAAAATGTACAACTTTGAGAGAATTTGAACATTCTGTGAGTTTGGACAAAGTGGGATGAGTGAACTTTGATGTAAACTATGGACCTTGGGAAATAATGATGTGTTTAGGTAGGTTCATCAATTGTAACAAATGTATCACTGTGGCGCAGGGGTTGTTGATGGGGAGGCCATGCATGTGTGGTGGTAGGGCATATATGGGAAATCTCTGTACCTTCTGATCAGTGTTGCTCTGAACCTAAAACTGCTTAAAATTTTTTTCCTACTAAAAATCAGAAAAAAATTTTCTATTAAATAAACAAAGTAAACACAAAAAAATACAAGATGACAATGTACCTATGGTTGTGACAACTAAATATACTGATGAAAAAGAAGATTGGCAAACACTGTACTAACTGATCAAAAACACATAAGAGAAAAATTATGTTTCAGTGTGTGTCAGTAATAAAAATATTTAATAAAAATATTTGAAAGGGTAAATGTATGTTTCTAAGAAAACATCTGACGCCCCATTCTCTTTGAGCCTGATGACCCTCAAGATCCCATTCAAGTATAATTTCTTCTGAGAAGCCTTCCCCGATCTCATAGGTTGTTAATTGCTCTCTCCTGTGTCCTATAAAATATTTTTAATATTTCTGTTATGGCACTTACATCACTGTGATTTAAAGATTGGGTTTTCAAGTTCATCTCTGCCCATGGACTGTAAGCTCTTGAGTGAAAAAAGTTCTTTACTGAGAATGGCTGTCCGGAAGCCCAGAGCCAGCTCAGTCGTGGTACCTAGATGAACCTAGATGTGGTAGTCATAGAAAGATAATGCAATCCCAGAGTATTGATTCTCAATCTTGGCTGATTTTTAGCAACACTCGTGCCTGGTTCCCATCCCCAGAGGTGATGATTTATTTAGTGTGGGGTGCAGCCTGGATGTTGGTATTTTAAAGGCCTTAGTGGATTGCGGAGTTCAGTCAATTGAGACCATTGTCCTGGAGGGAGAGAATAACATAGCCAGAGGGAAAGATGATGAAGGCTATTTTGAGAACTGTGTTGACAGTAGATGTAAAAGGCACCAGCATCAGTAGATCCACTGGATCCAGAGAATCCAGCAGGGAGCTTGTCACAGTAGCCCTGATGAGAGATAATGATCTCAGCAGGTGAGTGGGGTCATCGGGCATAATAATTGAGGGACTACTATGGGAGATAACTTATGGCAGTACTACCTTATGGCAATGATTCTCATCCTGCTTACCTGTTAGAATCACTGGGGAAGCTTTCTAAAAACATAAAGTACTTGAACCCCATCCAGAGATTCTGATTAAATTGCTCTGTGGTGGAGTCTAGGCAATGGTCCGTTTTAATTTTGTTAAAACTCTCCAAGTGATTCTAATGAGATTGAGAACGACTGCCTTATAAGAATAGCAGTAGAATTTGACCCTACTTTTATATTAGAAATCAAACAGATTATCCCAAGCTTCCTGACTTGTGATGTTGAGGAGAAGCTTGCATAGACCAGGGGTGACGGGAGGGCTGGCTGGAAATTGGACATAGGGTAAGGAATGAGGGGAGAAGATAAACGCTTCTTCTTGAGGTTCAGTTTGAGTGGACAGTGGAGTCTGAAATCCATGACAATTATATGACTGATTGTTACACAAACCTAAGTCAAGCTGGAACGCTGAGAGCAATTTCTCAGTGTGGCCCAAATGGATTCCCCCCTACCCCATCCGGTCGGGTGATCCACAGGTGCTTTGACAGTTTCAGAGAAGAGATCAATGAAGTCATTATATTCACGCACTTTTATCGATTGGAAATAACATTAACATTATTGTTTTCACAGTAATCCTATTCCTAATAATCTTTATACTCAAAGATTGTGTATGTGCTAGAAAGACTGTCATTCACTTTGTCTTGGCTATTTGTTGTTCAGCTAAGTGAAGTTCATCTTAGTGGACATAGCTTTACATTATCTGCCATTACTGTTCCCATAAATTTTCATTTTTTTACAGTTATTATACACCAATTTTAAAAAAAGCCTCAATGGTGAAGGGCAAAAGAATGGAATGAGTCAGGTAAATACTAGCACTCATAATACTGTTAGAACTGTAAATAGTGAGCAGGGTACCAGTACAAAGATAGAATGTGTATTTGCAAGCTGATGGGACAAATGACTACTTGAGTAGCATGATTCAACATAAGCAGCCAGCAAAGGAAGAAAGGTTACTGATGAATATCTGAAGTTAGATTTTATTGAGCCAGTAGTCCATTCAACAACATTTCACAGTCCCCTTTTCTCAAAGAGTGCCATGAAGTCACTGAAGCTTCTCTGTTACTTTTAACACAACAGAGGTAAATCCATTAAGTTTTTCCAGAACATATCCAAAATAGTGATTTTCAGAATGAGATTGTTGAATTCTATAATGAAATCAGAGACATCAAAATGACTGAGACACTACTCAGTGCTATACTCCACATAGAGAAAACCAGGCACAAATTGCACCACGTTGAGAAGCGCATTAAGATTGTCTCCAAAGTTAATGACAAGTGTATTTCTCAGAGAAAGCAGAATAGGGTATTTGGCAAAATGCTTTTATCAAGTGGATACTGCATAATATCCATGATATAAGTATGGAAAAGCAGTTCGTGTTATATAATAGTATATGCCAGCAGATCTTTTACTTTACATTTGGGCAAAACCAGTGATGTGCAGATTATGAGTCAACTCTTGACCTATGTGCAGTACTTACAAGAAAGAGAATTGCTTGATGAGTTTCTGTTCGGTGAAAACCCTTGTCATAGAGAAGAATGTTTTGTTTTGTTTTGGTCAATGATTATATTGTGTGCCATGAAGGGGAATGAAAAAGGTAAGTTGGAATCAGTAGTGATAGGTAAAGAAGGAGAAAGGACATTGCTACATGAATAAAATAAATTGCACTAGAATGTGAATAACATTATTTTATTCTCAGAGAACAGTGGGTGATCTGTACTGTGCCTCTTAATCCTGATTGTAGTTGAAAGAAATAGTGAAAAGTGTGTCAATTTCTTGCAATATGAAGAAAATGGGCAGCAAATAGCATAGAGGAGGAGAAGATTTTAGAATGCGGTATGAGTTAAAAACATATCTTTGTGATTCTGATTAGTGTCTATAAAAGCCATTTCTATTATTTAGGTAGCTTTTTCAAGTGGTATACTATTTTGGACCTGAACATTAAGATATTTAACGTTTAAGTATGAGAAATCCTGTTATCTTGTGGGTCTGTGAGGACAGAGACCCAGTCTTGTTTCTTACTGTATCCCTAGTGCCTAGCAATGTCTGCAGTAGCTCAACAGATATTTGCTGAATGAATGGATGTTCAGTCATTAGTCAGAGAAAGAACTGATGGTATAGTATAGGTTATGTTTTAAAACCACATCCAAATGCTGCAACATGCTTGCCAAATACAACCAAAAAGTAGCGTAAGCATCTGTTTGTTGCTTTAATCCTCTTGGAATATTCAGCCCAGTCTTCTGGCTCTTGAATCTAATGTGCTCATCAACTTATATTTACCAGCACCAAAAGAAGTCCTTGGTGAGAAATCATCCCATGATTTCTAGGACTATGCTGAATGTGAACATCCAAATATATACAACAGAGCCATCAAACACTTGTGGCCCTTTCTGACGATCTTTACATGTAAGGATTCTATTTTAGCAGAAATAAAAAATAAGAAAAGAAGCTACCTAGAAGACAGCTCAAACTATTTCTCATTATATGTATAATAACAAAATAACTTGTTATTATAGACATGTCACACACATTAACTAAATGCTATAAACCATATCATCCCTTTTGCTGATATGAACTTATTTAAAATAATGGGGTTTTTTTTTTTTTTTTTTTGCGGTGCACGGGCCTCTCACTGTTGTGGCCTCTCCCGTTGCGGAGCCCAGGCTCCGGACGCGCAGGCTCAGCGGCCATGGCTCACGGGCCCAGCCGCTCCGCGGCATGTGGGATCTTCCCGGACCGGGGCACGAACCCGCGTCCCCAGCATCGGCAGGCGGACTCTCAACCACTGCGCCACCAGGGAAGCCCTAAAATAATGATGTTTTAATACTATGTTTTAGTTTATCCTTTAAACATTGTGAGGAATCTTGTTTTTAATCTGCCTAGAACTGGTGGTTGGCATGTGGGTCAGATTCCCATTGGGTTTGATAAATAATAGCCTAGAGATAGACAAAACATATTTGCAAATTATTCTTATAAAAACTCCATTATACAAAGTCACAGGTGTCCTCTTCTTGGATTCTGGGGTGAGACTCAAAGAATATATGATGAAGGAGAGGTGTACTCCCGTCATCAGATGTGCGTGAGTCACCACTGAGGAAGCGTTAGCGTAAGAACCCAGCAAAGGGACACATACGCAGGGTTCATGCCTTAGAGTTACTCACATCCTAAGTTGAATCTAAAAGCCAAGAAGCAAGCTGTCACTGGGGAGGCCAATACCTCTGGGCACCAGCTCTGGGCTGGGGGTACAGCAGCAGAGAGGTTAGAGCCCCTGAGTGTGATGGCTAGGCACGCATCACATCTGGTATGTGTGCCTTAGGCACTGTAGCCATGGACCAGTGTGCACACACGCACTCACCCGGCACCTGCGCTCAGCAAAGGTGCAGTGTCACCACAGGCTGCGGTCTTCAGGGTGGCTGGTAATGACTCAGCTGTAAAACCAGTGCAATCTCCATGAAAAAAAACTATTTGATCAAGTAACTATCTACCACCAAGGAGATTAAGGGGAGGCAAAGGGTAAAAGAGGACCAGGGGGTGCTACGTCTGTTCAAATGTCCTATTGAAAAGAATCGGTCAAAAGCAATCGGTTTGAAATAGCTCATTATAGAGTAGATTGACAGTGCTTAAAAATTAATTTGCCTCTAAGAAATAAAAGGTAATTTGTCATTATTTAAGCCAGTAGGTACATCTCTAACGTCTGAAAGGAATGTGGAGAGGCAGAGCACACAGAGTGCTAGAGGAGGGTCTACCTGACCTGAGTTTGCAACCCAGCTTGGCCACGTGACAGCTGCTTGTCCTTAGGAGGGTGACCTAACCCATGTCTGCTTCAGTTTCTCATCTATAAAATGGGGCAGTTGAGCTATGATCTCCAAAAGTCTTTCCTACTCTCTAAATATTATGATAAATGAAATACTTTTTAAGAGTTTTAACTGCTTTCCAATTGTGCCCTGGACTGTCTGAGAAGCACCTTTGCTCAGGAGATTTTCTTGCATTGAAATATGCTCACCTTCCTGCCTTGCCTCTGTCAAAACTCAGCAACCTCGAGTTACCGAATTCCCTCAACCATATTTTCTCTCTCCCCCTCATCCTCTAGAGTTCTCTTTGTGCTCTCTTACACGGCTCTTATGATAGTCATTTCTTCAGCCAGATTTTAACTACTGTGAACTCACCTCATGTATGTCATCTTAAACTGCAGAGCCATATTGACAACAGCTTTGAAAATTTCCGATTTCCTTTGGCAGGATTAATTTCCAACGACTTAATATCCTTTTCCCATCTGGAAGCTCTAAATGGAATAATAGCAAGATGGCTGCTCTGGCAACAGGGTTATCATCCCTGTACTCTGGGTGGGAATATTGAGAGAATGTTAAAATGTATTTCTTCACAGTATGTCTCACCTCATAAATAGCATTTGACTTATGATGTTGAAATTAGTCATTGAAAACTATGTTTCTCAGCACCTTGTCTTATAAAATTATAGATTGTCTTAAAGCAGAGTATGTTATCACTCTGCCAAATCCAGACCTTTACTATATGAAACCATGACCCAAAGGTAGGCTGAAAGATGGATTGGAAAGTACATGGCCTTTAGTTTCATGGAATATGATCCTTTAGCTATTTGAAAGCAGCTGTTTGTATATTATAAATAATTTACTGTATTGTATAAGTGAAAACAGAAGATCTCTGTGGGTCCAAAAACATTTTGGAGGCAATATTAAGACATTGTTTGCGTTAGTTTGGACATAAGTCCTGAGCTTTGAAGCAGTTTTATCCTTGGTGGTCAGTCGTTTCTTTTCTTTTTTCTTTCCTCATTACTCATTCTTGTCTTTGGGAATGTATAGTAGAGATGGTGCTGAGAATGGAGGTGCTATGTTTATCTGTGGCTGAATAGTGCAATGCAGATGGGGGACATAGGGAAGGAGTAGAACTTCCCCAGGTATAAACCACTGTGTTGTAGCAGGGCAATGTGATGGACTCTGTATTAGGTTCCTATAGCTACTATAACAAATCACCACAAACTTGTTGCTTTAAAACGATAGAAGTTGCTTCTCTCTCAGTTCTGGAGGCCAGAAGTCTGAAATCAGAGTGACTGGGCTGAAGTCAAGGTGTTGGCAGAGTCACACTCCCTCCCTAGGCTGTAGGAGAGAATCTGTTCCTTGCCTCTTCTGTTGGTGGCCAACACTTCTTGACTTGTGGCTGCATCACTCCAGTATTCAAGGCCAGCATCTTCAAATCCCTCCCTGTTCTCTTCTCATATCCGCATTTCCTCTGTGTGTCAAACTCCCTCTGCCTCTCTTTTAGGACACTTGTGATTGAATTTAGGGCCTGCACGGGTGGATAATCCAGGATAATCTCCCCACCTCAAGATTCTTAACTTAATCACCTCTCAAAAGACCTCCCTTTCTTCCTTATGTATTTATTTATTGCTATATGAGGTAACATTCACAGGTATCAGGAATTAGGATGTAGATATCTTTTGGGGGGTCATTTTTCAGGCTATCACAGGCTCCGTTTTTTCCAAATGAATCCACTAAACATCATGGCTCCTATATCTTCCATATCTCCTGTATCTTCTTTTTCTCCTGACGTAATCTAAGTGTTAAGAGCATAAACATATTAATTCAACACTAATTTATTTAGGACCTCCTATGTGCCTGCCACTAAATTCTGTGGCTACAATAATGAACAAATAGATATGGTCCCTGTCCTCATGGGGTTTATAGTCTTGTTCAGGAAATGGAAATTAAACCAATACTCTGAAAAATATAATACCACAAACTGGTCAATGCTATGCAGAAGGAGTGGCTCCTGACAAGGTCTTAGGGAAGGTCCATCTGAGGAAGTAGTGTTTAAGCTGAGATCTGAAGGATGGTGAGAAGTGAGCATGGCTAGGCGTAGAAAGAAGAGCATTTCATGCAGGGAGGGACAGCCTGTGGCTGGAAGGAACTTGGAACTCTGGAGGACCTGAAAGAAGTGTTGGTAGGACTTAGGGAGCTGTGGGAGGATTGGGGTGAGACAAGGGGTCAGACTAGGCAGGGCCTTCTAGAAATCTGAGCTTCATCCTAAGTGTATTGGGAAGACTATGGGTTTAATGCAGTGGCAGGGTGGGAATAGGGATGGGCATGACATGATCTGGTTTGTGTTTTTACAGAATTACTCTGGCTTTTGGTTAGAGAAGGGACTGACAGAGACAGGAGTGGTGGCAGTGGGATGTGAGAGCAGAGGTTTGGCCATAGTCCAGGCAAGAGGCAAAGGTGGCTTGGACCAGGGTGGAGATAGTGATTGTGGGGAAAATTGGAGAGATTCAAGATATGCTCTGCAGAAATGGCAGAACTTGAAAGTTTTATGTGGGGGAGTTGTGAGGAGAGGGAGGTGTCAAGGATGACTCCCAAGTCCCTGGCTTAAGCAGTGAGATGGGTGAGGGTACCACTGATGAAGGTGGGAGGACAGGAAGAGCACACTTGGAGGAAAGACTCTGAGTTCAACTTTGTATATGTTAACCTTTAAGATGTCACTTGGCACAGTGCCTGGCACAGAGAACACCATAAATAGTAGCTTCTATTTCAGTCAGTCATTTCAAAATCATAACTGGCCTTTGAGTCAATAGACTTAGGTTCTAGCTCTGACTAGGCCACTTTAGATACGTAAAACTCTCTGGGCATCAGTGCCCTCATCTATAAATCGGAGTTGAATTAGATGCGTTTTTTGCTCCCTTTCAGCTTTAATATGCCTGCAGTGCCGTGAAATCCTTTGGTCCTGACCACCTGGAATGCTACTCTGGCCAGTTGGATCCCCTTCAGAGAGGCTGATGAACTAGAACTCTGCGTATGGGTGGCAGTTTCTGGGGGAAGCTGACGCAGAGGGAGGTCTGGCCAAGGCAAACTGTGGCTAGTGAGGAGGCCTCATGACGAAGGGAAGGATGTGGTTTGAGGAGAGCAGCAGCTGCTGCTGTCACCAAATAAGCATGAAATTCACTAAACTTCGGAGGAGGAGACTGCAGCCAAGGATGGCTGCCTGTTCATTGGCAAATTAATGTGATTTGGGGCATATGGAGAAATGGTGATGGGCAGAAAAGAAGATGAGTGAAAAATCATATTTCCTTCTTTCCTGTGCACTCCTCTGTAGTTAGCATAGAGTCATGGCTGGAGCCAGAGTGGGTTAGGGGTAGATCATCTCCAGGCCAACTCCCTTCATTTACAGAGAAAGAAACCAAGGTCAACAACAATCGCCACGGTGGCAGAGCCGGACCAGCAGTCAAAGCTGCTCCGCACTTTCCTGCCCCACTGGGCTGCCAGCAGTGACTCCTGCGAGCCATTTGAGGCCCAAGTGTGGAAAAGGGGTCAGGTTTGGTTTCATTTGCCTTAGTCGAGACCCCAGAGAGATTATTCACTCCTCCTAACCTCCAGATAGAAAAACACTTTCTGCAACTCGTTACGATTTGGGCCCTCTCCTCAGTCAGTGCTTTATTAGTCACTAGTAAACCTGGCTGGGCCTTGATCCATAGGGGTCCTTCTATTTTACTGACCTCATCTGGGCTCCCCAGTTTCGGAATGCTTACTCTCCCGAAGCATGTTCTGTGATTGAAGGCTCTGCCCGAGTCTTTCATTAGATTAGACAGTGCCCTTTTCCCCAAAGGTGTTGGTTGATTAAAAAAAAAACAAAACAGGGCTTCCCTGGTGGCGCAGTGGTTGAGAGTCCGCCTGCCGATGCAGGGGACACGGGTTCCTGCCCCGGTCCGGGAAGATCCCACATACCGCGGAGCGGCTGGGCCCGTGAGCCATGGCCGCTAAGCCTGCGCGTCTGGGGCTTGTGCTCCGCAGAGGGAGAGGCCACAGCAGTGAGAGGCCCGCGTACCACACACAAAAAAAATAATAAAAAAATAATAATAATAAAATAAAAAAAGAAAACAAAACTGAACGACTTTGTTTATGAGGAGCAGCTGAAAGGAAACTTATTGGGAAAGATGCTGCTTCATCCTGTGATTGTGGTTAGCTTGTGAGTAATCGAATTCCCTGGCCTCTTCTTTGGAAGCAATGACTGGTCCGTCTACGGCTTTATTGTTATTTCAGCAACGTAGGAGGCGGATCACACTACCTCTACCTAACAGTTTAATTTTAAAAGCCCCATCGGAGGGTGCAAGCTAGACTCCGTACGTGCCTGTTGCAGAGTAGGAAGCACATTGCTCTAGAAGTCACTACTGGGCTGAGCTCTGAGCAGGATCTCTAAAGAAAAGCAAGGGCCTTGGGCTGAGGGCCTACGTAGTCGGCCCTGGGGGAGCCATAAGCAACATCAGGTGTGTGTGATATGCAAGGCAGGGAGAATGTGCAGCAGAGATTCATCTCCTAAACATGGGGTGAATGGTGAGGTAAGCCATCCTTTACGAGGACTGAGAGACCACATTCTGGGAAAAGGGAGGGCTCTGTTTCTAGAGGCCACACATCTGGTTGACCTCCTTCCAGGCTCCTTGAACATGCTGTGCTCATTACTGAAACAGTGGTTTCCCTGCTGTTGGTCCCCACCCTGGGGACACTCAGCTAGTTTCCAATGACTCTCCAGGTTCCGCCCCTCCTGAAGGGCTCACCTCAAGGGCCAGCTCCTCCCTGCACCCTTCCACAAGAACCCCAGTCCTCATTGCCCCTTTGGTTTCCGAATTCCTTCCATAATTGCCAGCTCACTTCAGTTTCACTTTTTGTTCTTTGCTGCTGTGTGCTGTTTCCTCATTGTTTCCTCTTGGTGGGTGTCTTGGGGATGCAGGTATTGGCAGTTCATGAATGTTCTTTTCCATCGGCTAAATCACTAACTTGTTAAGGATAAAAACCTGGTCTTGAATTTCTTTATATTTTCTTATAGTATCAGGCTTAATTCTGAAGACAAAATATATGCCCACAAATACAGTCAGCCATCCTTATCTGTGGATGAGGAGGGCCAACCTTACTACGCCATGTTATATAAGGGACTTGAACATCCATGGATTTTGGAATTGGTGAGCATCCTGGAACCAATTGCCCACAGATATTGGAGTGTGACTGTACTTGCCTACTCATTGAAAAGAGTTCTCAGTATGTTTATCAAACAATAGATTTCAAAAAGGCCTATGTAAAGTCTACCTGTGCCTGTTTTTCAAATTATTTTCAAAATCATATCACTATTTGATTTGGCTGCATGTGAGAGAAAGCTCAAAATAATAATGCCTTAATTAAGGCAGAAGTTTATTTCTTTCTCCATGTTAAAAAAAAAAAAAAAAGACAGAGGTAGAGTCCACGGTGGAGCGGGACTCCACAGGGCAGGAACCCAGCCTTCTCTCTTGCTGCTCTATGATCCTAACATATGATTTTCATTCTCAAGGTCAACTCCTAGATTTTCAAGGTCAACTGATAGTCCATAATGGCTGTTTGAGCTCCAGCCATTACATGCACATTCTAGGCAGCAGGAAGGAGAGAGGGAGAAGAAGAAGGGGCAAAGGAGCCCCTCACACAGGCTGTCTTTTGAGGAGCTTTCCAAAAAGCTGTTGTTAAATGTTTTTGTTTACATCTTATTAGTTCACATCTAGTACACCTAGCTGCAAGGGAGGCTGGAAGATGTAGTCTTTATTCCAGGGGGCCATGTATTCAGTGGAAACTTAGGGATACTAAAAAAGAAAAGGGAAAACAGCTAGAGACTCTAACACATAGGATCAATTGGATAAAGTGAAGTACATTGAAATAACTGCATCTTTTTAGCTTTATCTCATCAAACAATTCATGAATTCTTCAGAGAGCCACTCTTTGCATCTATTATGTGTCTGACACTATTCTAAGTGTTAGAGATAGAGCAGAGAACAAGACAGATGACTCTACTCTCAGAAAGCTTACAATTCAAGTGAGGGAGACGACAATAAACAGAAAAACAAATAAGTGTACAAAATAATATGAGATAAGAGTGAGTACTGAAAAGAAAAGAAAATCACTCACCTTAGTTGGTTTCAAAAACTATCCATCTATTGAATATGAGTAGAGTTATTAATTACATGAATGAAACATTCAGTCTCCTTCAAAGCTATTTTGGTTTCTCTTTTGGATTGTGCCTGTAAATCTGTGAGCTTTTTAGGGGGAAAAATGCATTAAAGATTGCTTTGCTGGACCGTTTATAAGAGGATTTATTTAGACTGGAAAGTTTTAAGCCTACATTTCTAAAAAGTTTATATCTGGTGTATATTTATATTAATTAAGGTTTTATTTATATAATATAAATGCACATTTTTCAGGAGCCATTTATTTAAACATGTAAAGACCATTAAGAAAAGTGTTGTCAGTAATAGAAGAGATTTCTAATGGTATGTGTTTAATAAAGCTGCATAATTTATAAAATACTTAGAAAAATGTTAATGTTTTATACTCTTTTCCCAGGGGAGGAATTTTTATTTCCCTACATTTCACACACAACAGTATGATTCAGTTTTTAAAATTTTATAATATGTTGCCGTTAGAGTCAGATATGTCTTTACAGAGGAGTTTTTGTTTGTTTGTTTGTTTTTAAGTGAACAGAACAAAGAGCCATCAGTGACACTCGTGTGGCTTTGATTTGATGTGTTTTATAGCAGTCCAAGTTGATTCCTGGAATCTTGTAGTAAAATTGCTTCAGGATAAAGGGGTATTTTATGAAATTTTCATTTTATGATTCTTTCATTAACCCGTGCTTGAGTAACTTTCTAGTTTATCATATTAGTTTTTAGCTATTTTGATCCATGGCCTGTCATCTCTTAATTATGGTGAGGAGCACAATCTGGATAAGAAAGATAAAATCCATATTGTTTAGAATATCTTTAAATAAGAAGTCCTGGAGAACAGTTCTTGATTTTACACATAGAAACGTTAATCAACAGCAATAAACTGTGTGCTGACGACATGTTGAAAACAAACCAGAACTTAGGAAAAAACAGGAAATTGGACCAAACAACTCTTCCTAGTAACAGGTTTTATGTGTCTTTGTTAAGATTATCACAGCTTGTTTTAATTCTTTGTCAACTTCCTTTCCAAAATTTGATGTTATATTTCTTTGCAGTTTTATATACAGCTTTCATTTAATAAGCACTTTTCACTTCAAACTGGATTTCTGTAATAGAGGAATTGCAAATGAAAGGAATCTATAATGAAATTGTAATGCTGCATATTAATCCATAGGCAAACTGGTGTTATAAATTTTCTAATTAATGAGTCTTTTGCCAGGATAATACTTAAACAGCCTTCTAGTCCAACTTTTAATTGGTAACATTATCTGGCATTTTGTAGAATGAGAATACCTTTTGCTTACCATTCTTAGGCTTATTCTTATATTCTTAATTTTAAACTTGACCCTTTGTTGCCATCGTAATGCAAGAAACCATTCCCATTTAATCCGGGACAGCTGCATTTGTTTAGATACTATATGCTTAAATTCTCACAGAAATCTGACCTAAAATGGACAGATGTTTGAACTCCTATGTAAAAATCTATTCTAAACACTCTGCGCTACTGCTAGACAGGAATGCCAAACATTTCCAACCACAAATTATACTTGATAATAACCACCTTAATAGCAGAAAGCAGCAGACCCCCAGTTCCATTACATGATCTGGAGGAAGATAACAGGTCTTTGGCATTTTACCTTAGATTTGCTTTATTTACGGATGATTAATTCCAGTGCAAATTGCATCATTGTGAAAATTAGAAAGTATTGGGTCTTATACAGAAATTCTCTGAGCACAGAAATTTGTCCTCTCTTCTCCATGTAACTGGGCCATAGCAGAGAATCGCTGACTGTGAAGCAGGAGCAAGCCAAAAACCGGGCAGGCCGAGTACACAAAAAGCCACATGGCTCGAGGAAATGGACACTCGTCTCCTTTTAAAGTTTCTGGAATCGACGTATTCCTGAAGAACCATTTAAATAAGCTCACCAGCATGTTTTACTTTATGAAAAGTGAGGCATGCCGGTTATGAAATGGGAGCCCTGAAATGTGACACACCCATCTTAACCAGCTCAGGGTTTTTATTCGATTCTTCAAGCCTTAATCCTATTGCCTCTCATGCACAAAGGACATGCAGGGCTCCTCTCTGATGATTCTGCCCAGGCCTCCTGGCGTTTGTAAACCAAGTCTTGAATTTTACAAATAAAGCTTATTGGTTGATGAAAAATAGAACAAGCATCAGTGAAGCCACTTTTCAAAAAGAATATTTCCGATTGTTTACTTTAAGAAAAGCCCTTCGAAGAGATGAATGACTTCAATCAGTTTTTAGAATTTTAAGATTGTTTTTTAAAGCAGCTCACTTGAATATGCAGATTTTTGGTGTGAAGCACATCAAATATATGGCTTTTTAAAACCAAACATTTGGCTTTACAAATAAAGTTCATTGATTGATTAAAAATATAAGCAAAATCAATATAACCACTGTTCGAAACGGATTTTTTAAGACTGTTTATGTAAGGGGTTTTTGAAGGGTTTGTTGCTTCACAATCGGTTTATACAATGTGGAGATTTCTTAAAAGCAACTTAAATAAGTCAAAATTTTAATGTGAAATGCATTAACCTTATTTCTGGCCATATGTCCTTTGGACATAGATCTAACCAGCAAAGTTATGGTGCTGATGGGAGTTAATCTCATTGTAGTGAACATGAGCCAATAACACATTAGTCCATATTATATTATATACTTTTCAGTCTGTGGCCTGCTGTTTTGATTAGATTTAGTTCCTACCATTCAGATTCGAAACAGCAAAGTCTTCCTATTACAACCTATCAAGTTTATAAAGCCTTTCTCTAAAATTTTGAACTGTTTAGATCTCCATTACTTACACAACTTTATCCAATGTAAAATTTTATCTCTACTGTAAAATCAGACAGGATATTTGCATCCATCCATTGCTGTTCAGTAATACTTGCTACTTACAGGTGGTGAACTGTCATTAGCACAGTCTGCCCCATGCTGCGGTGGCCTGGAATGTCTAGTCATTTCGATGTACAGAACAGTTTCACTGGGGGGTTTGCTTTCAGAGGTCACTTTAACATCAACCTCAGCAGTCCACATATAAGTCTGCCTGTTCCACACGACTGGCGAAGGAAAAGAAAATATTTTATCCAAGGCATCCTCCCTACTTTCTTTTCTGGGTCTAAATTCTTTGACTCTACCTTAAAAGAGTAATGGAATTCACCTCATATTCTGAAGAATGGGTTTATTTTTCTGTCTGATTTCCTGTTCTGTCTGACTCTTTTCCAGTCGTGGAAGGCACCTGGCCTTTTAACCATGATGGCTGAATGCTCCCCTTCCCACCACCTCATCCCAAAGAAAGGAATGGCACTAGGTCAGCACCCCTTATCATCCTTACCAGAGTCCTCCCAGCTCTGAGAGGATCTGTTCTGACTCAGAACATCAAGGAACGTTCTTTTGATGAATGAACCTTGCTTCTTATGTACCAGTGCATTGACTTCCCTGTAGCTGGGTAATTTAAGTCACTTGCCTTTCATTGCAACCATGTCAAAGTACCAAATAAAGCTATAACATCAGACCAGCCAGGAAAATGAGAGCCTGGACAGTAACATGTTTATAATATAAATCCTTCCTGTTTTCTCAACGCTTGCCCCATGGCTGTTTTACGTTCTACTGTCAGAAAACTCTGGAGATTTGCCTACAGACAGTGGCCACCAAATTAAGGATTTGTTGATTACTTATTAAGGAAAATTACAAAGCTCAAATAAATGAGCCCACTGCTGGGTAAAACAGTGGACCCAAATCAGTCATTCCCAAGATCCATTAGCATTAATTATTATAACAACCAGGATAGACAGGCCTTGGGTCACTCATTTCCCAGGAAAGCAGTTTAGAGGCTGCAGATGACTACTTCTTCTTTCCAGATCCAGATAGCTCAGATGTACTCCAATTCACCAGTGTGGGGAGGACAGTTAGCCGGGGCTAAGAATACCTGTGGGTCCCTTGATCTTGAGGACGAGCTTTCTGACCTTGGAGAAAACCTGTTTCAAAACATTGATTTTTTTCAGTTGTTATAGTTACACATCACGTGTCTCCTAAGCTTTTGAGCCACCCGAGTGATGTTTGTGAAATGTTTTTGGTTTTGTTTTTTTGTGGTACGCGGGCCTCTCACTGTTGTGGCCTTTTGCGTTGCGGAGCACAGGCTCCGGATGCGCAGGCTCAGCGGCCATGGCTCACGGGCCCAGCCGCTCCGCGGCATGTGGGATCTGCCCGGACCGGGGCACGAACCCGTGTACCCTACATCGGCAGGCGGACTCTCAACCACTGCGCCACCAGGGAAGCCCCTGTGAAATGTTTTAAGTATGATAAATAAAGGTAAAACCAGTTCCTAACTGGAATTTGAGGAGGAGCCCCAGGGAGTTACTGACAGCCCAGAACTAGGATTCTGTGCTTCCCTGTGTTGAGTGTGCACTGCTGAGCAGACACATACACACACACACACACACACACACACACACACACACACACACACAGAGAGACATGCTGTGCTCTCAACCTATCTCTCTCTTCCTCTCTCTCTTTCTCAAAAGAGTATTCAAGGTACCCTCACTAAAATGTATAACCATATCTACTTACTGATATTTGGGGAAAAGGTGGTTTCAGAAGAGAATGTGATTAACATTGCCACATAACATTAGGAGGTATATATTCCAATTAAATTTCCTCTTTCTCTTCAGAATGGCACAGACTTAACAATTTTTCTTTTCTTCAAAGTGCGTCTTCGAAACTTACACTTCCTAAAATGCTGTTCAGGAGATACACCTAAATACAGATACTATCAATTAAATGAACACTCATTTCGGACTGTTAGCAGCATGCTTCCTTTGGGGGAGAACTTGGTAGTTAAGTGTTCTCTGGACTGGCTACATAATTGGTGGGGCTCTGTGCAAAATGAAATGTGGGGCCCTTTATTCAAAGGCAGGGAAAAAGGTAGTAACATAGAGAGATTTTTCCTTTTTTCCTCAGTCTCTCTCTCAACTTCTTATGGTATGTTTTATTTATCATTTATTAATTTTAAGTAAAGAAAAAATTTAAAGATTAAATTATTAGCATGAATTTTACAACACATCTCTATATTATCAAAGTCAATTTTAAATGCAAATGTAAGAACATCTAACTCATATGCAGAGTCATTGAAATGAGACAATTCTTCGTAACTTGTACACACGTGTATTCTTTCTTTCCTACCAGCACAGTGGAAAGCCTGCACAAAACTAACTCACTGTTTTTATTTAACTTCTTGATACATGCACTTTCTACTTTTGTCTTACTGATG
The DNA here is from genome assembly GCF_963455315.2 of Globicephala melas. Classification (NCBI taxonomy): domain Eukaryota; kingdom Metazoa; phylum Chordata; class Mammalia; order Artiodactyla; family Delphinidae; genus Globicephala; species Globicephala melas. Next base: position 86,042,609 of record NC_083319.1, read on the forward strand.
AGTAAAGGAAAACTAAAAGGAAATGAACTATAGGTTGCCCTATCTTTCCTTTTCCTTTATGCCTTTTTTCAACATACGTGGTTGGCTAATATGGAGAAGTAGCAGGAATAAGAAATGATGTGATAGGGTCTTTTGGTTGTTAGTGTTTCTTAGAACACTACTGCTTCCTTTCTGCATTTGAAGAAAATTCTGGTTCAAATGGAAAGCAGAGCCTGTCAGGCTGTCAGCAATTCCACTTACTCTGTCTTAGACATAACACAGCTACCTTGTACTCACTTTGGGTCTCACTGAACCTCCCACACGTGGTGGGTCTACCAGAAGTCTTTGTTCACGGGCATTGCGACTGCTGTATGTGGACAGGGTGGGAAGGAACAGTGGCAGACACACATAATGCTTGTAGCTCCTCTGTTTATGCACACACTCCGTTGTTCCATCAGTCTTCACTTACACAACACAGGTTCAAAGACAACACTACTAAGAATTTCAAGACAGTGACATTAAACCAACCACGAGGAACACTTGTGTGACTGACTACACAGGTCACATGCTCATGAAGCTGGCCCTGAGTACTCTGTACCTCCTATGTAGACTAAGATCCTAAAAGGTATGGGGCTTCATGCTTCACCTGCCTTATCTAGTTTTGCCTGCTGGGAAGGTCTTGAGAGCAGGAATGAGCCAGAGGCTGATGCTTCCACCTTGACCCAGATTGCCCTTGCTCAGCCCCTATCAAAGAGTTGTCTCAAGGCAGGCCTTCTCCCCTTTAGCTCAGCTCCCTCTTATCTAACCCTCCCCTAATCTCTCCCCACTCAACCCAGTGAAATGGAAATGAGGGTTGCTAGGATCCATTTTATTATTACTAACAACTTACCAATATTATCGAACAGACTTCTCTCTCATAGGTCAACAATTTTGTGTCATAGAACTGTTCTTATTTTTAATATTTTTTAATATGAAATATCACAGAAAAATAAAGAGATTTAGAGAATTACATATTATCTGGGTACCCATCATCCAAATAAGACCTAAAATATTACAAATACAATGGCGGTTCCCTGTGTTACCTTCCGCAACTTCATTCCTCTTCCTGCCCCTCCCTCCAGCAACTACTATTATTTTTTATTCTCCTGCATATCTTTATTTTGTTACTTCATATGTATGTACTCTTAAAACATGTATTTAGTACTGCTTGTTGTTTTTTAAAACTTAACTGTGCACAGTATCATTTGGTACACATCCAGCAGCTTGTTTTTTACTCTCAACTGTATGTTTTTGAAATTTGTCCATGTTGTTATGGCACTAGCCTTGGTGTCCAGTTTAATTTTCTGTTTCCGAAGTTCCAAGTTTGTGATCTTGTAGGGAGTTGTTGATTATTATTGAATGCCTTATTTCTAGCTAGGGTGGGTTTTATATGCTGATTAGCCTTTGAAGCTTTATTTAACTGAAAACTTGTTTGGAGACTTGAGTCATCAACCCTTATCTGTTTCACTGGGTTTCCATTCAGCCATTGTCTGGGCAAAATATGTGTTGGAAAAGTTTACTAGTGTCTCTTGGCAATCATTTGCTGTGCGGTGGCATAGCCATGTAGAATGAAGTGGGTAATGTTTTTTTTGGTTACACTGTTTACCTTCAAATTAGATTGAATTAGTACAAAAGGAAGCATGGTAGAGATGTAGAATCCAAGCCAGATAAGGCTTGTCTTACCCAGAAGCAGAATGAATGATTACTCATCTATAGAAATGTCATTTGAGGACAGCCTATCTGCTGTGAATATCTCTCCACAAATTATTCTTTTATATAATCATTGCCCAATCCCATTATATGCATTGCTTTTTAGAGTCACCCTTTGACATGAGTGACATGATCAAATTGATTTCTCTAACAGGAAAGATGGGGCAACGTAAGGGTACTTGGTGCTTGGGCAGGGGAGGGGATTAAAGCCATGGATTTTTTTGAAAAAGGGGAAGGAATGGTCAAAACATGATTTTTTTTTAAAGGAGAAGAGTACAGAGAATTAATAATAATCGCTTCCATTTCTAGAATACTGCTCAGCACATGCCAAGTGCTTTACATATATTCAAATACCATTCAGTTCTCACAGCAGCCCTGCAAAATAGATGTTTGTTTTATCATTTTGTAGATGAGAAAAATTCAAAGACGTTGAAACAGTTCCCTCAAGGTCCCAGAATTGGTAACGGAAGGGCTGGGATTGGACCCCAACGTGGCTATAGAGGCAGGGTTCTTTACACACTCCAGCAAACCAAGCTTGCTGATGCCACAGTTTAGCAGCAACTCAGCTTTGCCATAGACCGGAATCATCACTGGTGCCTGGCACAGGGTGATGACTGGATGTATGCTGTGACTTTTGTGGATAGGGAATATATAAATTGGATGTGGGTCAGCTCAGTGGGAAAAGAAGTAGAATGTTAGTGGTTATGTGGTTTCTAAGGAAGAGCCAAAAAAACTAAAAAGTCACTATGATTTGGGTTTTTACAGATCCGCCTTTGGCCTCAAAGGATCACTGCCCTATTTGAGGTCTGTCTGTGGCTGGCTGGCCTTCTGAAGGGTGGTGGGACCATCACCCGCCTCTCTCTGCTCTCCCGGGCTAGGCCAGAGTACACTCCTCCAGCAGTTAAATAGTGTTTTTTCTCAATGCACGAGGTCGGTCATTCCTTTCTCTCCAGCCTTCTCTCAACCTTCCACCCCGACTCTTCTGAAACATGGGCGTAACTCCCAATTCCATTCTCTGAAAAGGTCTGCACCCTGGAGTGCATTCTGGCGCCCCACCCTGACACCATATTTTTGAGCCTGTGTCAGCAACCTTTCTCCTCACTCTCATTACAGTCTTTTCATATGACCTTGATTCATCTTGCTATCTTTAGGTTCGCTCTCTTAACCGTAGGCACAGGTAATGCCACGACTCAAGTGATCACTTCATCTTCAGGTCTCGGCTGCTTTTCAGCCTTTCTGTTTTAAGTGTGTCCTTTATTTATCATCAACCCAGGAAACTCTTTGGGTTGATGGCGTAATTTTCAGACTTCCTGACATCTGAATGCGGCACATACACGCCCTCCTTAATGCTGGCTGATTTTAATCTTCTCGGCCCCAATAAATCTGACGCATACCTCAAGCCAATGGCATGCTTGCCTTGATATTTTGATCCATTTTCCTTTACCACAGAGATTGCTTGATTTAAGAAAGTAGGTCTGGCATGCACTGTTTTACTAACATCGGAGTGTCAAATTGGCATTCCAGCACACTTGGATTTCTGTAACCTTTTATTAACCTCATCATTCCGGACTTAAAAGTATTTCACCTATCTGATATTTGCTGGCACTGAAGATCAGTTGGTTTTTTTCCTTGTCTTGTATCTCATAGAGTAATAAGAAATATGACAGGTTGAAGATTTTTCCTACTAGTTTTCTATCGTCCAACAAGATACCTATCTATAGGAAGTAAATGGTTCTGATGACAATAAAAGTAGTACCTAGAATTTCCATTTCATTTTTCTTCTTTTCTTCTCTGGGTCTCATCTGGATGACATTTCTCTGGATATTTGAATGAGTGATCCTCTAAGTAGGGCATGTGTTTAAAATAGATTTATGTCAGGATAAACAATAACACTTCCTGATAAGGTCTAAATGAGGGTACTAATCATTCTTTAGTTTTGTTTTTGTTTTCTTTATTTGGTTTTTAAAGGGCATCTATTCAACTCCCTCATTTGACAGAGGAGTAAACTGAAGCCAAAAAAGGTTGACCTACTCATGATTACTAAGCTAATTTATGACAGAAGTGGTCTCAGACCCACGGCTCATGAGTTCGTATACTCAGAACCTCTAGGAGGAATTCTGAAACCTTACTTCCACATAATATTGGGTCACTAACTGATGAAGCAATAGAAATGCCTCTTTGAGGCAAAAGTTCTATATTCCATTAGTTAGCTTCTTATAACCCATGTGTCTCCTATATTCTTGAGTAAAAGAGCTTAACTATCTAAAACTCATTTACCTCAAATCCTGTTATCCCCAAATGAGGCTCTAACTTACTTCCATGAGATATGTCGACCATCCTACTCCATCAGTAACTATTTGTTAAGTTTATACAGTATGTTTTTCAAGACTTAGATGTGATGTTCCACGTCCTTGAGTAGCTGCCTACTCAATTGGAAAGAAAAGACGTGAAAGATGAACAAACAGCAATAAAGTACTAATTGTGTGGTACCAGTCATTGGTGCCGCAGAACTTTAAGGGAAATAAAAATCACTGGAAGTTGGAGCAGTCCAGAGAGGCTTCTAGAGAGGTTTCTCACTTGCAACATGGTTAAGGTTTTTTACAAAGTAGTAAGACAGGAGGATCTGTCAGAGAGGTACCCAGAGGCCAGGAGAGACAATAAGAACAGGAAATATATCCAGAGGCAGTGAGTTATAGCACAAATAAATAGAGGAGGAGAGCAGAGGTATAGATGATCTAAAGAAAAACCAACAAGGAAAGGGTGGGAAAAGGAACTGGGGGTGGAGGGTGAAATGGGGAGGAAAAAAGATGAAAATGAATCACCTAATTAATGGGTGGGAATGCTGGCTGATGGTTTCCAAGGGCACTATTTCTAGTCCAATTATCTGTCAAAAATGCTTTGGCTTGGTGTCCAAAGGAAACTTAGGAGAAAACTCCCTACTGAAATACTTGAATGCTTTCCCCAAACCTCTACTTTTATTTCTCTTATTTGAAAGAATATAAAAGAAATTGTTATACCTTTTGACCAAGAATATAATTTTAAAGTTCTGATTCTTGAGTTTTTTGGAATTAACATATGTGAGGTGTGGTCTTTAGTTCATCACTTTGGGAAACACTTGACATCTTTGGAGCCAGAGTATAACTTAATAAATTACAGTTGCCTGGGTGGTTAGGAGATAACTCTGAAAACAAGTTCGGACTTGGGCCAAGTTGGAAGAAAGAACAAAGAAGAGGAGAAATCTCTGCTCTGCATTTCACTTTTCTCTCCTTCCGTGTCTGGTTTGTACATAAGAATTTATCAACCTGGAGAAGCTGAGCAGTTATCTGTGGACCATAAAGAAAAAATTTCATTTTCTTTATTCTGTTTATTATACTCACATATTTAATACATATTTATTGACTTAATAAAAATGAGAAAATGCTTAGTATAATTTTTTTCAAACAACATCTTTGAAACAGTAATATATTATTCTCTGTTTCATCAGCATGCTATAAAAAGATTTAGGTAGTACATGATATATATATTTTTTCTCTTTCTTTTTTCCTTTTTTTTGGCTGAGCCACGCAGCATGTGGGATCTTCCCCAACCAGGGATCGAACCCGTGCCCCCTGCATTGGGAGCATGGAGTCTTAACCACTGGACTGCCAGGGAAGTCCAGTATATGATATATTCCCAACATAATTCAGGTCACAGCCACTGTGACAGTTATAGCCACTGTGCTCGGTGAAGTGAGAAGATTATAGGTCCTACTCTCAATGGAGGATACATAAACTATTAGTAGTTGATTGACTACATTCCTTCTTGTGTGCAGCCTGGATGTAGAATACAGCTTCTCTTCAAAAAAAGAAGGAATGGGGCTTCCCTGGTGGCGCAGTGGTTGCGAGTCCGCCTGCTGATGCAGGGGACACGGGATCGTGACCCGGTCTGGGAAGATCCCACATGCCGCGGAGCAGATAGGCCCGTGAGCCATGGCCGCTGAGCCTGCGCGTCCAGAGCCTGTGCTCCGCAATGGGAGAGGCCACAACAGTGAGAGGCTTGCGTACCGCAAAAAAAAAAAAAAAAAAAAGAAGAAGAAGGAATGGGCATGTAAAGAATATGAGGCTTATATTTTATTTTGTGATCCTGGAGAAATGTGGTTTCCCTGTAAAACTAGATAGAAAAAAAGTGAAAAATGGTGATTAGAAATTTTCCTGTTATAGTTCATTAAATACAATTATAAAAAACATTTTAATTGTATTAATACAGTTCTCCAATATTACCATCCAGGCAGCACCTTGAGCATTCTTAAAGGCATTGCTCAGCTACCTACTCCCTTCTTTTAATCCCAGAAAAGTCCTGATTATTTCACATTCTTTTACAAGAATATCCTACTTTTGGTGGTTTTAATTTTTTTTTAATTGATTAAAACAGCAACCAAATGAATATTCCTTTTTAAAAAAAGAATAACCACAGGAAAATTGAGTTACTTTTATAATGATAATACTTTATACAGATCTGTGGTCTTTCATCTAAGAACTTTCAAGCACTTTTCAAGTGTCGACTCATCAATCCATAACACACTTAGAAGATTGGGCAGTAATTCTGCTTCTGTTTGATTTCAAAGCACTCACTGTGTCCTAAGGTCCAAAGACATGTGGACTCTCCTTTTTTCTTTTTCCTTTTTTACTTCTTCTTTTTTTCCTCTTCTTTTTTTTTTTTTCTTTGTTAAAGGCCAGAAGAAATATGGCTTGGTCCCAACCCACTAGGAACTCAGTGTGATGAAGGACGGAGCCATGGAAAGGTCTTCAAATTCCCAATAACACATGCTACAACTTAAAAACCAGAGACAGAAATCTCTACATATTTTGAAGTGTCCACAAAGATACTCAGTAGACTCCGAGTCCTAAATTATTCCAAGATACAGAGGCAGACTTGCTTTGCTGAACTGACATTTTAATCAGTATTTTTCAACAGGACAACTATGTTACTTATAATATTTCTTCCAAAGGTGAATTGATGCCTTTCATCTGTGTAGGGAAGGAAGATTAAGGATGGATTCTTTTTTTTTTTAAATAAATTTATTTATTTATTTATTTTTGGCTGCATTGGGTCTTCATTGCTGTGCACGGGCTTTCTCTAGTTGTGGTGAGTGGGGGCTACTCTTTGCTGTGGTACACAGGCTTCTCATTGTGGTGGCTTCTCTTGTCACAGAGCACAGGCTCTAGGCATGCTTCAGTAGTTGAGGCACGTGGGCTCAGTAGTTGTGGCTCATGGGCTCTAGAGCACAGGCTCAGTAGTTGTGGCACACAGGCTTAGTTGCTCCACGGCATGTGGGATCTTCCCGGACCAGGGCTCGAACCCATGTCCCCTGCATTGGCAGACTGATTCTTAACCACTGCGCCACCAGGGAAGTCCCAAAGATGGATTCTTGGCTGCAGAATTAATCTATAAATATTTCCCAGGCCAAGGATAGGAAAATAGGCTGCCAGTAATTCGAAGTTTTATGAAGTATCCATTAAGATTTTGTTGATTAAAAGTCTCAAGACTTAGCCATTTTTAGACAATAAATAGGCTAATTTCCTTTGGTAGGTACAATTCAGTGGCCTTTCTAGATATTCTTCAAGTTGTTAAGGTGGAGAGCGGGGTTGGGGGATATTTTTCAACTCAAGGGCCGTATTTTTTCACCCACATGTTTTTTAATTACTCCAGTTCAAGAATGGCGTGAGAATACTGTTTCTGAGTACGGACCTTTATGTATGAGAATAATAAAGTTATAGGAGTAAGATACTTCTAAGTATCAGAAAAATATGTTTCTTTCATCTGTCTATCTCTCTGAAACAGTTTCAGTTGATAGCAGAAGACATCAGTTTAAAATGTTAAACAGGAGTTAAGTTTGAAACAGAAATCAGAGAAATACTGTGTGACATAGTACAGACGATATGGAGAGGCTGCGAGAGGAGACCCCACAGAATGATGGTACTGTGGGGCCTCTATGCCGGAAAGAGTTTCTAAAAGCTGGGACTCAGGGCAGGCTTCTGGCTACTTCACTCCTCAGGACTACACTCTAAGATGGAGTCGCTTCATGGAATGCCCCCACATGGAATTGCACGAGACACATCCCTAACTCATGCTCAACTGCTTTGGAATGCAAAGAGTTGACTGAATCTTCCCTATGACCCTCTGTCTTCATCAGCACCAAGCAAACCATAAGCCTGGGGAGAAGTCTTTCTCCTCTGGTTACAGAGAGAGATGGAGAGAGGAAGAAACCATGAAATACCTTTTAACAATGCTGTTTACTTCTTCCTTTGTCTCAAATTCCCTCCAAGTACTAGCAGGTAAAATTGTTAATGAAAGACAATTAAGGATGCCTAAGTAAGGCTTTGAAATCCAAAGGCAAGATAGCTGTTCTACTAGCTAAAGAATGAATTTATAAGGAATTGGGTGTGGCAAACCAACTCAACTGCTGGGAAAGCCGAAGATGAAATTCTGTTAGCTAGTAGGGACTTTCTGACTGAACACATATTTAGGTTAACTTAGAGTTATCACAAAACATGAAACACATGTTACTAATCGGTAGAGAATTAGAGTAATGTCCAGCAGAGAGTAATGTCTAGCACAGACACTGGAACCTGGACTGCAGCACGCTCACCCAACCTTGCCACTTGTTTGCTGTGTGACCTTGGGGAAGTTGCTTAACATCCCTGCACTTCAGTTTCCTCGTCTGAAAAGTGAAAACAATATTACTATGGTACCTATCTCACAGGATTGTTAAGGTGAAATGAGTTAATGCACAGATAGCTCTTAAATCAGGGACTGGCACAAAGTGGATATTATAGTAATAACTGCTGTGATGATGATGATGATTTTGTACTAAAAAATGTAAAAATACTTTGTATTTAGTTACCTGCTGACATTCAAATGGTTGAAGGGGAAAAAACATGGAGGAGTACACATAGGAAGGTTTTATGAGCTGGGCCTGGTCCTGGCTAACATTACTCCTACTCACATTCCACTGGCTAGAACTCAGTCACATGGCCACATCTAACCGCAAAGGAAGCTGGAAAATACAGCCTAACACTGGGAGTCCAGGAACAAAAGGAGAATGTAGATTTTGCTGAGCAAAAGTCTCTCTCACAACCCTAAAACCCATCGAGAATTTCCTAGCTGTTTCTCTCTTTTACGATATCATGTGGGTAAAATACATGTGCAGTGATCATATTTTTGCTTACTGAACATTTTATATGTGGCCTGAAAATTTTTTTTTCTGATTAGTGCAAGCTTTTTCTATGAAAAGTCTTACAAAATCATAAATATTAAATTCATTTGGTTGTATATTTATTTATTTATTATAAATTTGTTTTTATTTTTGGCTGTGTTGGGTCTTCGTTGCTGTGCACAGGCTTTCTCTAGTTGCGGCGAGCAGGGGCTACTCTTTGTTGCAGTGGGCAGGCTTCTCATTGCTGTGGCTTGTCTTGTTGCAGAGCACGGGTGCTAGGCACACGGGATTCAGTAGTTGTGGCATGCGGGCTCAGTAGTTGTGGCTTGTGGGCTCTAGAGCGCAGGCTCAGTAGTTGTGGTGCACGGGCTTAGTTGCTCCGCGGCATGTGGGATCTTCCCAGGCCAGGGATTGAACCCATGTCGCCTGCATTGGCAGGTGGATTCTTAACCACTGCGCCACCAGGGAAGCCTGGTTGTATATTTAAAGAGTTACTTTTATTTAACAGGATATCATTGTGCAAAATCAGGACAGTGCCAGAAGTTCTGAAACACATTCTCCATTCAGTAACAAACAACTGACCCATCGTTGTAAAATCCACATTCACTCTATTGGCTCAGCAGCCAGGCTCAGTGTCAGTACAACCTGAGGTTAGTACACTTGAAACCCTAAAGTGTTAGTGAAAATTAAAACCACAAAGCATTGGAGGAAATTGAGAGGCCTGGATGGAACACAAGGGTCACAGCAATTTAAATTTTCTATTGTCTGATGAAAAAGCTACCCCAAAGGAGAGGGAGAAGTCATGTGCATCTGACAGGTGGTGGGCAATGGAATTTCCTTGGCACTTTTTAAAGTACACAAATAAAACATAGCCAAGGGCCAGATGCTCTTTGCTTAATGTGTAAACACTTCTGAGAAGACGTCCACAAACTAAATTTGTAAAAATCCAATTTTAATGCTTTAGAAAAGATACCTGTGTAACTGAGCCATACAGAAAAGGTTAAAATTCTGTTATATTCATGTGGTCTATACACATTTACTAATTTTCTTGATGTAGATTATCCTACCAGTTCACGTTACCTATTTAAGAAAGCAAACTTGTGATAATTTTAAAAATCCAAAATAGAAATTTTTTTTCAAGTTTTCTATAATAAATATGTTACTTTTAGAATTAAGAAAAGTAAAAAGAAGATGGTATCATGCAAGATTTTCTTAGGAAAGGGGTTTAGACTGATTTCCTACAGTAGGATTGCTCTTTGTTTCTTAGCACTGTTGAATTATTAGGGGACAGTGGAGACAGTTTTATAAAGGGTTTATGTAACATTTTAAATTAAGTTCATGAGTCTAAAATCCCAGTAGCTGCAATTATCTTTAGAATCCCTTAAAGCACCCACAAAATATACTGTATGTGGATTTGTTTATACAAATCTATTATGTAATATGAATATGTAATATAGACTAATGTATAATCAATGATGAAATGTACATGCAAGTGTTGTCTCATGGTACTACTTAAATTATTATTAGTTTTTTTTTTATTATGAGTGGATATGGCTTAGTTCATGAAAGTTATATCCATGCAAGATGAAATTCTGTGATACAGAGCAACAAGCACTAGACTTGATTGAGTTGGAAGTCCTGGCATTTTATGATCTTGGTCAAGTCATTTGATCTTTCCAGGCTTTACCTCTGTTACCTGTAAGATGAGGCTTATACTACTTACCTCATAAGTTCTATAAAGAGCAAATGAAATGATGTAAACTCTAACGTACTAAACATATTAAGAGGTCCCCACTAGGTTGACCCCACCAGTGTCAGGAGGGCTGGCACCATGTCAGTCTTATTGCTATTGAATCTTCATAAGTTTCTGCCGGAAGTTACGTTGGATGACCAAATCAGTGAGATAGTTCAGTCCTGTGTTCCCTGCCCTCGTGGCAAATACACTCAGATGGACCTATGCACAAGGCACTGTTAATGTATCTGATGTAATGAAGGCAAATTGGGCTCTTTTCTTGAACTTCAGCCTGTACAGAGAGAAGCTAGGCTGTGCATGTTTACGTGAAATAAGCCCATCGAGAAATCCAGTGTAAACACTGGAAGTTTCCCTCAGTAGGCAGAGAGCAGTGGGTTTTATTGGGAACAGATTCATCACGCTGTTAAGTTTTCTAATTATAAGGCCACTGTTTGCTTTAACTGACTATTGAAAATATGTCTGTTCACCAAACTTTCATCTTCTTCCTAATAGTACATCTTAGAAAGAGCATTATGTTAATTACAGTAGCATATAACTAACTTAAATGACAAGGAAAGGAGTACAAATGAAAAAGAGCAAGAAAATCTATCCATAACAGGTGATGTGTCAACCAATTAGAATTTTACTCCCTTCTCCATAAGATGAGACTTTAAACATTTTTGGTCATAGTGCTCATATAATGTTAATCTCTCATAGAATAAATTGAGACCATGCACGTGTTGTATGTGTGGGTTTATTTCAGAATAATTACAGAGTCCAGGAAGTTGCAAAGAAATGTACAGGGAGGTCCCATGTACCTATTACCCAGCCTTCCCGAGTGTTAACATCTTGCATAACTATAGCATGATGTGAAAACCAGGAAATTGACATTGGTACAATCCACAGAGTTTATTCAGATTTCACCAGCTATACATGTATCCATTTCTGTGTGTGTGTGTGTGTGTGTATAGCTCTATGCAATTTTATCATGTATGTATCATGGTACATGACATGTAACCACCACCACAATCAAGATACTTACGTATACCGTCACCACAAGGCTCCCTCATACTGTCCCTTTTCACCTGTACCTACCCCTTCCCCCATCCTTAACCTCTGGCAACCACTAATATATTCTTTCTATAATTATTTCACAGAAGTTATATAAATTGTATTATACAATATGTATCATTTTGAAATTAGCTGTTTACACTCAGCATAATTTCCTTGAGGTTCATCCAAGTTGTTGTGTGTATCAATAGTTTATTCATTTTTATGGCTGGGTAGAATTCTATGGTATGGATGTTTGTTTAACCGGTCACCACTGACAGACATTTGAATAGTTTCCACTACTTGGCTATTACAAATAAAGCTTCTGTGAACATGCATGTCAAATTTCTGTGTGAAAATAAGTTTTCTCTTTTTTTTTTTAGTATAAATTTATTTATTTATTTTTTGGCTGCGTTGGGTCTTCGTTGATACATGCGGGCTTTCTCTAGTTGCGGCGAGCAGGGGCTACTCTTTGTTGCAGTACACTGGCTTCTCATTGCAGTGGCTTCTCTTTGTTGCAGAGCATGGACTCTAGGCATGCAGGCTTCAGTAGTTGTGGCACGCAGGCTCAGTAGTTGCGGTGCACGGGCTTAGTTGCTTCTCGGCGTGTGGGATCTTCCTGGATCAAGGCTCAAACCCATGTCCCCTGCTGGGATCTTCCTGGATCAGGGCTCAAACCCATGACCCCTGCTTTGGCAGGCAGATTCTTAACCACTGCACCACCAGGAAAGTCCCGAAAATAAGTTTTCATTTCTTTGGATAAATGTATAAGGCAGTACAATTGCTGAATCACATGGTAAGTCCATTTTTAGTTTTAAAAGGAACTGCCAAACTACTTCCCAGTGAGGGTTACCATTTTACATTCCTGCCAGCAATATATAAGTGATCTAGTTTTCCCATATTGTCTCCAGCATTTAGTGTCATCACTTTTTTATTTTAGCCAATTGGATAGGTATGTAGTGATATTGCATTATGGTTTTAATTTGCATTTCTCTAATGCTTAATGGTATCGTTTCATGTGCTTATTTGCCATATGTATATCCTCTTCAGTGAAATGTCTGTGCATGTCTTTTGCCCATTTTCTAATTGGATTATTTGATTTTTAATGTTGAGTTTTGACAGTTTTCTGTTTCATTGATTTATAATCTTTATTATTTTTTTCTTTCTCCTTGCAGTGGGTTTATTTTGCTCTTCTTTTTCTAGTTTCTTGAGTTAGGAACTTAGATCATAGATTTGAGGTCTTTCCTCTTTTTGAATATAAAGAGTGTTACAAATTTACCTCTGCCACTGTTTTAGCTGTATCCCACAAACTTTGATATATGCATTTTCATTCTTATATTTAAAAAAAATATCCTTTGAGACTTTCTTTTTGACTATGGGTTATTCAGAAGGATGTTGTATAATTTCCAAGTGTTTGGAGATTTTTCTAGTTTTATTCCATTATGTATGATTTTCAGTTCTTTTAAATTTGTTAATATTTGTTTTGTGACCTAGGATCCATTGTGGTAAATGTTCCCCGGGTGCTTGAAAAGAATATGTATTCTGCTGTTGTTAGGTAAAGTGTTCTATAAATATCAGATTAGATCTTGTCGGTTGATGGTGTTTGTTCAGTTCTTCTCGATCCTTGCTGATTTTCTGTCTAGTAGTTCTATCAATTGCTGCAAGTGGGGTGTTAAAGAAACCAACTGCAATTACGGATTTGCCTACTTCTCCTTTCAGCTTTATCAGATTTTGCTGCATGTACTTTTATTTTTAAGCTCTGTTGTTTGGTGCATACACATTTAGGATGGCTATAACTTCTTTTAGAATTAATACTCTTTCTCTCGTACTTTTCTTTGCTCTGAAGTCTACTTTATTTGATATTAATATAGTCACTCCTACTCTTTAAATTCATGTTTGCATGATATATCGTTTTTCTACTCTTTTACTTTCAACCTACCAATGTTATGTTTGAAGTGAGTTTTTGTAGACAGTTGCTTTTGTAGTTGAATTGGGTTTTGTCTTTTAATTGACATATTTAGACCATTTACAGTTAAGTATTGACATAACAGGGCTTAAATCTGACATTTTATTTGTTTTATGTTTGCTCTTCTGTGTTTGTCATTCTTCTGTTTTTTCCTTCCATTCTGATTATTTATAATGTTTTTAAGTATATTGTTTTTTCTAGGTTTCGTAGTGGTTTCTCTAGGTGATACCATTTACATATGTCACTTATCACAGCCTACTGTTGTTGACATTTTATTCCTTCAACTGCAGTGCAGAAACCTTACATTTAGGTCCCTTTACCCTTCCTATTTTTAAGATATATTTTGTCTTAAATATTTCATCTACATACTTTGAGTACCACATCACATGGTATTATAACTTTGGCTCCAACCATAAAATATGATTAAAGAAACCTGTGAGGTGAAGAATAGTCCATTACATTTACTTCTATTTTTACCCATTCTGTTCTTATTTCCTTTATGAATCTCCCAACCTTCTTCTGATATAATTTTCTTTTTGTTGCAGGAGCTTCCTTTAGCCATCCTTTAAGAGTAGATCTGCTAGCAACAAATTCTCTTAATTTTCCTTCACTTGAGAACGTCCTTATATTCTCTTTACTTCTGAAAGAGAGTTTCACTATATACAGCATTCAGAGTTGATATCTCTTTCAATACTTGAAAAATATTGTGACACTTCCTTTTGGCCTCCATATTTTCAGATGAAAAAACCACTGTCATTTGAATGGATGTTCCTTTATGGATAATGTGACACTTCTTTCTGATTGTTTTCAAGACTTTTTCCTTCTCTTTGATTTTCAGAAGTTTAGCAGTGCTGGGTCTTGGTGTGGATTTCTTTGGGTTTTTCCTATATGGGATTTGCTCAACTTCTTGAAACTGTAGGTTTATGTCTTTTGCAAAATTTGGGGAGTTCTCAGTCATTATTTCTTTGAATACTTTTTCAGTTCCACATTCTTCCTCCTCTTGTTCTGAGACTGTAATGATATAAACGTCAGATCTTCTGTTATTTTCCCACAGAACCCTGAAGCTCTGCTTATTTTTTCCAATCTATATTCTTGCTGTTGTTAAAACTGAGTTAAGTTTATTGATCTGCCTTCAAGTTCACTGATTCTATTTTCCATTATCTCTACTCTACTCATCAGGCTCATCCACTGAGTTTTTATTTTAATGATTGTATTTTTCAACTCTATAATTTCCACTTGGTTCTTTTTGATAACATCTTTTTCTTTGCTCAAATTTTCTATTTTCTTATTTATTTAAAGATACTGTTTAATTGATTGTTTAAGCATTTTTTGATTACAGCTGCTTTAAAAACCTTGTGAGATAATTCCAGTATCTGACTCTTCCTGGAATTGGCTCTTCTGGAGGAAAATTAATGATCCAAACCTCAAAACTTTTTGAAGCCAGTGGTGAACTGATTGAACTACAGCTGCAACAAAAACAAGCCACTGTTTGACTACAGGTTATATTGACTTAGCCTGACAAAGGAAAGAGCATACCTTTTCCTGGGGTAAATATTATCTATTTTAGTCTTTTTTTTTACCCTCAGCTGAGTAAGCAGAAAAACAAACATGAAAGAAAGAAAGGTGAAGAAATAGGAACATGTGACCCAAAATCAAGGAAAAAATTAGTCACTAGAAGCAGACCACCAAAAACCCAGATGTTGGAATTAGCAGACAAGGACTTTAAAATAACTATGATAAATATGTTAAAGGATCTAATAGAAAAGGTAGACAATAGATGGGGAATATCAGGAGGAAAAAAGGAAATGCTAAGAAAGAACTAAATGGAAAGTCAAAAAAAAAAGAAAAAAGAAATTAAATGACACATTTATATAATGGGATAAAGAGTAGACTAGACACAGAGAAGAAAGGATCAATGAACCTGAAGACAAGTCAATAGAATTTATCTGAAATAAAGTGAAGCATATTTCTCTGAAATAAAATAAAATGAAGAGAAAAACTAATGAGAACACTGAACAGAGCTTCTCGGAACTATAGAATATTATCAAATGGTCTGACACGTAAGTAGTTGTGGTCCCAGAGGGAGATGAGAGAGAATGCAGAAACAAAATATTTGAAGAGATAATGGCCAATAATTTTACAAAATTTGTCAGAGAAATTGACCCACAAATCTAACATGATCAGCAAACCCCAAGCAGGATAACGAACTTAAAACAAAATGACACCTATGAAGGTCATGTCAAATGCTAATTATCAAAGATAAATAGAAAATCTAAAGTGCAGCCAAATTAAAAAGACACATTACATTCAGGGAAACAACATTAGAAACGTCGGCAGGCATTTCCTCAGAAATAATGGAAGTTGAACACAGGGTAGAAAAGATCACTACAGCAGAATAGGGTATCTAGAAATTGATCCATACATACATGGTCAACTGGTTTTTCACAAAGATGTCAAGGGAAATCAGTGGGGGGAGATGGGGCTGAAAAAACTATATATCACTATGAACACAAGTGAACCTCAACCCCTACCTTACTCCATAAGGAAAAATTAATTTGAGAAGAATTGTAGTTCTAGATATGAAAACTAGAACTGTAACTCTTCTTTTTTTTATTTATTTTTTTATACAGCAGGTTCTTATTAGTCATCAGTTTTATACACATCAGTGTATACATGTCAATCCCAATCACACAATTCATCACACCACCACCACCACCACCCACCCTGCAGCTTTCTCCCCTTGGTGTCTATACGTTTGTTCTCTACATCTGTGTCTCAATTTCTGCCCTGCAAACTGGTTCATCTGTACCATTTTTCTAGGTTCCACATACATGTGTTAATATACGATATTTGTTTTTCTCTTTCTGACTTACTTCACTCTGTATGACAGTCTTTGGATCCATCCACGTCTCTACAAATGACCCAATTTCGTTCCTTTTTGTGGCTGAGTAATATTCCATTGTATATATGTACCACATCTTCTTTATCCATTCATCTGTCGATGGGCATTTAGGTTGCTTCCATGACCTGGCTATTGTAAATACTGCTGCAATGAACATTGGGGTGCATGTGTCTTTTTGAATTATGGTTTTCTCTGGGTATATGCCCAGCAGTGGGATTGCTGGGTCATTTGGTAATTCTTAGTTTTTAAAGGAACCTCCAACTGTTCTCCATAGTGGCTGTATCAATTTACATTCCCACCAACAGTGCAAGAGGCTTCCCTTTTCTCCACACCCTCTCCAGCATTAGTTGTTTGTAGATTTTCTGATGATGCCCATTCTGACTGGTGTGAGGTGATACTTCATTGTAGTTTTGATTTGCATTTCTCTAATAATTAGTGATGCTGAGCAGCTTTTCATGTGCTTCTTAGCCATCTGTCTGTCTTCTTTAGAGAAAAGTCTATTAGGTCTTCTTCCCATTTTTGGATTAGGTTGTTTGTTTTTTTAATATTGAGCTGCATGAGCTGTTTATATATTTTGGAGATTAATCCTTTGTCTGTTGATTCGTTTGCAAATATTTTCTCCCATTCTGAGGGTTGTCTTTTCGTCTTGTTTATGGTTTCCTTTGCTGTGCAAAAGCTTTTAAGTTTCATTAAGTCCCATTTGTTTATTTTTGTTTTTATTTCCATTTCTCTAGGAGGTGGATCAAAAAAGATCTTGCTGTGATTTATGTCAAAGAGTGTTCTTCCTATGTTTTCCTCTAAGAGTTTTATAGTGTCCTGTCTTACATTTAGGTCTTTAATCCATTTTGAGTTTATTTTTGTGTATGGTATTAGGGAGTGTTCTAATTTTATTCTTTTACATATAGTTGTCCACTTTTCCCAGCACCACTTATTGAAGAGGCTGTCTTTTCTCTCTTGTATATGCTTGCCTCCTTTGTCATAGATTAGTTGAACATAGGTGTGTGGGTTTATCTCTGGACTTTCTATCTTTTTGCATTGATCTATATTTCTGTTTTTGTGCTAGTACCATATTGTCTTGATTACTGTAGCTTTGTAGTATAGTCTGAAGTCAGGGAGTCTGATTCCTCCAGCTCCGATTTTTTCCCTCAAGACTGCTTTGGCTGTTCGGGGTCTTTTGTGTCTCCATAGAAATTTTAAGATTTTTTGTTCTACTTCCATTAAAAATGCCATTGGTAATTTGATAGGGATTGCATTGAATCTGTCGATTGCTTTGGGTAGTATAGTCATTTTCACAATATTGATTCTTCCAATCCAAGAACATGGTATATCTCTCCATCTGTTGGTATCATCTTTAATTTCTTTCATCAGTGTCTTATAGTTTTCTGCATACAGGTCTTTTGTCTCCCTAGGTAGGTTTATTCCTAGGTATTTTATTCTTTTTGTTGCAGTGGTAAATGGGAGTGTTTCCTTAATTTCTCTTTCAGATTTTTCATCATTAGTGTATAGGAATGCAAGAAATTTCTGTGCATTAATTTTGTATCCTGCAACTTTACCAAATTCATTGATTAACTCTAGTAGTTTTCTGGTAGCATCTTTAGGATTCTCTATGTATAGTATCATGTCATCTGCAAATAGTGACAGTTTTACTTCTTCTTTTCCAGTTTGTTTGCCTTTTATTTCTTTTTGTCCTTCAATTGCCGTGGCTAGGACTTCCAAAACTATGTTGAATAACAGTGGTGAGAGTGGACATCCTTGTCTTGTTCCTGATCTTAGAGGAAATGCTTTCAGTTTTTCACCATTGAGAATGATGTTTGCTGTGGGTTTGTCATATATGGCCTTTATTATTTTGAGGTAGATTCCCTCGATGCCCACTTTCTGGAGAGTTTTTTTCATAAATCAGTGTTGAATTTTGTCAAAAGCTTTTTCTGCATCTATTGAGATGATCATATAGTTTTTATTCTTCAGTTTGTTAATATAGTATATCACATTGATTGATTTGTGCATATTGAAGAATCTTTGCATCCCTGGGATAAATCCCACTTTATCATGGTTTATGGTCCTTTTAATGTGTGGTTGGATTCCGTTTGCTAGTATTTTGTTGAGGATTTTTGCATCTATATTCATCAGTGACATTGGTCTGTAATTTTCTTTTTTTGTAGTACCTTTGTCTGGTTTTGGTATCAGGGTGATGGTGGCCTCATAGAATGAGTTTGGGAGTGTTCCTTCCTCTACAATATTTTGGAAGAGTTTGTGAAGGATGGGTGTTAGCTCTTCTCTAAATGTTTGAAAGAATTCACCTGTGAAGCCATCTAGTCCTGGACTTTTGTTTGTTGGAGGATTTTTAATCACAGTTTCAATTTCATTACTTGTGATTGGTCTGTTCATATTCTCTGTTTCTTCCTGGTTCAGTCTTGGATGGTTATACCTTTCTAAGAATTTGTCTATTTCTTCCAGGTTGTCCATTTTATTGGCATAGAGCTGCTTGTAGTAGTCTCTTAGGATGCTTTGTATTTCTGCGGTGTCTGTTGTAACTTCTCCTTTTTCATTTCTAATTTTACTGATTTGAGTCCTCTCTCTCTTTTTCTTGATGAGTCTGGCTAATGGGTTTATGAATTTTGTTTATGTTCTCAAAGAACCAGCTTTTCATTTTATTGATCTTTATTGATCTTTGCTATTATTTTATTTGTTTCTATTTCATTTATTTCTGCTCTGATCTTTTTTTTTTTTTTGCGGTACGCGGGCCTCTCACTGTTGTGGCCTCTCCCGTTGCGGAGCACAGGCTCCAGATGTGCAGGCTCAGCGGCCATGGCTCACGGGCCCAGCCCCTCCGCATCATGTGGGATCTTCCTGGACCAGGGCACGAACCCGCATCCCCTGCATCGGCAGGTGGACTCTCAACCACTGCGCCACCGGGGAAGCCCCTCTGATCTTTATGATTTCTCTCCTTCTACTAACTTTGGGTTTTGTTTGTTCTTCTTTCTCTAGTTCCTTTAGGTGTAAATTTAGATTGTTTATTTGAGATTTTTCTTGTTTCTTGAGGTAGGCTTGTATAGCTATAAACTTCCCTCTTAGAACTGCTTTTCCTGCATCCCATAGGTTTTGGATCATCGTGTTTTCATTGTCCTTTGTCTCTAGGTATTTTTTTGATTCCCTCTTTGATTTATTCAGTGATCTCTTGGTTATTTAATAACGTATTGTTTAGCCTCCATGTGTTTGTGTTTTTCACGTTTTTTTCCCTGTAATTGATTTCTAATCTCATAGCATTGTAGTCAGAAAAGATGCTTGATATGATTAAAGTTTTCTTAAATTTACTGAGGCTTGATTTGTGACCCAAGTTGTGATCTATCCTGAAGAATGTTCCATGCTCACTTGAGAAGAAAGTGTAATCTGCTGATTTTGGATGGAATGTCCTATAAATATCAATTAAATCTATCTGGTCTGTTGTGTCATTTAAAGTTTATGTTTCCTTATTAATTTTCTGTTTGGATGATCTGTCCATTGGTGTAAGTGAGGTGTTAAAGTCCCCCACTATTATTGTGTTACTGTTGATTTCCTCTTTTATAACTGTTAACAGCTGCCTTATGTATTGAGATGCTCCTATGTTGGGTGTATATATATTTATAATTGTTATATCTTCTTCTTGGATTGATCCCTTGATCATTATGTAGAGTTCTTCCTTGTCTCTCGTAACATTCTTTATTTTAAAGTCTATTTTATCTGATATGAGTACGCTGCTCCAGCTTTCTTTTGATTTCCATTCGCATGGAATATCTTTTTCCATGCCCTCACTTTCAGTCTGTATGTGTCCCTATGTTTGAAGTGGGTCTCTTGTAGACAGTATATAGATGGGTTTTGTTTTTGTATCCATTCAGCAAGCCTGTGTCTTTTGGTTGGAGCATGTAATCCATTCACGTTTAAGGTAATTATTGATATGTAGGTTCCTATTACCATTTTCTTAATTGTTTTGGGTTTGGTTTTGTAGGTTCTTTTCTTCTCTTGTGTTTCCCACTTAGAGAAGTTCCTTTTGCATTTGTTGTAGAGCTGGTTTGGTGGTGCTGAATTCTCTTAGCTTTTGCTTGTCTATAAAGCTTTTGATTTCTCCATCGAATCTGAATGAGATCCTTGCTGGGTAGCGTGATCTTGGTTGTAGGTTCTTCCCTTTCATCACTTTAAGTATATCATGCTACTCCCTTCTGGCTTGTAGAGTTTCTGCTGAGAAATCAGCTGTTAACCTTATGGGAATTCCCTTGTATGTTATTTGTCATTTTTCCCTTGCTGCTTTCAATAATTTTTCTCTGCCTTTAATTTTTGCCAATTTGATTTCTATGTGTCTCGGTGTATTTCTCCTTGGGTTTGTGTTGCCTGGGACTCTCTGCGCTTCTTGGTCTTGGGTGGCTACTTCCTTTCCCATGTTAGGGAAGTTGTCAACTATAATCTCTTCAAATATTTCCTTGGGTCCTTTCTCTCTCTCTTCTCCTTCTGGGACCCCTATAATGCGAATGTTGTTGCGTTTAATGTTGTCCCAGAGGCCTCTTAGGCTGTCTTCATTCCTTTTCATTCTTTTTTCTTTATTCTGTTCCACAGCAGTGAATTCCACCATTCTGTCTTCCAGGTCACTTATCCGTTCTTCTGCCTCAGTTATTCTGCTATTGATTCCTTCTAGCGTATTTTTCATTTCAGTTATTGTATTGTTCATCTCTGTTTGTTTGTTCTTTAATTCTTCTAGATCTTTGTTAAACATTTCTTGCATCTTCTTGATCTTTGCCTCCATTCTTTTTCCGAGGTCCTGGATCATCTTCACTATCATTATTCTGAATTCTTTTTCTGGAAGGTTGCCTATCTCCACTTCATTTCGTTGTTTTTCTGGGGTTTTATCTTGTTCCTTCATCTGGTACATAGCCCTCTGCCTTTTCATCTTGTCTGTCTTTCTGTGAATGTGGTTTTTGTTCCACAGGATGCAGGACTGTAGTTCTTCTTGCTTCTGCTGTGTGTAACAGAAGACTGTTAGAACTCTCTAGAACTATAACTCTTCTATTTTTTTTTTTTTGTGGTCGCACCACATGCGGCTTGTGCTTTCTCAGTTCCCTGACCAGAGACTGAGGCCAGGCCCCGGCAGAGATATCTCAGAGTCCTAACCACTGGACCCCCAGGGAATTCCCTGTAACTCTTCTAGAAGAAAATATGAAATATTTTTATGACTTTGGAGTACACATAGATTTCTTAGTACATAAAAAGCACTAACCATAAATGATAAAAATTAATACAATTTAAATTTTTATTATAAATTTTTGAAAATGAATAGGTTAGCCATAGACCGGGACAAAATATTCACATTATAAAGGGCTTACGTTTCAAATATATAAAGAAGACAAATAACCCAATCTAAAATGATTTACAGATGGTCAATAGCACATAAAAAAGTATAGTCATCAGGAGAATGCAAATATTCAAAGCACTCTGAGATACCACTTATATGTCTACAAGAATTTCTAATGGGTAAGATTGGCTAAAATAAAATATTATTTTGTTTTACCAAATGTTAACAAGTATATACAACATCTGGAACTCTCATCTATTGCTGGTGTAACTGTAAAATGGTATAGCCACTTTGAAAAACGTTTTTGTAGTTTCTTATAAAGTTAAAAATACACCCACCATATGACCTAGGAATCTCACTCTGAAGAATTTATTCAAAAGAAGTTATCCACCAAAAGGCTTGTACAAAAATATTTATAACAGGGCTTCCCTGTTGGCACAGTGGTTGAGAATCTGCCTGCCAATGCAGGGAACGTGGGTTTGAGCCCCGGTCCAGGAAGATCCCACATGCCGTGGAGCAACTAAGCCTGTGCGCCACAATTACTGAGCCTGCACTCTAGAGCCCATGCTCCGCAACAAGAGAAGCCACCACAATGAGAAGCCCACACACCGCAATGAAACGTAGCCCCCGCTCGCCACAACTAGAGAAGGCCCACGTGCAGCAACGAAGACCCAACACAGCCAAAAATAAATAAATAAATTTATTTAAAAAATATATTTATAGCAGCCTAATTCTTAATATTGTCAAACTATAATCAACCCAAATGCCTACTAACAGGAGAATAAATTAATTGTAATATATTAGTATAATGAAATACTACCCAGCAATAAAAGGGAATAAACTACTTAATGACACAGCAACATGGATGTCAAAAACATTGTGTTTAGCAAAAGAAGCCAGGTACAAAAGAATATATACTATATGACTCCATTTTTATGAAATTCAAGAATAGGCAAAATTAATGTATGTGCTGGAAAAGTAGCTCTCTTTGGGGCGAGGATGGGAATTGACTGGAATAAGGCATGAGGGAACTTTCTGGGTAATGGAAGTGTCCTATCTCTTGATTTCAGTGGTGGTTACTTGTGTGTATTCAGTTGTCAAGAACCCTTAAGATCTGTTCATTCTGTTGTATGTAAATTAAATTTAATTCAACTAAAAAAGAAAACTTTCACCAAGTATCTTTAGTGTGAGAGAGACCTGGGTTCTAGGCCTCAGCTCCACTATCTAATAGCACTGCTACCATGGGCAGGGTATTTAACCTCTCTGAGCCTTAGTTTTCTCATCTCAAAAGTAAGGATCAAAGCAATATCTACCCAATCTATCCTTGCAGGATTACAGTGCAAGGCCCTTTAGATCACATGCTAAAATGAGTCTAGTGAGTGAAGGTTACAAGAGTAGAGAAAGGAGAAAGTCAGTGAACTCAGCCTGATTTCATGGGTGAGTCAGGTCTTCAGCCTTAAAATGAGTATAAAATGAGCAGATGAGGAGACATTTAAGAACACAGAATATAAACCAGGATTTTAACAACCTACATATAAAATCCTGTTTTAACTTTGTCCTTGACCCATTTCATCATAGACCCTATGAAATGAGTGGCTTAGTAGTCCATCAGTCTTGTGCCGCTGTGAGGAGAGACTGTCCAGAGCCAGTTATCCTCAGAAAAATAAACTCATTGAATACAGGCAGCATTCGTTCATTCATTCATTCATCAACCACTGACTGAACAACAATTGTGTACTAAGCACAGTACCAGATATTAGAGATACAAACACGAATAACATAGGTCTCTTGCTCTTAAGAAAACAATAATGCAGAAACAACTTTACATGGTTCTTAGAAAGAACCATGTAAAGTGTGTAATTGCTTTTAAAAATTAGATCATGGGCTTCCCTGGTGGCGCAGTGGTTAAGAATCCGCCTGACAATGCAGGGGACACGGGTTCGAGCACTGGTCTGGGAAGATCCCACATGCCGCAGAGCAACTAAGCCCATGTGCCACAACTACTGAGCCTGCGCTCTAGAGTCCGTGAGCCACAACTACTGAAGCCCACACGCCTAAGAGCCCGTGCTCCGCAACAAGGGAAGCCACTGCAGTGAAAAGCCCACGCACTGTAACAAAGAGTAGCTCCCGCTTGCTGCAACTAGAGGAAGCCCATGTGTGCAACAAAAACCCAACGCAGCCAAAAATAAATTTATAAATATATATATAGATATAGATCGTGGAACATTTACAGAAATTAATCATGTCTGAGGACTTACTAAAAATGTCATTCAGTTCCTCAAAAATAGAAATAAGACTATCTCTGATCCCAATGCAATAAAATAATAAAGTTAAGAAATATTAAAGGAGAAACAATACCTCCCCCCAAAAAACTCTTCTCTCTTAGCCTTTGCATCAAAGAAGAAATTAGACCTAAACTGCAGCATATCTAGAGAAAAACATAAATGAAAACACCCTATAGCTCAATCTATAGGGTGACACTGAAATTGTTTTTGATGACAAATTCATAGCCCAACATCGTTTCTCAGGAGGTTGGAAAACAACAATGAAATCAACCTAAAGAACACAGAAGAAATAGAGATCAAAGCAAACATGAAGTAATTAGAAAACATGAAAAAGAAAGCCAGAATTAATAATCCAAAAGTTGATATTTTGCCAAAACCAATAAAACAGAAATAACTATTGGCTAGCTTAATTAAGAGGGAAAAAGGAAGAACTTGCTAATACAGAAGATTAGAAACGAAAAATGGCAAACAACAACAGATGCGGAGGAAATTAAAAGAATCGTAAATAGTACTTCATAAGTTTTTCAGCAAATAGTTTTGACAATCTGGGTGAAATAAATGATTTTCTAAGAACATATGAATCACCAAAAATTGATACCAGAAGAACTATTCCTAAACAACCAAATAAACAATAACCATGGAAGAAATTGAGAAAGTTATCAAAGAGTTTTCCCTGGAAAAACATCAGACCCAGGGGGTTATATAGGTGAATTTGCCCAGCATTTCAATAAACAGGCAAGTCCTAACCATAAAAATATTTTCATAGAAAGTGAGGTTTTCAAGTTATATTTATGAAGCCAGCAAACTACTTATACCATAACCTGACAAGTTAGAATAATAACATACTACAAACTACTCTTATTTGTGATATCAATGTAAAAATCGTACATAGACTATTAAAAATAATTCAGTAGTATATAACATATCAAAAACATGATAAAACAAAACCTGGTGAGTTTTATACCAAAAGTATAAGAATGGCTTCACCTTAAGAAATGTATTAACATAGCTTAATAGAGGACAAAGAGTCAACGCTCGATAGGTGCAAAAAAAAAAAGCAGTTAACAAAATTCAACAATATTCCTAATAAACACTTTTAGAGAAAATAGGACAAGGTTAATATTTCTTTAACATTATTTAAACTATGTGTATGTGTGTGTGTATATTTGTAATCGAAAGCCAGCATTATGCTTAATAGTGAAACACAGAAACCATTCTGTTTAAAGTGAAGATTAAAACAAGACAAGGTACCCACCATCACCATCATTATGTAACCTAATTTGGATTCTAGACCAGTGGTCAGTAAACTACCACCTGTGGACCAACTGCCTGTTTTTGTGAATAAGTTTTATGGAACACAGTATTGACCATTTATTTTCATATTGTCTATGTCTGCTTTCATGCTACAGTTGCAGAATGGAGTAGTTGTGACACAGGACATATGTGATAAAGTCCACAGTATTTACTGTCTAGCCCTTTATAGAAAAAGTTTGACCATCTCTGTTCTAGACAGTACAAGTAGACAAGGTAAAGAATAAAATACATAATTATTAAAAGGAAGAAGTGAAATTATCATTAGTTGCAGAAGATACATTGAAAACCCAAGATAATCAATTGAACAGAAAACGCAAACAATAGGAGAATTCAACAAGATGGATGGCTGCAAAATAAATTTCTTTAAAAATCATTAATTTTCTATTTTATGAACAATAAAAAATTATAGTAGAAGAAGAACTCTCGTTTAGAAAAACACACACAAAAAAACATTTCTCGGGATAAACCTAAGAAATGTGTCTAGAAACATATGAAGAAAAACCTACACTTTCTTGAGGATCATAAGGGAAGGAAAATGATAGACTTATAAAAATATATCTATCACTTATTTTACAGTAAGCTCTTACAAAAAAGAAACAACTTCAAATACTCTGTAAATTCAACGTGATGCCAATTAAAATATCAGTAGGAAATGGGTTGAATTGGTGGGGGAAAGGGGACTTAAAAATGATACTAAATAGGGACTTCCCTGGTGGCGCAGTGGTTGAGAGTCCGCCTGCCGATGCGGGGGAGATGGGTTCGTGCCCCGGTCCGGGAAGATCCCACATGCCGCAGAGCGGCTGGGCCCGTGAGCCATGGCCGCTGAGCCTGTGCGTCCGGAGCCTGTGCTCCGCGATGGGAGAGGCCACAGCAGTGAGAGGCCCGCGTACCGCAAAAAAAAAAAAGATACTAAATAATATAGATACAGATGGATGCATATAAAAATATGTATAAATGTGTGTATAAACATGAGTTTGTATATGCACATATGTTTCATTGTTCTGTCCACTCAAATGACCTAGAAGCAAAGAAACCGCAACAGCAAAGATCGCACCTGGTATCAAGATCTTGGTTTCTAACATTTTCCAATAAAACGAATCAGAATTCCTTGGGGAAATGGCTGATTCTAGGACCAGGGCAGGAATATACAAGATAAGTCTATAGTACCCTGTAATGCCAGAAAGTTAAGTTCTAAAAAACAACAAAACCCCCTGACAATGATGTGGATATGTCAAAAGGATGCAACTGAAAGAGTTCCCAACTGAAAGAGTTCCCAATGACAAAACCTGGAACAAATTGACCAATAAACTAATGCAATGTTAGACTATAACCCAAAGTATAAAATAAATACCTGTGACTTTATACAGATATAAATAAATGATTGTATAAATAAATAAATGGGCAAGAATAGAAAAATCTCCTGTGCAGAATTCCAGATACTCTATGTAGAGACTCCCTCACTTAAGGAGATGGATCATAATGCCACACACCTTAAGTGTGGGCTGTGCATGGTGAATTCCTTCTAAAGGGTACAGTATGGAAAGGGAGAAAAAGAGTAACCTTACAGTGGAGAAACCTGACAAACATTACTACCACCTCAGCCCCAACATCAACAGTAATGCATAGTCTTGTTCATCGCATGTCCTTTGATGTGATGTGATGAGAATGGCCCTTTATGTCTGTGGTCTTCCTCCCCCAAACCTGTAACCCTTGTCTAACTATGAGAAAAACATAACACAAACACAAACTGAAAGACATTCTCTAAAATACCTGACCAGTCCACAAAACCTTCGAGTTCATCAAAAAGAGGGAATGTTTGAGAAACTGTCACAACAAAGAGGAGGCTAAGACAGTGGTCACCAACCTTTTTGGCACCAGGGACCAGTTTTGTAGAAGACAGTTTTTCCATGGACCGGGGCTGGGAGTGGGGGTGGGGGGAGAAATGGTTTGGGGATGATTCAAGCGCATTACATTTATTGTGCACTTTATTTCTATTATTATTACATTGTAATATATAATGAAATAATTATATAACTCACCGTAATGCAGAATCAGTGGGAGCCCTGAGCTTGTTTTCCTGCACCTAGATGGTCCCACCTGGGGGTGATGGGGGACAGTGACACCGAAGTGTGTTGCTTATGTCCAGTCTACTCTGTAATCTTGTTTCGGTTGCTGTCACTGCAGAAAACCCTGCTTCACAAAGACAGGATGTTGGAAATGGAAGCAGGCTTTTCAGTGCTTCTGTGGCCATCTCAGGATATTCCACCTTCACTTTAATCCAGAACATATGGAGATTTGAAGTTGTCTCAAACATACTTTTAAGGCCACTGTCATTTGCTTTCTCAAGCAGTTAATCCTCTTCTAGCACGGACAAAGTCGATTCACCTGGCTTATTCACAGATGGGCCGCGGATCCATTCCTTCCCAGTTCAGGGGTATTTTGTGGTTGGGAAGTAATGCCCACACTCTTTTGAAAGCTGAGATAGGTGATCATGCACCAGCTGGGAGAAAGAAGGCCCCGGCTCAGTCTCTTTCAAAATCTCTGCTAATGTTTGAAACACGTCAAAAATCCCAATGTTCACTTGTCACCCCCATAATTCCAGTTTGGCTTTGAATGCAGCCACTTTATCTGCCAACTTGAACACAGTTGTCATTCTCCCCTGAAGTGACAGATTGAGTTCACTGAGCAGGTTGAATATGTCACACAAGTAAGCAAGTTTTGTGACCCATTCTGTGTCACTGAAATGTGCTGCCAGTGGTGACTGTTTTTCTAAAAGAAATCTCTGGAGTGGCTCTCGTAACTCAGAAACTCTGGCCAGTGATCTACCTTTAGAAAGCCATCTCACTCCTGTGTGTAAGAGAAGACGTGTGTGCTCTGCGTCCATCTCCTCACAGAGCTGCTTGAACAGACATGAGTTAAGGGAATGTACTTTAATGTGGTTGATAATTTTAATCACCTCCTGCAAAATGTTAAGTTCAGGTGACATTTTTCGTCTAGCCAGCATTTCTCTATGGATGACACAGTGCATAGACTCTCACATTCAGAAGCGACCTCTTTGACCTGAGTAGTGAAACCAGAAAGCCGTCCAGTCATGGCGGCCGCTCTATCTGTGCATATACCGACAGAAAATGACCAATTCAGTTTTCCTGATATGTAATCATTCAAAGACTTGAATAGTTCTGTAGCTGTGATGTTAGTTGGCAGCAAATGTGCACATAACATATAACCTCATGCACATCCTCCTGAAAAATATATCGCAAAAAAGCAAACATTGTTTCCTTGTTGTTAACATCGGTAGACTTGTCAACGTGGATTGCTTACCACGGCGACTCATTAATCCTCTCTAACAATTGTGCCTCAGTATCCTCTGCTATTTCATCAATTCATCTAGTTATGGCGGTAGCCAAAAGAGCAACACGTGCCACCTTGTGAACAGCAGCTTTTCCTAAAAGTTCACGACAAATGTCTTTAGAAGCAGGCAGGATCAACTCTTCACCAATAGTAAAGGGCTTCTTAGCTTTAGCAATGCAGTTAGCCACTAAGAATCATGCTCTCAGTGCAGAAACATTTGATGAAACGGTGGCCTTTGGTAATTGCTTCTGTTCTTCGTGTTCACGTTTTTTTTATTTTGAAAAACTCCAAAGGCTTGTCTTTTAATGCAGGTTGCTTGGTCTCCATGTGGCAAAGCAGTTTTGAAGGTTTCATGGCTTCATTGGATAGCTGGTCGCCACATATTATACAAAGCAGTCTTGGAGAATATGAATCACCTGTTGCAATGAACCTGTAATTGAAGTAGGACTCTTGGTATTTTCTTTTAAATGCAGCTTTCTTTTCGTTGGCAGTCTTATAGTCTTCTGCTGTCTCATCATTGGGTCTTTCCCCCTTTCAAAGAAGCTCTCCAGCAACATTTGATTTTTACTCATTTTGGCCAGGTTAGCTTGTGGGCTTAACAAAACTGTGACTGAGACAAGTGCACAGTGCGGAAAAGAGGCATGGACGGAAGTGGTAAATAAAATAATGGGCGAGCCACGCGCAGACTAAAGTAAGTGTTAGATTCTGACTTAAAGCCTGCCACCAGATGCAGCTTAATTGTCATGTGCCACTCACTGATAGGGTTTTTGGTTTTGTTCTTTCTTTATTTATTTTTGGCTGCATTAGGTCTTCGTTGCTGCACGCGGGCTTTCTTTAGTTGCGTCGAGCAGGGGCTAATTTTTCTTGTGGTGCGTGGGCTTCTCATTGCGGTGGCTTCTCTTGTTGAGGAACATGGGCTCTAGACACACAGGTTCAGTAGTTGTGGCATGCAGGCTCAGTAGTTATGGTTCACGGGCTCTAGAGCGCAGGGTCAGTAGTTGTGGCGCACGGGCTTAGTTGCTCTGCGGCATGTGGGATCTTCCCAGGCCAGGGATCGAACCCATGTCCCCTGCATTGGCAGGCGGATTCTTAACCACTGCACCACCAGGGAAGCCCCACTGATAGGGTTTTGATACGCGTCTGCAAGCAATTGATTTATTATGCTCTCTGTGCGGTCAAACCTCTCTGCTAATGATAATCTGTATTTGCAGCCACTCGCCAGCGCTAGCATCACCACCTCAGCTCCACCTCAGATCATCAGGCATTAGGTTCTCATAAGGAGCGCACACCTAGATTCCTCGCATGCACAGTTCACAGTAGGGTTTGCGCTCCTATGAGAATCTAATGCCACTGCTGATCTGATAGGAGGCGGAGCTCAGGCGGTAATGCAAGTGATGGGGAACAACTGTAAATACCGATGAAACTTCGCTTGCTCGCCTGCCGCTCACCTCCTGCTGTGCAGCCCAGGGAGCTTACTTCATGTCTTCATGAGTAAGACATAAAGACTGAATGTAATGTGGTTCTGAATAGGATCCTGGGACAGAAAAGGGGTAATAGGTCAAAACTAAGGAAATCTGAATAAACTGTGGAATTTAATAATGTATTAATATTGGTTCATTATGTTACTAGTATGGTACACATTTTTGACTAATGTATCATACTATTGTAAGATGTTAACAATAGGGGAAATTGGATGGGGGGTACACTATCTTCACAACTTTTCCATAAATCTAAAACTATTCTAAAATCATTTAAATAAAAAAGAATTTTAAAAAAGGTAAAATATATTGTATAGACTGGCCTCAATAAATTTCCCAGATCACAAACATATAAATACATATTTTAGAAAAGTAAAAAAGAAAGAAAGAAAGAAAAGAAAAAAGATACTAAAGGTCATCTCAAAAAATAAACATGTGAATGGGACTTCCCTGGTGGCACAGTGGTTAAGACTCTGTGCTCCCAATGCAGGGGGCCTGGGTTCGATCCATGGTCAGGGAACTAGATTCCACATGCATGCCGCAGCTAAGAGTTCATATGCCGCAACTGAGGAGCCCACCTGCCACAACTAAGACCCAGTGCAACCAAGTAAATAAAAAAATAAACATGTGAGAATAAATGGGAAAAAATCAAAATTAATAAAATGTTCTAGTTCTATCAAACATTATAAATGTTACAAAGATATATTAGAATAATTTTTTGCTGGGAAGGAGCTAAGCACTTGGAATGTGATAGAAGAGAACTCAGAAACAGATTCAGATGCATTCAGGACTTTTTATATGATAAAGGTGGCATTTCACATCAATGAGGAAAAGATGGATTGATCAATAAATGTTATTGGTATAACTGATAAGCAATTTTGAAATTTAGTTGCATACAGTTATTTCTTTCACAAAAATCCAGATCAAACATTACATGTTTAAAAAATCAAACCATAGTAGTAAACAAACATGGATAAATTTATTTATGCTCTTAAAATGTGGGAAACCTTTTATATTCAGACAGTAAAACCTGAAGCCATAAAGAGAAATAGTAAGAAACATGTTCACATCAAAATTTTAAACTTCTTTATTGAAGAAATGCCATAAACAATACCAAAAAAATAAAACAAGTGGAAGAGGGGAAATATTTACAGCATATGACAAATAAGGAGCTAAATTCCCTATTTTACAAAGTGTTCTAGGGGCTTCTCTGGTGGCGCAGTGGTTGAGAGTCCGCCTGCCTATGCAGGGGACACGGGTTCATGCCCCGGTCCGGGAAGATCCCACATGCCGTGGAGCGGCTGGGCCCGTGAGCCATGGCCGCTGAGCCTGCGCGTCCGGAGCCTGTGCTCCGCAACGGGAGAGGCCACAACAGTGAGAGGCCCGCGTACTGCAAAAAAAAAAAAAATTTACATGGCACTGGAAATCCTGATAGCTTCCCTGTCAAGTGGTTGTGATGTTCATTTTAGAGAAAGGAAACTGAGACCCAGAGAGGTGGAGAGCTTGGTCTGAAGTCACACTTGAGCCATGCACTTGAGTCAGGATTTGAACTCAAGTATGTCTGGCCTCAAAGCCTGTGCCAGACCCAGTAGGTCCCTGACAATGTACTGCGAGTCCTCTAGGGCACTCGGTGCCATTTGAAACTTTTTTTTTTTTTTTTTTAAATCACAGTGAAACAGTATTCAGAGGCTCTCCCTCTCACACTCCAGTAGAGCCCTGTGCTTCAGCGTCACACACCCTCTTGTTTCCTGTAGGGTTTTTTTTTTAAAAGTCTGCTATAATGTGGAATGTGATAGTCTCAGTTAAAATATCCTTTTTATCAAGATCAACAACAAAAATCAGGAAGATCCTCTCATTATATATTTCTTTCATACCTTTAAGAATTTCATTTTGTTCTGATTGGTCTTGCTGAACTAAGTGAGTTTTAAGGTCCTCTCTAGGAAGAAGAAATTTTATTTCTCAAGGTTCTTTTCTCATCTACCTGAAATCCGTATATTTGGGTTATACCATCACTATTAGAAATAGGTATCTTCATAGAATTTCTAGTAGTTTGGGAGAAGTTGAATGTTCCAGAATCATAGCATGTATTTCAGCTGCACTATTAGCATTCTAGCTAAGGGGAGTTTATTGTTCCAGTTTTCATTATAATACAGTCCTGTTTAATATTGCATGATCTGTGGGTTGCCATAAACTTGGTACAAATTGGAGTGCTGATATAACATGAAATGAAGCGCCTTGTCTGAATGTTGCTTTTGTTTTGTATTTAACAAATTAGTATGTTGACATTTGTCACTGATGGATTTCATTATTTGCTGAAAGGGTTTTAGGGGGTTTGACAGCATGAATGGTTTGTCCTACAGACTTTTGAGAATTGATAAAAGCATCTTTGTTCTTTGTACAAAAGCGCAACAGATATCTTATTGATGGACGCACAAAAAGGGATGGCTTGGCTTGTGTAGCTGCAACATAAAATAAACCAAGAAAATAATTTTTGAGCTGCTGCTTATGCTTTTATGTGATTTCTTCCTCTCTTTTTTCCTGATTAAAGAATATGTTTCACTCATCTCAATAACATACTCAAGAGCAATCAGTGGTCTTTTAGGAAACTTAAAATATTGGTTCCTTTATACTCCATTTACATATTGTTTAAGAAAGAAAGTTTAAAAACATTATAAAAGCAGTTATTGTGTAGGGCTTGCATTCAATAACTGTTCTGAATCCCCAGATAACAGAGGGGTAACACGGAGGAGTCAGCCTGTGGATCAAGAAATGAAGAGTTACATATAGTAAAGAAAAAAAAGATAAAACTTTGATTTAAAATTCTAGTTTAATCAAAATGGTAAACATGCACGTTCTTCTGTCATTTCTTTTCTGTAGTTATATTTAGGGGAACAGCCTTGCCATCCAAATATACCTTCCCTGTTCATATCATTGAGTTCTATTGGAAAGCTGCTCATCTCACACTTTTGCCCCAGTGCTGTTAAAACCTATCATAAAATATGCTCTGTGACACACACACACACGTGCGTGCACACGCGCACACACACACCCACACACACACACACCCACACACACTCTTTCGGTAAAAGCCATGATAGAAAGGTACAGTGAATGAAATCTATCAGTGATCAGATAATAACACCCATCACTAACAACTGCCAACACTCAAGACTGAAGCAGTCAGACAGTGTGTGGAACCATCCGTCACCCCTGTCATTTCAGCGGGCAGTGGAGAGCAGGGCCTTGCGCAGGGAGGGGAAAGGGAGGGCTGCTGCAGAGGCCAGTAGTGAGCAGAACACAAACAAAGGTGGTGCTATCCAAACACGACCCAAAGTTTCTAGGTGAAAACACAGGAGCTAACAGAGGAAGAGAAGTGAATGGCTCAATAAAGAAATAATCTCATTTATTGAATTCCCCCCCGTCCCCACGGTTAGACTGTGATCTCCATGAGAGCCCATCCCTGTCCCTTTTGTTCGTTAGTGTATCCCAAGCACCGAGCACAGGGCCTGGCAGGCTGTAGGCTCTCAGTAAATATTTGCTGAATGAATGAATGGTTCAGCATCACTGTCTGCCTTCTGTGTCCTGTTTGTCCAACGTAGTCTTGGACCAAGAGTTTCTGTTCTTTGAATGAAATCACTTTGTGGTCCAGGAACCAAAGCTGGTCCCACTGAGCATGTGTTCAGAGTGGTGTTAGAAAGAAGCCCTGGGCTTGAGTTCCTGCTCTGCCATGCTCAAGCTTGGTGTTCCAGGGCAGTCTTTTCCACATTCTGAGCCTCCATTTCCTCACCTGAAGAGAAAAAAATCCACAACCATCACAAAGCTGTTGAGGTTCAATTAAAAAGAGAAAGAAAATACGGAAGTGAAGGGCTTTTAAAATGATAAGGGTATTACTGTTTACTTTATTAACTGAAGGATTTTTCTCCGGGAGGTCACCGACAGGAGAGTTAATTTATGAAGGAAAATAATAAATAATATAATAAATGATAAATATTATAATAAATAATAATAAATAAATGATAAGCGACTTAATGGTATTTTAGTATCAGGCTTTATTGTTCTCCCAAAGACACACGGAAGAGCTGAACCCACAGCTATGTGTGGGACAAGTGGACAACCCTGCTTTGTGACTTGTGCACACGGCTTCTCAGCTGTCCCTTAGCAGTCACGTCGGGGTCCATCCTATGAGGAGAAATCTGAAGAACTGAGAGATCCAGTGGTTGGCCCCAGTCCCCGAGCAGTGGGGCTCCCCAGGGTTCCAGGGTATGGGCTCCCCTGCAAAGTGTGCTTAACCCCACATATCAGGTTGTTTTCTGGGGGCAGAGGTATAAGAGGGAAGGGTCTGCTTGTATGTGTGCCCCTTATACATAGGCAGAGCCTCTCCAGAGCTTCTTCCCAAGCAAAAGCTCTGGCCTCAGGGGGTCGGTGGGACAGGATGATTCTCTCTTCAGCCACGCATGAACTTCTGCTGAAGCAGCCCCTTTGTAAACGAAATGCAAGGTAATTTCTCCCCCGAGCAGCTGTAAAGGTGCAGACTGTTGGCTCTGTGACGACAGTGTGGTATAGAGAGTGGGTTGCCCTGGAGATCCAAGGGCCGAGGCTCAGTCTCCAACCTGCTCTGAGCCTCAGTTTCCTTGTTTGGACGTAGAGGTTACATCAAATGGCCATCAAGTGCCTGTCCAGCTCTAAGACTCTTTGAACTCCAGGTTTCTTCCTTTCCAACTTATGAAAATTATTTTCCCCACTTTTCCTAAGAGGGGAAGTATAGACCCCAGGCTGTCTGTGACAACTGCCAAAGTGGCTGTTTTTTTAATGGAAAGCCAGCTTCCTTCTGAGGTTGCTTAACACAGCAGAAGCTTCTTGAGAACAGAGAAGCCCAATGTTCCTTTAGCTTTTTGACGTCATTTGCCTGTGGGTGGGTTCCCTTCCGCCGCCTCTCCAACCACACGAAATTTTATTGCACAGATTTAAAAAACACACCTCAGTGTGGCAGGCCACCTAGAGAAGCAATTTAGCCCAGGAGCCCCACCGCTAAGCTGCGGCCGTCCAGCCTCGGACTATGTCAGGATCCCATCTCAAGGAGTAAATTAGCCATCCTCCCCTTCCCGGCCTCCCGCCAATAAAAGCGGAACGTTCACTTTACACTATCGCATGGGGGATTTGAAGAATCATTTATAAACACAGACTTGAAAGCACTTAGCAATCTACGAGAGCGTGTAAGGGGGAGGCACTACCATTTGCGGCATGTTTACTGTGTGCCAGGTACTAGGGTGGGCACTTGACTTTCATTCTTTGTTTAACTCAGCTGTATAATCATCAGACACAAAACTGTCAAACAGTTGGTTTTTAGGCCACTAAGAACCCAAAGCTTATCAAGAAGACAATGGACAAGCAGAGGGAGAGAAGGGGAAACCAGACCTACCATAACATAAGCCCCTGGGGAGCTGAATGTCTTTAGCATTCTTAACAGCATCCACACAGAGTTTAAAAATCTAATTATGCCCATTTGCAACGCACAAATACGAGGCGTTGGAAAGACATCCATTCACACAAATATTTTGCCCTCCTGATGCTTGCAAATGTCAGAGAGTTCAGCTGAGTGATTGCTAATTTAGCTGCTGATGAATAATAGAGATGTTAATCTTATTCCAATATTTTCCTTTCTGAGTGAAACATAATTTTGCCAACCCTCCTAGTACACGTTTAGGTGATTCGTCTTATAATGTGTAATAGATGGGAAATTCAGGAGAATTGAACTTGGTCACCAAAATGAGCAACATTGCCCATGACATTATGGAATAAAAACACACGCTCCTCTTGGTCTCGCCCACTTTGAGGCTTCCCTCGCCTGGTAATGTGAGCAGTGTTCACGACGAGGTGCATGTGTGGAAATCATGCCACGTGAAAACTGTGACTCAGGTCTGTTCTCAGAAGAACTGAGGTAATGGCTATTAATATTTTATTTCATACATTATAGTCTTTGCAGGAGCGAACACTGTAGTTAAGGTTACGTGCATTGATGCCCCAGCATGGTCTGGTTTTTCTTTAGGCCAGGCTTTCTTTCCACAAATGTGTTCAACCCAAAGGTGAATATTCAGAGCCTTAAAAAAAATGAAAGAACAAGAAAGAAAATTTGAAAACAATTAGGTAAACCATTATAATAACACAACTGTGAAAAATATGACACTTGTTATACTTAGAAGATAGTGTGAAATGTTTTTTTTCTCTTGTCTGTTGTCATTCTCCTCCCAAGTGAAACTGGTGAACAACAAACCAACGTGGTATCTGAGGTTGTTGAAACTTTCCTTAAAGGTAGCTCTTTGTCAGCAGAGGAAAAGGCCAAGTCTTGCCTGAGTAAACATCTTAGTGCGCAGCTGCTGGTACTCGGTGTCATACCCATCTCAGAAGCCTTTTGTGAAGGTGGCTACAGAGGGCGGCAAGCACAGGTTTCTGCCTTCAGTCGCCGTGAGCTTCTAGCCTTGAGTGAGTCACCAGTTTCAGGCAAGGGGGCTCCTTTGGTTCTGCTATGACTAAGATTTTTTTTTTTTTTTTTTTGCGGTACGCGGGCCTCTCACCATTGTGGCCTCTCCCGTTGCGGAGCACGGGCTCCGGACGCACAGGCTCAGCGGCCATGGCTCACGGGCCCAGCCGCTCCGCGGCATGTGGGATCTTCCCGGACCGGGGCACGAACCCGTGTCCCCTGCATCGGCAGGCGGACTCTCAACCACTGCGCCACCAGGGAAGCCCATGACCAAGATTTTGTAAAACAGTTTTGAATAAACCATCGGGCGGATTTAGGTCTGATATGGCTTAACTGTGGCACGTGGGCAGCTCCAACCATGTGGCGTGAACAAGCTGGCTCTCTGGATCTCTGTTCTCTCCTATGTAGGATGGGGAGGGGTAGGTCTCTAAGATGCCTTTTGGATTGAGTGTCCAGGCATTCCTGAGCCAGTCTCACACCTTCCCCGACTTCACTGTTAGCTTGTCTCTCCGCTGCAGACCCTATCCCACCTATGAGCCGGATTCTGCACCGGCCTTTGAATCCATGTGTCCCTGCCCCAGATGTGCTCTTCTTCCCACTCCCCTCCCCAGCCCCAGCCCCCTATGGACTAATTCCTTCCCTTTGATAGTTCTCCCTATACTCTCACCTTTCCGCCTCACCTCCAGTCCTCCATCAAAATGAACTTGTTCTCTTTCCCGGAGCCCTTCCTGGCAGCTGGAACCGAACATGGTACATGTGTTCGCCTTGGGGGAAGTGGCTCTGAAGCAGCGTGCTTTCTCCACTGGGCCCTGGGACCGTGTGATACCTAATCCACTGGGGTTGGCTCAGGCATCTGTGGCAGGCTGGTCGACTGAAATCACATTCTCCAGTTGGGATTCCAGCTTCGCTGCAGTAATGGCCCAACCTGTTCACCCCGGTGTGCAGGTGCAGACGTGGGTCTTGGGTGGCCTTGTAGCGTGCGGCACATCAGCTGCACATCCACTCAGCCTCCCCCAAGCCTTGGGGGCCACTGCTGTTCCAGTCTCCCTGCTTTGACCACTCCCGTTTCCGCTGTTGACTTGAAGATCTACTTCTACCCTAAGGCACCTGGCTTCACACTGAGCAGGCAAAGGACTGAGGTGGCACTGATCTGGGGCAGTGACTAGGGTCCGGCTCTTTCTAAGGACAGCACAGTGTCATTTGCCAGGGACCTCTGTACTTTTCCACAGTGGGATGCAGTGGTGTTTCTAATTCTGTTGCTTGAAAAGTATGGGAATTTCCTTAGATCTTGCCGTTTCTGCAGTGAAGTGTTCTGGATGAGGGAGGGACAGTCTGTAGGATGAGCCCCGTGAAGCTGCTCATTTTGGGAGGTTGAAATGGTCAAATGTCAGCAGTTTCATAGGGTTCATCCTAAAAGTTGAAAAGATGAAGGAGGGTCAAGGCTTTGTCCTGATGTTATATTTGCCTAGAATATTATATTACAGAAGAACGTTAATATTCTATATCAAAGAGTATTATTGTATAGATATAGTTATTACCACTACTACTTGAGGTCACTTTAGCAACAATTGATAGAGATAGAGGGAACACTAAATCACCCCCTGGGAGCTAAGAGCCTTGACCTTGGCCCCTGGTCTCCCGCCTTTGGAACTAGTTATTTAAAATTGCTCTCTTTCTACTCCCATGGTTGTTTTGTCTTGGCCAATGTGGTTAGTTTCAGAGAAAAGGAATGTTGGGTGATCAATGGCCTCAGAGGACGTAGCTGCTGCAGTTTCATTTTCAAAATGCCATGGCAATAAAAAAGCCATTTGCTAGTAAAAAGGGTGGGATTCATTGTTGAGTGGCGTTCACATCCATGCTGTCACTGCCTCACCCTGATTTCTCAGAGCAGCCGCTGGCTCAGTGTCGTAGCTGAATGATGTCATTTCAGTCATAACGTAATTTTCCAGCTGGTGAGGATAGAAAAGGGGTTTATTATTGT
The DNA here is from genome assembly GCF_963455315.2 of Globicephala melas. NCBI lineage: Eukaryota > Metazoa > Chordata > Mammalia > Artiodactyla > Delphinidae > Globicephala > Globicephala melas. The sequence continues at coordinate 86,081,386 of NC_083319.1, forward strand.
GTCATGTTTTCCACTGTGTCTGGAAGAAAATGAAGCAGGCATGGATACATGACAGTATCAGTTCTGTTTTTACAGGTGTGTCTGAAGGATACAAGATACCTTTCACTTGCAATAGAAATGTGACTCTATGGCAAAAGCAAATTTAGAGAAAAGAAAAAAACCTTTTCCTCAAGAGACTTAAAATATATGTACAATTAGTGTTGGGAACTGGCCTGGAGTACATTCATCTGGACGGACTAGGGGCAGGCAGCCCAGTCTCTGGTCTCGTTTCTGCCCCTACTGACAAGACTCTGGCTTAATCTTTGCCTTGATTCTCCAAAGGGAGACCTCCCAAGATACTTGTTTCTATGTTTGTGTGTTTCTTTGTTTTTAAATTTTCACTGAATTACAATACATGCAGAAAAGTGTACATCTTAAGTGTACAGCTCATCGAAAGTTCACAAACTGAGCACACCTCTATAACTAGCACCTTGATCAAGACACAGAATGTGGGACTTCTCTGGTGGACGAGTAGTAAAGAACCCACCTTCCAATGCAGGGGATGCGGGTTTGATCCCTGGTCAGAAGCTAAGATCCCACGTGCCGCGGGGCAACTAAGCCTGCGTGCCACAACTACTGAGCCCGTGCACCTCAACTAGAGAGCCCGCGTGCTGCAAATACAGAGCCCACGCACCCTGGAGCGCACGCGCCACAACTAGGGAGAGAAAACCCACACTCCACAGCTAGAGAGAAGCCCGCGTGCCGCAATTAGAGAGAAACCTGAGCAGACTGCACGCCATAATGAAGAGATCCCGCGTGCCTCAACAAAGATCCCGTGTGCCGCAACTAAGACCCGATGCAGCCAAAAAAAAAGGAAAATAAATAAATCAATATTTTTAAAAAACCAGCAGAATGTGACCAACGCCACAGAAGACCCCTGTGCCCCCTTCCAGTCACCTCCCACCTGATACACACAGGGACCAGTGTCCTGACTTCTAATAGCATGGATTTTTGCCCAGTGAGACCCATGTCAGACTTCTGACCTACAGAACTGTAAAATGATGAATCTGTGTTGTTTTAAGCCCCTACGTTTGTGCTTATTTGTCACAGCAGCCATAGAAAACTGATACAGTGATGCAGCTGGTAGATGGGAGAGCCACAAGTCAAAGTCAGGGCTCTGTCTCCAAAGCCTGAGTTCTTAAAAACCACCATAATATAAAATACTGCCTTCAGCTTTAGTAGGTTTTTGGCCTTTTGTGGAGGATCAGAAGGTAAAATAAAAGTCCAAACGTCATCCAGCATCAGGTTAAGTTGGGAAGTAGGTAGAATGTGTCTTCGAAGTATGCTGACTTGCCCATCCCACAGTCCCCATGTTCAGAATGCCTCCTGTCTAGAAAAATGTAATATGAGGGTATGTTACTAACACTTCAGTGTGGATTATTTTAGTATATTATCCCTTCCTAAAGTATTTGCATTCTAAAAGACCCAAGGAATGACTCTCTCATATTTATGAGAAAGACGGTTACACTAGGGTACTGCAGCTGACCCTGTGCGTTGATGAACCCAGCACCCCATAAGCAATTCCCTTCTTCCTGTCTACCTCTACCATAGAATCAGAAAAAGCCAAAGATCCCCTTTCCCACGCTGCCTTGTAGCTTGGGTTACCAATGAGTGGAAATATAATGTGGGCTTTCTAGGAAAAGTTTTGCTTTCCTGATGAAAGGGATAGATGTTGCTGGCACGGCTCCCCTCATCTGCAGCCCCGCCCCCCCCCCTTTTCCCTCTGTTGAACATGAAAGTGATGCCTGCAGCTGTGGTGGCCAACTTGTGACCATGAGATGGCAAGCATGAGGATGAAAGTGAACATGGTAAGGATGGCAGAGTGGGAAGCTAGAAAGACCTAGAGCTCTGACCACATCACTGAGTCACTGAACCAACCCCAGCAGCTACCCTCCTCCAGGGGTCTTGTTACAGGAAAGGAAAAAACCTTGCCGTGTGCGTGCCAACGCTAGTTGTCTTTTCTGTTACTCGAAGCCGAATACATTCCGAATGGAATGAGGTGCCTTTCAGCTCACTATAAATAAGGCAACTACCCAGAAATAGGGACATGGGCACCAAGAATTATTTAGAAGGAGAGAAATTCCTCTGATCCCCCCACCAGACACACACACACACACACACACACACACACACACACACACACACATACACACACACACACACACACACACACACACACACTATCACCATGGTGAGCACCTCCAGGGGAGCCATCCCAGGAGAATGGCATTTAACTATAGATATCCAGTAAACCTGATGCATTGCATTTGGAGAGAAGAAGTGCAGTGCTCGTAGTTTTAAATGAAAAGGTTAGTTAGAGCTAGGAGACTTTGGAGAGCAAAACCTTTTATTTGTTTATTTTTGTTTCTGGTGAGGTTTATTGCCTTTTAAAGAGAAATGCTGTTAAGTTCAGGACCTCTGAGAATGACCATCTGTCCCATACTTTCTAGGACCACCCTGGAAAATATGAGGCGTATTGTCCCTTTATCTCCACAAGTGTGCTGCTTTGGTCTATTTGTGGAGTCACAGACTGAGATTCGGAAATCTGGCTATTGTTCTTAAAAGCTCAGTTATTTATGAACCCCCAGGAGCCAGGTGATCCCTTATCCTTAATAGCACTTACTGGTGTGGACGAGTACTTTCAAAAACTCAGAGAGACATTGACTTTGTAAGCAACCTCTAAGAAAGATCTCTGGCCAGCTAAAGACAACTCGAGCAAAAAGGTGGTGATATATATTATGGCAGCTGAATACTCCTTTACAGCCCAGGGAGAACAATCGATGAATTCATTCATTTAACTCATGAATTTCCCTTTATTTACACTTTAAACAAACATACCAGTTGTCTGCTTAGCTAACAAGCTCTGCCTTCATTATAAGCCATCAGTGGCTAGTAATAATTGAAACTGTGTTTGGATTTTAAAAATACAAAAAATCCAATAAATTCCACCCTTAGTGATATGGAATTGGTAGTGACTGACTTGAACTAGGCTAAAGTTTGTATCTTTGCTCTCTCCATGAAGCAAGAGTTGCTAAACTATTTTATAGCCATGAACAAGTTTTTTTGCCTTTTTTTTTTTTTTTTTTTTTTTTTTTTTTTTGCGGTACGCGGGCCTCTCACTGTTGTGGCCTCTCCCGTCGCGGAGCACAGGCTCCGGACGCGCAGGCTCAGCGGCCATGGCTCACGGGCCCAGCCGCTCCGCGGCACGTGGGATCTTCCCAGACCGGGGCACGAAGCCGTGTCCCCTGCATCGGCAGGCGGACTCTCAACCACTGCGCCACCAGGGAAGCCCCATGAACAAGTTTTATAGTAGAATTTTTCGAAAGAAAAACTAAACAAGAGGTTAAATCCACACGCCTGTAAGGAGTCAGGCAGCAAATATAAATGAGTGCATGGGCAGAACATCCTTTAAGAAATACTTGGTCCTCTCTGCCTACTTTTGATGGAGATGCAGATAGAAGAAATATTTCACTTTTCTCTTGATCCTGCTATAGGAAAGGGGTGGAGGGAAGCACATATAATCACATATGATTAAAAATGACAAATGGAGTTAGCCAGTGGTGGGGAGATGGGGGGAGTGAGGGGGAGCTGGGGAGCCCAAGCCCCCTCTGAAAGGGTCAGCTGCTGTTCAGCTGCAGTTACTACATAGGAATGTGAACCTAGTGTAGTCGTATCTTTCAAATTTTAAATAAAATTAGAAAATCTGGATTTCTGGGTGAAATCTTCCTATTTATAAATTTTGGCAATGGATTTCTTTTTCTTTAAGTTAAAAACGCGTCTGTCAAAGTGTAGATCAGCGGCTCTCAGGGTGAGGTCCCTGGATCAGTGACACCAGCATCACCTGGAAACTTAGAAAATGCAGATCTCAGGCTCCACCCAGACCTATGAATCAGACTCTTGGGAGGTGTGGGCCCCATGATTTATTTTAACAAGCCCTCCAGGTGGGTTGCCAGGTTTAGCGATATTGCATGGGACACACACTAAAAACTTTTAGTTATTTCTATGAAATTCAGATTTAACTGAGTGTCTAGTATTTGTCTAACAACCTACCTTTAGGTGATTCTGAAACACGCTGATGTGGATCAAGCGAAACATGTATGCGAGCCAGGCTGCCTGTATGTGAATCAGCTTTGGCACATACCAACTGCGGGATCTTGGACAAGCAGTATAACTTCTCTGTGGCTTAGTTTACTTGTGTGTAAAACGGGGATAATAATATCTCCCTCACAGCGTTATTGTTAGAACTGAATGAGTTAGTGAACGTAAAGTCCTTAGAACTGTGCCTGAGAGAGGGTAAGCGACGTCTAAGAGTTTACTGTCATCAGTGCTTTATTTTTCCTTTTCTTTTTCTCCACCACCATCATTGCAACTGTCAGGGAATACTTGAACTCAGCTTCCTTCAATTCTCTTATCCTAGATCCAACTTTGATTTCGTGATAGAGCTGATTCTGACACCCTAAGCCCTAAGGTAGCTCTGGTGCTCGTTCCTACCCAAAGTAACCTCCTGCTTTGAAAGCTAGTTGACAGTGTGGCTGTCTGGCAGAGGAAACTCGTGTGTCCTTCCACACCAGCATCTGCTTTCAGGGCTCGTCCTCTCAGCCTGCAGTGCCCTGCGGTATCCAGGCCTGTGGCTGTAACGACCAGCCTTTGTGCTTCATGTGTGCCTCCACCAGCCCCCAGCACAACACTTAAACACATTTCTGACTACATCTCGAGTTTTCAGACGCCCAGATTGCCTGACTGGGCCACGGGTGCTTGCTCTCGGTGTGGAAGCAACGGATGGCCCCCTCACCAATTAAAGTTCTGAGTACTCTTTGGGAATTCCCCACCATTTCTTTCTTTAGACTTGATTTGTGGACCCAGAGAGTGCTTGCACTGTATTTCAAAGGAAACCCATAACCGCACTGCTCTTACTGCGGGTGGTGCAAGCTGCCCAAACGTCTCCCTTCATGAAGCAGCTTTCCAAGCTTCCACACGGCCACAAATGACAGACTTGTACACACAGCGGAAACCAACTGGATGAGCTATTATGGTTCTCAGTTGCGCCATATTATTGCTGTTCTGGGAATGAAGCAAAATGCATTATTTTATTAAATAAAGATTTTCCCTGTATCATGGTAGAGGCTAATTTTATTAGCTCTCTTTATGGGAACAAACATCATCACCCTGGTTGGGGAGGCCAGGAGGGGGGGCGGGGGTGAGGGAGCAGAGAGAATCACATTTTGTCATCCATGTGCTCCAGTGGAGGCTGCCAACACGTTTTAACTGGTAATTACTTACCAGAAGAGTTCTCCAGATCCTGCAGAAAATGCACAGCTCTCAGTGCATAACTCGTTTAGAGATGATTCAGAAGACCTCTTCAGCTCCAATAAATATTGTTTATATAGTTGGGTATGGGTGTGCCCCTGGTATCCCAAACACCAGAGTGTTCAGTAACTTAAAAAAAAAAAGTTAATTCTTTCTTCTCCCCGGGAGCATCCAGAGACTCCTTAGGTTGAACATGTACCTTAAGATTCCGAAAGAAAGGAGTCCGAATCTAGAGTTGGAAAATTCAGTCAAATACTGGTTTTTGTCTCTGAACCTTTAGCTTTAAAACCTGAGACATCCACTTGAAACTTCCTTTAGCTTTTTAGGTGAGCATAACCGTGAGATGCCAACCCTGCCACCTTCCTCAGGCAGGGTAGCCTGAGTTAGGTGTAGCCAACTACTAATCATCGACTGCCGGGGCTGCCTTCACTTAGCACGCAGGACTGAGATCTAGAAATCCCGCTCTAGGGACGATGCCTGCACACAGAAGTGAAGTGTCCGCTCTGCTTATGGCTCTGCTGATCGCTAGCTGAGCAGTCCACCAAAGGCGGTCTCTGTTGTCTAGAGTCAGAGGTGGTCTCCATGTTTTGTCATGGCCATGCTATTAATTTTTACTCTTAGCAGTAGGCCAAGGCCGGCACTAAACAAAATTATGAAGCTGGCAAAAATATTTCGGTGTCCCCAGCGGCACCACTTTCCCCCTCCTTATACCTCAGGAGGAGCCCCCTCTCTCCTCCCAGCTGTCATCCGTGCTCAGCTTTGGGGCCTTTCCCTCTTTTCTGTGAGCAGCCATGCGGAACCTGGTGGGATCCAGATGTTACACCACAACGTGCCATGAGGCCGTGCGCTTCTCCTCCTAAGATAACTGCTTCAAACCTGAGATGATAAACTTGTAGCTCCTGTCCATAGGTTGGTTTGCTTTGGCAAAACGTTTTTTAAATGTGTTATCTACTTCCCCCTATTGTTTCCTGCTTTCCTCCCGTAGTTACCTATTTCCTTATATTGTTATCACTCCCCTGATCTCGTTATCTACTTCCCTCATCTTGTTCTCTACTTCCATCTTGTCATCTACTTCCTACCTTTTGTTACGTGCTTTCCTCATTTTATCTGTTTCCCCACCTCTCATTACCTATTTCCCCATCTCCTTACCCACTTCCCTCTATTGTTATCTACTTCCCAACTTTTGTTACCAGCTTCCCCCATCTTATCTACTTCCTTCATCTCATCATCTACTTTCCCATCTCCTGTCTACTCCCCCCACCTCTTTGTCTACTTTCTCATCTTTTTTTCTACTCTCTCCACTGAGTTATCCACCTCCCTCATTTTGTTATCTTCTTGGCTCCTGTAGTCCTTTGAGTTTGTGATCGCTTTGAACCATCTCTTCTTAAAAAAAAAAAAAAAAATCAGAGGATTTTTAGGGCAGTGCAACTACTCTGTATGATACTCTACTGGTGGATACATGTCATTATACGTTTGTCCAAATCCACAGACTGTACCACACCAAGAGTGAGCCCTAATGTAAGCTACGGACCCTGGGTAATGATACATCAGTGCAGATTTGTCATCTGCAATAACGAATGCACCACTCTGACGGGGGAGGTTGATAGAGGAGGAGGCTGTGTGTGTGGCGGCAGGGCATATGGCAAGTCTCTGTACTTTCTGCTCAGTTTTGCTGTGAACCCAAAACTGCTATAAAAAATAATGTCTCTTCAGGAAAAAGAAAAGTCAGGCTTTAACAAAAGGGGGTGGGAGGTAGAGGCTGGGGAGAGGCAGTAGGCAGTCTGGCATGTTGTCCTTCCTGGGCTCCTGAAATCGTACCCTAGGGACTGACCCTTGCACCCTTGCACCTGCTTGTCTAAGCATCCCCGTGCAGTGGCCCACAAGGGACCTGGCATAGGACAGGGTTAGGAAGAATGGTGTTGCATTCAGGAATTTAGGCTCTTGGGGGGGCTTCACCAGAGGAGTAGTGATGCTCCCTCTCTTTTCCCCTCTCCCTTCCTTCCCTACCTTCCATCTCACCAGAAAGAGGCCAAAGCTTTGCTGATCACAAGGTCTGATAACCTCCGGTCAGTTCTAGCTGGGTCCTGGGGTGTGGCTGGTCGCTCCCCTTGGGTGGACTCTGAAGATGGAACACCAGGGAGAACAGTGAACATTGTACCACCGGCTTGAGCTGGCACGGAGGAATGGGAGCCCTGAAGCCACAGGTCTAAACCCAGCGACCCTGGGCAGAGTGGGTCAGAGTAGGACTTCAGGGTCAAGATTGCGTGAATGGAAATACCAGCTCCATTACTTACCAGCTGTGTGACCTTGAGCTAGGCCTTTTACCTCTCTGTGCTTCACTTTCATCATCTGTAAAATGGGGCTGATAATGAAATCTATCTCCTGAGATGATGTATGTAACATATAGTGCCTAGCACACAGCAGATACTCAAGCATTTGAGTCTTTCAAAGGCGTATATGTTTCTGGTAGAAGTCTCTGGCCCTGGGGCTTCCCCTCAGTCACTCTCTGCTATAGTCATGTTGGCAGTTTTAGCCAAAATTCATTCAGATAAGTGAGTAGATGTTTTACTGCCTCTTTGCTATTTAGAATTTTTATTTTTTAATTTTTTATTTTTTGGCCGCGCTGCATGGTCTGCAGGATCTTAGTTCCCTGACCAGGGATCCGACCTGGGCCCCCTGCAGTTGGAAGCGCGGAGTCCTAACCACTGGATCGCCAGGGAAGTCCCGCTATTTAGAATTTTTAAAGGAAAACATACACTAACTAACATTAGCTTTTTCTCTCAAACCTAGATCCTTGTGTTGATCCGCTGTAGTAAGTTTTCTTCCAGTTTTTAGATCTAATTTCCCCCTCAGGCTACCGAAAGGCCCATATCCCCATATCTCCTAAGGCACCAGTTTAAGACTACAACATGTGGCCACAGCGCGGGATGCCTGATGGAGCAAAGGGAAGGTTACTAGTCTCCGCTGAGCAGTCTCAGAGCCAGAGGGGAGCAGAGGCCCTCCAGGTCGTCTGGGCCATCCCTTTGCCTTTGGGACAACAGACACGTCCCCTACCTTAGACTGCATCGGGGAGCGGGGCTAAGGGATTTCATTGCACGGGTGAAGGGGCCGGAGCCGAGCGTTTGGTTTTTAAAGGCACCGAGTGAGGCACTGGCACAAATCACATCACACCTTACTGAGGAAGGGAAAGCACGTCCTGAGTCTAAGGGACAGCTAACTACGATTCGTCCTCCCTTTCAGATTGCCCCAGAGTACTATGAGTCTGCCTTTCAGTCATCCAAATTAAATTGGCAAGTAATTAAGTCATGCAAGTAAAAGTTGCTTTCACATGATTATGAGGCCCTTAGAACTCTCCAGTTTAAGTCTGAAAGTACAGGAGCCTGAGTTCCCCTCTTTCTTTGTTCTTCTTTCCTCTCTCTAATGGGCTATTGGGCTCCACATGTTGAGACTGTGAAAAACTTTGAACCCATAAGAAGTTCAAACTTGAAGAATATGTGTCTGTTTCCTGGACAAACCTCCAAGAATCTGTACAAAAAGTGAATCTGCTCCCCCTGAGGGGAGTTGGGATCTACTCCAGTGTAATGGAGGGGTGGCCTGGAGCTCTTCTTGTCCTTAACCAAAAGCAATTTCCTGTGCTCCTGGTCCCCCTGCAGCCTGCAGGGCTGGAGCCCCCAGTGCTGTACCTCTCCCTGAGCAGCAAGGTGGGCCACGCTGGTCACGTCTCCCTGGACAAAGGAGAAATAAATCACACTCCAGCCCCTGCTTAAGATCTGATGAAATTCCCCATTTCCGCTCCAAATTGAATTCCTCCCGAAGGATTGGAGCAGCTCCCGTGTAATGAAGGCACTCCTTCCTCCTCTGCTAGAAGCATGTTTTAAATGAACTGACACAGCCTTCTAATCTGGTTGGGGAGGTAGCTTTTAGGAACAATCTTGAGAAACTGTTTTCAGACCAGAAATGATATTTTTAATCTTGAGGGGCAAGGCGGCAGACAGACAGTACCACGTGGCCTTTGTCGGGAGGCAGCCCCGCTGCTGGTGGTCTCCTGGGAAAGAAGGAGAACACGTGTCCTGCTGTCGCTCTGCCCACCCCCCTGCTCTGCCCTGCTGGCCTCCTAGATCACTGGCAGTGAAAGAGAATTTATGATGGAGAATACAAAACAAGAGGGCTTGTACTTTTTGAGAGTTGAAAATATTACTTTCCCACCCATCTCTTATTTGGGAAAAATGATCAACTCTGTGATTTAAAAAAAAAAAAAAATCAAAACCCAAACCAAAAACCTTCTTTAGGATGAAGATGTCATTGAAGTGATTATCTTCCGTCCTCTGTAACGATGATGAATCAACAATTTGGCATTTGTAGAGGCAGTTGACACAGGCCCTTTCAGGGGAAAAAGGGAAAAGAAAAAAGAAAACCTGTTTTCAAATAGGGCCTGTCAGAATGAAGGCTGGTGTCCCGCTGCCTGATTAGGACCATGAATAAGATTCTGAGAACTCAGAAAGTGTGAGGAACCCAGGGGTAAAACTTATAAATCAAGTGTAAGGTAGGAGTAGAAAATTCTAAACATTCATTTTGTTTTGAAGGTGGGCATGAAGGAGATTATCTGCTGGTAGAGAAATATTTAATATTATTCCTTGAAGTGAGTTTAAGAGCATTATACCTTTCTTCATTCATTGTTGGAAAAAGCAGTTTAAAAATTCTACTTAACATGAAAAATCCTGACACTTAGGTTCAAAAGGAGAGGAAGAAATTCTCCTAGAAAAAAAAATTCTATGGGTCCTTTTATGCCAGAATTTTGTTAACAACCCTTGAGAGAGGTTCTCAAAACCTTACTCTGTGTTTTTAATTCAGTTTAAGAAAGAACCTATTTCGCTCATAGAAGCTATGACCCACAGGTAAAACCCAACCTTAGACGACAAACTCCGCTGCAGGAGGATTTGGGGTCTGGTTCTCAACTGGAAAATTGCTTTTCAGGGAGAAGGTCATGTTTTCCACTGATAACAGGGTCATTTATATCAAGTGAAACGCACATCCTCCGACCTAGGAGGAAGTTTAAGCTTTGGTCTTTCTCAGAAGACAGGAGGAAATACATTTCTCCCTGGCTAGGAAGAAAGTATTGAGGATGGGAAGTGGGAATTCAGGCACCATTCCAGCAATGCCAGGGTCTGTCCTGAGCCCAGCCAAGGCCAGAGTGGTATCTCCAGAGTACTGACAGGTGGGGAAGGAGGTCTGGTGGAGACAACAAAGACTGTTGAAGGGGAAAAACTACAGGACAGGAAAATGAAATGCCATCCCCCCCACACACAGCTGGTTTTGTGCCTTCCTTCAGGCCCTTGCGGACTTTGATATTTGCATAAAAGAGCCTGGCTCGGCTTCCACGCTGGGACAAAGCAGCGAGCAGGTCGCCGTGGACAGGGCAGTCTTTTTCTTCGTGAACAGTCTCGCTGCCATGTCACGGTCATCAGCGTGTGTACACTTCCTGGGCTGCGGGGTCTGCTCAGCTGTACCGTCTCTGTAACTGCGTGTGCACCGTCTGGGTCTCTGGCCAGAAGACCTTTCCAGCGCAGGCTGTCTGTGAGCCTGTTTACAAAGCCCGGAGTTGCTTCTGTTTTGCTTTAGCCAAAAGGGTGAAGTGCTGCCAGCAGTATGTCTGGAATGTTATTTACTTGGTACATTTCTGTGGCTTTTCTTTGCAGTGCTGCACATGCCAGAGCAAAGGGTTATTTACTTGAAAATGCCAGGTTTTGCAGTTTGTCTTCTCCGTGGGGCCACTTTCTCAAGAAGAGGAAGTTTAGCTCCTGGGCCTCTGTTTCCTCCCTCCCTCTTTCCCTCCCTCTCACCCTTTTCCCTTTCCTTCCTGTCTGCCTTCCTTCCTTCCTTTTTTTTTTTTTTCCTGAGTTAGTGCTCTGAACTTCTGTTGTTTGCATCCTGCATCGCACCTTTGTATCCTAAATGCCCCAACTACACTTTTAATTCCTGGCGTTTCTGGTGGACTCTGCCGGGATCCTGGCTGACACCTTCTCATTTGCGCGCCTGCCTTCTTATTATTTCACATGAAAGCTGTCTATTTTGGCACACATGACTCCCGCGCTTTCAGTTGAGCTCTCTGAGCTGAACGGGCGATGCTGTGCAAGGCAAGTACAGGTGGGGTTTTCTCTACTGGCCGCCGTGGGGGCAGAGGACAAAACCGCAAGCCATCCTGGCTTGCGCAGAGCCCACACGATGGCAAATGCATGGCTTTTAAAGGAACGAACCAGTGTGTACAGCTTCTTAATTTGGAAGGTTTCACGACTGCTTTTGTTCAATCGATGGAGGAGAGTGCTTTTTTTTTTTTTTTTTCCCGGTACGCGGGCCTCTCACTGTTGTGGCCTCTCCCGTTGCGGAGCACAGGCTCCGGACGCACAGCCCCAGCGGCCATGGCTCACGGGCCCAGCCGCTCCGCGGCATGTGGGATCTTCCCAGACCGGGGCACGAACCCGGGTCCCCCGCATCGGCAGGCGGACTCTCAACCACTGCGCCACCAGGGAAGCCCGAGAGTGCTTTTTTTTAAAGAGCAAATTCTTCATTCATAAGACGGTAAACGAGTCCTGTATAAATGAGAAATACCGAAGGTGGAAGCACAGGAGGTATTTCCTTTGCCTCTTCTCTCTTCAGCCTCCCTTCTTCCCATTCCATCAATGCAATTCTAATCATGGTATTTGGGGTTTTAAAAGAAGGTGTGGGAAATGAGATTAGATAAATCTCCCAGGCTGGTGCCAGCCCTGGAACCATTTGCACACCTGAGTGAGTTAATTCCCTTCTTTCTCTCTCTGCTTAGTTTTATGTCATGGGAACGTATAAGCATCTATAGATAGAAGATACCTTTGAAAACCTCGGCCTCACAGAGACTCAGCCTTTATCAGAGTCTCTTGAAACCTCACCCACCCATGGCACCTAGGAGTTTGCTGCCTCTGTAACCACCCTCAGTCTGAACTAGGAAATGTTTGGTTCCATTCTTCTCGGCTTTCCCCGTCCTTCTGCATGACTTCTCACTTTGTTTGTAAGCTGCTCGGATTGTTTGGCTGAAGGCTCTTCTTTGATCACTGTCTCGAAGGCATGGGCTTCACATTCTCACACCTGCTCTTCTTTTACAGTCCAGATTTCAGGGTAAGTGCTTCCATCGCCTTGTAATTTCTTCAGTGTGAAACCTCGGTGCAGGTTGCTTATTACAGGTAATAGCTGCTTGATGACGGAGACGACTGCTTGGCAGAAAAGGCAACCTGAACCTCTGCCAGGAACTTAAACTGACACTTTATTTATTTCTAAAAGCACCTAAGCTGCGAGCCCATTGGTCGTGATCTAGCATGCACACGATAATAACAGGCTGGCAGGGCTGAGAAAGCCAGCCCTGGGGGCGGCTGTGAGGACAGGCCCTGATAAGACTGTGTGTGTTTTCTCCCCCATGATCCACAGCCCACACCTCGTCTTCCTCTCTCAGAGCACCTTGACTGGAATGAGCCAGTTCTGTGGGACCCGTCTCTGCCATGAAATTGCTCACGCCTGGTTTGGCCTGGCTATTGGGGCCCGTGACTGGACGGAAGAGTGGCTCAGTGAAGGGTTCGCCACTCACTTGGAAGATGTATTCTGGGCCAAGGCGCAGCAGGTAGGTTTCAAGTGCACTAAGCATTTCACTACCCAGAGTCAAGTTCAACTCAGAGTCTTCCTATTCAACAGATAGGTATTGAGTGCTCATTATGCACTTAGGCACTTGTTCTATTTGCTTTGTAAATGGGAGGAGAGTCCCTGCTCCCCACGGGGTTCATGGTCTAGCGATGAGAGAGAGAACAGACACACGACTACATCTTTAACATGTAGTGATGAGTACTGTCAAGAAAATGAAGCCGGATAGAGAGAGGTGGGTTTAGTCCTGTTTTAGAAGGTGCTTGTCAGAGAAGCTCTCTGATGAGGGGACATCTGAGCAAAGACTTGAAGAAAAGGTGGTACTGTGCATACTCAAGCACTCCTTTGTGGGATGGTTGTGGTGTGTTTTGTTTTATTAAATAATGAGATGAAATTTTAAATCAAGAGTCATGATCTCAGATGTCTGCTGGCAAGTAATAAAGAATGAAGCAGTTGGTGTTATAGATTCGGGAATAGTAAGGACTGTGGCAAACCGGAAGCTTCTCCTCAGCTCTAACCGATTGCTGTCATGCTGAAAGGAGGGCTCAATACAACCTGGACTTCTAGTTTTTTAAAGGAAATTATGACTCTGGATTTTTATGTGAAATTTACTCATTTAAAAACTATGCAAACCAAACATACACCGAGGCCAGACCTAGTCAACACACTCCCAGTTTGCAACCTCAACTTTTTCTTTTTAACTTTATTTTTATTTAAAAAAATTTTTAAATTTAGGTAAAATTGACCTATAACCTTACACTAGTTTTGGGTGTACAACATAATAATTCTATGTTTGTATACATTGTGAAATTATAACAAGTCTAGTTAACATTAGTCACCTTACATAGTTACAATTTTTTTTCTTGTGATGAAAACTTTAAGATCTACTCTCAACACTTCCAAAAATGCAATACTGTGTTATTAACTATAGTCACCTTTCTGTATATTACATCCCCAAGACTTGTTTATTTTAAATCTGGAAGATTGTACGTTTTGACCCCTTCACCCACTTCTCCCACTTTCTGACCCCTGTCTCTGGCAACCACCAGTCTGTTCTATGGATCTGTGGGCTTTTGTTTTTTACAACCTCAACTTTAAAGAATTAGCCACCGGCAAGAAGGAAGATATGGCAGCTAACCGGCTTCCTGCTTCTTTTCTAACTTCTAATATTTGGCTACTTCTGTTCCCTACCGTCTCTACACACTGGACTACTTGACTTTTTCTGAAATTCCCAAGTTTGTGCATATCTGCATGATTTTGTCCAAGTTCCTGCTGCCTGTTGAAATCCTATTTATCTTTCACTAGCAGCTCAAGGTCACCTTCCCTTGATAGCCCAGACTGTTCATCTCACTCACAGTTCAATAATACTCTTGTAGAAACTTCGGATTTCCACCTGTTTTTTCTCACTTTTTTCTTCTTCTTTCTATCGTCACGACTAGACTGTGACCCCTTTCAAAGTGGCACTGTGTCTTACTCAGCCTCCCCCTTTCACACCTTGGCTGTAGAGCTAGCAGTGTGCATAGTTGTGTCCCCCTCCACACAGAATCCTGTGGAGAGAGGCCACCTGGAAGGTTCTCGAGCAAAGGGGCTGGGTTTGGAGTCGGACCGGACTTGGAATCCCAGCTTTGCTGTTTACAGTAGGTTATGTAGCCTCCCTGAGCCTCAGTTTCCTCATTTATAAAATGGGTATAGGAATGCTTAACCTTGCAGAGTGAAAGGGATAGTGTGTGAATGAGCTTAACACAGTGCCTGACACGTGGAGGGTGTCCAAGAAATACCAGTTCTCCTTTCTTGTTCTCTTCCTCTTTGATTTTGCCACCACGTTGCACATAGTAGGCATTCAGCCAGGATTAAATAGGTTTAGTGTAAATGTGCCTCTTTCACCATCACTTCCCTGAGGTACTTCCATCCTGAGACAATCAGATTTATGCTATTCTTCATAATCCTGAGTGTATGTCAGGCATCTGATGATCATCTCTCTGTCCTTTATCTCCTGAATCCCCAAAGAACGCTCCCCCTTTATCCTTCCCCTTGCCTGTACCTCCTGGAATCTCTTTGCTTGTGTCCTCCCTCCAGCTGCCCTACCTTACATCTGTCTCTACCAAAAAAGGCACGATGCTGGCCTGGCTGCATCTCACAACTGCACAACTTCCATGTGTCCATTCTGTGCTAGATCTGTAGGGATAAAAGGATAAGACTACAACGCTGCTCTGAAAGAGGTCAGAGTCTAATTTTGAAGATAAGGAAAGCACACAGTAGAAGGAAGAAGAAAATAAGTTACAAAAGAGAGGTAAACACCAAATATTGTGGGAGTTCACAGGTGGAAGAGGCTGGGTATGAGAAAATCCAAAAAGCCTTCTTGGAGGAGGTGACTTCTTGTGGGTCTCAAAGGGAAAGTAGGAGTTGAAGTTTCTCTACCCCTCCTTTTCCCTTAACCTGGAGTAGGGGGCAATCCACCTCATCATCCTTTAAGGTACACGCAGTAAGTCTTCAATATGTGAAAACATGGACACCCCTGAAGTGAAGTGGCCATTCTAGAACCAGCACAAAGTTTGGAAACATTTCCAGAGTACATCCATTGCTCTGGCCCCTTCCTTGAAGGTTGAGTTAGACTGAGCTGCTGATGGTCCCTGACAAGTGTTCACAGCAAGCCTCCCAAGCAGGAGAGGAGTGCTCCTTGGGGCAGGAAAGGGTGGGCCACCTCACGGGACTCCCAGTCAGCAGGTCATTTCATCACTGAACAGGGCGTGAGGGTGCCGTGTTGCTTTGCTGCCCAGGAGACTGCATTGTGCAGCACCGAGCATTAGCAAGTACAGCAAAGGGGAGTGAGAAATCTTTGAACTAGGAGATAGAAACCCACATTCCTCTCAGAGTGGCTTTCTGTAGGGAGAGGTGAATTGAGTTAGTGGCAAGTTGAATCGTATAACTTGTCATCAACTTGGAGAAAGTCTAAACTCCTTCACAGCTGTCATAGTCAGCTTGGTCTGCCATAACAAAGTACCACAGACCAGGAGACTTAAACAACAGACACTTGTTTTTCTCGCAGTTTGGGAGGTTGGAAATCCAAGACCAAGGTGCTGACAGGCTTGGTTTCTGGTGAGGCCTCTCTTCCCTGGCTTGGGAAGGGCCATCTTCTCACTGTGTCCTCACATGGCCTTTCCTCAGTGCACACATGGAGAGAGAGTTTTAGTGTCTCTTCCTCTTACTATAAAGACACCAACCCTATTAGATTAGGGCCCCATCCTTTTGAACTCATTTAACCTTAATTACCTCCTTAAAGGCCCTATCTCCAAATACAGTCACAGCTGTGATTAGGGCTTCAGCACATGATTTTTGTTGGGGAAGGGGACAACACAACTCAGTCCACGACAACAGGACACACACAGTGTCTTGATCACCTGGCCTCTGCCAGCTACTTGGCACCTCTGTCCCTCCCTGGCTGGCATCCTGCTCCCTGCCTGACCCTAACCCTCACCATTTTTAAAACATTTCACACTCCTGCCAGGCCCCACGAGCTTTGTACATGCTTTCCATCTTCCTGAAATTCCTCCTTCCCTGGCTGGCTCCTGCTTTCCCTGGGGAACACCTCTTCAGGAAAGCCTTCTGACCACCCTGGTTGGCCAGGTGGCATCTGGGTTCTTCCTTAACCCCTGCCATCACTGAATTCTGATGGTTACTGTGCTTATCTGTCTCCCTGGACTCCTCACATTCAGAGCTGTGTCCATTATGTCCTCAGGGCCTAGCAGAGAATCAGTAAATATCTGTTGAGGGAACTATTAGGGACCTTTAATTCCCAGAAATTCCTGTAGACACTGACAGTTCCCTCCACAGTGGATGCTCTGCTGCCCTCCCTTGTGGGGTTACAGCCATGGGGCCTTGTGAGCACATCGAGTGACAGGAGCCAATTCTGACCAGTAGGGCAGGGTGTGATGGCCTTCCCCTCCCCAAGAGTGAGTCCAGGCAGTGCACTCTTTCTGGTTATATGCAAACAGAATCATCTGGGTTGCATTAGCTGGCTGCACTGTAAACAGCCCTTAACAAAACTGAGGGCTGGAAAAAGTAGGAGGTAAATGGAGGGGACCTTTCCCACCCTGTGCAAGAAGACAAAGCAGGAAAAGGCTGGATGGGATCAGAGTGGAAATGGCTCCCTAGGGAGGTCTGCTCTTTCCAGGCCAGGGGTGGAGGTGAGGGGGCAGGGGGAGGTTCCGGGGCCAGGAGGCACCTCCCAAACAGGCAGCGCAGGAGTGAGGGCTGGTTCTTTGTTTGAGGACCTAAGAGGCCCTTTCTGATGGAGCGCAAGGTGCGGCGGGGACTGTCTGTGCCATCCCCCCTGAAACAAAGCCAGCTGCTCCAGTGGTGGCTCCGACTCCGCGGGAAGATGACAGTGACTGTGTCCTGAGCATTTGTGTTTGTGTGTCTGTGCTCCAAGCAGCTGGCCCCCCACGAGGCCCAGGAGCAGCGGGAGCTGAGGGCTTGCCTGCGCTGGCGTCGCCTTCAGGACGAGGTGCGGAACTCCCCGGAGGATATGCAGGTGTTGAGGTAAAGCACTACGTGATCCCGTTACCTTCCGGTCCTCCCCATCACGCTCCTCCTTTCCTGCAAGGCACGTCCAGGCCATCTCTTAAATCTGCTGTGTTTCCTTTTTAAATTAAATTGGGCTAGATTACTCATCTTCCCAGGGATGTGATTGTTATGTTTTAAGTCTTTCAGGGTGTGGGTTTGGATTTGCCTTCTGACATTTTCCTGGTGTCTCTGTTCAGGAAAAAACTAGCACAAGGCCATTTCCGGGACCAAATTCTTCATTTGAAGTTCTAATAGTTACTTTATGTGGTGGCTGTGGACTTGGAGAAGGTTAGGGTCTGGTAGCCTGGCAGACAGTAACTCTTTAAAGCCAAAAGGAAAAAAAAAACCTTTAAGAAAATATTGATTCCTAAGTGTTTAGTAGTAACAGATGTTTGTGTCAATGGGGCCTTTTGTTCCGGATGTGTCCCGGCAGGAGGCCACTCCTGTGCTGGTGGGAGGATTGTACTCTCAGCTCCTGTGTTGTATTTTCAGAGCGTTTCTTGCAGCACCGGTAGGATTACTTCTTGCCATTTTCCCATTTTTTTTGTCCCTCTCTGTTTGCTTGTTTTTTCTCCACTTCTGTAAATAGTTGTTGATCTGAAAGCTTGAGCCGCGGCCCCAGGAGCACTGTGATTGCTATGGCAACAGATGCTTTCATCCTGTCCCCTCTTGACTGGAGCCAAGCCTTTGGAATCTGCCATCAGACAGGTGGGAAGGCAGCCATCCGGGAATCACCCTTCATTTTAGATGGCAGCTCTGAAGGCCAGTCTACCGCCTGGGTAGAAGCCTGCCTGGACCCGTCCTGTTGTTGTTTGTTTTTAAATAAACACCCCTCTCTGCAGGACTGCCCACTGAGGCCAAAGTCTGAGGGGAATGCCGAGCCCAGCCTGACCCCAGCAAGGCTCGCCAGTCCTTTGTGCGGCACGGCAGCACAGGGTGTGGCCGCTCTTCCCACGGAGAAGTCCTCTCTCGCACGCTAACCGCTGGCGTCTGCTGACTCATCCATTGTTTAG
This sequence comes from Globicephala melas, assembly GCF_963455315.2. Lineage (NCBI taxonomy): Eukaryota > Metazoa > Chordata > Mammalia > Artiodactyla > Delphinidae > Globicephala > Globicephala melas. The sequence continues at coordinate 86,099,967 of NC_083319.1, forward strand.
GAAAGCCGGAGCCGGGAGTCCTGTCTTCCCCACCCAGCGCCACTGTGCAAGCATCCGTTCACTCAGCCAGTGGGATGGCTACACCCACCGCCAACGTGGACAGGGTCCCTGCTCTCATGGAACTTTCACGTAGCAGGGACTCTTGTAGGCACAGCTAGTTACAGGTGGTGAGAAGTTCTGTGAAGGGAACGCCGAGATTTACAGTAAAGAGGCTGGGGAATGCCTCTCTGAAGAGCATCAAGGCCTGAGGCGGGAAAGGGCTTGCCATGCTGGTGCTCGAGGGGCAGAAAGGAAGGCAGTGTGGTTAGAAGGGCGGGGAGTGGCGGGCAGGAGCTCGGATCATCCAGCCTTACCCTGAGCACAATGGAAGCTGCCCCAGGGCCTTCAGCACGGAAGAATCCTTATCTGTCTTGTGCTTGCAGGCAGCAGACAGAAAGCTAGGAGAAGGGTTAGAAGGTTGTAGTAGTCCACGTTAGAGGTCCTGGTTGTGGCAGGGCGGACACAAGAAGCAGACCTATTTAAGACATGTGTTGGCAGATCTTTGGTCTGTTGAATGTGGAGAAAAGGAAATTGCAAGTGTCCAGAATGACTTCGAGGCTTTTGACCAGAGCAGCTGAGTAGACAGGTGGTGATGCCATTTGGGGAGACGGTAAAGACTTTGGGAGGGGCAGGCTTTGGAGGGAAGAATAAAGATTTCAGTTTTGCATGTGTCAAGTTTGACATGCCAAATAGATATTCAATATTGAAAACTCAGTGAGGTTTACAAGTTAGGAGCTCATTGGAGAGACTGGAACGTTCAGCCTATGGAGACTTAAAATTCTGAGCACGTTGAAATGACCAGCTAGAGAGGAAAGTGAGAGAAGAGGTTGAGAGGAAGATGAGGGGCCCGTGGAGGAGCTGGGGAAATCAGTGCGGAGAAAACCCCGATGCCGGGAGTCATGGGAGTCAGGAAAGGAAATGCCGGCTGCTGCTGAGGGGTGTGTAAAAGGGGGGGAGAGAAGTGACCTTCGGGTGGACTGCATGAAAGGTGTTGGTGACCTTGACATGCAGGCATTAATTCATGAGCTGTGGAGAAGGGAGCCCGACTGAAGTGGGTAGAGGGGTGAATGGGAGGTCTGGAAGCAGAGACATTGAGTGTGGACCTTGTGAGAGATGTTGTGCCGGGAGGGGAGGGAAATGAGGATCAGGGAGGTTTGTTTTAAGGTGGCTGATGCAGGAACAAGCTTATGTGTGAGCTGTATAACTGGGCCAATCCTGCCAGCTCTCAAGACTCAGTTTCCCCACTCTCCAAGTCTCTAAGTCCCTTTGATGCCCCCAGTTCTGTATGACCATAGACCGTCGGTTCGGGTAAGGACACTATAATTAACAGCAGTTGGTGAAACGTGTTCCCAACTTATAAGCAGTCAGATGGACCCTGGGAAGTCAGTGCACATGAGTGGAGAGCCTTGTCTCTGGGGTTCATGGAGCTTCTGATGTCCAAGAGCTTTTCCTTTGTGTGTGGAGCCGGGAGAAGGAATACGCTATTTTTAGAACCTTGTGCTAAAAGGCTTATTATGGCATTTGTTTTTCTTTTTCTTAGTATTCAGAAATTGTGTTTGCCTAAATTTAGGCTAACCATGAAATGAGTGCATCTGAAAGATTTGTTGCCCATCAGTATGGAAAATATTGTTATCAGATGCACTTACAATGAAGAGGAAATGTTTCTGAACCTGCCCCAAATTATATAGTCTAGGTTTAGTTTATTCCCATCCCTTAGAATTCTCCCTTAAATGGGCTCAGAGAACCTAGAAATGGCTGACAGTGAAAGGAAGAACCAGAGTTGTAAAAATTTGTTCTCGGATTTTTGTTTTAGTACACAAATAAGACCTTGGAAAAGAAGTCTCTTAAAACAATACAGTAGTCAAAGATGCTATCTTTTTTCTTTCTTGCTTTTAAGATACCCCATGGTCTTCAAATGATGGACCAAGAACAATTTAGAAGTCTTGGTTTCACGTTGCCAGAGGCAATGGAAACTTCTCCTACCCACCTTTGCAGCAACTTGCAACATGGTTGACCACTCCCTCTTTCTAAACACACTTTCTTCCCTTGGCTTCTGTGTCACACTCTCCTTGATTTCCTTCTACCTCACTGCTGGTCCTTCCCCACCTCTCCTGCTGGCTGTTTAACATCTTCACTTAGGTGACTCATGGCTTCGAAAGACCAGTTAAGGTGTCCAACATGATACAGCCAATAAAGAGCAGAGTGGGGATGGAAACAATCCTCTTTTCCTTACACCACCTCCCTGCCTCCAAAGAACTTGATATAGCATTTAGTTGCATTAAAAAAAAAATACTCCAGGTATCTTGAACTGTGGAAGGACATGAAGGTCGGGTTGAAAAAAGTATCCTTGGGCAAAGTATCTTTGTCTTTTTACACATGAGAGTGTGTGTCTGATTATTTCAGTCAATATAGGGAAACAGGAAAACTCAATATTGTGTTGATGATAGCTATTGGAGGGGTATTGATAAAGTGAGAAGAGAAAAATTAAAATGATGTTTGTCTCTGACTTGCTAATTTCAGTAATTTATAAGCACTGTTTTCCATTTGTGCCTCCCATATATGCAGTGTTAAATCATGGCTCTCATCAAATGTGTCTTAAATTGACCTGCTTGTAAGTTTCATTTGGTTAAAACAGTTCCTTGTGTTTTCCGAGGTTTCTCAGCCTTCCCTGGCTGGGGAGCCTGTAATGTGGCTGCAGGCTCCCGAGGCATAGTTTCAAAATGCTAGGGTCACATTACTGGCTCCATGCCTTTTCCCATTTGTTAATTATTAAAATGCCTTTCCCGTAGATGAGACCCCAGTGGCTCTCTCCAGACTTTCCCTCACCTCTCCCTCCGCCAGGCCTGGGCAGAACCGTTTGCCATTCAAAGCCTGATGTGACTGCTCTTCCACTCTGCCCCGCCTGGCTGCCACCACTTCGCTCTCCCCTATTCGTTCCCCCAATCCCCCCACTCTTGTCCAGTGCAGCAGCCATGACTCTTGACAAGGAAGATGCCAGGGGGCTTCTGAAAGGCTCCCGTGCCTTTGGTCTCTAGGGTATAGCTGCGTCAGCATCTTCCCTCTAAGTGTTTTCAGTTAGTGTATCATGACAGGCCGGCGGGATGGAAGAGCTACGGTGGCGGGGTCAGAAGAAATCTCTGTTGGTTTTTATAGTTTGTGATTTATTATCACTTCCCCCTTTTTCTGGATTCATTGTTAAAGTCAAGCTCGTGCTGAGAAAAACGTTAAAATATATCACGTTGAGTAGGCGCTGACAAGCCCGGAGTCTGACGTGGCTCTTTCTAGCTGCTGCCTCCACAGTTGATACAATTCTAGAGAAATGCAGTCTCTTTTCCCATCTTCCTCATGAATCCCTCAGCCCCCTGGTTCCAAAGACATTCCATAATAATAATAGGGAACCCCCCCCCAAGTATGTAACTCTATCTACAGCCAAAATGAAATGTGCATGCCACAGGTTCTGTGAGTTTGCACGATGCCTAAGCACTGTGTATTCCATTTAACCGGTGAGACTTTTTTCCATTAAAAGCCTACGTGTAAACCTTCTCTAGTATTCATGAAGTTTTCACCTTTAAAGTTTTTTTTCAAAATTTTTATTTCTAGTCCTTGAAGAACATAGCAATCTTTCCCACCCACATGTGGGAACGTGTCCATTCTCAGCCGCACAAGCCTGCCTCATGGAAAAGCTCCAGCCCAGAGCTTCACTGCTGGGCCTGAACACTCCCCAGAATTCTTCTTCAGTCTCCACTGGCCCTGCAGGCATAAATAAATCCCTTCACTCCTCCTTGGGCAGCTCCCTTCTCCTTGCCTACGGTATTTATTCCAGACCTTCCCCACGCTCTCTTCCTTCTCTTGCCTCCTGTCCCACAGGGAAGGCGGAGGCCACCAGCCTATTCTCCCTTTGATTCTGTAAGCACATCAGCGTGCACATCTACCCTGACCTCTCAGATGCCTGAGTGCCAACTTGTCGGTCTCAGTACAGCTAAAGACAATTTTCTGGTTCCAGAAACAGAACTAGAAATGAATGTGCCTTGATGCAGATCATAGAGCTACATATATAAGTGAGTTTTGGAACCCTCTGCCCACGAGGGAGAAGGGAAGGAGGAGCTGTACACCAAGGGAGGATGAAGCTCTCATGACTTTGGACGTGAACTGGGGTCACAAGTCTAGGGAAACTTTTTCCATTTGACATCATCTCTTCCTGGTTGCCCTACATCTCACAGTGGTAATCCCCTCTCCCACTCCCATCTGCTCACCTCCAATAGCACTGAACTCATCCCTGGTAGCACAAGTTCACACACTCATCCAAGGTAGAAACCTGGGAAACTTGTCCAATTCCTCCCTCTCCCTGGGAGGGTTTAAGCCTTCACTATGAACTTACCTCATAAGTCTTTCTCAATTCGACGCTTCTCCACCCCTAATACCACTGTCTCTCTCTGTTTAGAGCTTAATGGCTTGCTGGCACCAATCTAATATCCTGTGACTTGTTTTTTCTACCTGTAGTCTAACCCCATCAAATCCATCTTCCTCACTGCCACTGAGGAGCCCTACTTAAAACCCATTATGATTCCACCACCTCCTTGCTTAAAACTCTTCAAAAGTTTCCCCTTGTCTCCAGGAAAAACTTCCACAGCAGGCGAAGCCCGGCACACCATCACTCCCATTCTTCTGGTCTCTTCTCTTACCATTCTTTGCTTCACTCTCTAGCCACCACAAATAGTTCATAGAACCCTACTGTATTAGTTTGCCAGGGCTGCCATAACAAAATTCTACAGACTGGTACGTGGCTTAAACAGCAGAAATTAATTTTCTTCCAGTTATAGAGGCTAGAGGTCCAAGATCAAGGTATCTTCTGAGGTGTTTCTCCTTGGCTTGCAGATGGCTGCCTTCTCTTTGGGTCCTCACTTGGTCTTTTCTCTGTGTGTCTGCACTCCCGCGTCTCTTTGTATGTCCTAATCTCTCCTTATAAAGACACCAACCAGATTGGATAAAGGTCCAACCTAATGGCTTCATTTTAGCTTAACTCCTTCTTAAAGGCCTTATCTCCAAATGCAGTCACATCCTGAGGTACTGAGGGTTAGGGCTTCAACATAAAAATTTTGGAGAGATGTAATTCAGCCCATAACATCTACTGTCTGCCTGTTCTTTCTTATCTCCTTGCCTTTTTTCATATTGTCTCTATTTAGAACATCCTTCCTTTGTTGCATGACTCCAGATCATTCTGACTCAGCACAGGTACAACTGCCTTCCATAAGTCTCAGGCCCTACCCTGACAGGATAAGCTGGTGACCTTCCTCTCTACCCACTAAATGCTCTGCTTGTATCTCCACCCATGACCTTACTACATTATTTTATAATTATATTTAGAATGAGCCGTGTTAAATTCCCAATATTTGACTACTTTTAACCTATAAAAACAGCGTTTTCACATTGCCCAGCTTGATACATCTCTCTTCAGACCCATCAACCTTCTGAACCTAGGGACTATGTCTTCTTTGCTTCTGTATACCACAGTGCTTGGCACTGAGTGGGTGCTTGATAAATATTGAAGAAGTGAATGCTGTAGACAACATGATCTCTGTCCCTGAGTTTCTTTGTATATTATTCAGAGAGTTGAAATATTGGTCACAAGACAATAGATAGACGAATTCTAAGCTGCACCCTCAGAATTCAAAGAGCTGAGAGTTGAATATTGGTAAGCTTAGTTAGAAAGGGCCATTGGGAAGATGTGAGGCTTGAGCTGGGATGGTGAGAAGGAATTTCACTGAGGCTGGTAAAGCAGTGAAGAGAGGGGAACTCAATGAGCAAAGCCTGGCAGGCATAAACAGTGAATCGACTGTGGAAATGTCCATTAAGTGAGAATGGGTTTACTGAAGAGGAGAGCCGTTAAGAACCTATGAGACTGAAGGTGGACCAGGCTAAGTAATGGAGTTCCTTAGATGCCAAATTCAAGAGTTTGCGTGTGACCATCCAGGCGGTGGGGAGCTATTTTCAGTTCCAAGAATGATGTAATGCAAACGGAGTTCTGGGAAGATTACCCAGCCTTCGGGATAACACATGATCAGATAGACAAAGTGGAGAGGTCAGATAGAATTAGATGGCTGTTTCAGGAACCCAGACCTGAGATTAGAAGAACTTGGAATCCTCTTCTTGGATGGCCTAATAAGGCTTTGAATGAGTCACTTTGGAGTTATTCAAAACTGATTGAAATGTCAATACAGCTTCAAGAAGTCTTCTAATAATATGATGTAAAGCTATCCCTGATCGCAGATAAGGATCGACCCAATAAAGGAACTGATTGAATATGTGAGCTTTGTGAAGTTCGTTATGACTTTGAACAGAGTGAAGGGCAACAGTCCCAGTGCCTTCTTGGCCAAGACCTGGTCTATTCTGCCTCATTTTAGAGAAACATCAACTGAGGATGCAGAACTGAACTCTCTCCAGGGCTTGTCAGTGTTCAGTTCTCAACGCAGGGAAAGTAGTATAGGGTTAAGCAAGCCTGGAAGACAAACTGCCTGGATTTGAGTTCAGTGCTGACTCCACTACTTGCTATGTGACTTTGAGAGTTACACGACCATACTGAGCTTTAGACTCCTCGAATGGAATGGGAATAATAACACGACAGTTTCCACTTTATAGGTGAGTGTGAGGAATAGATGCCATGAGTACGTGCAAATCATTTAGAACACATGTGTTAGGCTGAATCACAGGAAATTGCCATTCTGATGGATCTAAAATAACCGATTATCGGCAATTTCCTGTGGTTCAACCTATAGTAAATACTCAGCACATGTTAGATACTGTCATCTAGACCCTCCGGCACCTGATAAAAGTTTGCCCAACAAGTGACAGAGGCACAGGACACAGCCCCCACAGACAGCCTCACTCTGCCTCCTGGTTCATTCTGGTTTCTGTCTCTTCTTTCACTGCTGCCACCCTCCGGATGGCAACCACAGAGGCATCCTGCTCGTCTCTCTTTAACAACCAGAGCCTGGAAACACCTGCTTTTCCTCCTCACAAACTTACAATTGGCTGGAATGTTCAAAAAGTTAATTTTGCTAAGAAGTTAAGAGAATATTTTTTTAAAAGTGCAAGAGAATGCCTGGTTACAAATGAAAAGGATAGGGTTAAAAGCAAACCATCCCCCCCGCCCAAAAAAATCTGAACGTTAAACAAAGATGCTCAAATGAATAGCTTGAGGGAAGAATTAACTTGGCAATCCTTCTAAGACTAATGGGATCCTCATACCTTCCTGGAACCTACTTCTGGTCTAATCTCTACATAAGGGCCACCCTGGTGTCCCCTCTGGCTCCACTTCCCTGGCCCCTATACAGAATCTGACTACCGTCCTGAGAAGAAAAACGTTCTTGCCTCTATGGCCTTCAAGAGTTCTAACCTGAGCTCGGACCGCTGGCACTGGCCTGTGAGTTTCCTAAATCTCTACCTCTGTATCCTGGAACTTCTGCCCTCTACCCTCCATCACTCAGGCTCGGGGTCCCCTCCACCCCATTCTCCCTGTCCATTCTTTTTTGCTGTTTGTTTTGCTTTTTTAATTTGAACCACACATGCTAGGCTGTGTAGTCTGTTTCTACCCTTTTGTGACTGGAGGCTTCTGTACCTGTGCCAGCATTTTCTGAAAAACTTGAGGGCTCTCAGCCAGCCAGAAACAGACTCTGTCCTTTCCTGTCTCAAAGGCCAGCTCCACCCCCTTGAGCTGCCCACTCAGTTCCTGTTTCCTGTTGGAGGGACACCCTCAGCTCTCACTTCTTTTACCCAGCAAAGATGACAGACATGTCCTGAATAGTTGAACTCAAATAACCCTTCCTTATTCATTTTTCTAGACCATTCTCTGGTTACTCATCACTCAGGTATTTCTAAGGGAGGGGTAGAATTCTCTTTTATAGGCCCCTAATAACATACTTACTGTACATGGTGTTTCATTTTTTGCAATAACACTTGGTAGAGTTTTTTTAATATAGAAAAACATAAAGAAGGAATAAAATTGTTCATAATCACTATTTAGTTAGCCATTTTAAAAAAAATACAAGTATATCATGGGAAATTTCAGTTTAGAAAAGTATAAAATTCCATCCCCACCACCGTAGTCCTCACCCTAAGGTAATCACTGCTAGCATTTTCTTGTGAATCCTTCAGAAAATAAATTTTATAAGTATATGTGCATACTTTTTCTGTATTGCTGCCCTGTGGGGCACTGATTCATTATAACAGTATTTGCCCGTGAAATATTTTCTTAAAAAATAATTCATCTCCATAAACCAACCTATAATAGTTCACTCCTATTTTGCTCATCCTTGGAGGATATCTCATGCCCTCAGCCAATCCTAGCACTATGTATATTACATTCTTGGCTAATGAGTGTTAGTTTCCCATTCAGAAAAACTCTCAACCAGTGAGTACTTTCTCTCGTAATCCTAAATTGACTCTGTTCTACAAATTATTTGCTTACTCCCTGTAGGTCTCCCCCATGCTCCCCAAAACTATTGTGTTTTGGCCAATAGTTTTGACCAAGAACAGCTGACAAAAATTGTGCAACTATTTGACTGAACCTGCTTCAAAGACACATAATGTCTTTAATATGTAGTAAGAAAAACTTCTTGCTACATATTAAAATCCAGTTTTATAGGGACTCCTCCCCCTTTCAAGTCAGTGGTTGAGGAGAGAAGGGATAAAAAAGAGGAATTGTATTTCTGTTAAACATTGTACTGGAGGGTCTAGCCAAGGCAATTAGGCAAGAAAGTGAAATAAAAGACATCCACGTTGGAAAGGAAGAAGTAAAACTATCTTTTTGCAGATGACATAATCTTATATATAGAAAATCCGAAGGAAGGCATCCTCCCCCAAACACTGTTAAAACTAATAAACAAGTTCAGTAAGATTGCAAGATACAAGAGCAACATACAAAAGACAGTTGTGCTTCTTTTTTTAAATTGAATATTGTGTTAGTTTCAGGTATACAGCAAAGTGATTCAGTTATACACACACACACACACACACACACACACACACATATACATCTATATTCTTTTTTTCTATTGTCTGCCATTTTGGTTAATTACAAGATATTGAATATAGTTCCCTGTGCTATACAATAAATCCTGTTGTTTATCTATTTTATATATGGTAGTGTGTATCTGCTAATCCTGAATTCCCAATTTATCCCTCTCCCCAACTTCCCCTTTGGTAACCATACGTTTGTTTTCTGTGTCTGTGAGTCTCTTTCTGTTCTGTAAATAAGTTCATTTGTACTATTTTTAAGATTCCACATATAAGTAATATCATATGATGTTTGTCTTTATCTGACTTACTTCACTTAGTATGATAATCTCTAGGTCCATCCATGTTGCTGCAAATGGCATTAATTCATTCTTTGTTATGGCTGAGTAATGTTCCATTGTGTGTACCACACCTTCTTTATTCATCAAGACAGTTGTGTTTCTATACACTAGCTATAAATAATCTGAAAAGGAGATTAAAAAATAAATTCATTTATAATAACATCAAAACTGATGAAATACTTAGGAATACATTTAACAAAAGAAGTGCAAAATGTATACTGGAAACTACACAACACTGTTGAAAGAAATTAAAGAAGAACTAAATAATTGGAAGAGCATCTTGTGTTCACAAATTGGAAGACTTAGGGTCCTTAAGATGCAATCCTCCCTACACTGATCTACAGATCCAGTATAATCCCTGTTACAATTTCAGTGGCCTTGTTTTTTTTGCAAAAATAGACAAGCTGATCCTAAGATTCACATGGAAATTCAAGGGACCCAGAATAGTCAAAACAATCTTGAAGAAGAAGAATAAAGGTGGCGTACTCATACTTCTCAGTTTGAATACTTACTGCAAAGCTACTGTACTCAGGACAACGTGGTACTGGCATAAGGACAGACATATAGATCAATGGAATAAAACTGAGAGTCTAAAAACAAACCCTTTCATTTATGGTCAGTTGGTTTTTGACAAGGGTGCCAGAACTATTCAATGGGAGAAAGAATATTCTTTTCTACAAATGTTCATGGGACAACTGGATACGCATGCAGAAGAATGAAGTTAGACCCTCTGCTTCATACCACATACAAAAATTGACTCAACATAGATCAAAGACCTAAATGTAAGAGCTAAAACTATTAGGAAAAAAGCCATAGCTATAAGTCTTCATGAACTTGGTTTAGGTAACAGTTTCTTAGATATGACACCTAAAAAGGGTCAAAAATCAAAGAGGGAAAAATATCAATAAATTGAACTTTATCAAAATTTCAAACTTTTGTGCTTCAAAGGACTCTATCAAGAAAGTGAAAAGACAACACAGAGTGGGAGAAAATATTTGCAAATCATGTATCTGAGGGACTTGTATCCAGGATATATAAAGAACACTTACAACTCAACAATGAAAAGACAAATAACCCAATTTAAAAATGGTTAAAGGATCTAAATAGACATTTTTCCATAGACGATAAACAAATGGCCAATAAGTACATAAAATGCTTGACATTATTAGCCATCAGAGAAATGCAAATCAAAGCCTCATTGAAATACCACTTCATACCTACTAGAATAGCTATAATGAAAAAGACAGATAAGAACAAATGTTAGTGAGGATTTGGAGAAATTAGAACCCTTATACACTGTTGGCAGGAATGTAAAATGATGCAGCTCCTTTGGAAAGCAGTCCAGCAGATCCTCAGAAGGTTAAACGTAGAGTTACCGTACACACCAGCAATTCCACTTCTAGGTATATATGAGACCTGGAAACGTAAGTCCATACAAAAACATGTACATGAATGTTCATAGAAGCCTTATCTTTAATAGCCAAAAAGTGGAAACAACCCACATCCAGTAGGGATGAATTGGTAAACAAAATGTGTTATACTCATACAATGGAATATTAATCAGCCATAAGAAGGAATTGAACTACTGATATGTGCTACAAAAATGGATGAATCTTGAAAACACTTTGCTATCTGAAAGAAGCTAGACACAAAAGGCAACATGTTGTATGATTCCATTTATCTGAAACATCCAGAATAGGCAAATCTATAGAGAAAAGAAGTAGATTAATGGTTACCAGGGGCTGGGGGAGGAGGAGAAAATGGAAAGTAACTGCTTATAGGGTTTCTTTTGGGGGTGATGAAAATGTTCTGGAATTAGGTACTGGTGATGGTTGCACAACCTTGTGAATATACTAAAAACCACCTAAGTTTACATGTTTAAAAAGGTGAATTTTATGATATGCAAGTTATATCTCAACTGTTTGAAAAAGAGAGGGATTGATAGAAATCATTGGATGTTTTATAACATCACTGTAGCCGTAGCAGGGTTGACCAGCAATTGTCCAAGGAGAGATGGAAGAAGAAAGTATGGCAGCAGGCAACTGCTGTCCTCAGGGCATTGGATGAGACTTAAGGAGCCATTTCCAGTGCTGCATGCCAGGAAGATGTCTCCATAGTGTCTGTGGTATAACAACCCCTCAGAGAGATGATTCACTTCCAAGAAAGCATCCCTCAAGTACAAGTGTATATGCACCAGTGTGTGTGTTAGTTTTTTCCACCCCCTGTAATCCTGACTATTGTTCTGTTATCGATGCATGCAGGTCCTTTTTTTTAACTGCTCCAGAATATTCCGGGGTATGAACACTCCATGACTGACTAACCATTTGTTAACCATTGGACATGTTGGTAATTTCCAGTTTTTTGCTTTTACAAACCATACTGTGTTGAAGAGTTAATGTATGAATGTTAAATGTAAGACCTAAATATAGTACACAGTTGCCCGCAAGACTGAGAACAGAGCTGCTCTTCCAACTATTCGTCCTGTTTTACATCCTGGTGCGTGTTGGGCTTCAAACTCACGCAGGCCCTCCACCCGCTGCCACCTCTAAGTCCCCAGCACTGTGCCATCCTCCACCGAGGAGGGAAAAGTCCTTCTCCAGCTCCCACAGACCATCTGCTCCTCTTTGAGTCATAAGATGAGACGATCCTTCCCATTATCTCAGCACACAGCACCACACATGCTGTTAGTGTTCAAAACGTGCTTCTAATCTCCCCTTGTAAAATGAAGTCAGCATTTGTCTCATTCGCCTCTTTCCAAGATAAAGTCATGGAGTTTTTTTTGACACATCACAAGAAAAGTTTTCCATTTTTACCCTTTCTCCTTTTGCTTCCTGTAACTTTCAGGTTCTGTATGTTCCTGTGTTCTGAATGTCTGGAGCAGACTGACAGTCTGTGGTTCATTTTGATCACCTTAGCGCTTTTTAACCTGGCTTATGAGGATACTAGTTCAGGTATATTGCATAGGCACCTCTCAGACGCAACCCTGTAAAAAAGATAACGAGAGCCTTGTATCGCTTGGATTCTATACTCTTTAGCTAAGTCTATCCCTGAATATATGTGGTTGAATAAAATTCAGTTATGGTTCCTCTAATTCATTTAGGTTTTTTTTTTTTTAATGAAAATCACCCTTGGTGGATTTAGCAAACCCAAGGCTGCAGAGCAAACTTATTGACTCCATTGCAGTGGATGAATGATGTTTTACTTCTAAATGCTGCAGCTTAAATATACTCTGGGCTCTCTTATCTCATTCAATCATAGACTATTAGGGTCAGAAAGGGCCTTAAAAGTGACTTTGCCTAGCCTTCCGTATCCCTGACAGACAGCCACCTAGCTTCTTCCTGAGTATTCCCAGCATCCAGATCTCACTGCCTCAGCAAGCGGCAGCTTCCCCATGGGAACGGCTTATCTTAGAATGGGCTTCCTTGGATTGGGCTGGAAGCTGCCTCCCTATGAAGTCTGCCCTGTCCTCTTAGCCCTTACCTCCAGAGTTGCCCAGGATTCGCCTTGTTCTCACACAAACAGTCCACATGTCTGAAGACCGTTGTCTTTCCTTTTCTAGTCACTAGGTCACAGGGTTGGGAGAACGGTTCCCTTCTCGGGCTTGGTTCCCTGTTGTTCTCTTTGTTGACAATGGCCTTCTCCAGATGTGACACCTGAACTGAATATAGCACTCTGTTTGAGGTTACACCTGTGAAGAGTGTCACTATTATTGCTTCCCTTGATCTGGATAATCCAGGAAAGAAAGGACAAGCATTAATAGGATTAGTTGAAAGCGCTCACATATACACCATATTTCATTTTTAAACCTAGTATCATACACCTTCCCAGGGCAGTCTGAGCATTTCAACTCCCATGCATTTTTTTCTCCTTAGTTACATTCATTGAGTGCTTCCGATGCGCCAAACATTATTCGAAGCACTCTATGTACATTTATCTCATTTAATCCTCAAAATGGCCCTGTGAGATAGATACTAGTACCGTCTTCCTCCGCATTTCATAGATGAGGAAACAGATGCGTATAGCAATTGACCACCTTTCTACCGCTAGGGAGTGGCAGAGCCAGGGTGCAAGCGGAGGCAAGTCTGGCTCCAGAGCCCAGCTTCCATGATGTCTGCCCCGTTCCCAGCAGGACTTCCCGTTACATCTCATTGCTGCTGTCGATCCACCTACTATTGTGTTTATTGTTTTGGAAGCCACATCATTCACCTCTTGCTACATGTTGAGTTTACAGACAATTTAATACACCAAATCTTTTTCATAGGTAAATACTAACTTTTAAAAGCCCCTTTGTCCTTACTAACTATTGTTTTTATTAATTTTGGATCCTCATCCCAGCCTGTGGTTGCTCTTCTTGACTGTAGATGCTGTCAGCTAGACTTCCAGACTCGACTTATTTGCAAATCTGTTAAGTCTTCATTCCTTGGGCACAGCCCTAAGGACTCCCTCCTGGTTATAGCAAGTAATTAATCAACAGCCTTGGGGTTCTGTTTCTGAACCTTCCAGAAAGCCATGAAACAGCCACCATATGCTAACCACCACATCCATTCTGCCAGCTGCCGGAAGTCAGGATGCCTGATACCCACAGTGAATTTCTGGAAGTGGCCCTCAAGATCCCATGCGACCTCCTTGCAGTCCATCATTTTCTAAGTGCTCACAAACTATCTGTTCAATACCTAGTCACAAATTCTGCCTCCCCTCCTCTTATTCCCTCTTCCTTTGCAATCAGAATGACATTTGTCTATCTCCATCAGCCCCCTTCCCATCGTCTCCATGATTTGATGCCTCCAGAGGCCTGTGATATTGCAGATGGAAGTTTTCCAAGCTGTGGCATGTCCCTCACCTGGGCCTGGAGTCAGAGCTCCTTTAAAGGATGAAGGCGCCCTCTCCACCGGTACCAAGGATCAGTTCCCAAGTATGAAACGTCAGTTCCCACATAACAGTGCTTGTTCTACCATGTATAGTTTGAAAAGTATTCTCCTTGGCAGGAAAGTTGAAGCAAAGTGGAGTCAGTAGTTCTCTTCGTTCTGTCACCTCTTAACACCTGGTCTTCTTTAGGCTCCAAACATCACTTCAAAAGCCCTTTTTGTTGTCCTGGGCACTCTCCCTTAGCACCGGCTCGTTCTGAATTTCTGCCTTCCTGGCAATGATTTTCCTGCTTCCCAGCTCTTGTAGTGAGCTTTCTCCAGCACCCCCCCTTTCCTCTTTCGTGCATGTCCTCTGACAACCCACCTTATCAGAAACCTCCGGGGCACTCCTTGCTCTCTGTTTTCTTCTTCATCTCCTTTGAAAACATGTGCAAATGACCTCTTGGTGTGTTGAATATGATGATATACTGCTCAGACTATTGTATTAGTGTGTTCCACGTTTTTTTCTTTTTGGGAGATTTCATTTCTTAGAAAGGAATTTCTGATTTATGGCCGTTCAAAACCTGAGGACTATTTTGGTTTTTTTATTAATGCTCATTACTTCCTGCTTTTCTAAGTTTCACCGTTCGTTTCCCGGCCCTGCTTAGCAAAATTTGAGTTTTTTGTGTTGTCCGCAGTTCTAACTACGGTCTTTTCATGTCACCCTCGTCAGCAGCTGACTTCTCCTTTCACCATCAGGGGACAGATTATACCTTCTTCACTTTCCTGTGGCTCCTTGGAGAGATGTCTCTTTCTGTCTTAAATCATTTTATCAATTGCCTTTTTCAGCACTGGAGTGACATCTTGCTGTGTTTGCTATAGGATAATGGTCCCCGATGGGAAAAACCTTCATGCTGGGTAGCTGTTAAATCCATTGTGAAAAGCACACAGATAATCAAACTTGCCAAACACCAGTAGCTTTGACACGATACAGCTTTATCAGTTAAAGGTGTGCACAGCCTTTTGTCCAGTTCTCTTTGGTAGCACCGTCCAAAGGCAAGGCAGTGGCGGGTGTTCATTATACACATTTTATAGATGGAAAAATTGTTGCGAAAACAAATGGAGGACATAAAATTCCTGTACTTTCAATCATTCTGCCTCCATTTTTCACCCAAAATTTTAGTAATCTTTTCACAGAGTGGTATAGACTGGGGGGCGGGGGGTGTCAGGAATACACCCATACCTAGCTTTCTAGAATTTTAAGCAACACCTGAAATTTGTTGTTTCTTTGTATTTGTTTTCTGATGATGATGCCACAAGGAGCAGGCTTACAGACCAGCCCCTGAAAGGTTTATGCTCCAAATCGGGGGTCTCGGAAAGAGAAGGTGTACGGCCACATTTATGTGCCTAGTCTTTTTAAAAAATGCTTTTTATTTTGGAATAATTTTAGACTCGCAAGTAGTTGCTAAAATCATAGAGTTCCTGTGTACCCTTCCCCTTGCTTCCCCCAACGATAACATCGTACACATGTAACTATAGGGTGATGTTTTTCTAACGTCTTTGCCTGTCAGAGGAAGGCTTAGCTGGTACTCCCTGACCCCAATCAGTATTCATTATGTGAGATTAGCATCATTTATATTGTGCTTACAAAATGCCAACAGGCACTCTGGCTAAGCACTTTTAGACACTGCAACAGCCTAATGAGGTGCCACGGTCACTATCATTGTCCCCTTTTTACAGATGAAAACTGGCCTTTATGGGTTGCCTGACTCACTCAAGATTACGTGGCACTTAAGTGGCAGAGTCAAGATTCTTAACCCAGTGTGTTATGCTGCTTCCCCAGGAGATCTCACTTGTGTATTTGGAGCTCAGAGGTCTCCAGGGGTCTCCACAAAGGTAGTATTTAACTTTGTCTGTTACTTCGGGGTGAGTGAGGCCCTGCTCTCGGACCCTGAAACCTTGCAGGGCAGCTGCCACTGATAGAGCAGGGATGTGAGAATGCTGATTAATCCCTTTCTGTCTCATTTCTGGGATGCTTCATCCCCAGCTCAAGCACTGCAGCGGCAAGTTTATAGATGAAGCTGTCTCGTGGCTCTCACTTTTACTGCCAAGGAGTACAAGACAGAGAATGCTGGCAGACGGCCCGTCTGGGCTGTGGCAGAGCAGTAGGTGTTCAGACCCAGGCTGACATGCCTGAGCACCTTTCAGAGGCCTTTTCTCAGATCCCACCCTTGGCGATAGCCCTGCAGAATCGGTTCTTTCTTCAGCAGGTTTGATTCCAAATCAAATCATGTGGATCAAATATCACTGCCATCTGACAGCTTTTTAAATGTCCATATTGCTTCTGTGAGCGCAGTGGAAAAGCAAGGAGGTGGGCAGGGAAAGGTCACGCTAATCTCGGTTGTTACATTTGGTGCCAGGTACAACAGAAACCAAGGGCATTTAAGCCCAAACGACCTTGGTAACTTGATCTCTCACATTCCATGTATTCCAGCCAAGGAAATAAACACTGGTGTAAAATGTTGAAGAGATACTTAACACTTTTACGTTACAAAGTGCTTTTATGTTATCTGAGCCTCATCACACTCCTTACAGGTGAGGAAGTTGAGCGTAAGGGGGAGTAAACATGTTGTCTGAGGTTCTCCACTTAGTTTTTGGCAAAACCGAGATGGGGGCCTGGATCTTGGGGAAGCCCCAGAATGCAGCAAGGACTTTGGTGTTCCACGGACCCGGGTTCTAGCCTCATTTCTGCCACTAACTAGCTTTGTGGTCGTCTCCAGGCCTCACTTTCCTCCACTTTTAAATGGGCATCATCACAGTACCTGCCCCACAGGTTCTTGTGAAGGTAGAAGGACATGATACATAAAAAGCTTGGCATAGTACCTGGCACAGGGAGATAACAGGAATGGTAGCTATTAGTATTGGTTCAATTCTCCATCCATTAGGAATGAATCTGGCTTCAACTAATAGAATAGTAAAGCAACGTTGACTTAAACAAATAGGGGTTACTTTTCTCATACAGTGAGTGTGAAGGCAGGCAGTCTTGGGCTGGCCAGCAGCTGAATCAAAGACTGAATCAAAGACTATCAAAGACTGTTTACCTTCTTTCATTCCATCCAGGTCTCCATAGCATGTTGATTTGCTGCCTCATGATTGCAAAGTGGCTGCTGCAGCTCCATCCACCATGTTTGGGGGAAAGAGGAATAGTACTAGTCATATTTCCCCTTTTGTAAAGAAAGCAAAAGCTTTCCCAGAACCCCACTCCCAACTACAGCAGACATCTGTTTTTGTCTCATTGGCCTGGACTATGTCTTCTGACTCTCTGTAGCTTCAAGGACACCTGGAAAGTGAGTGTTTACCTTTTTAGACTTAATTGTACAAGTGGCAAGAAAGAAGGTGGATGAGAATGGGAGTAGACTGAGCCAATTGTATTTGCCACAGTTCTACCTGCCTCTTACAGTGTCCTTAAAAAGTTTTTTATTTAATTCATCCTCAGGTGTAGAGAGCTTAGTTAACCCTAGTCATGTGTTCATGGCACATGAACAGCAAAGCCCCTTTTCTAGACTGATTCCATTTTATTCTCACAAAATGTGTACTGTTTCATGTGCATCTATTTTTTCTTAACTTTTTAATGGAAATATATATACACTATAGTGCACAGATATTTCTAGATGGCTCAGTAGATTTCTACTATTTATCCTCACGAAAGCACCACTCAGATTAACATAGAGTTAATCCCACCGTCCCAGAAACTTTCCTCTTTTCTCCCCACTCTGTTAATACTCTCTCCCAAAGGTAACCATTATTCTGATCTGTATCCTCCTAGATCTGTTTTGCGTGTTCTTTGGCTTCATTTAACTGGAGTCATACATTTGTATGTAGTCTTTTTGGGTGTGACTTCTTTCATTCACCTGTGAGAGTCATCTGTTATTGTAGGTAGTGGTAGTTCATTTGTTTCCTGCTTTCTCTCTGCGCTTTGTCTCCCTGCACAGACATGGAGTAAGTGGTATCACGAGAACCAGAATAGCACCGAAATGGAAGCCACCCTTTTTCCACTTGTGGAGTATCTTTTCCTCATAAAAACCGCCCCCTTCGATTTCTCACGAAGCTCGCCTGGGCACTGCCCTCTCCCGTACCATGTCTACTTTAAAAGGAATCTCTTGGGGACTTGTACATTTGCCTTGGATGCTGTCAGCGTAAAAGAATTTTCTTGAACGCTTGGAGAGGGTGGAAGAGGAGAGTAAGAGAGAGATACTTTCTGGAAGGACATTTTTAGTCAGAGGAAAAAAGCACCAACTAAAGTCGTCATCTGAAACTTGAGCCTGGAAGCCAGCCTTTGGAGCAGGGATTTATGTTGGTCTTCTGTGTTCCTCCCCTTCTAACAGTCTCCATTCAGAGCTCAAGGGCAAAAGAAACTCACAGCAACTCTGTCTGTCTTGGGGCTGGGAAAACTGGTTTGAATTCAGGTTGACACTGAGAAGTCTTCCTCCCCCCAAGGTGTCTGGCAGGCTTTCCTATCAAAACCAGCATGGCTTTCTTTCTAAAGACACTCAACTCCAGGACAAACTTGAGAGCAGGAATAAAGCTGATGCTTTTCAATGGAGTCTTAAATCAAGATGAAAGGGACTAACTAGTTATTCCTGCAAGTATGGTCACGTCTGTAAGTCAGGGATTAACTAGAAAAATTCAAACTATGCAGTTAGCTCTAGTGGCTGGTCGTCATCGTCTCTCCTTTAGGTATCTGCTGGTTCTGAGCCTGTGTCTGCTGAGATAACGTACTAGAATATTCAGCAGGGACTTAATCAGGGGTTCTTTGCTTGGCAGCTACAGCACACTGCAAAAGGACTGATTTGGCAAGCTGGGTCATCCTCAGGCACTGCCGTTCAGGTCCAGCGCCCTTCCATGTTTGTGTCTGCGGGCATATAGGATTAAGGGGATGAACCATTGAAATCTATTGCCTCTAACATCAGATGACCAACCTTGAATTTAGCAATATTTACTGCTAACTTTAGAAAATTTTATTAAGTTTATTGAGTCATTTCTGTATCCCCAGCCCTCGCTAAGGGCTTTGCCTATATTAATTCAGTTATTCCCCGGGTGACCTGGGGAGAGAGGTAAGGTTATCCCCATTTTTGCAAGTGAGTAAATTGAGGATTAGAGAATTTAAGTAAACTGCTACTAAGTAACAGGTAGTAAAGAGTAGGATTGAGAGTCAACACTAGGCCTCTCTGATTCCAAATGCTGTGTACTTTGTAACACTAACTACCTTTTAAAAATAACCCCTCGCTATATATACAATAAAATACTACTCAGCCATAAAAAAGAATGAAATAATGCCATTTCCAGCAGCATGGATGGATCTAGAGATTACCATACTAAGTGAAGTAAGTCAGAAAGAAAGACAAATACCATATGATATCACTTATATGCAGAATCTAAAATATGACACAAGTGAACTTGTCTATGAAACAGAAACAGACTCACAGACGTAGAGAACAGACTTGTGGTTGCCAAGGGGGAGGGGGGTGGGGAACAAATGGATTGGGAGTTTGGGGTTAGCAGATGCAAACTATTATATATAGAATGGATAAACAACAAGGTCCTACTGTATAGCATTGGGGGCTATATTCAATATACTGTAATAAACCATAGTGGAAAAGAATATGAAAAAGAATGTATATATGTGTATAACTGAATCACTTTCTGTACAGCAGAAATTAACACAACATTGTAAATCAACTATACCTCAAATAAGTTTAAAAACAGCAGCAACAAAAAATAAATATATAAATAAAAATGGGGACTTCCCTGGTGGTCCAGTGGTTAAGACTTCATCTTCCAGTGTAGCGGGTACGGGTTCGATCCCTGGTTGGGGAGCTAAGATCCCCACATGCCAAGCGGCCAAAAAACCAAAACATAAAACAGAAGCAATATTGTAACGAATTCAATAAAGACTTTAAAGATGGTCCACATCAAAAAAATCTTTAAATATATATATATATATATATAAATAAAAATAACCCCTTGCCTTTCTGATGTGCCAGCCCTTCTGTCAACCCTTGCCTTCCCCTCACCCCAGCATATGCTCTTCAATGTTTGTCCAATAAGTGACTGGTTTTCGAACAGCTAAAAGCTGTAAATACCTTGTCACTTACTTTGAATTTAGTTAGTTGTTGAATTGTCACTGTAACACAATTATATTTTATTAAGGGAATTTTTAAAAATATTTAAAACCATAGAGCATAATGGAAACCACTGATAGATAATAAGGAGACATCATTGGTTTCAATCCTTAATGTCGCCATGAATCAAAACAAGCTGTGAGACCTTGGATACAGACTTAATTTCTGTGTGCCTGTTTCTCTCATTTGTGAAATGAGGAGGTTGAAGTATGTGATTACTAATGTCTCTACCTGTTCTAAAACCATAGGCCTCTGTGACTTTTCTTATTCTGTTTCTGTGGCTCTAAAATGGCTTTAGAGTATGAATATTTCTTAAAGGAGCCTTAATTACTAAATGCAAATCAAGAGAAGTAGATAACATTGGGGCTTTCAGAATTTTTTGGAAAAGATATAAGTTCTTTACTCTTCCAAGTAAAGCTACATTTTCCATTGCATTTCCCAGTCCAACATTCCCACCAAAAGAAAAGTGTATAGTTTCTTAAATAATTCATGTTGGAGCTGAGATTCCTTGAGGGTCTGGCAAGATTTAATCTTGGATAAGATGATGTAGAATGCTGCCAGTAGCCAACCTCAGGTTGCCAACCCAGATATAAATCCCTCCCTGTTCAGTATATGCATTTATAACGTAAACTGTTTTAAATTATACCTGGTACTATTGAATAGAATTAAGACGCTGTTGGGCAACTCTGAAAATAAGAAATAAGGCGATATGGTCTAATTAGTTAAGAATATGCTATACTTAAAGAAAATTTTACTGCATCATTTTAGACCCAATAAAAAGAAAACTGGCCATGTGAGTGACTCAGGATCTTCTGTCATCAAACACGGGCTCAATCCGGATAAGGTCTTCATGCAGGTTCATTATTTAAAGGTAAGCATATCTGAGTGGCAGAAGCCAGTTATTATGGTGCAGCACTTTTTAGATCTTACATATAAACAGTGAAGGTTAGTAACGTGGTTGGGGCAAAACAAAAAAAATCATCAACATTGTAATGACATTTGACTGAGCAGATTCTGATTGTCCAATAGTTAAAGCATTTCATACCCGAATAATCAGGCACGAATCAAAGGAAGCCGAACTGTTCCCTTCCCTGTACCTCCCTTCTCCCTGCTTCATGTCAGCTTTGAAGAGCAGAATCTTAAAATTGCTGTCAGGTTCCACCTAGAAGATAGGAGTGATTTTAAAAAGTATTCTAAGTTGTAAAGGCCTTTCCTGATAGCTGAGGGAGAGAGGAGCTGGGTCTCTCTTCCCTTTTGGTCCATGATGGACCTCCAGGCTTCACGTAAGCCAAGGATAAACAAGATGGTGATACCATTAGTAGATCAGTTGAAAGCAGAGTAGTTGATCCTTAAGTACCAGACTCGACCTTACTGGTAAGAATATAAAGGGCTGCCTGGGACAGGTCAGGCCAAACTTTCTAGATGAGCATAAGGTGCTGGTGGGTAGATTAGAGTTGACTTTGTAAGCATTTTTCTGATGAACACATGATAAGTATCTGTTTTTTCTTCTTCCTTTCTTTTAGGGCTATTTCCTTCTCCGGTTCCTTGCCAGAAGACTTGGAGATGACACCTATTTTTCATTTTTAAGAAAGTTTGTGCACAAATTTCATGGGCAGCTGATTCTTTCCCAGGTAATTTATAAGTCCTTGTGAGTCCACGATATACAATTGGAGGAGGTGTAGCTTGTGGCGACTAGATGATGTGAATGTTTAAAAGTAGGGAGGGCTTCCCTGGTGGCGCAGTGGTTGAGAGTCCGCCTGCCGATGCAGGGGACACGGGTGCGTGCCCCGGTCCGGGAAGATCCCACGTGCCGCGGAGCGGCTGGGCCCGTGAGTTATGGCCGCTGAGCCTGAGCGTCCGGAGCCTGTGCTCCGCAACGGGAGAGGCCACAACAGTGAGAGGCCCGCGCACCGCAAAAAAAAAAAAAAAAAAAAAAAAAAAAAAAAGGCAGGGAAAAGATTTCTGTTTTAATACAATAGGAAAGATAGGAAGTTAATGAAGTGGACACAGGGAAGTGTTGTTTCCGGGAGGGTGATCTCCCCATAGTTTAGGACAGACTGTAACCCAAAGCTGTCCTGTGCACAGTGATGTGGGTAGTTGCACCTTAAGTGACCTGGAAAACAAAAACGAAACAATCCTGCTCTCCCCTCCACCTGGAATGAGCTTTCCAAGGTTGGCTGCTTGTCCTTTGACTCAGTGTCATTGCCACAATCTCAGAGTCACTCCAGCTGAGCAGATATACATTCACCCAGTTCTTCTCTAACCTTTGCCTTTTTCATTGCCTTCCTTGCCATCACCGTTCTTCACAATTATATTTTCCTTTACGGGTCCATTTGTTTCTTTTCCCTCTCCTCCATTCTGTGTATAAACTCAACAAGGCCACACCAGTATGAAGTACTAGTACTTTATTTCACCAGTACTTAGTATATGATTCGCACACAGTACATACACCATATATATTTGATATACAAATAGATTAAAGACAAGATACACTGAAATATTCAGACAGTCTGGCCACAAAACTGTCGAGAGAGACTCTGTCAGTTTATACGGGCGTGAGGCCAAGCTGCACATAACAAGAAAGTTAACAAAGAGGGAGAGGCTCTGAAAACAGTGCTCGTAGCTGATAGAGAATAAAGGATGCAGTCCCAGCGCAGATTGGACTGATGTGTATTTCTGATTTTTGACAGTTGTGCTCATATACAGTTTTGAAGTCAAACTGTGCACAATGTTAGATGTAAAGGATGTATGTGTATAATCGAACATATGTGCAAGGAATAGCATGAGTGTGACAAAACTAGATACCCGTTCCGTGTCTCTACCCTCTTCTTATTCTTTGGTTGAGGGGAGGGGCGGTATTCCTAAACCTGTATTTGGAAAGGCAGCTTGAAAACTGGCTCAGGAGTCTTATATGATCAGTTGACTGAATAGCCCAAACCACTTCTCTCCAAGATACTGCCGCACTGAAGGAGTGTTGGGTTTGCTGTGACTTCTGAGGCTCTGATACCCGCTTCCCATGGAACACTCAGTGCTCCCTCCACCAAATCGTTCAATTTTACTTTTGTTAAACTCTTCTGAATTATAGCTTTATTGTTTTTTCATAACAGTTTTATTGACATATAATTCACACACCATAAATTTCACCCTTTTAAAGTGTACAAGTCAGTGGTTTTTAGTGTATTCACAAAGTTGTGCAACCGTGACTGCTCTCTAATTCCAGAACATTTTCATCACCCCCCAAAGAAACCCCACACCCATTAGCAGTCACTGCTCCATTTCCACCTCCCACCGGCCGTAGGCAACCACTAACCTACTTTCTATGGATGTGCCTATGCTGGACATTCCGTATAAATGGAGTCATATGATACGCGGCCTTTGGGGACTGGCTTCTTTCACTTCGCATAATGTCTTCAAGGTTCATGTTGTAGCATGTATCAGTACCTCATTTCTCTTTTTTAATTTTACTTTTTAACCTTTTAAATTGTGATGAAATATACATAAGAAAATTGACCATTTTAACCATTTTTAAGTGTATAGTTAGTGCCTTAAGTATCAATACATTGACATTGTTGTGTAACTGTCACCACCATGCATCTCCAGAACATTTCAATCTTCCCCAGATGAAACTTGTATCCATTAAACAATAACTCCACATTCTTTCCTCCCTTCAGCCCCTGGCAACCACCATTCTATTTTCTGTCTCTGAGTTTGACTACTCTAGGCACCTCCCGCAAATGGAACAATACAATATTTGTCCTTTGGTATCTGGCTTGTTTCACTTAGCGAAATGTCTTCAAGGTTCATCCATGTTATAGCATGTATCAGAATTTCCTTCCTTTTTATTTTTATTTATTTTGGCCGCACCACACAGCTTGTGGGATCTTAGTTCCCCGACCAGGGATTGAACCCTCAGCACTGAAAGTGCAGAGTCCTAACCACTGGACCACCAGGGAATTCCCTTCCTTCCTTCCTATCAATATTTCTTTGTATGCATATTCCACATTTGGTTTATCGATTCATCCATTAATGAGCACTTGGGTTATTTACACCTCTTGGCCCTTGTGAGTAATGTTGCTGTGAACATTAGTGTACAAAGATCTGTTTGAGTCCCTGCTTTCAATTCTTTTGAATATATACCTAGAAGTGGAATTGCTAGATTATGTGGTATTCAATTTTTTGAGCAACTGCCATATTGTTTTCCACACGGGCTGCACCATTTTACATTCTCACCAGGAATGCACAGGGGTTCCAGTTTCTCCACATCCTCACCAACACTTGTTGTTTTGGTTTTTTTGATAATAGCCATCATAGTGAGTGTGAGTGGTATCTCATTGTGGGTTTTTTTTTTTTTGTCTTTTTTTTGCGGTACGCGGGCCTCTCACTGTTGTGGCCTCTCCCATTGCGGAGCACAGGCTCCGGACGCGCAAGCTCAGCGGCCATGGCTCACGGGCCCAGCCGCTCCGCAGCATGTGGGATCTTCCTGGACCGGGGCATGAACCCGTGTCCCCTGCATCAACAGGTGGACTCTCAACCACTGCGCCACCAGGGAAGCCCTCATTGTGGTTTTAATTTGCATTTTTCTGGTAACTATGCTGAGGATTTTTTCATGGACTTATTGGACGTTTGTATATATTTTTTGAAGAAACGTCTATTGAGATCCTTTGCTGATTTTTTATTTGGGTTGTCTTTTATTGAGTTATAAGAGTACTTTATATATTCTAGATTCAAGTCCCTTATCAGATATATGATTTGCAAATATCTTCTTGCCTAATTAAAAGTTACTCCTATGTTTTGTTCTAAGGACTTTGTATTTTCCCTCTTATATTTAGGTCTCTTACCCATTTTGAGTTAATTTTTGTATATAGTGTGAGGTAGATGGTTCAGCTCCATTCTTTTGCATGTGAATATCCAGTCGTCCTTCTGCCAGTCCCATAGTAAGTTTGGAAATTATTGCTTTTCCGACTGACACCTACTCATTATAAAAAAATGTAATAAGCAGTACAGAAAAGTACAAAGAAGAATATAAAATATCATTCAAAATCTCACCATCCATAATTACCTATAATTAATATTAGGTGAACACCATTCTAGAAATTGCACTCTGTTTCTTTCTTCTTTCTATATATTATGTATGATATGTATACACGTATCTATGTGTATATGGGTATATAGTACATATGTATGTGTGTTTGTGTATGATTGTACACACATGTATAGTTACAAAGACATATTTAGAAATAATTTTCTAAAAATATGATTATATTATATGTGCTTTTTAATGAAATGTTTTAAATTTTATTTTACTTGGATTTAACACATGAAAAAGAAACTAAGATGAATATAAAAGACTTCCTTGAACTTCAGATAAATATAAGAGCGATCACTTCCTAAAAGATTCTTCAATTACAGAAAATCTTTAAGAGATTGAAATTGTTAGTTTTTTTCTCTTTAGATATATATCTTATTTTTAGAAAGCATCAGTTTTTTCTCTTATGTATAAGATGAGGAAACCAGTAGTTATGTACTTCAACTACTTTTCCCCCAATTCTAGATTGTTCTTAATTCATATTTTTACATAGTTAAGAGGTTTATATCATTTATGGTGTGTGCTGTTACTACAATGTAGTTTTCACATTGCATAGTCCTAGCTCTGTATGTAAAGGATTTCGGTATTCACTAACAGTCATTTACCACGCTTCTGTATTCATGAATGCTTTATTTTGGTTCAACTCTTCTTTGGCTAAATTTAGTTGGCAAATTGATGTTCAAGTTGCTTGAGAATGTTTGCCTGTTGCCTTTATATTTGAATTACAAACTGTCTGGGTATAACATTCTTGGGTCATGCTTTCATTTCCTCGGAACTTTGTGGCTATTGCTCAGCTGCCTTCTGGCATTAAATACTGCTGTTGAAACTTTCGAAGTCAGTCTATTTTTTTCTCTTTCTACCACTCAGATGACAGAAGAATTCTTTACCATTGATGTTTAGTAATTTAATCAAGAGTGGCTTGGTGTCCGTGAGTCTGCATCAGTTTTTTTTCCTGGAAAACACTGTGCATTTTTAGACTCAGAATCTATTCTTCCTTCTTTCAGTAAAATTGTCTTAATTGTATGTTTGAACACATTCATTTTTTTTTTTCCCTTGCGGGATTCTGAATTTCAAGATTACTGGTTATCTGTATGTTATGTCATCTTTGTCCTCCGTACTTGTTATTTTCTAGTCGCTTTTGTCTTTATAGTATATGTTTATCTCAAGCAATATTATTTTTTATTAATGTTATTATTATAAAATTATTAATTTTTTTCTTTAATAGCTGTTCTTTTTCTTGATGTTTCTGTTTTATTAATGCTTGTATAGTGGTATTATTTTGGTTCCTAATTTATTCCCTTTGCTTTGAAATCTCTTCCTCTCATTTAGTTGTTTTGTCATCTTGTCTGAGCTTTCATTTTACTGAATTTATGTTCCTATTATTTTCTTTTAATTTATATTTTAGTGTAAAGCATTCGTGGAGAATTTTCTTCTGTGCTGTGGATTATGTTTTCTTCAAGACTGGATTCTTTGTCTTTTATGCTATGCTTCTTGTTTCTGTCTCTCTCTTTTGGTGGGTTTTTGTTGTATTAGTTTGCATAGTTGCCATACTTTTTTTCTGGCTCATTCTCAGCATGAGTTGCACTGTCCTGACCTTCTGTTTATTCTCATATGTATTGGAACGTTATCCTTGATTTCTTTTGCAACTTCTCTTAGGAGTGTTTTTCTTCCCCTCTGAGCTACGGTTTGAAGTTTGGATATTATGCATGGAGAGGGTGGAGGGGAAGAGCTCCTCTGGAGCTGTATACAGCCTTTGTTGTAAGAATTTGGCTCCACTAACTCTTGAAATTTTGTTAAAGGTCCCCAGCCAAGATTCTCTTCACCTAATTTGGGTGCCACTTTTTTCCATTGCAGGTACTCTCTCAATTAATATTGTTCTTCCAATTCAGCTCAGAGCCCTAGAACCTATACAGTTCATGAGAGTGTCATCCTCGGTTGTTTATTTCCCAGGTTTTGCTCATCTCACTTGAGCAAACATTTTTCAGTCCCTTCACAGTCAAAAAGAGAGGAAAAATAAAGATATTCCTGTTTCTTTCCAAATGTGTGGGTATTTGTGAGAATTTGTGGGGTTTGGGCAATTCACCAGTACCACTCCTGCTAAGCTTGAGGGAGGGGGTGGTACAGAGGGAAGGTTGGAGGCTGTGTTGGAATCTTATGTTTCTTCTTTAGTTGTCTCTTTGAAGTTTATGCCACAAGCTGTATTCTCTCTGTGTTTGGACGCTGCTGGTGAAGTTTTTGCTAACTTTTTTTAATGGATTGTGTTTTTGTTTATATTGCTAGTTAGTTATTGATGAGGAAGACCATGATTCAGTTTCTTTACTCAGAAGTTCCTCAGTTTCTTCTTTTTCCAATTTACTTTTGAATCCTTTTCTTTCCGAATACCCCATCTGCCCAGTATTTCAGAATTATCATCTTTCTACCTCCCAACTAAAATTGCTCTCTTGAGTTTAACAATAACTTATTCCTGACCATTTCGTTCCTTTTCAGTTCTTATGCTGCCAACACTGTCCTTATTTCAACATTTTGATTGTTTGTTTTGCCTCTCCTACCTCCCCCTTCCCTATGACCATAGTAATTACTCATAAAACGTCTGACAGAAATCCCTAATCCTGGGTAATTATCAAGCCAGTGTCAGTTTATCCAGTAGACTCCACATGCGCCTGCTTTTTGTTGAATACTTTCACCAGGACTAAAAAATAATTACCAAATTCGTCATGTGCCGAAATCGGTGTCGTTTTTTTTTAATTGTAATGCTTTATTTAGTGTTGTTAGGTGATAATCAAAATAAGCTGTCTGGGACTGACCTGATTAGTATATAGATTATTAGGAGAATAAAAAATGAAAAAAAAAATCCCAAGGAATGTGTTTTTCGACCAGAGTGTGGGCTTGTAATAATTGTCAGGGATCCAGATAAAATTTCACCCCGACCCACTGTCAAAACGGCAGGATTGTTGTTGTTGTTGGTTTTGTCTTTGGCTTTAATTTTTTTCAGGCATACTCTAGTGGTGAGAAACTGGGACCCCTAGTATTTGTTGCTAGCTGACTTTGTCAGTGATCCTAGATCAAGTCAGTGTCTTAGATCCTGTCAGTGATCCTAGAATCAGCCTTGAAAGAAAACCCTCCTTGTCCAATTGATATTTGTAAGTTGTTTTTATAAAAGTGCCAACATGCTGAAGGGAAGAGTGAAGACAGATGAAAATTGAAAAGAGGTGGTAAGGGAAGGAATAATCATAAGAGACATCTTTCTTTTTATAACATTCTGTTGTGGAGAATGGGGAAAGGCTTCTATGATGAATCCACTCCAGGAGTATATGCCAATTTATGACTAGAACCAGGAGAACTAGCGTTTTGTGGTTAAGATTATGTCTATGAAAGGAATACAAAGGGCCAGTTGAGTTGATTCCACTGATGATACAAAGACCGCCTGGATGAGACCAAGTGTCTTCTTGCATTGGATGGAGCGTAGGACAGAGAATGTCTAGCACTGTAGACAAACATTCCCATAGCCTGTGGAAATACAGGCATCGTGTCTTAGAGATGCTTGAGGTATTGGTTTTTTGTGACCTAGGGTGATCCCTTAGACCCATCATCCTCAGCATTGGTTGGCAGCCTTTAGCTAGCTGCTGTGTGTCCTGCAGGTCTCAGCTCTGAGACAGGAAGAGGCAGATGGCCACCTGCTAAGAAGTGGGACAGTTATCTTTCTTAAAAAATGAAGCAGGGTTTCTTGGGGACTTCCTGCAGTTTTCTTGTATTCACACAAAATCTGAAACATTGCGCCCTGCAGTTTTGTAAAGAAAGATCCAATTGTAATTGGAAAATGCAAAAGGGCAGAATTAAGGTTAACTCTGGATTTCCTGCTTCTCATGCAATTAAATTCTCCCCCTTGCCATTGAGTTAATGTAATTTTCCCCCCACATAATTGGGCATAAATTACTGGACAAATGTGGGATAAGTTGATATGGACTATAAGAAGATAATGAAGTAAAATTATAAGAAATTATAAATACAGTACTTGGATTTTTAAGAAGCAAGAATTCTGTCATTAAGCCAATGAAATATCTGCAAAGTAATCTAATAATAGATTATGAAAAATTAATTTCTAATTCAACTTGTATTTACAAAATAATTATTAAAATAATAAAAATAATGACTCTAAGAACCTCAGTCAAAAATACTTTTTTGCATTCTAAATATTGCTTTTGTTTCCCTTGCTATTTTTCCCAATATACCCACTGCAGGTGCATTATTCTATTTGGGGTTGTCCCCTTCCATTTTGACTGATACATGTTTTGTTTTGTTTTTTAATTGAACTATGGTTTATTTACAATGTTGTATTAGTTTCTGGTGTGTACTGCAAAGTGATTCAGATATTCTTTTTCAGATTCTTTAACATCATAAATTACTACAAGATATTGAATATAGTTCCCTGTGCCATATAGTAGAGCCTTGTTGTTTATCTATTTTGTATATAGTAGTGTGTAACGTAGTAGTATGTATCTGATAATCCCACTCCTAATTTATCCCTCCCCCACGTCCCCTTTGGTAACCATAAGTTTGTTTTCTGTGTCTGTTTCTGTTTTGTAAATAATTTCATTTGTATTATTTTTTTAGATTCCGCATGTAAGTGATATCATATGGTATTTGTCTCTGTATGACTTACTTCACTTAGTATGATAATCTCTAGGTCCATCCATGTTGCTGCAAATGGCATTATTTTATTCTTTTTTATGGCTGAGTAATACTTTATCCATCTGTTGGTGGTCACTTAGGTCGCTTCCATATCTTGGCTATTGTAAATAGTGCTGCTATGAACATTGGGGTGCATGGACTGATACATGTTTTTAATATTAGTTTTGTTGTATTTGTATTGTCTATTTTGGGTGAAGCAGCAATAGGCAAGTAGAGTCTTAGAAGAACAGAAGTTGCAAGAAATAAATCTTTCACTACTGCTCTTAATAGAAAGATTTTTGCCTCTGGAAGAGATGGACCTAGCCACCCATAAACACATAGGAAGTGATGGCTGGCTTCACCAATGTAGTGACGGCTGTGCTTAATGCCATGATAGTAAAAGAACACCCTTGTCATACAAATTGTTTGCAGATTTCTATTCCTGTGTAATTCCATCTGTTTGTAATACGACGGTCTGCACTGCTGCTGGCACCTCACGCTCTGAGTTAAATGGATCTCATCAGAGCCCTGTGCTGACCCTGGATCTGCAGACTTGATTGGGGTGGGCGTTTCAGTCTGGAGGGATGCTCATTCAGCAGTGTCATATTTGGTCATCTGGGCTTACATATGTGCCCTCTTTAAAGGACGAGTTTGAAGGGTTATTTTCAATTTATTGAAAGAAAACCTTCATGTATAGATCTTATTTATTGCTCAATATCAAGCCTCTAGAAAGTTAAACATTGTTCTTGTTTGTTTCGTGTTCTGTATTTATCCAAAATGTATCTTATCAAACCTTCAGATGGGGGAGGGTTGACACTAGACTTACCCATTTAGCAAATAAAAATGTACAACCCCCATAACAGATAAAGAACAAATAACTTTTTAGTGTAAATATGCCCCCAATTTAGCTGAGCATCCTATATTTTATCTGACAAACCTAGTTGAGACCAAATCAAGATTCCAGAGTTAGATGGGGTAAAAAGATTGATCACAACACACAAGTTGTAAATTAAATACAAATGTGATTTTGAACATTCGTGTGTGAATATTTTTTAGGTCTTCTGGTATTGTGGTTATGTTTTAAAAGACGCCTTATCTTTTAGAGATATTTACTGAAACATTGACTGGTGAAATTATGTAATGTTTGCGATTAACTTCTAAATAATACAGGAGGTAGGTAAGTGGATGGGGCAGATTTGCTGTGGGATAATGGGTACATGAAGGTAATTATGCTTTTTTACTACTTTTGAATGTGTTTGAAATTTTCCATAATAAAGGATAAAATGGGTTTGTGTGTAAGTCATGCCTTTAGATTAAAAAAAAAAAAATCTATTCTTGAAACATCTTAAATGTCAAACAATTGAGGACTTGCACAGTGGCACCAGAAGAGGCTGCAGATGGAGGCAAGGGCCCGTGAACGATTTCTGGAATTGTGACATCTTTGTTCCTCCACTGGGATATTAATTGCCTTGATTTTCGTCTTTATTGTCTATAGAGCAATGCAAAAAAGCTGTTGGTTACTAGCCTCCCAGAGTTGAGATTATTCAGTGTGTAATAGGATATCCAGGGAGAGCTCACAGAGAGTAGAGCATGGTTAAGTAGAGAGGGATAGGGCTTTATGCTCTGGCCAGCCTTTTGAAAATAGTGAAACATGAAATGAAATAAACCGTTGGGTTAGGTCAAAATAACAAACGTTACTTTTTTCAATTTGTTTGTGGTTGTAACTGATTGGATTGAAGCCCTGGTAAATTAATAAATTGAGTATATAGCCTAATAATTCAGTATCGGCCTACCTTCCCTAGCAGGTGAGCTGTCAGCAGCTGGGAACGCTCAGTCCCTGGCGTGACTCTGGGCAGGGTTATTTACTGATGGACATCTTTAATGATTTGTCTTTTTCTTATTCCAGGATTTCCTTCAAATGCTGTTGGAGAGCATCCCAGAAGAAAGAAGGTGAGGACCGATTTAGGAATTAAGGGCCCAGTTTTATTTATTTATTTTAACATCTTTATTGGAGCCCAGTTTTATTTTTAATGTTAAAAATGACTCTGCCATTGTTTGGCAAGTTGCAACCTAGAAAGTTTAATCTTCCTCTCTCAATAGAGGAGGGACCTCCGCAGACAGCAGGAGTCCTGGGATGATCAACTAGGTCTAGAAATATTGGGAGTGTGGATTCTGGGAGCCAGCACACGCAGCAGGGGAGCCCCAGAGTCAGGAGTCCTGAAAGTGGTAGAGGAGGCAAGCCAAGGACACTCTGTGGCCTCAGCTGCTGTGGAAAAGAATGGAGGGCAGAAAAGTTCTAACAGTTAGGGTGGCTTGTTTTGAAATGTCTGAAATGTTTCAGATTTACCATCCTTCTTTTTTTAAAGTAAACATATGGGTTTTCTTCACGTAAAAAATCACATCAGATGTAGCCATTATTCCTAAGGTCAAGAACAACAGTTTACCTGTGAGAATTTTTCTTTTCTTTTGTACTTGCCCTGAAATAACTTTTCAGGTCCTCTAATAGAATGGAGCAGTTTCCTTAGGAACTAATACAGAAAAAGGAAAAAGAAAATGAATAGAAATTGTATATTGCCTCCTTAGGCTGTTACGAAAGTCTGTTTCTGAATGACGACTGAGCATTCTTTAAGAAGAACTTCTCAGGACACAAATACAGCAATTTTCGTGGAAGCCACAAGTGCATTTTTAGTTTTGGAGGTCTTCTTTCTTTTCATCCTCTTCCTAATAAGGTTATGGAGTTCATTTGGATGGCCCCAAGCCCTCTGGCTCTGGGGGACCTGGATTTTATCATTGCGAATATTTTTTGTGGACCCACAAAGAGACTTTTGTTGTGATTGTGGAAGTTAAGAGCAGCATCTCCATTGAATGGTGGCCACAACCACCAACCTTCACCCCTGAGAGGACGCCTTGCCGAGTTAGGATCACTTTTTCGCTAGCAGGCTTAAGCTTCTTTTTAAAATTCTCCTGAAGCGTTAAGGAGATTTCATTGCTACAATGAATGTATTTCAGCAAGTATACTAGAATATATTTTGAAACTGAAACATCTTCTTTCCTGCCAACTAATCTCAGAATCGAATCCAGCTATTAAAGCAGACTGTTCACCCTTTTGCCTGTGCGGCATGTTGTACCAATTTCATCCAGGTCTCCAAAGGCCCCACACCTACCCCTGGAGCTTCCAACCTTTGGCTCCATTGCAAACCGATCCTCAGGCACATCTGTTAAGCACGTGAGCTGTTCCGAACAGGACAGTCTTTCACTTTAGACCAGCCAGTTAGGGTCCTGGGGCTGGCACGTCTGTGTCATACTGCGTTTCCATTGTTCTCTTGCTTCGATGAATTTTAGCATTCTCTACTGAGCACCTCCCTTACCAGACTTTAGGCTGGACACTAGGTAACAGAAAGGAATCAATTCTATGCCTAGCCCTCAGGGAGCTCCTGGTCAACTTCTGAAGACGAAGATGTACGTGACACAGGTCATGACTCAGGGTAGGAGGTTCTCTGGTGAGCTTCAGAGTCCTGGGTGCATGGAGATACAGTTCAGCAGTCCTAGCCTCGAGCCTTCAGGCCAGAGGTACTACTGAAGGTTTTAGGTAGGGAAGTGCCGTCAGCAGGTTGGAAAGATACTCGGGGGAGGCAGCAGGGAAGATAGATGGGGGTGGGGAGAACTAGATGTCAGGAGACCAATTAGAGACCGGTACAGTAGTTCACTCAAGAGATCCAGAGCTGGAGCCGTGGGTGGGATGGTGGCAGTGGGCTTTGAGAGTACGAACAGATCTCAGGAATATTCCGGAGGTGCCACAGTTAAGACTTGGTTGATTGGTTGTGAAAGCTGAAAAGAGGAGTCCAGCGTGACCTGACCTTTCTCTCTTGGCCACTTAGTTACGTGCTGAGTGTAGAAGCCCTGGAAATCCAGCTGGTAGTTGTTTGGTCTCAGGAGTCAGTATGGGGCAGAGGGAAGGAAGGGAGGGTATCTGCAGTGGAAGAGCGGAGATGAGAAGTCATGTTTTAGACGTCTTCAGTGTGAGGTTTCAGTTTAAATGCTGATGAGACCAAGGAAAGAAAAAGCTAGAAGTGCTTAGAAGGAGATTCAAACAAATCCTGGGTGCCTGTCTGCCCTGGTAGAACAGCACCATATCCAACATGCCTTGCCCATCTGATATTCCAGCGGTACCAACAGCTGCGGGTTCTCTCTTTGCTCATCAGCTATTGTTGTTTGTGTGTGTGCATTCACGTGTTTGTTTTAATTCAGTACTTTTCCTCCCCCACGAAGCTAGGGAGTACTCGTTTGTAACTGTTACCTCAGCAATTTTCATTATCTACCCAAGCACAAATGACTTGCTCTGATCAAGAAAAGAAGTAACCACGTGTAAAGCTTTGAGGCATACACTATTTGCATCCCGCCACATAGGGAGGGAACTTATAAACGTAAATTACTAAAATTTAAAAACCCGTACAGAATGTAAGTTGCATTCCAGAACAAGAGCATTTTCTGTCTCAGACCCTGAGCATGGAAGCTCCTAAAGCCTTCATCCATCTAGAACTGTACTTCCCCAATTCTTTCCATCTTCTCTCAGTTCCTGGGAACATTACCGGGCCTTGCGCTTTCCTTCAGAGGCGCAGATAGAATGTGATCTTTAGAATCTCAAGAGGCCGAAGACAGAGCCAAGAGTGATAAAGACCTTTCTCCTGATCAGCAACAAGTTGATAGGCACAAGCAGCAGATCTGGTTAATAGTCAGTTCCCCATCCTTGCCACTCCACCCCAGAGATCAACCAAAGAAGCAATACACCACAGGCAATACTGCTTTCTCGCACACCCGGGTCTGTTTCTATGTACTGTAATATTACGAAGAGAGGAGCAACTGGTCACTTCCGCAGCCTTAAACACAGATTATTTCTCTAGCCAGCGTCGTGCAGGATGGCCAGCATATTCTCTCCCTTGCAGCATTAACTACACGTGACCACATTTAGAGCTCACAGGGTCCGGAGACCCCACTCCTAAAACTCAGAGCTGCCTTTCAGGACGTAGGCGTACAGCAAGGGAACTCTCCTGCCAGAGGGTAAAACAACTTGCTGTTCCAGATACCCAGGAGGTCTCAGTAATGAGGCAGAAGTACCGCTCACTAGTACAGAGATGGAGGGTGTGCAGTCGTGGGTCTGTGTACTTTTAGCTATCTGTATAAAATCAATTTCCATAGTGATCAGACATGCAGAAGAGTAATTTCCTGTAAGTTCTGGATCCCAGCGAAGTGGAAATGCTTCTGCTTGTCTGTTGTGATTATTTAAGCCACATGATCTCAGAGGGGAAAAATTCACCCTTGGCTCTGACTCTGAGTGTCTTGATTTGAAAAAGTCAGCTTTCAGCTTTACCACTGCTATATATCCAAGCTCAGACCTAAAAATTCACCTGTACTGTCATCTCAGTAATTATGATGAAAACAGCCAAAATTCTGTACATATTTTTTCATAAAACATACAGCCCATTTCTTTCCTGAAAGTTCAGCATTTTCAAACAGTCTCCCATAATTTCCTTGGGAGGTAAGGCTACTTATACTACCTTAAAAAATTGTTTCTGGCAGATGGAGTTAGTGCTTTGATCTTCCTCTCATAGTTTAACATCTCATTCCACGTTAGGAATCTGTAAACAGGCATCAGTGCAGTTTGATGTCTGTGCTGATACTGGGAGTCTAGAAACTGAGATCCTTTCTTTAGCCTGGGCTGACTTTGACTGGTCTTCTTATACTGCAGTTTCTCTATCTGCTAAAAAGCCGCACAACCATTGACACCCACTTCACGAGGATATTATGAGGAATGAAGTGATAATGGTTATAAGATGTATTGAACCTTTCCAGGGGAAAGCGATCTGGAAACACAGGTTCTCTTCATTCACAGGAGAGTGTCTTTTGCTCCTGGATGCAGCTAAACAATGAACTCTCCTGTCCTCATGCTTCTGCCCCTCCCAAGAGTCTCCCTATCTCTTTGGAACTGTAATTGAGGGATGGACACGCAGGGCAACCGCAGCAGCGGCCAGGTTACCTTCAGCAGGAGAGATGTGAACAAGAAGTCAGCGTTGGTGAGAGCCAGCGCAGGCCTTCTCCTCCTGCAGGCTTGTCTGCATGATAAATCGTGAACCAATGTATTGTGGATTAATTTCCTGAATTAAACGCAGAAAGAAAAGCGAGGGCTTTGCAGCCAGGCAACACAAGTTTGAATCCCAGCTCTTCAAGCACCATCTAGGAGGCCCTGCATAAGGCCCTCAGTCTCTTGGACCTTTATTTGCTCAACTCTAAGATGGGGATAATAATATTGGTCTTGTACAGAACCTCACGCCTGATAGACATCCACCGAATGTTTGCCGCAGAGAGAAGCTTTTGCCTGTTCTCAGTCTTCTCCGGTGAAGACTTGAACCTCAGTTAGTAACATGCCGGGACTCGACTCCCCAGCCCCCGCCCTCCTCCATGCCATCCCCCCGCCATGCCACCGCTAAAGAAGTGTCTTTAAGCTAAAATTCCCTGAAGGAAATTTATGTCCCTGTCCTCTTACTCACTCCTCCGTGGACATGCACAACAGCTGTTCACCATCTTTTGTAAAAATCGCTTGAAAATGGCTCTGAAGTCACTCCCCAGACTTCTCTTCTTCAGGATATTTAATCCCAGTTCCCTTGACCTCCCCTGTGGGTCCAATGTGCTTAGCCCTTTGATCATCACTACTGCTTTTTTCTAAATCCTTTCTAAATTCTCTGTCTTAAGTTGTGGCAGGTTTAAGAATGCCCGTTTTCCTAGAATCCGCGGCACAATGAAGCTCAGTTCCGAGTCGGACACTTGCTGCTGCCTTCTTGGGTATCACCTGAAGGATGGGTGACGGGAGCTTTTGGCCCCAGGGCCCTGGACACAGGAGTGTCTCTCTTTGGCTGGAAAGGAAGTAGATGAATGAGCTGCTTAGACAGAAGCACCAGTGAAGGAAGGACAGGGAAGAAAATGGACCCTTGCTTCTGAATCAGGGCAAACAACTTAGACTGCCAGCAGGGCCTGCACAGCCGCTCAAACCCCGGGGCAGCAACCCTTCCCACCCGGGTGCCAGGCAAAGGTGCAGAAGGTTTGCATTCGTTCCAAACAAGAACAGGCCTTCCACTGAGCATAGTCTTCAGTGGAAATTACAAGATTTGTCTTACCTTCCAGCCTCACCAATGTCACTAGAAAATAAAACAACCTCAGGTCTCCTTGGACACTTCTCTAAGTGGCCCTTCTGCCCCACCTTCCTCCTCCTAGCAGATCAGTCATGCCAGTTGAGGGCATTTCCAGTGCCTCTTTCCATGGCCAAGCAAATAAATCAAGCCCAAGAAACCAAGAAAGAATCATGATCTTGATTTAAGGTGCTCTGAGAGATGCCTCCTCTCTTCTCGTCGCCCCCATCCCCGGCCCACGTGCATGTGCACACACACTCACACACAGACACCTGAGGGCACACACGCATGCACGCACGTGAGCACACTCACACACTTCCACACTCTCACAGCCTACAGAGGGGACTTGGCCATCTGCACTGAGGGTGGTGATGTTAGATGACAAGAAATAGTGGGGAAAAGCCCAGGGATGGTGGTACCTGGCCTTTCATAGAGGCACAGCCAGTAATTCCGCTGACCTGGGAACTGGGCAGACAGCCTAGGGAGGTGGTCACCTTCCCCTTATTCACTTCTGGCCTCTTCCCTGCCTGGTCGTCCCACAGGTGGGCATCATCTTGAAAATGAATCCAAACCGGTTTCTTTCCCTCTTTGTATTTTCTCTGTTTTGAAATAGCAACAGTTGCCTCCTTCGGCAATCTTTGCTTTTGCCCTGGGCAGGGAAGACAGAGGCACACAGGTGACTTGCTTCTCAGTGGAGAAGCAAAGGAAGGGACAGTATCAGTCAGCCCCGTATTCCCCAAGCCCACCCCACTCCTTCCCTCCCTCCCTTCTCACTGTGGTCCAGCCCAAAGCCCAACCAGCACAGGTGTGAGGGGGGTACTTGGCCTTCAGCACCTTAACTAATGCAGACAGCATTGTATCTTTGCACAACTTCTTTACAATTCCAAAGGGAGGAAGAGGGAATATTACATATATGTAATATAGTATATAAAATTAAAAAAAGAATACAGAGCGTAACAACTTGGGAATATCCTACTGGGAAAGGTGATTAGTAACTTAAAAAGGAATAATCTTTATTGAGTCAACAATGAAATGTGTTTTCATTCATGCAAATAAAAAATATCTATGGGGATCCTCTCTTATGCCAAGA
This sequence comes from Globicephala melas, assembly GCF_963455315.2. Taxonomy (NCBI): domain Eukaryota; kingdom Metazoa; phylum Chordata; class Mammalia; order Artiodactyla; family Delphinidae; genus Globicephala; species Globicephala melas. Next base: position 86,138,410 of record NC_083319.1, read on the forward strand.
ATTGTTTTAAGTGCTGGGTTTAGGGAAGTGAGTAAAACAGACTTGGACCCTGGACTCAGAGAGCTTTGAGCCAGTGAGGAGACAGTTAAAAGTCAAGTAACCAAATCAATTGCAGTCACAAACTGTTGACGGACGCTGTGCCACAGAAGACAGGAAGCATGGTGGGTATGACACACACAGCCTGGGAGAGGCTCCAGGAAGGCCTCTGTGGTTAGAGAGACTAGGCATGAGCAAGAATTATCTAGAAGCCAGGGAGGAATGGCTTAAACTTCAGGAAGACAGTCTGCTGAGCCTAAAAATATTGGTCACTTAGTACATTTAAGGAGTATTTAAATCAGCAGGGCATGAAACCAAAAGATTTCAGCTTCCTTTGGATCAGACGTAACAAGCAATCATAATATTTCAGATAAAGCAGAACGAAGGCCTGCTTGAAAACAAGCAGCAGAAGCCATGTGTGCTCCATGGCTGTGAGCCTCTCAGGGCTCCAATAATGATTTGTATCATTTTTGCTTGCTGTAGCCCATGGTCACCATAAAGTTGGAATTTCATTTTGGTGTGCTATAGTGTTCAGATTTCACTTTACTCCACCTCTTTCCAGGAAGCAGTCACGCCTGCTGTGTCCCATGAACATGCCCTATCCTCCTTGAATGGCACTCCCAACCAAGAAGTTCCTCTCAAGACATTAAAAGCACCTATTGTGGTGTGCCTTTGATTCTTAGATTTCATTGTGTGCACTCTCTTTGACTGGAGAGGAGCTGTACTGAACATGACTGGGTCCCCCTCCTCACTTTAACCTGCGACAGTGTTGCGCTTTCTCCCGATTTCTCTGGAAGATTGATGCGGTGATGTGCCCGAACAGTTGGAACCATTCTGTGTAATGAGTGCTCTGTAACTTTTTCAGTCCTTTACTTTTTGTTGTTGTTGTTTTATTTTTAAAGGCTTGAGTTGTCTGTTGAAAACATCTTCCAAGACTGGCTGGAGAGTTCCGGAATACCACAGGTGTGCTTAAGATAACTGCTTCCCGAGAGTCTGTGGAGGACAGTAAGGCTTGTGTACTTTGCTTTTCATATTTGGTGTATCCATCATGACAGTGATTTATCTGTATATACTTACAAAAGTAATCCTCTTGCTGAGTTGGAATATCCCTGAGTCAGGAAAATGATGGTCTCCCACCCGCTTAGGCCTGCACGGTGATGTGTGCCTCAGGCCTCTGCCTCTAGTGAGCGTGGTGCTGTAGGTGGACGTTCTGGTTGACCCTGAACTGAGTGTTAAATGAGGTCTTGCAAAGCGTGGCGTATACTTTGGGCGGTGTCACCCGGCAGCAGGTCAATGCTGCCATCGGGCCTCGAGCTCTGCCATTTGGATGCAGCCACATACACGTGAGCTTGCTTGCCTGCCGCGTCCCTCGGACCGGGCGTACCCGTAGTTTCTCCGTCGTCACCCCTGTGCGGCTGCCCTCGACTTCCTCCCCTGGCTGTGCATCTCTACCTCCGGCTGCTCTTCTCATCTGAGGGAGCAGTTTAGATTCATTTCTCTGCCTTAGGGACCGGGACCCATCCCTCCTTCAGCTTTCCTTCTCTCCCTCCCTTTCAGCCCATGGGCAACTCTGAGGGAGAGACGGTTCCCAGGCCTCCCTCGCTGCGAGGGGATCACCCGGCCTGGAGCCTTCTCTCCCTTCCGCGCTCCCCGGGTCTTGTGCTTCGCGGAGCCTGAAGGGCAGCCCCGAGGGCCGACCCTAGCTGGAGCCTGGGCCCTGAGAAGTCCGAGGGTGGCGTCCTGGATGCGGCTGGTCAAAGGACCCTGTAGGCCTGCAACTCTCCCAGCCTGGGCTGGCCCCCGGAGCAGCTGCAGACCCATCATAGTGGGCCCTAGCGTCTGGGAGTGGACCCCCAAGGTGGTGAGAAACTCTGCCCCGGGCCCAGGCAAGCAGCGCTGTTAGCCTGTTCGTTTCTGGTTTCATGACCGGTTATATGAGCTTCCCCTTGGGAGTGTCTGAATGTCAATGAAGGTCTGTGAACCATGAAATTAAGGAACAGAAGGGGCTGTTCTCCATTACCTTTTCATCCCTCTACTCACATCTTTGTCCTGTTCTACCACACGGGGGGAAATGTCGGCCACCAGCCACCATGAGCTCATTCCTAAAAAGGACGCATTGCCTTCGGTTCGGGAATGCATGTCACCTGTTAAAACTTGTTTGTGTTTTGGCCCAGTCCTTCTGGCAGTGAAGAAGAATAAACACGCAAAACAAAATGGGTGGAATAAGGCAGCACCTGGTCCTGGGAGGCAGTGCTTTCAACTCGTGTATATTATAATGAGCTCCTGTGATTTCTACGTCAGTGGCTTCCAAACCAGGCCACTAGCTGAGTACAAAACTCCCGGGAAACAAAGTTAAGGTTTGTCTGAACCTAAATAGCCAAGCCTTGCTCTTCTTGTCTCCGATGGGGCTGAGGTGAGGTCTGGGTATCCCGCGAAGCCGTCTGCCTTGTGTTCCTAGGCCAGGCTGTTGCAAGGCTTCCAGACATTCTTAGCAGGGCCTGGAAGCTGGGAAGAGTTGGGAGCTCAAAGAGCAGAATCCCACATTTCCTGGCCCAGAACAACAAGGCCACTGTGTTCAACAGTTAGCCCCGAGGGAAGAGAAAAGAAAGAGTCCTTAATCGAGTGCCCAGAAGCAGGCGCACCCCACTCGGGCTGCAGCACTGGGGCTGACCCGCTTGCTCCCAGGAGGCTCTAATTTCCCCTGAAGAAGAAGAGGCTTTGCCACCAGCAGGAGGCTTTTGCTTTTCATTAAAAGGGGGAGGGGTGCGTGGAAGGGAGAGATTTGCCTCTGAGCGGTACGTTTTTTCCAAAGGTCTAGTTGCATTAGTGACAGCTTATAGCATAGACAAGCATCTCCGCTATAAACTGACGAAACCTGCTGTCAAAACACAGCCAGGTGCAATGAGGCCAACCCGGCTATAAATTGTATTTAAGACCCAACTGGTATTTCCTTGGGTGCTTAACTGTTCGGTAAAAACAACAGCGTCAGACAGAAAAGACCCTGATTTAGTGCACATCTCTCCATTGGTGAATGATCAGACGGCATCTTTTCATCTCTTCACCCATTTTCTGCCATTATTTATGCAGTTGATGGTGATTTACCTGCTCGCAGCCCTTTTCGCTTTCCTTGAGAGTTCCTTCTCGTTTCCACTTCAGTGAAAGACTCTGCGCCCTCTTGTTGCAGGAGCCTCACAGTGAATGGAACACCTTGTTCTTTGTCCCCATCATTATAATATAAAGTTACTGGTGTGTTTGGCCTGGAATGACAACCAGAGCACTGAAATCGTTCTGATGCTCTTTGTTCTCATTGAAAATTTCTGTTCACCAGCAATTGAAGTCATTCACGACAAAAGAGTCACGTTCTACTGGTGAAGTTTTCATTCTACAGGTTACAGAGGCTTTTTGTCTTCTCTCAGGAAGGCTTGCCTTGGGGTTGGCCTCCATTTTCCTTTCTGCCCACATGAATGGAAATCATTTTTTTTTAATGTGGAAATAGCTTCAGCAGCTATAAAAGTAAGCATGAGCCCCAAAGAAGTAAAAGAAATTGGATCCAAACCTCTTTAAAGAAACACCCAACTCTATAAACTTTGACTTTGCAAACAGACTTAAAATTCATTGTGTCGTTGGAATTATAGATTATTTCTTTTATGACTTTTTTCTGACTATAGAAGTATTACATATTGAAATATAAAAAGTTTGTAATAAGAAAATTAAAATGACCCAGAGATAATTTTTTGATAGAAATCCTTTCAGTCATTTTACTGGTCTCCCTTTTCAAAAATAAAAATGATATGTTCTCTGTAGCAAGTTCAAGCACTACCAAAGTATAAAACATAAAAGCTCTTGCCCCTTTCAGTCTTACTCTGCAGAGATAATCTGTGTCTGGTATGTGTCCTTCCACACATTGTCTGTGCTTTACATTATGTAAATGTATATCCTTTAAAAAAAAATGGAATCTTATCATCCAAACTTAAGGTTTTCATTTAAAAATATATCTTAAGCAATTTCCCATATCCCTTGATATAATTCAAGAGCAATGATTTTTAACAGCTGCATAGCTTTCTAATAAGTGGTACCATAATTTAATTTACTCAGACCCTCCCGACTGTTGGAATAGTATACGTTATTTCTAAGAAAGTTGCCCATTCTGCTAATTTGACAGTTCTATAAATAGATTTTTATTTCTTTTCATGTTTGCCCAAAGATCTCCTCCCACCACCGGCCCATATGTACATATATTCCAATCTTTTTTTTAAACATTTCTATGCAAATACGTTAGAAATAACTTTTCTCCCTCCAGCCCTTCCTCTTTACTTCTTTATTTTAGTTGTTACAGAACTCTCTGACTCCTCCCTTTCTTTGATTTCCTGCCCACATTACCTGATATCCTTATGTAAATTTATAATTTTCTTTCCTTTCCTAGCACCTCCCCCACTTTTTCATTATATTTTGCTTGGACTAGTGCAGTAGCTAGTTGCTCTTTTAGCCACCAAGCTGTCACCCTTTCCATCCATCATCTACATCAATGCTAAGTGAATCTTCCCCCAAACACAGCTTACATCCCTCCTCACCAGAAACTTTTTCCCCATTTAGAACAATCTCTTTGGCTTGCTGTTTGAGGCTGTCAGCAGAACTGCCCCAAGCTACCTTTTTAAACTTTATTTTCCACCACTGCTAGGCATATGCCCAATCATAATTATCAGTCTCCAAATAGTTATGAGCTGAAGTTTAATTTTAATATAATCTAAATTTAAATTGAAAATCTAATAATACTGTCATGGTTTGGAACAACATGGGTGTGTGAATGAATCCACTTTTTCAACTGTCAATTCTATGAAATCTAAATTCAGACCAAGCATTTCTGAATCAAATTTAGCATCCAATTGAGACAGACTATGAAAACACATCAGATTTAGATGACTTATACAAAAAAGTGAAGGTAAAATATATCATTAAAGTTTTAAAAATATTGGCTACATGTTGAAATGATTATACTTCGGATACATTATAACCCAATGTATACATACCCAAGAAAATATATTATTAAAATGAATTTTAGCTGTTACAGCTTACATTTTATATGTGGCAATTAGAACATTTTAAATGACAAATGTGGCTTGCATATATTCGTATTGAATAGTGATGCTCTGAAGCTATTAGTTGAGTTAAAATCTGAGTGCATAATGCCTTAAAATCCCTCACTGAATAGATATCATTGAAATCATCTGTATTTTGGTCACATGTATGGATAAAGATGGAGCTGGCCAATCCACAGACGCCCTTCAATCTGCTCTGATGGCATGGGTGATCATAATGCACGGGTGAGGGGTCGGACGCTGCTTTCACAGCAGGCGTTCATAAGGGTATGAACGAATTACCAGCCTCTCTTCAGTTCTTAATGTCAACTCCCAGGTGACCCATTTCCCAAGGTGCCAACAAGTAACACAATAACGCCGGTGAACCTCACAGCCCTTCTATGGCTTGGGCTCCTCTTTGGGGAAAGCGCTCAGCAGCCTTCAATGGCAAAGTCACGGGCAGCAGTGGCAGCAATGGGGATAGAGAGGGTGGGTAATGGCCAATCACATAAAGCGTCCTAGAAATAGGCAGGAGTCAAGCTCCCAGGCTTTAGAACATCAGGTTATTGTGTCATCTTGGAAAATGCCTCTTCTTTCTAAACAAACACCTGCAAGTTGCCAAAGGCCACACAAGCAAATGATGCAAAAGTGAAGTCTCGTAGGGAAAAATGCTGCAGTCACAAAATTGAGGAAACTTGATAAGACATGACGCAAGAGGTGCATGTCGTTGGGGCCGTGATGTGCTTTTAGCACAGAGCAAGCCAGGTGGTTTGTTAGAGGAATAACTTGTAGGCTTCTTTTAGCACAGATTATGTACTATTATCAACATAACTTAAAGGCCCATTAGGATGCTTAATCTTAGTGGTGTCTATAAAAATTCTACATTTAATGGTCATTCAAGAAAACTGAGACTGGTTATTTTGCAAATTCCAGAGAAATCATATTTTTCAAATTATATGTGTTATGAGATCCTTGGTTCTTTTATATCAATAATAGCCGTGGCCATAATGTGGTGTGGGTTTTGGGCTCCTAGTAATTTTGCTGTCATTCTTGTTCAGTGGTTAGATTAACAATTTCTAAGTGACTAAACATCTTGTCAGGGATCCTTGGAGATACGTTCTCTGTCCTCACTTGGGGCAGGGCCTGCATGGTCGATGAGTCACCACTGTCAGCGTTCATCGAAGTGACGGCCCCTCTTCCCACAAGCTCCACAGAGTGATATACTGCTGGGCAGTCACAAGAGACGAGGAGAGATTTTATTGAAATACTTTCATTTTTAGCCTAATTTTCTTTATTTCTGGCATCTGTGGCTTTGTGCGCATATTAGTTAGCTCAGGCTGCCATAACAAAATACCAAACTAGGTGGCTTAAACAACGGACATTTATTGTCTCACAGTTTTGGAGGATGGAAGTCCAAGATCAAGGTGCAGGCAGGTTTGGTTTCTCCCAAGACCTTTCTCCTTGGCTTGCCGATGGCCACCTTCTTGCTGTGTCCTCACACGGTCTTTCCTCTGTGTGTGTAGAGAGCTGTGTCTTAATCTCCTATTCTTATAAGGACACCCGTCCGATTGGATGAGGCCCCACCCATGTGATCTCATTTTCCTTTAATCACCTCTTTATGGGCCCTGTCTCCAACACAGTCACATTCTGTGGAACTGGGGGCTAGGACTTCAACATGTCAATTTGGAGGGTACAAGTTTAGCCCACAATAATGCTGATTCCCAATATTTCTCTGATTAGTTCCACATTTCTTGTGAATCCTTTCAAAGTGACCTATAAAAATCACTCAAGTCAACCATACTGTATTTTATTCCCTTATAAATGAATATGCTTTGGATGTAATTTTTTTGGTCCCAAATGACATTAGCATCCTGTCCACAAAAATTTAAAGTCTCTGATGAAATGAGAGACAAATGTGGGAAGGAAGAGTCCATTCTCCCAGGGAGAAGTAGGTAATGGAAGGTCTGTGCCAGGTGTTGTGTATTATTGGGGGACATCCGATTTGACACTGTCCAAATGTATTGACCTCTTCACAGTGTAAGGCACTGTGAAACAGGAGACATTTTCCTTTGGTGCCCCAAATGAAAGCACTGTCTCTTTCCTTCTTTTCTCTCCCTTTCAAAACCTGATTTCCAGAAAGAATTTGAATCTCATTCACAGTAATCTATGACTAGACACCAAGTGAATAGTAAGGATTAAAAGTGTCTCCTCTCCCTTGAAGATTTCCTTTGTAACTGTGTCAGATCTTAGGCTTCGACAAAACTGTCAAGCATCCCAGACCAGGTGGATGAGATTTGCTAGGGGACGCTTCTTCCAGGATCTGAAATCATACCTCCCAGCCCCTTCCTTCCTGCCCCTTCCCTGGTGCCTTCCTTCCCTGCCCCTTCCCTTCTTTCTGTGAATGTTGCCCGTATATCTATCCTTTACCAGGGACTGTGCATGACTCAAAGATGAGAGAAACACAGGCTTCACCCTCAGGATGCTTAATAATTCAGTGGGAAAAATAGATACGCAAATAACCGACCTAAGGCAGAGAGCCGTGAGTGGTGTAAAACTAACTCACTTTTAGGGTTGGGAAGAAAGAGGTCATTTTGCATTTGTGGAAGCAGAAAGGATTGAGGTACCATTTAAAGTTCAGTCTTGAAGGACAGGTAGGGGAGAAGGTCATTTCAGGCAGGGGGAGTGACGTTCAGCCGTTCAGCGTCTAGTGGTGGAAACTAAGTGTGCATGTTTGAGCAGCATGGGGCAGAGTCAGATCTCAGTGATGGGGGTGAGGGGAGGTGTTGACTAACTAGCTTGTCATAGCATGATTAAGGCTCTGTGGGTCGTGCCTCAGGACAAGGGGAATGGAGGCAACTTCCCGGGGGGAGGAGCGGAGGAAAGGACCCACCCTCCTAAGTGAGCCTTACTCTCACTCTCAGCTCACTTGCCCCAGCCCCGGCCCCTGCCACACTCTAACCAAGGCGATTCCACCCCCCAAAATAGACAGGTGAATGCAACTCATAGTGATAAAATACATCAGGTGAATGCATTTTGACTATCATTTGGAACAGCGATCTCTCCCTCTCCATTTTCCTTCTTAGGAAGTAGTTTATTGTTGCCCACTTTGCATGGAGAGCAGGATCTGTGAAGCGGATTGATTAGTAAGGCAGGACACAGCCAGACTGCACAGGGCTGAACGTGATGATGAAGAGTTCTCACAAAATGCACCAAAGGCTCGTAGAAAGAGTGCTAGTGCTTGAGTGGCAGTTAGATACCTGGACAGGTGGGCCAGCAGCCTTGCTGGAAAGAAAACTCCCTGGATGAAGGGCCAAGTCTTTCCCCTCCACGCAGGTACTAGGGAGTCTCGTGGAGTGAGAGGCACAGTTAGAGAGACTTTTGCTCCTTGGTTTTCAACTTTTGAAATTTTATGTCTAGAAGCTATTCATTTACATGGATACTTTAAAAAAGCATCATTAGGGGCTTCCCTGGGGGCGCAGTGGTTGAGAGTCCGCCTGCCGATGCAGGGGACAGGGGTGCGTGCCCTGGTCCGGGAAGATCCCACATGCCGTGGAGCGGCTGGGCCCGTGAGCCGTGGCCGCTGAGCCTGTGCGTCCGGAGCCTGCGCTCCGCAACGGGAGAGGCCACAACAGTGAGAGGCCCGCGTACCGCAAAAAAACCCAAAAAAAACTACAGGTCCCAGACTCAGGCCACACCCTCTGAATGAGGATCGCCATAAGGAGGGCTGGGACCGACTGATAGAATCCATAATTATGTCATCTTCTGAAATATATTCTGTGAAAAGGGTTCTCCTTCTTTGCCGAGTACCATCTAAACTCTTAGAGGCCTTCACGTTTATGTTCTTCCTGAGCAATCCAAATATTTGGCTTTGTGGTTTAGTTTATTCATTCAACCAATATGCCTAGCCTTGCGCTGGGCCGTGGACATAACAAAGCTGAAAGGGCACAATCCCTGCCCAGGAGCCCATGGTTTGTGGGAGCATCTGCAAACCAACCATTGTTCAAGGTGTGCTCAGGGGGCCTCTGCTCTGAGTTTGAGACCTATGGGGAACCGTAGAGGTTGACTTCTGTATTTGCCAAGTTCAGCCAGGAGGCCAAGTCCATTAGAAGACAACATGCTTGGAGGCTGGAGACTCGGCTGTACCACCCCCATCCCCCCTGCCCCCTCTTGGTCACAAGTTGGCCAGCTTATTGTGCAAGGGAGCCCATGTGATGGTCCTCAAGGTGCAGTGACTGGTGGGTCATGTTTGAACACACAGGCATTACCTGTTCTTCAGGTTCATACATATTGTGCACCCACAGAAAGATTCACTTAAATAAGGACACTGTAGCTCTTGCAAAGAGTGATTCTGTTTAACAGGATCTCCCTGAGCATTGCTTTATCTGTTTCATAGAGAGAGATCTTTAGAAAGAAGGAACAAGGTAAACTCAAAGAACTACGACAAGGATTTCAACTTCGGATTACAAACCTTTTGTCAATAGAAAAGACATTCAGTTCTGCCTTTTAAGAACTGCTCCCATTCTCTCTATTAGGCTGAAGACGTACTCTGGTAGACTCTTCATCAAAGGCAGGTTATTCTATATTTGCATCGTGCTCTTCCCACACCTGGGGGAAAGCCCTGAGACCTAGCAGTGCAGTGAGTTGTGTACGTGGGTGCACACACACGCAGGCCTCCTTGACTCTTTGACATCGCACGGCATCATTGTACATGCTGGTGTTCAGATCTGCATCCCAGGCCTGGGGGCATCAGCTCCTGCTATGGCCGTTCACAGTGCTCACGGGATTTCTGCCCATCTCTGCTGCCAGAGCACCTGCTGACAACAAAAGCTATTAGGAACACTTGGCTGCTTTTAGAACGTGGGGCTCTTTTCTCCTCTTTTGTGGAGAGCCATCATGTCATATAAAATAGGTGTACATTTAATATCTGCGTGGTACATATCTCTTGGGTGTGGCCTCTATTGCTTCATGGTTAAATTTTAGGCTTTTCTGGTGTTGCAGGACTTTCAGTCTGCTTTAGAATCCTTGGTAGGAGCAAGTCTTGGAGAAGAGCTCATCTGTTCATCTGTGGGGTAGCTGTGCCCAAGCTCATAGCCCTAGTTAATGGCAGAGCCAGGGCTTCGCTCTAGGACCCTGAGTCCTCAGTCTACCTAAGACATTTTATATTTTTAGCAGAGTTGCTTTTAATCCAAATTAGTTTGGTCCCATTCTTGACTTAGTTTTTACAAGACATATAAAGAGATAATAAATGAATACAGCAGAAAGCCTGAGCAGGGATGATTTTGAATTAATTAATGACCGCTATTTTGCCTGAATATGTTCATTTCTATTCTTTACAGGGCCAAAAAAAAAAATGTGCTTTGTGTGTACAGTAATGTGAATCTCACATTCCAGGGCTTTTCATGTGTCACAGGTATACACGACCCTCTTCCATTTATATATATCTAAATGGTAGCCCTGTATGTCTGACAAAATATTTTGCATAGAAAGTATGGGGCATTCAGGGCTTCCCTGGTGGCGCAGTGGTTGAGAGTCTGCCTGCCGATGCAGGGGACGCGGGTTCGTGCCCCAGTCCGGGAGGATCCCACATGCCGCGGAGTGGCGAGGCCCCTGAGCCGTGGCCGCTGAGCCTGCGCGTCCGGAGCCTGTGCTCCGCAACGGGAGAGGCCACAACAGTGAGAGGCCCACATACCGCAAAAAAAAAAAAAAAAAAAAAATAGAAAGTACGGGGCATTATTGTACTGAAGAGCTGGTATCTTTTTTGGAGTGAATGAATGCAAGTGTGTGTAGAGATTAGGTCTATTGTCTTTGGAAAGATAGATACAACTATTCCTCTCTTGAGTTGGAAACCAAATTAAATAATAAATACCAGGTGGCCAAAACAACAAGTGAGAAAAAGCAATTGGTTGAACAAAAAAGTGTCTTTATGTACCTTCTAAAGCATTTAAGGGATGGTTCCCATATCTGCTTATTTGCTTTCAAAAGCAAATGCCAACTAGAGTCCCTGGCTTTTGCCTTCGTTTGTCCCCTCTGCTGACCCAGAGGAGGAGAGTGTCAGTGGCACAGCCCAGTGGCAGCCAACCAGCAAGTGTATCACAGGTCAGGGTAACAGTCAATGATTGTCAGACTGTCCAAATCCAAATGTGTGTTTAAAACAGGGCAGCGTCCGTGTCACACATATCTCCGAATGGCAGTTCTCCAGGATTTATTGGCGCTTGGTAACGAGCGTGTTCAGCTCATTCAGCAGAAGACCCCATCCTTCCAGGTCAATCCTCCGCTTTGGGCCTTTACAAGCTCAGTATTTTCTGCTTCTGATCCTGTCTAGTTATAATTGCTACCATCACACTCTGAGTGGGATTCGGACAATCTGATGCATAAAATGCAAAGCTGCATTATTCTGAGGTTAGTGAACAAGAGTGGAGGCTGGATGGAGGAGCAGAGTCAAGCGTGTTATATGCAATGTGCTGTCTTCACAAAGCATGCGGTAGTGAAGTTTTGTTCTGCAATCGTCTATGTTGCATGAAGGAGATAACTGATACATTAGATGCAGCTTTGGAGAGAGCCCTGCACCACTAAGCTGTGTGCCTGTGGGCGAGCCACTCGTCTTCTCTGAGTCCTCACTGCTTCTTTGGGGAATGAGAGGAACAGGCCTAGGTGAAAGTCACAGCCACTTTGAGCCTCATGTCACCGTATGCTGTGCCCAGTACCTCGCTGAGGCCTCAGCTCCTGGTTACCTCTGAAAGGAGGAAGTTGGAATTTACTTTTCCTCTGAGTGTCTTCCTTTCCTCTCCAGGAATCTGTTGAATTGCCCTCAGACTGAAAACTTGCCCTTAGTTAGGAGTGATATCGGGAGAGTTTTCATATGTTTTGTCCTGAGTGGTGTTTTACAAACATACACTATCAAAAAAAAAAACCCTGTTCATGCCTTTCTTTTCTCTTCCACTGGAAAATTGCTATATGAAAGGTTATTGGGAGAAATCTTAAGTAATAATCAATCTGCCAGAGCATTTATGCTGGTTGATCATTGAAGGATAGGCACTTGCTACTGATTAAAATCAATTATTCACAGATATTAACCTGTTTGACCCTCAGGAGATGAAAAAAATTTTGGTAGGGTTGTTAATGACTTAAAATTCCTGCGTATCAATAAAAACTGCAGGTGAGTTTCACCTTGGACCGTGGCAACTATTGCTAGGATACATTTTGAGACATAAAAGCAAGTACTGGTATATGTCTGTTGTCCAAATGACCTTGGGAAGCATCGTCCAGTGAATTCTAGGTTGCTTTTTGAAGGAGGGGAAAACATTGGGGGCAAATGCTCCAGAAGGAGCACTTCCTTTTTAGGCTGCTTTTATAGTTAAATCAGAGTATTTGCCACTTTAAAAATAAAAACAGAGCCAATAATGAAATATTTATGAGAAATTGCTACAGTGATTGCTGCATAGTTTGTAGCAGAATGTTGCAGTGCTCCTTATACTGAGAAAGTAGAACCTATTAGGTGTTGAGGTATAACAAGAAATGATTAAACCCAGATGCTTTCCTAAAATTATATTTTCAGTGCATTTATATGTCTGTTACAAACTGTGCTACATGCTAAAAATATTTTCCTTTGTAGGCCGAGGGAAATTTCAAACCACATCGAGGGCATCATAGATCAGATGGTTTTTCTTAAGAGTGTTAAGGGCATCCTGGTTGTTATCAGCCCAGACTTCACAATATGATATTATTTATGCCCCGAAGAGTCACAGTTCGGTTCTTAATTTCAGCAACTTTATTGGCATGAAAATGCATGGGAGCTAGGCCAGAGTCAATACATCAGAATGGAGGACTGAGACTCTAGGGGCACAAGTGACAAGGCGACTAGACTGGAGAGAGCCCCTTCATCCCTGTGGCCTGTTGCCCTGGGGAGAAGTCACCCCCCAGGTCCAGTGGCTCCTTTGGCCTTTGCTCCAAGCACTCCACCTCCTTTTCCCTCTGTGCTCTCTCCCTTTTCCCTCAGCTCTGCGTGCTGAAACTTCATATTTTGTGCGGCCAACCAAAAACACATTCTCTTTAAGACTCTTCTCGGTTGTATTTATTACAAAGTTGGCTTCTCCTGAGTTCTCACTGGTTCTCTGCTTCTCAACTTGTATTTCTTCAACACTGTCATTGATTTTGTAATTGAGGGATGTCTGCCTGGGTTTGGCATAAATACTTATAGTGAATTAAACTGTAAATGGGTAAATCCAAGAATATATAGGTAGTGTAACTCCCTATAGAATTGTATTTTTTAATTTAATCCTTCTCCCCTCCCCACAGTGCACTGGGGTATACTATTTTGCCTATTAGAATATCCAGAATGAAAAAAGGGCTATCATTTTACTGAGTAGGTGCATTTTATTGAGTACGGTGCTCAGTACATTATACGTAATTGCTATATACTTTTTCTAGTCACAGCTCTCTAAGACTGACATCATTATTATACCCATTTTATAGATGAGGAAAAGCAAATCTGTCTAACTAGAAAGCCCAAGTTCTGAATTATTATATTGGTTTTAAATGCATGTAGCTACTATTAGGATTTTAGATGTTTCTGCATCTAGCACCAGATCGTGCTGGTATCTTCAGAGAAGAATGTAGAAATATCAAATTTCATTTTACGGTCTTTCTGTAACAACAGTGGGCTTATTGTTTTGAGCGAGGTGGGGTCAGAAACAGCACAATCTCCTTTATAATCAGGCATACGAGGAAGAGAACTTGCTCCATTTTGTCCACCAGTCCTTTGGGAAGGGACAGGCAGTGGTTTGCAGCGCCTCAGACGTGTCATATCTCTGCAGGCTCTGTCCAGTGGCATCGTGTCAGTGTGGTGGGTTTTTATTAGGATGTCACAACTCGATTATTTTGAGACCTTTCAAAGATTACTTAGGTTCATAATACGAGACCGGCGTTTGCTTCTGAGGGGAAAGAGGAAGGGAATTAGCATTTACTGGTCTACTTGGTGCCTCTCCCTTTATGCACCATCTCATTTCGTCCTCAGTACAGCTCTGCGAGGCAGGTTTCCTAAGGGTTGTGTGACATGCTCAGGGTTACATAGCTTCTAGATGGCAAGAATGGAGGGTGCCTAGGTCTAAGTTCTCAGGTGTGTATTTCCCATTACATATGGCTTTGTACAGAGGTACTTAAGCCACATTCACAAGCCAGCACCGAAAACAGCAACAGCATATTTGGTTGTACACTAGCATGATTTCCAGTGCCCTTGAACCTGAGAGCAAGGTAGTGAAATAGGAAGTGCTCAAATAGAAGGCAAAGCTAAAATAGACCACAGGATTTAAACTGTAAATTGAAATCCATAATTATAAAAACAATCAAGTGACCAGAAGATTGTTAGGTTTGAGATTCTAACGTACCTAATATTAGTATGAATATACATTAGCTGGGTGGATTCTTAAATTCTGCATATTAAGAGATGTTTATGAGTCTAATGAAGCTCTAATGTTCTTTGCGGTTCTTTTCCATCTCATACTACTGAGCACAAAAGCTGTGTTGTGTGCAGAATGGCTGGGTTTATCCCTACTAGAAAGAAGTTATGTTTGGTATCTAAAGAACAATGAGAGTTTACTGCCTGGCTGACCAATGGTGGATCAAGTTCACATTCCCGGGCTCCTACTCTCCCACCTACACATGCAGGGGGTGGAAGCAGAGCAAAGGGAGGGAGGATACCTCCTCTTTTCATGGGGAGAGAGAGAGAGAGAGAGATGTGAGCTCAGGATTTCCTAATATGGACACAGCTGGGCCTGTGTAGCATTAAACACTGATTTAATCCACCGCTGGAGGAAACATCCTACAGAAAGTAGAGATTAGCAGCCAATTAATTCTGGCCCTTCCCATTGTTCTTCTGGAACATCTCTTATATGGATCTAAATGTTTGGTGAACACACATTCTGGAAAATAGCTTTTTTTGTATATTATTTATATTTGGGACAGCCATCTCCCCCCAGTTGTGATGAATTTTGTTCTTCCTACACTGTGTGTGTATACGTATGTACGTGTGTGATCCTATTTCTCTACAGAGGTCGGATGACTTAGGCCCATTCCTCTTGTGACTTTGCAAATTGTGACTTCATGGGGTTCCTTTGGGAGACCAGATGATAGGCAACAGAGTCTGAGTGCCAAGATTTTTAAAGATAGAAATGTTGGAAAAAGAAAAATAGACATGCCGAGGGCCACAGACTGCAGGGAGCACGGGCACTCCATGTGCACCCACTTACAGATACCACACCCATTCCAGTTTAGGGAATAACCAAAGGGACCCAGACGTGAGTATTTGCTTTTCAAGCTAGTGAAATGTTAACATATAGGTTTGTGTTTTAAATTAGTGACTAATATCACGGGAATCCCCTGGTGGTCCACTGGTTAGGACTTGGCACTTTCACTGCCGGAGCCCGGGTTCAATCCCTGATTGGGATTAATAATAATTAATAATAAATAAATAATATAAGGCATTTTGCCAGAGTAGTTTCCCTGTAGCATTGATGTAGTGTGTCTTTCCTGAACAAGGAAGCCCATTTGGTTAGAGCACGGTACCCAAGACTCAAGCTACCCGGGTTGCCTTCTGCGTGAAACAGTAGCTTTTGCACGCAGCAAAGGGTCTTTTCCATTGGTAGCCACTGTCCCCTAATCCTAGCCAGCAATCTTCCAAATGCAAAATGCTTGTTTCCAGGGAATGTGTGGCAGCCATCAACATAATTAGAGCATTGTTCACGGGGGAGGAGTGGGAAATACCACCTCCTGTATACAGAATTCCAGGTCAGCACTAAAATCAGGGTCCCTGAAGACGAGGATCTATGCTCTTTCAGTCAGGATCCAGAATCATATTAACCAGGAACCTGGAAAAAACTCTAGACAGTCAAATATCCATCCATTCTTGCCTTCCTTCTGGGTAGTGTTGAGATCTTCCATTTCCACTTCTTTTTAATTCTTGTGTGTGTGTGTTGTGTGTGTGTGTGTGTGTGTGTGTGCGTGCACACGGGCACGCTTAAGTAATCTTGCCCTGAAGTTTATCCCTAAGAGTAAGCTATAGGAAATGCTACCCTAGGTCAGCCTGACAGCCCATCCTGTCCAGCTTTGTGTCTGCCATCTGCCCAAAGGGACTTATTGTAATAGAACACAATAGGTGGCTGTCCTCTGTGGCATTGACCTTGAAATTTAGATGTCTCTCAAGCGCCTGGAATTTCTTCATAGTAACCTATTAGAGATGGGTCATCATTAAAATGATCCAAACCAGTGGTTCTCAACACAGGCTGCCCGTTGGAATCCCTGGTCGGGGAGGGGGGGACTTGTAAACTGACTGATGCCTGGGGCCCACTTTCGAAGATGTGAATCTAAGTGGTCTGGAGTGCCTCCTGGGCACTAGGATTTGTAAACCCTCCTGGTGATTCTAATGAGCAGTCAGGGGTTGGCAACAACTGATCTAAAACCACATCTCCATAATTTTATATTTCACCTGTGAAACTCTTTAAGATTATAGTGTCCAAGAATGTTAAGTGCCTGTAAAGAACTGCAGTCATATGGGGATTGAGGAGGATATACTTATACCTGTTTTCTAAAATGTCTGTTTCAATAGACCTTTATGGTATGGGATTATATTTTACGGGCTGTGTTTTAATGAATGGTTGATCTGATCCACATAATAAGCAAATATCTTAAAGCGAGACAGTCGGGCTAGATGTTCCCTAAGCTCTCATGCTAGAGTAGAAAGAACACTACATTTCCAGCCGGGAGGTCTAAGGGCCACACAGTATGAGATATTAAAAGCACTATACTTCCCTGAGACTCAGTCTCTTCATCCTGAAGATGGGACAGTATGAGAAACAAACAGAACAGTCTATATGTGGAAGTGCTTTGTAAACTTAATCTTGTACAAAACTGGCCACTCTGGTTCTTTCTACCAGTTCTGAGGTTCCACGGTCTCTGATATATGTAGTACTTCAGCACTTTTTTTTGTCTTCAGGTCACTTTCCTCCAGCTTCTAGTGACGTTGTGTTGCTTCTCAGTTCTGGTAGTCTACGCTTTTGATAAGTAACAACTGCCTTCTCTTGTAAGCACATCGCATGTGTCATTTGATCTTCACAACTCTATGAGAAAGAGGCTTAAAGAGGTCAGACAGCTAATATGTGGCAGAGCCTGGATTCAAACCCAGACAGGCTGTCTGCGCACTCTTTATACCATGCCGCCTTACCGCCTGGTCATACTAGTCTCCTGAGGACAGGGATGGTGTCTTATTCATCTTTGTGTTCACAAAGTCTAGTGCTCTGTTTTGCAGTAGGCAAACTCAATGTGTTCGTTAAGTGAATAACCCGTCTATATGTTCCTCTGGTTTTGATATCAAAAGTGATAAAATACTTGGTTGGTTAACATTTTTATATTAGTCCTCTGTGATGTTTGTATAGTATTATATTTCTTTTTGGCTTTATTTTTTTAACAGTTCTTTTCCTCAAATTTTATAAATAGGGTATAATCATAAGTCCTTACCTTCTATACGTCACTTCTAAGTGTTAATGGAGCGAAATACTAGAACCATAAAATTTTTTTCAGACCCCCTTCCTCCCTCCAAAAGAGAAAAAGACATTTAAAGAAAGAAAAAATAAACCCAGAATATTTTATTTATTTATACTCCTCCTTGTTCAAAAGAGAGTTAAACAAACTCTTAGAAAGCAAAATATAGCATGATAAAAGTAAATTAAAATAAGAAAACTGAAGCAATGTGAAAATAACGTTAGGAAAATAAGATGGGGCCAGGAATTCCATTAGCATACAATATGTACCCCCTGAAGTTCCTGTACTTGGCTTAAGGTAGGGTCACAGAGCTTTCTAGAAGAAGCAAAAAGGATCAATTTGCAGTGTTCATGAGGTAAAACAAACCAGTTGCCTAAGTCCAGCTATTCCTGATGTTGATACTACGGGGAAGTTTTTCCTATGGGTCCTCACAGAAAATTACTATTTAATATAATAAACGACCATCTAAAACCATCCTTACGGTAAACACTGTGATGGATTTTATGGGTTGTTTTTCATAATGCACCTCAATAAAGGTTGATGGCTTCTTCCCAGAATGTAATGCGATAAAAGGAATTTCACAGAGCACCAGTAAGATGCATCCTGCACCAGCTGTGAGGTGGTCTGCCTTAACCCAAGAAAACCTTAGACTCTCCTGGGCAGGAGTTTTGGTATCCGCAAACTCTGTGAACCTCCTGACAATTGGTGTGTTGGGTGGCTGTGCACCTTGGTGTATTTTTCTCTGGGGAGCCAGTAGTTGATAGCAAATGCTTCATCAGATTTTCAGAGGGGATCAAGAAATGGAAGAACTGAGTATGCTACCTCAGGCAAGCTCTGTAAAAGTTTTTGAGCAACAGTGAGTTCAGGGTTATGGTTGCTAAGAGGAGAGATTCTGTCAGCCAGGTCACTGTGAAGCAAGTGTGGGATGGATTTCCTTTTTTGAAAGCTATGCTTTATAAGGCTTCCACTGAGAAGTTCATTTGGCAGGGCCAAAATCTTCTTCAGAAAGAAATTAGGCATTCATTCTAACATACAGACAAAACGGGCAATAAATTATAATACAAATTATAATTTTTCTAAAGTCAAATAAGTCAAATATAAAGATATCATAAAGGAATGTTACATTTTAAAATGAAAGAGCAAAATTTAAAGACATAAACATTGGCTAACTTTGCCCCTACTCCTTGCTTGTTATTATTTGCAACCTGAACTAACCTTGATTTTATTTCCAGACATGTGTAGACTCTTACCTTCTAATTTACCCTGAATATATGTTGGCTATAGAGCCCTTCTGAAGCCAGCAAAAGCTTCTGGACCTTTGTACCTTGTTTGGTATTAAAAAGTCTTTTGACTTCTTATAGTGGATAGTTTTCCCTCTGCTGTGCATAAGGGAGTATAATTTGCCATCTGAAGCTGTTCGGTCTAATTAAAGGGCTTCCCTCATTAGCCCTTTCAGCCTTCTGGTTGCCTAGGAAGGCATGCTGCTGCTTCTCATTCCTCTGGACTGTACCTCATCACCAAGCAGAGGCACACATCCATATTAACAATATGAAATTTGTATCACTATCATTTTCCAGTGAAAGGAGTCATTTCAAGGAGTTACTTCCTCTCGACTAAAAAAAGAAAACAGAAAAAGGATTTTTCCCTCCAAAAGTAATCTCCAGCCACTAGGTTAAGTAATGCTTTTATTTTAAAAGCAATGGCATTTTCCTCAGCTTCTGAAATTGTCTTCAGCTGTTATAAACTGCTTTGACAAGAAAGTTTCTTAAAACATTTTTTTTTAAAAAAACTTGCATCTCTACTAGACAAGCCATTTTTAAAGATATAATTAAAATAGAAGACATCTGTTTTTAAAAGATAGCTTTAAAGTGCTTTCACCACATTTTCAAAGACAGTTATTAGAGTATTCATCCCCAGCTACAGAATTCAATTTTTTAAAAAGTCGTCTTCTTCAAGTTTCACTGGGGTCCTTCACTGGGGTCCCCTGATGAAGAAAGGTAGATTTAGGTGGACAAAAGGAGAAACGTGTTGAGGTTATATTGAACATGCTCAAAGAGAATTAATACTTTTCCAGGGTCATGAAATATGTTAATATTTCATTCCAGATTAAATTCAGCTCCTACCACCATTTTGGGATACAATTTTAGTGAATAATGTATGAGGGAATTAGGAACTTTTATTTCCCATTTCTATTTTTATTTTATTTTTTAAAAAAGGTCATTTTAGAAGTACCCTGGCAATGTAACTGAAAACCCATGGTGTCTCCTTTTTAAAAATGTATAATTCTGTGCTCTTTACAAATTAAGATATTTTAGTAGAGCAGGAGTTAATTAGAAAGATCTTCTTCTTAAGATTTTCCCCCATGAAATTTCATATGCCATTTATTCAGTCATTTATTCCTTTATCCTTCCATTCACTTACTTAACACATTTACTGAGCATCTACTATGTGCCAGGCAGTGTTTTTAGTGACTGGACAAAAATCAGGAACAGAAGGGACAGGATCTCTTTCTTCCTGGACCTTAAAATCCAGTCAGGGAAATAGATATTTGATAAATTAATAAAAAATAGTTATAATAGAACTGTATAACACAAGAGTGAACCCGAATGTAAACTAGGGACTTTACTTAATAATGTATCAAATATTGGTTCATTAATTGTAACAAATTCCTGGCACTGAGGCAAGAAATTAATAATAAAGGAAACTGTGGGTTATGTTGGCACATGGGAATTCTGTGCTATCTGCACAAATTTTTCTAAAAAATAATGTCTCAATAAAAATAAAACATTTTAGGGCTTCCCTGGTGGCGCAGTGGTTAAGAATCTGTCTGCCAATGCAGGGGACACGGGTTCGAGCCCTGGTCTGGGAAGATCCCACATGTCGTGAAGCAACTAAGCCCGCATGCCACAACTACTGAGCCTGTGCTCTAGAGTCCACGAGCCACAACTACTGAAGCCCGCGTGCCCTAGAGCCAGTGCTCCACAACGAGAGAGGCCAGTGCAATGAGAAGCCCGCGCACCACAACAAAGAGTAGGCCCCGCTCCCTGCAACTAGAGAAAGCCCGCTTGCAGCAATGGACCCAACGCAGCCAAAAATAAATAATTATTTTAAAAATAATTTTAAAAATAATAAAAATAAAAAATTTAAATATCTATAAAAGATAATTACTTTCAAGGAAATAAACAGGAAAACACAGTGGGATGACATAATTTGGATTGGGGAGTGAGGAAGACCTTTCTGGGGAAGTGTTGTTTAAGCCCAGCACTAGAGAATAAGTAGGAGCCAGCCAGGCAAAAAAGAGAAGGAAATGCATTCTCAGTAAAGCAAAGTGATACCATTTGAACTACCTTTGTAAATACCATTCTGGTTTCTTTGTGGAGAAGAAAGATTGAGGGGGTGGGTTTGGGGGGCAAGAGGACAAACAAGGAGACAAGTTAGTAGGCACTTAGAATGGACCACAGCTTTTGCTACCCACTCAGAGTCCTAGAAGAGCAGAGTAACAGTAGGATGTTTTCTTGCTCAGCTTGTGCCAGAAACCGTTAGATTCTCTGTGAACTGGGTGCTAGCAAGAAAGGAGACTGTCAATGGCACCAAGATAGTGTTCCCAGGTCTCAGTTCTTAAGATCTTTCCACTGGCTCAAAGGGATTTTTAGAATGAGGAACAATCTTGTGTGTGTGTGTGTGTGTGTGTGTGTGTGTGTGTGTGTATTTGAGACCACAACCAGATGAAAATTATAAGGGGAAAAAGCTTTCAAGTACTAACTACCCAGCTGTAACAGCAGATTTTCATAGAAGTCTGTGTAAGGTTTAATTTGCAATAGTTATCTTTCTTCCTGCTGCTGGATTGTTGGAATTTACTTTGGTTTTTGTTTCTTCTAAGACATGTTTTTAAATTGTTGCTAAATCAACAAAGAGGACACTTAAGAGAGGTCCATTTAGGCATGGCACTGTACATCAATATTGAACTGTTTGTATCAGGGAATCTTAGACATGGTGAATTCCCAAGAAAAAAAATTCTAGTGGGTAAAGGGAAATGTCAGTCAGTGATAGATTTCTATTGATTCTGGAACTGTTATTAGTAGCAGGGAAGCTTAAATAGTTCAAAGTTTTATTTCCATTTAAAATTAAGCAGCTCTGCAATTACATAATCCACTTCATCATTTGTAATTTTAACCTGCCTATATTGATGTGCATTTGAGGCTTGCAAGACTATCTATTTTTGTGCATTTCGTTTACAGTAAAAAAATTGTATGCGATGGTTGTACATTATATATAAAAAGATTCGATAACACCTAGAAAAAATCTTTAGCAAACGAGCATGCATTTCATAGCACTTAGCTAATACCGGTTAAAATGTTGATTTAACTCTACATAGGGTTTTTTTTTTTTTTTTTTAATTCCTGTTAACACAAACACCGAGTCAAGAATCTCCCGTTTGAGCAGTCCTGTTGTTTGTTTTAGGAAACAGAAGTGCATCATCAATGTAATTTTAAGTTAGTCCAGTTATGAATCTGGGATGAAGGGATAAAATAAAGTTTTCCACTCTGATGTCTCCATTAAGAAGCTCCCCTTTGTGTAAAATACTCCATGGCAAAGTTGCTTCTATTTAAAGTAGTGAGTTTGATCTTGGCTTTGATCTAAAGCTTTTGATCTTGAAAGAAGGATGGAGTAGCAATAAAGAGAGGGCAAGACAGATTTTCTTTAAAGAAATGCGATAAAGTTAAAGGAATGGTCAACATCAGCAAACGCGAGTGCGACCCGACTCTTCTCCCAAAGCACTCACCCCCCAGGCTGGTTCAGCCCACTTCTGATGAGGATGGAAAGAAAGCCTTTTGGGGGTCGGCGGAAAAGACTGAGGGTATCTCACACTTTTATAAACTGAGTGGAAAGTTTACCCCTATTTATGAAGACGTATTGACCCCTTCTTAAATTCTGCTAGTCGCTTTGGAGGGGTCCACAGGCCGGGCAAGCGCGGCGCCGGCCGGGCTCACCCAGAGCGCGTTAGCTCCCGCGACGCGCGGGCGGAGCCCCGGGTTCGCCTTTCACGCGCTCGCGGCTTCTCCCCCAGGAGGTCACCTGCCACCGCCCCGGAGTCCGGAGGGGCCACTGAAAAAGGTCAACTCAATGGCGTCTAATCCATTCCCAGAGAAAACTCCATTAGGAAAGTTCCTTTCCCTCCGCGAAGGCCATCTGGACACTTAGGTTTCTGACCCGAAGGGCGAGTTCAGGCTGGCCGCGGGGTTGAGGGAGCTTTTGCCGCTAAGCCTTTTCGCCTGCCGGCGGGCAGCAATTCTGCTCCCACCGCGGTCAAGAAGCCCTTTCGCGGTACCCGGGGTCCCGCAGGCTTGTGGGCTGGAAAGGTAAGTGCGCGCGCCGGGGATCGGCCCGCGCGTGGGAGGGCGCGGGCAGGACGCAGGGAGGAGAAGAAAGATGTTTGCGAAGAGAACAATAACACAGGCGGAGCGCCGGCGGGGGTGGGGGCGGAGGCGACCTGCGGGGAGGGCGGCGCGGCCGCCTATACCTTTAAGGCAGGCCCCGCCCCCGCCCAGCGCCCGCCCGCCGCCCGCGCCGCCGCCCGGGCCCCGCGCTCGCCCGCCGCCCGCGCTGTGCCTTAGGTGTTGCGGGCCTCGAGCGTTCCCCGCTCTCCGGCGGGCCGGCGGGGCGGACGGCCCTGGGCGCGGGTTCCGGCCCCAGGCTCCCACCTTCACCTACCGCGGGCGAGGTACGGGGTTGGCGCGCCGAGTTGGTGGGGCGCGGGGGAGGGAGGCTGGGGCGGCTCTCGGGAAAAACTTGACTCTGTCCCCTTCCCCCGCAGCCGCTGCAGAGGGAGCGCCTGGCCGGGGCGGAGTGCGGGCTCGTGCGGCAAGTGAGCGCCGAGGTGAGTGCGGGCGGCGCGGTCCTTGGGCTCCCTCCCTCCCCGGGCGGTGGGTCGCGCGTTGCATCCCTGGCGCGGAGACCCCGGTCGGCTGCGTCGCGTGGCAGCGGTGGGTAAGATGGCCCTCGTTCGGGGGCTCTGGCTCCCACCGGCGCGGGGGCGGCAAATCGGGCCGATAACGGAGGGAGCGGCCGGGGCGAAGGTCGCGGCCTCGGCTCGCCGCAGACCCGAGGGCCCCCTGCGCTGAGGCGGCCCCGCGAGCCCCGAAGGGTGCCTGTGGCTCCCCCAGGTGAAGCCGAGGAAGGCTATGTCGCGAGGCTGTCGATCGTTTGTTTCTCACGCTGAGGGGCGGCCCTCAGGACCCGTCGTTCTGTGTTTAAAATGCCCTGTGGTTTTTGAACTTCAGGTCGCCAAATGGGTCCGAGTGAACAGGAGACCCCGAAAACGGAAACGAAAGGAGACAGAAGAAGTGTTGGAAAAGGTAGGGGTCCCCGAAAGAGAGCACTGGATGGAGTTCTTGATCAGTCTCCCCGTCTGGCCCTGAATACTTGGTCGCAACGACAGAGTAGCTTTTTTTTTTTTTTTTTTAAGTTTGCAGTAAATCTTAGATATACCTGGATAGTTCTATAGAAACGCTGGTTGATAATTCTAGTGACTTATCAACGTACTGTGTTCTCAGGAAGTTAGAATGACCCAGGATAGAGATTTCTTTCATGTTTATTAAATAGAGCGTTAGGACATAAGCGAGTTCCATTATTACATTAGACCAGTAGTATTTATTATGGTATTATATTATTATATAACTATCTCTATAAAAGGGGGTTGTTCTGAATAAGTCACCCACAGTATCAGGTTTCTCTGCTTGGTCGTGACAGAGACAGTAGCACACTCATTCATTTAGACTTTAGAGTACTCTGAAAAATGGAGAGAGAAAATGAAAGAAGTGTATTACTTTTGAAACACTAGGAGAGATTTTATTTACTAATGCAAATGAGAAGTTTGTTTTTCTACACTTAGAATTTCAGTATGCTACTTTGCAGAAGTTTGGACTACCTGTTTTCTCCTGAAATTGTGTTAAGTCAAAACTTGATTTGTCATTGTAATAAGTAATACGAAATAAGGTAAGTAGTCTGTCGTTTCCTGAGTGATTTCATTGAAAACTCTCAAAAGTGAATAATGTTTTTACAAACCTTACAGCAGATATGATTTTTGTTGCTTTTGCTTTAATTATTTTACTGTTTTTTGATTCTTGAAAGCACCAAGGGATTAAAATAGCAGTGTGTTGTTTTTCTGCTGCTAGAATGTATGATGAATCACTTCTGATTCTGAAGCCAAATTCTTGCTGATAGCATTGCTGCCAACTTCTGTGATGTGTTGCCTTAGTATGGGCATTGCAGCGTCCGAGAATGTGCACAGAGCACATCGTAATGAAGGTGATACCAAAGTTTCAGAGTGCATTTAAGGATACCAAGGGCAGCTTCTGAGAGAATTACAAAAAGAACTGGCCTAGGAGTATAGTCATTTGTAAGGAGTCATCCAGTGTGTGAAGAGTGTGACTCTTTAAACCAAGAGTCACATATGTCACTTCAGTTAAACAGTAATAGAAAAAGTTGTCATTTTGAATGGGCTTGAGTTTTCTGACCATACCTTGACATGCTATGGTAGGTCGTGTTTGTTTAACTTTCATGGTCTAGGTGTTTTTAAAAATGTTTGTGAGGTGATAGATGGATGAGATCATAAAATGTTCAAAGAAGGAAAAAGAATTACGGCTTATTTAGTATTTTAAAAAATAGTTTTTAGCTGTTATTTTTTTAAACCCAAAGTAAGATTACCCAAGCACACAATGTATCATGCGTAAAAGAAGTGGAAGCCCTTATCTTTGTGGATTACCAGCTACCATCACTACCAAAATCTGAATTTGAAGTAACCGTTATCTGTGACACCCAAGACCTGACCACTGCCTTCTGAGAATGAGAAGGGTAGGGACTGAGGATTTTGCCTTCCAGGAAAACTGGACTTCTTCATTGAGCCATTTCTCCTTGAGAGAGGCTGTTGTGTTGGAGCTTATGGGGAGGACGCACTTTTGACTTTTCTTAGAAATTGTAGGCAGCAGTTTTGAGGAGGACGTGAAAATGAAGTGGGTTGAGACCATCATGCTGAGCTTCCTTTCCAGGAATGGAGCTTAAAGCTGACTAGCTTTGAGGGTGGAGGTGGGCAGGGCAAGAAGGTGGGAGATTTCAGAATTGTATCAGACAATATTAATTATCAGCGTCTTCCGTCTCTCCTTCTGGTTCTGCACAGCGGCTGAGCCCTTTGCTCACTGTTTTGCCTCTGCCGCACCTGGGAGAGAGTTTGGAGCTCACTGAGGCAAAGCACATGCAATATTTTCAAGGGCAGGGTTTAGAAAGGGGGAGCGATCAGCTGCCAGGGGCATGAGAACAAGTTCTGAAAGGCACAGAAGCTACCCTGCAGCTGGTAGCCGAGGTGTGTCCTCTGATTGCCCGAGTGTCTATTCCAAAACGCAGATCAAATTCTGTGCTTATGGGTATTCAGATAGGTCATTTGTTAACTTTTTGCTGGGATTTGAACCTGTTATTCGTAGGAATGTAGGTAGTTAACTTACTATTGAGTTTAGTAAGTTTTTTTAAATGTTTGCCATAGCAGAAGTCAATTTTTCTTTTTTCATGCGTTTACTGTTTCTCTGCAACGTTAGAATAAAACTGTGGTGTTTTCTGCTTTTATTCATTTGATGTAACTGTAAAATAAGAATATGAGTTTTAGTCGTTTCTGGTTGGTTGTACATTTAAAATCTAGCCATTGCTTTTATTTGCCTACTTTGTCTTTGCCCCTTTCTCTCCCTCCTGCTGCCCTTTCCTCCATCCCGTAAGTCTGTATTTGCACCTTCAGGCCTCAGGCAGAATTCATCCCTGATGGGTGAACTTGTGGGATGACTGGTCTGTATTTAACTATGCTAGGGTCATAACATTTTTTCTCTGATTTTTACTGACCTGCTCGAGGAAGGAAAACAGAAAGCAGTGGTGCAAGGCCAGAGTCTGAAGAGGGGCGTTTGGTGAGGAGTTAAACGTTAAAGAATGGAATCTTACAGGAATGATTATTTCCCCCCCTTAAAATCTTGAAGGCGCTAAGTGGTAGGCATAACCTGGTGTAACTTGAAATACTAGTTGAGGTTTTCAGTGAACTCAGAAGGAGAAGCAAAACAAACTTATACTGTGCTCAGCTGTGGGTTAAAATAACGAATAATGAAATAAAGTAAACTGGGTGAATGAGAGGTACCACCGGTAAAGTGATTTAAGATGCTCTCCTGGCCTTTCCTGGCCTACTGCTGTGTTGTGTCATTCCCACCCACCCACCAGATAGCTCTGCTGTCTCTCTGTGCTGTCTTACGGATTTTCATTTCTTGTCTTTTCTGTAGATGCGTCATTCTTTTGTCTGCATTTTCTCCTATTTTCTCTCACACTTATTTCCATTTTACTTTATGTTTTAGCCCTTTTTCCACTGGTGTAACTGAATTCCTTTACATTGTTGGTTTTTTCTCCTTCAATTTTAGTTACAAAACTCACCTCTCTTTTGCTTCTGGTCCTCAGGTATTTTCTCCTTACATTCCGATATTCCTTTTTTCACTATTTCGAGTTCCTTTTATTTAGTTTGAATAATTTATGCAACAGAAAGGCAAGGGGAATGTGAACAACTATACAAAGAACAACTAGGATGAATGGATCAGGCTGCTCTGCAAGGGGCGGGTCAAACAATGGCGATTGCCACAGTGAATTGTATAATGTATATTTTAAAAAATAATATTAATAGATTTTACTAAATGACTACTGGTTTTGGAAGAACACACATTTTTTTTCCTGCTTTTATTTTTAACTGGTTCAAAGATAAATACAAATTATCTATCATATTGAAAGATTAAGGACTAATATAATGTTCTTATAAATATACACTTGATAATACAGCATTTTCGATAATTCTTTAATCAGTATTCTAAGGATTATATAATAATTTGTGAAATCATATATTTGAAGAAAATATCTGACTGGCATTATGTTTTTTTAGAGGAAGAAAATTCCAGTTTTCATATTTGAAAGAAGTACCTTTTCTACTTTATGCACATCTGAAAATAGAACAAATTTTAAAAATACTAATTTCTAGTCATCAGTAAGTAATATGATGTCAGAAGTACTCATTGGCATACTTTCAAAACATTGAAAATTCAACAATACTAAGGTTTGCTGTTATTATTAACAAGAGCTCCTTCATGTGTGTCTGTTTACAAGCAAGTGCCTTGCTGAGGGTAAGATTGGCCTCTGTTACGATTAGTCATAAGAAACGCTAGGTGCAAATGGTCTCCAATAAAAGCACCCTTTAAGGTTACCTTAATTATTCTTTTCTGCCAGAACCTGAAAAATAATACCCGTAAGCATAAAATTGTTTAAAATTTGGTGAAGTTTTCCTTGAAATATTGAGCGAAACATGAAAATCTAGAAAGATGGTTGTGAAACTGGATTCATAGCATTTAGCGGCCATTTTAGTGGGATCTAAATGGTAAATTCTATTTTCTGAGTCTTTGAGAGAAAATACTGGAACTATTTTCTTTGTGACAGTATCCTTCCTAAATTCTGGACCATTTTCACTCAGCTTTTTCATTTATTCTTTCCACACGCTTGATTCTGAACTGAAATCATTGATAACCTTGATAATAATTCACAGAAGATTTTTTAAATCCAACTTGGCTTATGCATTTTGCCACATTTATTGCTCCCTTTAAAATTTTACACATTCTAGGAGAATGTTTTTATTACAATTCTGATATTGAAATATTCAAAATGATAAAGGTAGGTACAAATTTTAAACTATTTAATAAAGTGCTTTACTGCTATTTGTCTTTTGTGACAAAGATCTGTTTTCTATTTGGTTTATGATTTCTGGAAAACAGTGTTTAAGACTAATAAAAATTTTCTGTTTTTTTTTCTTGGATCTCTAACAGCAGTCGGCAACGGTGTTAGGCTTGACTCTGCAGCTCTTAGGATTCAAAGCTTGGCAAAACGGCACAAGATGAATTTAGGGAGTGCTGAACCAAAGGGTCCCTCCTCTTTATAGGCACTACCTGCATTTAGCAAAATGGTAGGTGTGGGCAGCCACTCTTCTGTAACTGAGGCAGCATTCGTGTTGAGTGGTTTCCCAGGCACTGGTGCCCTTTCCTCTTTTCGAAAATGCTCTTGCCATTTGAGAATTCATAACTAGTCTACATTTATATAGCTGTAACCTCTTACAATAGCTTCATTGATACTTGATCTCGTAGAAAAGCTTTATGGATTCTAATGAGTCACAGCTCTTGAGGCACCAGCCGCCCTCTCTTACGCCTTCCCTATCAGTGAGTGGCTTTGTGTCCTCTCTTGTACTGATTGTGCCTTTGGATGACGACTTACTTGAGTGATAGGAGGAGACAGAATAATTTATTAAAAATAATTACAAAGAAACCAAACAAAAGGGGGAATTATAACACTGTTAGTATGCAATTCGTTATTTTATTGCTGAAATATTTGGAACTCAGTCTTTTTTGTGCGTCTCCCTCTTTTCCTTGTAAATCCCTAACAAATACATAACTTATTAAATTTTCTGTACCAGGTCTCAGGTTAGATCTGGTTTCACAAGATCTTGCTTGTTTTTTTTTTTTTCCCCCCTTAGCTGGACCAAAGAAGAATTGCTGATAAAATGTATTTTTGGTAGCCTCAGGAAGGAGGTCTGATCTGTATAATTTTATAGGATTAAATTTTCATCGATTTCGTAGATTTTTCTTAAGAATCTGCAGTTCTTTAAAGAAAAGTGAGAATTTTGAGTGTACTAAAATTTCTTCCCATTTTCAGCTGGCATGATGGGGAAAATTTAAAAGTCATCCACCTACCCTCATGCACTTATTCACATATTTTAAAAAGAATCTTTGAATGGAACTATTACTGTAATAATAGCTGACACTTATCATGTGTCAAACACTCTTCTCAGTGCTTTACACGTATCAACTCATGTAACTGTACCATTAAAGTAGTTTCACAAAATAGCAATATGATATGTCAGATGCTTTGTGGAGGTAGATGAGTTATAAACAAATCGAATAATTGTTGTAGAAAAGAATGCTTTGGGCAAGACTTAAAAATTCTTTTTAACCCAGGCTATTGACATTCCTAGACCACCAACATAAAGCATACGTTTCTAAGTTAGGAAAATCTCAACCAGCATGTATTTTGGAAACACTTGAAAGTGTGCAGATAATTACACCATTGTTGATTTTAGCAGATTTGATGCCAGCAGCCATCAACTCTTATGTGCCGTGAGAGATGAAAGCCATTTTAATATAAAACATAAGAGTTTGGCTAGAAAAGGGAGGCGGGCAGAGGAAATTTTTGTGACTTTTAGTTTTATAGGAAGCATTAGTTACATTCCTGTGACAGAATGCTTTACTTGGCAATCATTCTCATCTTAGGCATTTTAATGAGCTGCTGTTTTGTGCCTGGTATCATATGGCACTAATAAGATGCATTATTTTAGTAGCACCTACTGGTGTCAGTGTAGTTTAGGGCCTGTCATTGTTTCCATTAATCTTCTATTTTAGGAGGCCGACACTAGCATGTGTCTTTAAGTCTAGCCAACATGTATTTCATTTATATTTCTGGGTCTCTGCACAAAGGAAAAATGACACTCAAGCCTTGTGTTTCCAGTACTTAGAAAAGGACCTGATCACATACAGCCTCAATAAATATTTGTGGAATGAATTAGATGAGTGAATCTCACAAATGGTACCTTTCTATAAAGTTATACCTGGCTTTTGCATTTAAAAAAAATTTAATGTCCAGGTTTTTATTTTGTTCTCTAATGACGGAGGTTTCCATTAAAGCACATTTGGTAGAGCTTTCCTGGCTGTCGTGGGTCATCTTTTTCATCTCTTCTATAAAGAGAGCTCACAGCCAGGAAGACTGACACTGATCCCAACTCTGCCACCTAATTATGTTCCTTAAGTTTGTCGCTTGACTTTTGCTTTCATCTGAAAATCCTTTCATTTAATAGGCCAGTTAAGCCAATTTGTATTAATTATAAAATTAATATTTACAGTTTTATGATACATTTTTTTCTCTTTTGTCCATTTTTTGGCATTTAGGAAGGCTTGTATTTTTGTTCTAATGGTTACTTTGACATGATAACACATTTCTGCCTCTTGTCCACTTTTTTTGCTCATGTGTATTGATTTCCTGCTGTGAGCAATAGTAAAATTAGATACTAACCTTTTCTTGCCCCACCCCACTCTGTCTTCCATCCTGTGACTTGAGGTGTTGTTACCTTTTAGCTTCCAGGTAAATACCTATGACACAGTCAACAAACTAATAGTATTTTTCATATAATCTTCCCGTCCCCTCTCCCCTTTTTGATAGTTGTACCTACAATGTCAGAGGATGTAACCAGTACATATTATACTGTATCCTTTATAAAATCACTTAGTTTTAATTCTGCAAGTCCATCTATATTTAATGCTCATCACCTACCCTTGTATTGATCTTCAGTCAGTTTGGTTTTTTGAAGCTAGTTTTATAGTGGATTTCTCAGGAAGAGCTTGGGGCAGCAGTAGTTCCTGAGTTCTTGTATGTTTATAAGTTTTTGTTCTTTATACACGAGGGTCAGTTCAACTAGACATAAAATCCTTGGCTCATATTTTCTTTAAGTATCCTAGATATGTTCCTCCATTGTCTTGCATAAAGTTTGACAGTGGCCTCATTTCTTTTCCTCAGAGTGACCTGGTTTTTTCTCCTGGATGCCCAGATTTTTTTTCTGTAAATTCCCCAAATTTTTCTTTAATATAACTCATTGTGGGTCCGTTTTCCCAATTGTCACTTGCTTTTGAGCTTTATTTTCTTCATCTGTAAAATGAGAATAATGATAAATGTTTTTGCCTGCTCAGGGAGTGGATTTGAAGACCAAATGAGATACCGTATATAAAGTGCTTTACGTTTATTTTACTTTCCTGTTACCCTTTAAGATGCCTTGTTGTCAGGAACTTTAAAATTTACAGTACTTCATTTTATAGTCATTCGGATTTGAGTTGGCTTTATATTTGTGAGAAATCTAAAGTGGGTACCCTGAAGTCTTCTGTCTGTATTCTGGCAGTGAATAAACTCACCCTGATCCACTTGGGTAGAATTGCTGGCCTAAAAGCACTGGTGCTTTTTGAAAGTGTCTCATTTAGAAAACTCCATCTCCATTGTATTCTTCTCATACTCTTTCCTGTCATATGTTAGTTTCCCACACAAAACTCTGGGGTTGTGTGATTTTAGTTTATATGTGCATAAAACAAGGCAGAGGAAAAAAAGTTAAAGGACTCTATTTTTTCAGATAATGAGGAGAGCTGAAAACCTGAATCAGTCTAATCAGTCGACATATTTTCTTAGATTTGTTGTATATAAGGCCCTGTGTAAGAAGCTGCTGGAAAATGCCAAAGAAACAGGAGATGTCATTTCTGGCCATGGGAGATAAAACACACAACATATCAAAGATCATTTACTACAAGCTAGCATGTGATAAATAAATCTAAACCAATGTAGCACAAACTAAGGATATGAGCATATGATGCATTTTACCTGAGGCTACCCTGGACTAGAGTTTCCATTCCTGGGCCTTGTTTTGATAAAGCAGCCCTGTACACATGCAGGCTGGAAGTTATGGTGGGAAATGGAGTAATTGAATTAACTGAATCCATTTTAATGCTTTTACCTGATTTGTAAGCACAGATAGGGGTTTGATTGACATACATATAAATAGTGTTAGTGTCTTTATTGAATATGTGATTTTAAAAAATAAATCCATCCATGTTTTGCAAGTAAGGCTGGAACCCATCATAAAAATTCTTCTGACACTTATGAATCAGAATGATTTGGAAACCCAGGGCTAGAAATGTAATACTGTTTATGATTCTGTGTAATGCATTCCTTATTAAATTCTATATTTACTTAAAGTATTTATTTACTAACTTCATTGCATATCCACAACACATAAAACATAAATGAGTAAGGAGTAGGGAGTACAAAGATGAATGGAAAACAGTCCTCAGAGAGTTTACAGTTGAGATGTAAAAAACTAGAAACAGAAGAAAACAGAATTGAATGAAACCTGTATCAGAGGTACATTAGGTATGCATACAGAGCAATTTGGATCTCATAAGGAAAGGAAGCCATATCACTTTGGGCTATTTGCATTATCCACAAGCCTTGTCCAGGCTAATAGCAGGAAACAAATATTTGCTCCAGTTCATTCAACTTCTGTTATTTTGTAGAATTGAGGATGCCATAATTTCTGTTCTCAAAATTCAGATTGTCTTCATAACATACTGAAACTGTAAAGTCGGTATAGTTGACCCTTGAATAACTTGGAGGTTAATCCAGGTATAACTAGCTTACAGTGAGTCCTCCATATCTGAGGTTCCTCCACATCCCTGGATTCAGTCAACTATGGATCATGTAGTACTGTAGTATTTACTAACGAAAAACATCCGCATGTAAGTAGACACGTGCAGTTTAAACTCACATTGCTCAGGGGTAAGCTGTATTTCTCTTTGGCTCACTAATGTGAAATCAAAGTGCTGCAGCAAGTTTAGGCTACCTCTGAACTTGAGGATGTAAATTTTTCCTTCTATTTCTCTATTTTTTTCCCTTTTATTTGCGTCTTTCAGTTTGGGGTTTTTTCCTTCCCTCTAAATATTTGGTTTCAAGGCAAAATGAGAAATGAGAATGTTTCAGAGTTAGGGGTGGTGACTTCAAGTTCCAGAGCTCTTCAGAGTTGCCCCCTCTTGTGATTTTTGGGTGTTGTGTTCTCTTATTCAAAAAGTATTCCACGTGTTTTCAACACCACAGATGACCTCTTTTTTTTTTTTTTTAACAGTATTTTAAAGAACAGTTATATACCCCTTTTATTTTTTGGTGATGAGAACAAATGAACTTGTGAGGTAGGCCACAAAAATGGCATTAAGTGTATATCCAAATCATTGATCATTTTATGTATCTTTCTATAAATCACACAAGCATTTTTTTAAATAAGGAATACCATATTTATTTTTAATATTTATTTATTTGTTGGCTGTGTTGGGTCTTAGTTGCAGCATGCAGGATCTTTCGTTGCGGTGCGAGGGCTCTGTAGTTGTGGCATGTGGGCTTAGTTGCCCCACGGCATGTGGGATCTTACCCCGACCGGGGATCAAACTGCGTGCCCCCTGCAGTGGAGTGCAGAGTCTTTACCACTGGATCGCCAGGGAAGTCCCTGTTCTTTTTTATTATGAAGTATTCTGTTGTGTGGACGTACTACATTTTGTTTATCTAGTATTGGTTGATAGATGTTTGGATTTTTTGCAGTGTTTGGCTGTTAGCATAGTGGTTTAACTGTCTTCAATGTAGACCTATTCCTCTTGGGTAGTTACCTAGGACTGGCATGGCTTGGCCTTTTGGTAGTTGTATGTTTAATTTTTAAGAAACTACTAAAAATTGCCACCAGCAATGTTTAAGGTTACAGTTTCTGTGCCTCCTCATCAGCACTCCGTATTATCAGATTTCTTTTTTTTTTTTTGTCAGATTTCTTTACATTAGCTATTCTCATGGGTATTAAACCATGTTTTTTATACTTAAGGCTTTTATTTCTTGTGAGGATCTGTAAGTATCTAGATAATCCTAATAAACTTTTGTCCTCCATTTTGCAGATCAGAAGGCAGTAGTGCAGTAAATGGAAAATCTGAATGTCTCCCCCAAGATCCCCAAATGAGTCACTGAGCCTAGAGTCCTCATGTGTCAGTGGGAGTCGCCGTGACCTACTTTTGTTCCGACTCTTGTCTCCCTGTGACTCTGGTCCTCCTTGTCCACATAGCCTTGTTAGGTGTGCCTTTCTTTTGATCTTTGTGGAATGATCCATTCTTGTCTCTGGAATTTTGTCTGATGAAATCCAGTTGTTTTCTGCAGAGGGGTGCTAATGTCTTGGAGAGGTGACCCTTCCTGAAGTATGCAGATCTTGGGTGGCTTGCAGACCTTGGGTGGCTTGGGCCTGGCTCCCAAGGTGGACCCCTGATGACTGTACCACCACGTGCCATCCTGTCAAAGAGGCTGGATACTCGTCTTGCCAGAGCCTTGTGGGAGTTAAGTGAGGTGTCTTATCTAAGACAGCTGGCACTAACGAAGCATTTAGTACATTTTGGAGCACCTCTTCAAATAAGATGGTGGAAGACTGACTACCTAATAGCATGTGGATAGACACCATTCGTTTTTTTTTTTTCCTTCTCCACAGTAGTGAGATAGGAAAACATTCTTAAATTTATTTATAGACCAAAAAACCCCCAAAGAACAAAAACAACCCCCCCACCCCCCAAACCAGCCTTGATTTCTTCCTGTAATTGTTCTTTGGTTGGCAGCACATATAGCGGTAGTACTCATACAAGTCTGTATGTTTTGTCTCTATCGTTTGACTTTATTCAAGAAGACGGGTCCTATTTCTCCGCACTACTCTACAGTTTCATTTGCATCTCTCTTCAGTTTGTCTACTACAGTATAGTAAATTGTCATTGTTGTTGTTCCAAACAGGAAGCTCTCAAAGTGCTCTTCAGGTTGATAAGATTTCTATTCTAGTAAAGCTCCATTTTAAAATCAGTCTATAATCATTTTTTGTACTCAAGTCATTGCTTTTATTTCTTTTTCCCAAACTGTTATGATTTGAAGTTCCTTTAAAGGCTGGTGGAGCTTATACAAATATGCGCTAAGGAATGGCACTGAGTATTGGGCATACCTCCTCCTCTGTTGTCATTTTGCAGTATATTTCTGGTCTAAGGGGAAGACTACCTCTGTTACCTTTCACTAGGCAGGGTTGCATTGTTCAGTTTATTTCCTGACAAAAAGTGAATTCTAGTACAGGTAGTTGTCTTGAAATGATTATATTCTCTAAAATAGTTCTTGGTCATCTTGAGTTTCTAACATAGTTTAGAACATAGTTTTTGGATCTGTGGAAATAATCATCGTTATGTAGTGCAGCTGCACAGAACATTAGAAAGAACTAAAAAGTTCAGGTAACTTAAAATAAAATCGCCAGCTAGGAGCTGTCTAAAATACCTGGAAAAATGATAAATCAAGCACCTGGAGGAGTGCGCTAGTGAATAAAATGTTACGAAAGCTACTTGAAGTCCTTGACACTTGGGTGTGCTTGGCCACAAGAGTGAACAGGGGGGAGAGCATCTCGTGGAGAGTTCAACAACTCATGCTTCACTTCAGCGCTTTATTTGGAATGCTGTACAGGACTGGAGTTGTTAGACTGGGGGAAAGGCCTTATTGCTTCTCTGACTCCAACCCTTGTTTTACATGTGAGAACATGGGGGTCCGCAGTGCTGGCCTGGGACCAGGCCCGGCTCTGTCCCCCCGTGCTCTTTTCAGCTGTCTGCCAGGGCAGCTCCTCGAAGTAGGAGGTGGGGAGCAGCTTTGGATGCTGGGCCAGGAGAAACGTGTGCAGCTGGTCTTTGTCGTGTTCTGGGGCACGACACCTGGGGGTGGCAGGAAGCAAGGTCTGGGAGACTCAGGCTGCCCCTCCAAGGCCACCCCTTGTGGCCTAGAAACTCGTCCAGAGTGAGGGCCTTTTCATGGTTTATGGAGGACTCTCCCATCCTGGCTTGGTTAGGTGTGGACTGGGTCAGATCTTGAAGGCTCAGGCCTTCCAAAGAGTGGGTAAGACTACGTGGTGAGACAGGTGTCTTCAAGGGTTGGTGTGAAATTTTGCTTTTCATATTAAGTTAGTAAACTTTACAGGGCATAGGTTATTTGAGGTTTTTGTGATATTTGTCACGGACCAAACAACTTTGACATGAAAATGTTTTTGCTGTTTTTAGTCAAACAATAGTGTGACCAGATAACAAGCCATTTTATTTTGGAATGCAGTAAAGGTACTCTCACAAATGCCTTTTCTTCAGTCTGTGCAGATATTTTTTAATATATACATTATAATTTTTTTCTAAAATGCATGGCTGCTTTGCATGTTTAAATATATTCATACCTTGATGTATTGCAAATTTAAAGTGAAGTGAAGTTTTTCTGTAATCTTTCCGAATTGGCTATTTGCTTATAGGCCAAATGAAACCAACTCTACCCCCAAAACAGTATTAATAAATGCTGAACTTGGGTTATAAAAGGTTTAGTCCCCCAGATCTCTATGTACTATTGGCAGGACAAAGTGAATAGGAATATTATGGTTTGCGGAAGAAACTGCTTGTGTGTTTTCTGCGATACAGCGGGCAGATAGTGTCTCAGGTGGGCAGGTGAAAAGAAAAGGTAGGTACTGAGCTGCTTCAGACTTGTCGAAGGCGCCCTTCCCTTCGTTCCCATCAAAATGAACGCTGCTGGAGAGAAGGCACTGGATGATACTCCCGTATTGCCAACCCTGGCATACTTTGAGTCTGTATTAGAGATTAAGTCACTGGCATGGCCAGCAGTAGCATTACCTAATCGTAGAGCACCAGGTTATCATAAGATGAATCTAAAGGATGCTGAACTATCTTCCATCAAAGGATCACTGATGTACCACTGTGCATGTATAGCTTGGGTGCGTGTGCATGCAGACACACACACTTTAACCATTTCATTGGCCTTTTACCTCTGAGCTGGGGAGGTTTTGGGCTGAGACTGTGACCACTATCTCCCATCTTGGAGGAAAGCTGCAGCCGCTATTTCCAGAACTGGCGCTGTTTGCGTCTGTGTCTGCCTCTGACTCATGCTTCCCTAGAACTGCCCTGGGCATAATGCAAAGTCATTGTCATCATGAGCCTTCCTAGGGAGAGGCTCAGTGGAAAAAGTGAAGGTGGAGCAAACCTGGCTCCAGAACAGAAGGTGAAAGATACGTTTTTGTTTACTTTTGCTTAACTTCACATTCGATTTTTTTGGGAAGTGCTATAATCCTGATGAAGTTCAAGATAAAAGAGAGGAAATCTGACTTGTTGCTACAAGACTCCTTGCTCTGGTGTTCAAATTCTTGAACAGGACAAGGAGAAGAGAGTAAAATAACCCTCAGTGATTGTTGTAGTTCTTGAACATGTATTCATAGTTGCTCGGTTTTTAATTTTTTTGTATCAGACCTGTTTTGCAATCATACACTGTTACAGACAAGGGGAGGGGAATGTATTATAAATATATTTGACCTGCAGTATTCTTATTACTTGTCTTTTAAGTGATCGTCCAATAATCTTGGAGGGTGAGACACATCGTTTAAATGAGGGTTAAAAATAAAGAAGTATATCTGTTGTTTTCTTGGTGGCACTTTTTCCTGTGAAAAACTGTTAACAGCATATTTAAAAATACTTCCTTTTGGGCTTCCCTGGTGGCGCAGTGGTTGAGAGTCTGCCTGCCGATGCAGGGGACGCGGGTTCGTGCCCCGGTCCGGGAAGATCCCACATGCCGCGGAGCGGCTGGGCCTGTGAGCCATGGACGCTGAGCCTGCGCGTCTGGAGCCTGTGCTCTGCAACGGGAGAGGCCACAGCAGTGAGAGGCCCGTGTACCACAAAAAAAAAAGAAAAAAAAACAAAAACAAAAACCTTCCTTTTTTAAAAAGACAGCTCATTATAGTA
This sequence comes from Globicephala melas, assembly GCF_963455315.2. Taxonomy (NCBI): domain Eukaryota; kingdom Metazoa; phylum Chordata; class Mammalia; order Artiodactyla; family Delphinidae; genus Globicephala; species Globicephala melas. Next base: position 86,176,565 of record NC_083319.1, read on the forward strand.
AATTGTAATATCAGAAATAATTCAAAATTAAAATAAGTGAACAATAAAATACTATTTCAACAATAGTTCAGTTTTAACAATAGCTCAGTATAAAGGGTTCATTTGTCAAGAGCATTTACTTCCCAGGCAGTTTCCCGACTCTAGTTTTCTTGGCAAGAGAAATGTTAATCTGTTGTGGATAGACACTTTTTTTCTCCTTTCCCAGAACATGTGTGGTTTCCATTAACTTCTCTCTCCACAGAACTTTGGAGATGGCCGCAGCTAATGCCTTGTGGGTCATCTGTGCTCTTAGAAGTAAATTGAAATCGTAAAGTACATTTCCTTCCCCCTAGAGGCCTTCATGATATGGAATTCATAGTCAGACAGATGGGTTGAAATCCCATATTCACCCCTTGCTAGCTTTTTAATCTTGAATAAACTAGCCTGTGTGAGCCTCAGTTTCCTCACCTGTAAAATAATTACTGTAACGCATTTAGCAAAGAGCTGCCGCTGCGTCATTGCTCACCAACAGTAGTTATTAATGTTGGTGGTGATGGGCTTTTACAATGCTGTTATCAGGGTTTAAAGTCATTTGTCATCTGTGGTGTATTAATGAGAACAGAAGTAACCCTGAGAACCAACAGGATAGACCAAGAAATGTGGCCACGGGAAGAATGGCCCTAAGGGCATGAGTTGGAACATCAGCCTGGTGTCTATGGGCCAGCTGAAGTATCCCCAGAGTTAAGACCGGGGAGGCAGCCCCATTACTTCTCTGGCAGGTCCCAGCCATGCCTAGAGGTGCACCTGTTTCCCAAGCTGACACATGAATCTGCTGTTTGGGGCCACTCTGCCTCAGGGAAAAACTGCCTCACATTCTGTTGGAAGTTTCCACAGGGATCCTCCAAAGAGAATTCTGGTTGAAATCATCAGAGCAGTTTTATTGATTTGGGTTCAGGTCTTAGTTAAAGTGATCTCGATTTGCAAAAAGTCTGGCTATCACGAAATACAGTGTTTGCTGGTGTCCTGAGCCCTATGTAATTCCAGGAAGCTTCTAAAGACAAGTGTTGAGATATCCCCATACACACACCCTGTAACTATAGAGGTCTGAGTTTACAATAACTATTATTCTTATGTAGAACTGGCTTGGAATAGTAAGTTTCCCCAGGTGCTGACTTACTAATAGAAACCCACCCAGACACAGAAGAAATGGGCCCAGTGTTTGTCTCAACTATGAGTAATGGGTTGTGCGTGATTTTAAAAAGGCTTCTCAGAATGTCCTTGCTTATGTAAATCCAGGATCAATATTTTTTCAGGAAGAAATCTTTATTGATAAGCCATAACATTATTTGATAATTAGATATAATTTTCAAGTAGTTAAAAGGGTCATTGGACAAAACCCTATAGACTGACACTGGCTTTTTAGTTGCTAAGGATTGAAGCTCCACATGCCCTCTACATTATGAGCATGCTTGAATTTTTTATGAGAAGGGAAGTCTTTTTATGCAGGATAATTTTCATGTCAAATGTTATATTAGCCAGGTAGCTCTATCAGATGATGCAGGTAACTGCTTTTACTCACCTGATCCCTAGTTTTCCCCTGTGAAGTTTATTTTAAATAGAGGTTAAGGAATGAGAGAGAAAGTGGGATGTGGACGAGGGGAATGAATCATGAGAAAACAGTGCTGGTCATTTTGTTAGTCCTTGGCATTCTTGGAATATTCTTACCTCTGTTGACAGAGAGCAGTAGTTCAGCTGCAGGCTCACAAGCAGTCAGGGACAGTGTGGGCCCCTGAGGAGGCCGCTGGAACATTCTCCCCATTTTCTCCCAGGCAGAACAGTGAGAGCCACTGGAAGGATTTCATAGGCCAGGGGGGTGCCACTCACCCAAGTGCAGCCGTATAATATGTGTGACCCCTGTCAGGTGGTGTTTTTCTGTACTCCGGGCCCAAGTGTGGGGTTCCCCATGCCATTGAGTCACTGTGTCTCTGAGCAGAGGGAAAACAGTTTTATTGCTTTCTTCTCAAAGTAGAGGAAATGCTCAAGAGTGGTGGGAGAGAAGGGGATAAATATAGTGTTTCCTTTTTCCTGCCTGAATACTCTTTTCCACAACATTTCATTTTCATGAGATCCTATCCACTTCAACTAAAAATAGTTCCATGCCGTTTCTATCAGATTGGTCCTCTCATCACTTATGTACTTACTATTTTTTTTTCCCCTATTCAGAAACTTTTGTACAGGGACGTATGAGATGGGCCTAAAATGCATGTCTTCTGGACATGGCACATGTGCTGCAGCTTCCAGCTGGGAACTTCTGTGAGTAGGTGGCAGGGGCAGTCTTGGTGTCCTGGCTGTGGATGGTCAGAAAACTACAGAGACTCTGACTAGCTTATCCTTGCACTTAGCTCTTTCATGACCCTTTTTCCAGCAGGGGCTGTTCCATATGCTTGTCACCCTGCCCCTTCCAGCCTTCCATCAGTGAGTACTGTCAGCTCACAGCACTCAGACGTGGCCCCAGAGAGCCCGCTCCTTGTCTACAGTGATGGTACCGTCCGGTCCCTTGTTCTGTTGCGAAGAGACCCGTCATGAGTCTGCAAAGCAGAGCTAGCACATGGGCTGTAAGGCCCGACTGAGTAAAGCAGTGAGTTTATTTAATACATGCTTGGCAAGTTGGCTCTTTAAGAGATGGGAGAGGGGAGGCAACGTAGGTTGTCTTAGGGTATCATACATGGTGTGCCTGTTTTACCAGATTAAGGTTTTTGATTATGTAAAATTATTAAGTTGATACTGATTTTAACAAATAAAACCTCAGTTTGAGGTTTGGGAGGTAAGTGGCTTGTATTAGATTTTTTTTTTCTTTTTAACATCTTTATTGGAGTATAATTGCTTTACAATGTTGTGTTAGTTTCTCCTGTATAACAAAGTGAATCAGCTACATGTATACATATATCCCCATATACCCTCCCTCTTGCTAGATTTCAATATGTGAACTAAACATAAGAATTTCTGTAGTTTCTCATTTCCTAATTGTTTAGCGTGTCCATTATCGTGTGTAGCCTAATGCCTGGCCTGGCTTTGCCCATTACAAAGGTCTTGTGTTCACAGGGTGGTGGACTCTGTTCCCAGACCCCAGCACTGCCCCAGCCGGCAGCGCACAGTAATAAGTAAGCTACTCGTGGTTACCAGCTAATAGGGCCGTGACCCGGTTTGAACTCCATAATGAGGAAAGAGCAGATTTATTTGCTCCCCCTGCATGATTCCCTCCCCTCATCCTCCTTTATTATCTTTAAGAGGAAATTGAATAGCAAAATTCTGCATTCTCATAATGTTAATAGCCTGATGTCATCTTTTCCACTCTGGAGTCAAGAAAGTAAGAGGGACAACCAAAACACAGATTTAACACTTTGTAGCTGTGCAGGGCTTCAGCTGTAGGCTCTGTGTGTGTATATATGTGTTTTAAACTGCTTGTGTAAGGTGTAATGTACATACCATATAAGTCAGTGTACAATTCACTGGTTTTTAGTAAATTTGCCAAGTTGTTCAGTCATCCCCAGAATCCAGTTTTAGAACATTTCCATCATCCCAGAAAGATCCCTGGTGACAATTAGCAGTCACTCCCCGTTTCACCCCCTCCCCAGTCCCTAGGTAACCAGTAATCTACTTCCTCTTTCTATACTATAGGTTTGCCTTTTCTGGATTTCATGTCAGTGGAATAACTCAATATGTGGTTTTACGTGTTTGCCTTCTTTCACTTAGCTTAATGTTTTTGAAGTTCATCCACGTTGTAGTGTGTATCAGTAGTTTGTTCTTTTCTGTTCCTGAGCAGTATTCCATTGTGTGGTTGTACCATATTTTTGTCTGTCTATTCACAGTTGGTGGACATTGGGGTCGTTTCTGGTTTGGGGCTATCTTTAAAGACTCACACAAGTTTTTGTGTGGACATGTGTGGAGTTTTTTTTTATTGTGTTTTGGGGTGTTTTTTTTTCTGTGTGTGTGTGGACATATGCTTTCAGTTCTCTTGGGTAGATACCTAGAAGTCATATAGTAAATTTATGTTTAACTTTTTAAGAACCTGCCAGATTGTTTTCCAAAATGGCTACACCATATTACCTTCCCACCAGTGATGTATGAGGGTTCCAGTTTCTCCACATCCCTATCACAGGCCATATTTAAGGAATAATCTTAACCTTTGACTCTGAACCTTTGACTAGGAACAATTTTAAGTATTTTGCAATTTTTCAAGCATCGTTAACACATGTTAACTAAAATTATAGTCCTTGGTACTGTATTCTGTCTAATCTCTTGGTTCTGCCACCAGGCATGCTTGCAATAGTTTGACAACTTTCCATTTAATTTTATAAACTTAATATAAAGTATGGAGGGGTGTGTGTGTAGGTATGTGTGTTAATTAATCATAATTAATATGCCATTAATTATCTAAACATTGGTTTACTTTTAGAAGGGATTTATTGTTTGCACTTTTCTGTTTTTAGTTTCTCTTGTTTTTCAAATCAAAGGTTGTAAGTTTATGTTTCTGATTATATACACTGTTTTAGTATAGACACATGTATCTATAGAACCATGTTTTATGGTGCTTTAAATAATTAAATGGTAAAGTTTCTAGCTTACAGAATTAGGTAGCTTTTAAGGGTTCTTTATTAAAAATGCAACTAGGGATGTTTGTATGAATCTGGGCTATTTCCAAAGATCTCACAAAAGTTTTACAGGAAGAATTTATCACATCACTTGACATGGCAGGGATTACTGTGCACGTTCAAGACCAAGTGGTGAAAATAGCTCATTATTTTGTTTATTCTAGGATTTGCAGGTATGTTTTATTTTGGCGTGAGCTTATCAAATAAACTTATTTTTCTAAGTAAGTCATACACTCAGTCATGACCGAGCATTCTGGTAAAGTAGACATTTCATCATGGGTGAGGTTCATGACCGCTCTTTGGGTATGAGCCGAAGCGTGAGTCTCAGAACACTCGTTACAGGCCCATTTGTCTTTTGAGTTTGTGATTGTTCAAAGTGGATTTTAGCAATGACCAGCTTAAAGATGATACCCTTCAGAGAGGGCACGTGACCTAACGAGAGGAAAGGATGAGAGGCACTCAAGCACCAAGTGACAGAAGTCTGGGAGGGAAATAGTGGCCGAGATGATTTTCTTACGATCTGATAGCTGAAGAGAGAGCCTCAACTGGATACAATTTGCATGAATTAGTCGGGCTTCCAATAGGCACTTTGTCATTGTGGGGGCAGTTTGGTGAAAAGGTGGTTCTCCCGGGTCAGAATCACCCCCATGGGGGTGATGTGGGTGTTGCAGTGATTGGGGGTGCTCCTGGCGTTTAGTGGCCTCAGCCTTAGTCCAGGAACATTATGCCTGCAATGCGCAGCAGTTTCCAGCATGGCGAGGAATTATTCTGTCTTCCACACGGTCTTCAGGTGTCTGCTAGAGAGTTACACAGGTGAAAAACCTGTGTCTAATGTTTAACCTTTAAGCTCTTTTATATGCACAGTTTTAATATTTACTGAATTATCTAGGAATGTGAGTGCCAGATAAATCTGGGAAGATTGTATTTTGTTGAATTTTCCCGAGAGTTGTTTGCCATTTTGGAAAATCTTGTCATCAGTGGGAATGCTTTTGTGTATGAGTAACTATACCTCACACCTACTTCAGTTTGTGTTAATAGCTGTGTGTTTATGGGGATTCCCTAGGCCTCTCATTGCTTCATTATGTCTTATAGGGTATTCAGGCTTGATAATACTGAAATCCGTATTAATGCATTCTGACCCACTTTCCTTTTAATTTTCCTTTATGTTAGAGATGAGGCATTCTATTAAGGTCCCCGCATCATATGTGTTGTGTGAGTTACGGCATTTAAGAATTTCATTTCAAGGACTTCCCTGGTGGCACAGTGGTTAAGAAACCACCTGCCAATGCAGGGGACACGGGTTCAAGCCCTGGTCCGGGAAGATCCCACATGCTGCGGAGCAGCTAAGCCTGTGCGCCACAACTACTGAGCCTGTGTGCCACAACTGCTGAAGCCAGCATGCCTAGAGCGCCTAGCTCTGCAACAAGAGAAGCCACCGCAATAAGCCCACGCACCACAATGAAGAGTAGCCCCCACTCACTGCAACTAGAGAAAGCCCGCGCACAGCAACGAAGACCCAATGCAGCCAAAAATAAATTAATTAATGAAAAAAATTTCATTTCAAGATTGTGTTAAAAGTGAGGCATTGTTTGTATTACCATGAGAGCCATGGGCTCCAAGATACAATAGGTTTTTGGTTCATATTACCGAAATGTTTGTGTGTGTGTGTGTGTGTGTGTGTGTGTGTGTGTGTGTGTGTGAGAGTAGGGATGCGACAGAGGTGACAGGAGGCAGTAGCAGCTCTCAGGTGATGCAGATGGCGCAAAGCATCCTGGTAATTGGGTGGAGGGCTACATGTCATTGATCTGTGCTCATTTTCTGTAAACCGATTCTCTAATGGGTTCTGTAACATTCCCTAGGATGCAACCTTCTGGACTTGGCTGCCTTCACCAATGCAGAATCATCCCTGTCACCATGTGCCCTCTCAGTAGGGGAACAGTAGTGTCAAGAGGCCAGCCACGTACTTTTGAGAAGGGATGTGGTTGAGAGGTATAGAGCAGAGATGAGAGTGAAGAATTAAGCTCTTGGGCCTCACGATAACATTACTGAGTTCCTTAGGGGTGTTGCATAGATGCAGACGTTAAATCGCTTTACCAGTCTCAACTTTCCTGGCCTTTGCCTTTTTGTCGGTCGGTGTGTGCGCCTGACAAGGAGCCATGTCCTGTTACACATCAGAGCAGCCCCTTCCACAGCCTGTGTTTTCTTAGCAGCGTAGAGTTAGTCGGAGCCCTCAGGTGTAAGCCCCCTTCTCCCTGCGTGCTGCATTTCACCCACCTGGGCTCTCAATGCCCTCCTGAGCTTGTGGACACCTGCCGTCCGTTCATCACTCCAGGCCACTTGGTGTCATGCCAAACACGTGTCATGCCACGTTTGAGAGACGTGGCATTTTACTGGCTGTTTTAGCACTGATCAAAGTTTGTAGATTTTCTAATAACATTCTCCTCCTTCTTGTATTTGTTATTGATGTTTTGGACGTTACAGTGATTATAAGCACCTTCTCCAGCAGTTTATCAGGGACACGGTGAAGAGGAAAGAAGTTAATTCAGCCATGTCATGAAAACTCCTGAGAAAGGTTTACTCAGGGGCAGGAGGTTGGAATTAATTTTAATTTGGTTTCATTTGTGATAACCAAGCCACTGTTAACATAAAAACTTGAGTTTCCACTAAGCCTTATTAGCATATACCTTTGAGAGTGCCTTGATTAAATCTGAGTGCTACCACAGGGCAGCATAGGCTACAGCAGGCCCAATTGGGCTGATTGGGTAGGCTCCCCGGGGACACCAGTTCATGTTGCTCAAATTGTTAAAATCTAGATCGAATGCCAAGTTGACTGTTGCAGCCGTGGTATGTTCCAATTTCTGCGCAGGGTAACTAAGTTTTGTTTTCTGTTGTGGCACCTTTCCTGTCTTTTTATTTCAGTTCAGCATATTTAGTCCCCGCCTTCCAGTTTCAAACAAACCATGAGCCAAGGAAATTAACATTTTTTTCTCATTATAGAAGTGATACTGTCGATTAGAGAAAATCTAGGAAATCTAAGAAGGTGGAAAGAAGAAAATTGAAAACTACCAGTAATCCAGTTATCCAGAGAGCTACTTACTCTGAATATTTTGGTATTTGTCATTTAAATCTTTTGGTGAAAATAATTATTGAAAAAGAGCGAGAGCATGTTTTTATTTGTCACTTCTACTTTGTGACTTCAAAGGTGGTTCATTCAGGTTACTGTTTTGAAAAAATTTAATTCAGCAATTTTGAAATTCTGCCTTTTTGGAAAGATCTGTACTTTTCCTAAAAGGTAACTTGACTGACATGTACTGGAATTCAGCATTTAACTGCAGCTGTAGTCCTGGCTTTCCCCAGGACTTGTATACCTTAACCAAATCTGTTTGAAAACAATCCCCAGTATACTGGAGTAAACTTTTGTAAATACAGACTGCAATCTGATACCACTGTCTCATGAATGGCTGGTTGGACTGGGTAAATGAGGGCTTGTGGATGACTCCTTTTACCTTTGACTTTCTGTGACAGTCGATGTAAAAAGTGGCAGCAGCTGTGCTGTTTTTCCTCTTCTTCTCTCAATGGGAATCAAACTGACATCCATTTCAAGATCTGAGGGTATGCTACCAGCTCACCTTGTGACTTGTGTGTTGAGCTTGTAGTCACAATATGGAAATTATGGAAGATGAGCCTCTGTTCAGCAATTAACCGTGAGGCTCTTTCTGTTCTACTTTAAGAGTTATGCTGAAATCGATACTCTCAACTTATTTCTAAGGAATATGCAGTCACACAACCATCTCCTGCTTTCTGGCTTTTATTAAAATGCAAATAGTCTTAACTTCAAAGTAACATAATTGAATCCTGAAAGGGGTTATTACTCTGATGCTTTGCTACTTCTTTGGTATTTTTGTTTTACCTTCCAGCCTGGCTGGCTTTTCTGACCATCTTGCTCTCTACATTGGTGAAAACCCCTCCTGGCGAGGTGTGGTCCCAGGCTAGTGGAAAGTCTGGTGTTTGCAGTGCCTGGCTCAGCTCTGGGATGTGCAGGCACACATGCACCCCACAAGCCCAGTAGTGTTAGCACATAAAAGTGCATGTCAAATGCACATTTGTGTGGGTGAAGAGCATTAATTATTTTGGCAATTAATAGATTTCTCTTCATTTACCTGTATTTACTTAAGTGAAATGGAGTCGGTGCTTCTCTCTGTATTTGTTCTTCACGCATCTGCTCTTTTTAGTTTAAAAAGAATGTCATGAAACTTAAGTAGGCCGCCTTCCCTCACAACATCCAGTAGCAGAACGTGTTGGGCGTGCGCCATGTGTTCCCAGAGAACCGGAACGTGATGTCAGGTAGGTCTCCATTTTAATGTGAGGAGGAAGTAAGTTCCTTAGAGCAGCTTTTTGTAGGAACTGGTACCTGATTGAAACCTCGCCATCCATCAAAGACCGGGAGCACAGCTCTGTGCTGATGCCCTGACAGTGGCCGACAGGTGGAGCTTGAGGTTGGAACTGCATGCTCCTGAAGACCAAAAGGGACTTTTGGGTTTTACTCCCACAAGGCACCAGAGAGCTGCTAAAGCTCAGCTGTGCATCCTCTTTCAGCTGGAATGCTGGAGGGTGGGAGAATTAGAACATACATTTCCTCAGCGCTCGCTGGATCATGTCATCTTAGGTTCGCTTTTCCAAATGTATCTCAATTCAGACAAGTGAACGCTATCTGCCCCGTCTTTCAACCTGTCCCATATATCTGGAGGATTCTCCAGTTTGTCGACTGTGTGCCACAGCTGAGGGGCTTTGATGTTCCACTGACTCCACCCCTTCTTTTGATTACATGTTTCTGCTAAAGACATCTTTTTCCAGTGTTTATAGGGGGCATGAATAAGTTGCTCAGTCCCCTGTAGTTTTTTGTAATTTGTGGTTTCTCTCATCTTGTATTAAGCATAACATGGAAAGGGGCCTGATCAGAAGGCATATGTCCCAGGATATCAAACTAATGTGAGGTGGCTGGAAACCTCTGGTGTGTGACTTGGAGTAGGCCTGGAGACATGCTTTGTCCTGTGTGTCCAGGAAAACACCATTGGCCCTGACTGGCCGAGGCCAACTGCTGGTAGTGTGCTTTCCTGTCAGGTCACCCCTCCTAGAGCTGTAGGTACACCCCCTGGCCCTCTCAGAGTGCTGGGGCTGGCCAGGTGTTCTGCAGGTGCAGGGTAGCCATCCTGGGCCTGACGGTCTATTAGGCCTTGCGTGGCCCTCAGAAGGCCTGTCCCTTCAGGACCAGAGTGGACTTGGCCTCTGGGGAGACGAGGCGGGCCCTGCAGCGCTGTTTTTAAAATGTGCCTCTCAGGTATGTTCTCATTTAAATAAGTTGTTGTTCAAAGGTGTTTCCATTGACACAAGCCGCAGGGTGAAATTGAGAGATGTTTTCCTCTGTCGTTTGGGAGGGCCAGTGAAAGATGGCGATGTTCACCTTCACCTTAGGTGCCCAGTGGGACTAGTCAGAAGAACTGATGTTCTCTCAGCATATCGCTGCTCTGTAGGTCACTCTTGAGGCCCAGGTTTGGCACATTTCAGAGGCTAGTTATTTATAACTAGTAAATGATAGTTAGGAATAAATGCACATTCACTGAAGCGGGTCAGTAAATACACAACTGAATAAAGTTAGGGCAGGGTGATCTGTAGTTATTCCCACTTCCGTGCCTTATTGCTGATTTTGTAGGATGTGCTGCCCTGAAAGGTTCCCCGTAGGTCTTTACTGAGTGGGGGTGTGTGTGTGCTTGTGTGTGTAATGGGGATAAGGGTTTTCTAATATTGGGCCAAGTGCTAGAACACTTGAGTTCATTTTAGAATGGCTATTTTTAGGGTACCCATGTAACTTCCAATGAGATTGGAAACAGTGCAGCTGGAGGCACACCTGACGTGGTTGACTTCAGCCAACACAGATAGCTAAGAATAGCCCCACGACTGGGTGCTGTTAGTCTCAGAGGCAGTGTTTTCCTGCTGGGGTCATGGAGGCCAGTGGTTGGCACAGTTGAGGTGCCAGCCTAGTGTGTCCTCATTTCACCTCTTCTTTTGATACCTTTGTTCTTCCAATGCTAGTCTCTCCTCCCGCCTGTCAGTTCAGGTGCTCATACCCTCCAAGTGCCCAGTGTGTGTCTCCATTCTCATCTTTTGTTCCTGCAGCAGCTCACATGGTGGCTCCTTCCCTCCTGCAGAACCTCTTCGTCCAGTTTTCCTCTCCTTCCACCCCATCGTGTTCCTTTAGCTCGACTTTCTTCCATAGGTGCTATGATAAACCAGGAGAATTGATGGGCTTATGTGTGTGTGGTCCTCTCCCCACTGGTCAGTGATTCTTCATATTAAAAGAGATTTACTGGGGCTTCCCTGGTGGCGCAGTGGTTGAGAGTCCACCTGCCGATGCAGGGGACGCGGGTTCGTGCCCCGGTCCGGGAAGATCCCACATGCCGCGGAGCGGCTGGGCCCGTGAGCCTGCGCGTCCGGAGCCTGTGCTCCGCAACGGGAGAGGCCACAACTGTTGTGAGAGGCCCGTGTACCGCAAAAAAAAAAAAAAAAAAAAAAGAGATTTACTGAAGGTACAATTCCATAACTTAAAGTGCCCTCCTTCTTGAAAATGAAATATTAGGTTAATTATATGACACTATAATAATAAATTTAACCTAGTTAATATGCCTTTCACCAAAAATATCACATGGGAAATTTTTGACATTTAAAAACATGAGCTTTACATTGAGTCTTTGGCAAGATGCAGCAAATCACAATACTGTTTTTTTTGTATTTATTTTGTGACATTTCAGAAATGGGAATATCGTGTAGCCAGAAGTTAAATGCCCAGAATCCCATGTGTGAGCAATTAAATGTAGTGTACTGTAAATAGAAATTTATAATATCAGATTACATTATGTGCTTAACCAAATGGAGACTTTAAATTTTTGTGTGCTGTTCTCTGCCCCTGTTTTGCTGTCAGCTGTATCAGGGTAGTGAAGCCATCAAAAATGAGAGAATTGCTTTCTGAATGACATGTTGAGGCCATGTCCCCACTTTGTCCTCTATTAGAAGTTTGGTTTTGAGTCCTGACGTTCGTGTTACTTTGTTCTCAGGGTACATATTTGAAAGCTATATTTTTCAGATATATGTGAAACATAATCAGTATTCTTTTTTTTTTTGCGGTACGCGGGCCTCTCACTGTTGTGGCCTCTCCCGTTGCGGAGCACAGGCTCCGGATGCGCAGGCTCAGAGGCCATGGCTCACGGGCGCAGCTGCTCTGCGGCATGTGGGATCTTCACGGACCGGGGCACGAACCCGTGTCCCCTGCATCGGCAGGCGGACTCCCAACCACTGAGCCACCAGGGAAGCCCCCATAATCAGTATTCTTATTTCATGCTGAAAGCCAAGATGTAAGCAGCAATTATTTTAACTTTATTCTTAACTATACTTTTGGATAATAGCTTAGACAGGTGTCTTCATAAAGGGGATCCTTGACAAAGGAAAATAGATTTAGATATGCACTAAAACATACCTTTTCCCTCCATTTTCTCCTTCCTTACAATAGGTAGATTTGATAGAATAGCATCAGGGTATCAAAGGACAAAACTGGTAAATGCAAATTGAGTTCTGACACAGATCATAGAGATGAGAGAATTTGAGACCATGCTCCTCATAACTTGGGAATTGTAAATGGGGTGGAAATGGCATGAGGAGCGAGGTTGAAACAGTTTGAAAGTAAAGGTGAGCTAGTCTTGAAAGTCTACGTGGGTATTAATAATTTTGTCCTTAAGCCACACACTGGGGGCCTGTGAGCCCTCCTTTGGCTCATCAGTTTTTATGAGCCAAGGGCTAAAGGCGCTTGTTTGGAAGATGTAAATATCCTCGTGTTTTTAATGGAGAAATGTTGGAACAATCATGCTTTCAGTTCTGATCAGCTGACTGTCTTTGATTTGACATGGGCCACACAGATAAAGCAGATACTGTTTCAGTGTTGTCATATGGACCTCTGGAAAGAGGAGCTTGACAACTAGGCCTTGCTGTGATTCTCTCCAATGGCTGGATTGGATTGATTGATACAATTTGGTTTTGTTATTATGAACCTGGGATTGAAGTGGGAAGACATCCTATACTAACAGAGCATTTCATTTAATAACTTGGAAGGAAAACATTTTTAACAGTAATCACATACCAATTTTCTCCTGAAACTGGACATTAATTGTTGGCATATTTGAAAAATCTGCTCCTGTTCAACATCCCATAGGGACAGTCATTAACCAGAGATAGCAGTGTGACTCAAGTTGAGGACCAGTTGGAATATCTTGAATATCTAAGCAGTAGTAAAACTCTAAGGAATTTCCTTTGTATTGGTGATTTGCGGGTATTTTTTATAGGAATTCCTTTGACACCAGATTCAGGTAATATTTTTTAAAGCAATTGCTTGTGACATAGCTTGTCTGTCAGTAAAAGCAGGCACCCACCCCCTCTTAATTCATTCTCCCAGACGTGCCTCCTACGTTGTGCTTTCAGATGCTTCACCTAGAAAATGAGCATGAGAGTTCTGATTGTAGACCTCAAGGAGAGGCTCCCGTGACACTGGTCGCACTGAGTTTTCTTGAATACAAAGGGTTATACAAATATTTGTGTTTTAAATCTTCCTAGATGTTTTCTGTCTAGTGATTGAGATGTCTTTAAGAATTTCTGCTGTGTTTAAGGGTTCCTTTATGAGGATGTACATATGTATGATCCTGTGTGAGCACATCTCTCTAAGCCTAAGGTTGAGCCCAGTTGCAATCTTCCAGTGACCTTGCTTGCTTTTTCAAGATCTTACCACTGATTTCTCAAGACACTTTAAAGTATTTAGCTATTTGAAAATATGGAAATAAAATCTTTTGATTTTATTTTTGAAGTCGGTCCTACTTTCTTTTAATCTTTGCCTATGGAAAGAAAATTCTAAGTTTTAGATAAATTCCTTAGAGTAGCAACCCTTAAAATGACAAGAATCATAATGGAAGGTGGGGGAAGGTCTTTCATCCCTTATAAAGGTGTTTAATCTTTTTTTAAAAAAGCTTTCCTTACTCCTTAATTATCTTAAATATTGGCCATAAAATAAAATATGTATTTACTTGCTCTTAAAAAACAAAAATCTGGCATTGCATTCCTTTCAGCAGATGTCAGAATGGTAGGGAATTTTTTTTCATTGTGGGGAAAACATTGTATTTTGTTCCAAATGTCACCAGGCATGATATAACTGAGATGGAAGAAAGCTGTCGCCATGAGTTCCACATGTGACCTCGAGTTGCTAGGCTTGAAGTCAGCCTGGTGGAGGTCTGGGTTTTGGAGCCCTGTGATCTTGTTCTTCCAGCCTGACCACAAGCTTGTCCTAGCAGTCAGTGCCCCGAGTGTCTTCTCTTGCCCGTTCAACTGTTAGGGGATCAGATGCTCACTGCGATTTGGCAAGATAGGCGTTCTCAGTGTGCCACTTGCAGAAAGTGGTGACATATGTTAGACTTTTCATTCGAAGCAGATACGCTTCTTTTTAGTTTGAACATCATCACCGAAGTATGAGGTGTCTTCAGCCTAAGAGTGGGCATGAAAACTGTAGGAGAACACGTAGAGGCTTCTGAAGTTTTTTACCGAAAAGACCTCAGAGCACGTTGTTGGTAGTTTAGTTATAGGTGACTGTTTTATGAAGTTTCAGGAGTAACATATTTTTTGTCCACCTTTTAGCCTTTATTGTGACTTAAAGAGGGGAAATTTTTCTTTAACAACCTTTAACCATTTTAAGAATTATTTGTTTATTTTAACCAGAAGTCATTCTTTGTTATTTTAACCAGAAAGCTGATTAGAGCTCGCTGATAGAAAATCATGGTCTGTACAAATAACCATGAAAAATATCTTTGTCCTTGGCACCTAAAGTCGTTGTCAGAGTATTGCCTCATTTGATTATAAAGGGTGTGTAGGGTTTTATTGTTTGAGATAATGATATAAAAAATGCAGTGTCTTGGGCACCAGAGCTTGATGAATTCAGGTGTTTTACCAAGTAGTTTAACTTGCAATTTTCCCCTGGTATAGTCACATTTCTTTTCCACTCCTAATTTTGTGGAGTGAATAAAGCATAACCTTTGTTTTAGGCACAGTTTCTTCTAAGAGGTTGCTGGAGGACTGAGGAAAGACCGTTTCAGGAGTAGTTAACTATCCAGTTTGCTAAACTAAAAAGGAAACTTCACAAGCTCTATTCATTCCTCTTCAGCTGAAAGCCGAGTGCTTTTAGGCACTCTTGGAGAAGGGAAGTGATCAGTCCTGAAAACTATGGCAACATTATAAGTGATTTATTTAAATAGTGTAGCCTAGTACCTGGCAGGACAAGCTAAGAAATTCCTAAGGGTTAATATGTGGCTTCACTTTCGGATATACGGTGATCCTGACTGGCTTTCTGACTGAGCCCCCATTTACAAAATGTGACCGTGAGCGTGATGACATGGTGGGGAACGTTGGCACCTCAGACCTGTGCGAAATACATGGCACGCTCCTTGGATGAAGGTTTCTCAGTGTGGGAGATGCTTTTAGAGTGAGAAAGCTTCCATCTATCCATCCACGCTGCATGCAAAGCAAGTTCTATGTCACTTGGGCTTGTATCTCCCAAATCTGAAGCTACACACACTGTCCTGTTACAGGAGGAGGGACACAAGTTTCTTGAAGAATAAAGTGCATTCAAGCAGGACAAAAAACCACACTGATTTCTCTCCCATTTTATCCATGGCGATGGTATAACTAAACCAGACTCTCTGGCAAACTAGATACCATCAAGCTTGAATGACAGGCTAGATAGGAATGAGCCCACCCTGGAGTGCAGTTGGGGAAACATACTATTTCCAGCAGCTTCCATCTAGCATGCATCAGGCTGTGAATGCTTCTGTGCTTTGGTTTCCAGGTAACTTGCACAAATTTTAAATCTGAATATAAACATATACCCCTCCCCCCAAAATTAAAAAAACAAATAAAATTAATAGAAAGCTTAATGATATAACCTCTGTTTGCCACAGCCCTCAGTAACTACAGCAAACAAATCCAGGCAACTACCTGACTATTTAAAGATTCTGGTGGTTAAACCTAGAAAATGAAGACAAAGCAGCTTAAATAACTCCGTTTGTTGTGAAATGCTGACTCTTTTTACAGTACAGGCAAATCATGGGTACTCTACCTCCAGCGTCCCCTGCAAGAGAAGAGATTTCTTTTCCTGTACTTTTAATTAGTCCTGCATTAAAATTCTTAGAAGTTGTAGATCTTGTTATTGTCAGCAGAGCGCTCAGTGCATGAAGGGGTACTAGATGAATACTGGCTTTGTTGGTCTCCGCCAGTCATTTTTTCCTATAGAAGCTCTTTGGACTCAAATATTTAAGTGTCCAAGTTCTGGGTGGGCAGGCGCTCATCAGTGACTCCCCTGCCACAAGAAGGGAGATGATAGGAGCGGTCCCACCATCAGGGTGGCTTAATATTGCTATTGGAGATTTGGACTTGAAGGTAACCTTGGTGAGTTCGAGTTTATAAACGAGGTGGATTGAATATGGTTGCCTGTAAATTTGGCAGTCTAAGTGATCTTGTTAAACTAGGCACTGTTTAGATTCACGTGGAAAACTGACCAGCTCTAGGTTTGAAAAAACGGTTAGTGTGGTCCGGCGGATGGACAGAAGTCAAATGGAACACCTGTGGGTATGTGTTCAATGCCTTTAAATATTGAGTAATGTGATGGCAGGAAGGGTTAGGAGGGGATCAGCCAGGCCACTTTATATGCTTTTGGAGTCTGCATCTTGAACAATGTGGATCAGTTGAGACAGGTCCAAATTAAAAAACATATATATATTATGGGGATAAAAAATAAGACCTATGAGATAAGATTTTAAAAATTGGATCTGTTCCATCTAGTAATAACAATGTTCAGGGCTCTGGGGATGAGCTGGCACCAGGGTCCTAACCTTTGTGCCGCAGACAAGTCATTGGGTGCCTCTGGGCTTAAAACTCTCATGTAATGAGGGAGCCAGACACCCTGCCATCTTTACCTTTATTCTGGTATTCAAAGGAGGTGATCGCAAGCTATTCTTTATTTTCATAGCACAAAAATTAAGTGACCTAAATTACATTGGCAGGGTTTAAGAATGATATTTTTGTGAATAATAAGTCAATAATATACTGTGCTACGAATAGAAACAATGAACAAATTCATGTATTTTTACATGGTTATCCTCAATGCTAATTTTTCATGGCTTCACCAAAAACAGGATCGCAGTTTTAAGCAAGTCCTATCTTACCAGCAAAACAACAACATTTTACTTAAGAAATACTTCTCTCAAAAGCTTTAGGGCAAGCTGTACAAACAAACAGCTTATGAGTTTGCTAATTTGTTTATCCCTGCTATGGGCATCATGCTTTTTTATTTATTCAGTCGTTCATTCATTTCTTATGTTACTGATTTTAAGAAATCTTTTCAATAGCCACTGACATTATCGTCAAGAGCAATGATTTGTGATGGCAGACTAAATAAGATTGCTGACATTTTTTTATTCTTCAGATTTTGTAAAAACAGTTTTCAGGATGTTAATTTTTTATAGTTATTGCATGATTGATAATTTCCTTTTCCCACAGAACTAAAGCATGTTAGAGATGCTATTTTAGTTTAATTTAATTCTGGGAATATAATAAGAATAGCATTAGGGGCATGTAAGAGGAACTAGAAGAGGAGAGCATAGGACCTCAGTAGGGGAGAGAGGAGCACAGGGTCAGGAGACTTTGAGGAGACAGCTTCACCAGAGGGTTCTGCTTCCCCAAGCCCCTTCCCACAGGCTTGCACCTACATTGATAGGAACGTACGAAATCAAACAGCCATTACTTTCCTGTGCTTTGTAAAATTTAATGCCCAAGCCTTTTTATTCTGCATTTTATTTTCCCCCTTTAGAATTATATAGCTACCAGGAATGGTTTTCCGAGAACTAGAGAACAAGGAGGGCTGTATATCATGATGTGCAATTCTGCTAATAAAATTGGCGATCAAATACAAAGCCAAGTTTAGCCTTTAGCCTTAGACCATTGTAAAGCCACATGATAAGCACCTTTTTCCAAAGGAAAAAGGGCAGAGGCCCAGGCCCAGGTGTGTTTCATCTTGGGTTACTTACCCATTGCCTGAAGCGGCACGTTTTCCAGTTCTTCCCCAGATCCTGTCTCCATCCCTGAGATTAAATGGGAGAGCAGGGAGGTGTCTTCTTCCCGCTCCTCTCCTTCACTTACTTCTGACCACGTGCTCCAGGAGCCGCCTGTTGGTGCTGCAGGCTATATCATCCTCTCCTGCTTGCATGTTCATGGAGGTGGAAGCCATGCACAATAGAACCCCCTGCAGCTCAGCCTCCTTCTCTTGCAGGGGTTCAGGGACTTAATTGTGAGTGATCCCATCTCCTCATGCCATTTCGGCTCCATGGACAGTAATGCCAAATGAGAGCCAAAGATATAAAAAAACATATCTAAGTGAGGAATGATCGGAAAAAATGGCTTTTCTAATGTAAGACATGGTAAAGAATTGTACTTCATTCCTCAGTGAAGAGTTTATCTGGAAAGATATGGCTGTTTGTTTCCCTTTGGAAAATATAACTGTGAACTCTGTAAAACATAATCAGGCAGTTCCCTGGCAAAGTCTCTACACAATGAAAAAAGAAGATAATGGTGTTGATCTTGTGGACATGTGGGTTGTTCCAGCCTCTTACCCGTTCCTTTTACTACATAGACACTTTGTCAAACTTCTCAGACCAAAAGGTCCTGTGCCATTCAGACTTAGCCAGGTTTAACCTATGTGAATGAAACACTTGGGGGCAAAGGAAGACCCTACCCTGTTAACAGCAGTAACATGCCCTCTGAACATTGTAGGAAATGGCCTCATGGAAGGATTGATTCATGCTGGAAAAATAGAAAATAAGGGAAACTATTCAGAAATAAGACTGTCTTTTAAACCAGTTATGTAATAATGTAAGATCTGATATAGCCAGATTGTAATTGCAGTGCTGTGTGTTCAGAGTCCATGTGTATGTGTGTGTGGGTCTGTGTTTGGGGGAAGGAGGAATGACACTTTAAAAATTACATTAAACTGGGCTGTGATCTCACCATATGTGATGAATTGAACACAACTCTTCTGCATTTAATGAAGACTTTAGCCTTTAGGGGTAAATAAAACATCCCTAAACAGGGATGGCCTGAATATTTTTTACTGGCTGTAATAATTAAAGCCATGAAAAAGGTGGTAGGGTTATGTTACTTATTAACTTGAATCGCTCTTAGATTTGATCAAGACGTGGTTGCTTATGGCGTTTTGTTTCATGTTTGTCCTTTGTTTCATTGACATGCTCTGCCCAGTCCTCTGTGGCACTATAAGAGCAGCCAGGCAGTTAGGAACCAGACCCAAAAGGGCTTTTAGACCCCTATCCAGCTTTCTTCTCAAACCTCTCCAGCAACCCCAGCAAACTTTTCAACCCCTAGAAATGAACCTGAAATCCCCCCATAAAGGTGTGTACTTGGAGGGAGGTGAGAAGAGGGACCTCGAAGAAATCTCCTTTTAGAAGGAAAAGATTAGAGTTCAGGTGTAGTGAAGAGATTTTTTTTTACAATAAATTTATTTATCTATTTATTGGCTGCATTGGGTCTTCGTTGCTGTGCACGGGCTTTCTCTGGTTGCGGTGAGCGGGAGCTACTCTTCATTGTGGTGCACGGGCTTCTCAGTGCGGTGGCTTCTCTGGTTGCGGAGCACGGGCTCTAGGCGTGCGGGCTTCAGTAGTTGTGGTGCGTGGGTTCAGTAGTTGTGGCTCACAGGCTCTGGAGTGCAGGCTCAGTAGTTGTGGCACACGGGCTTAGTTGCTCCACGGCATGTGGGAGCTTCCCGGACCAGGGCTCGAACCCATGTCCCCAGCATTGGCAGGCGGATTGTTAACCACTGCGCCACCACGGAAGCCCTAGCTAAGAGATTTTAAAGAATGCTTTTATTTTCCTCACATGTTGAGCCAAACATTAAGAAGCGGTGAGGTTGATTATGAGAGGAACTTGGAACCCAGATGTATTAGTGTCCTATTTCTGCTGTAACAAATCCAGTGACTTCAAACAACACAGATTTATTATCATATGGTATCTGGAGGTCAGACGTCCAAAATCACCTTCACTCGGCTAATGTCAGGATGTCAGCAGGCCTTTGTTTCTTTCTGGAGGTGGTAGGAGAAAATCCATGTCCTTGCCTTTTCACCTTTCAGAGGTCCCTGCATTCCTTGGCGCATGACCCCTTCCTCCATCTTCAAAACCAGCAAGGTTAGGCTGAGTCCTTCTCATGCTGCTGCCTCTCTGGTTTCTCTCTTTCCTGCCTTCCTTCCTCACTTACAAGGATCTTGTGGTTGTATTGGGCCCTCCTGGATCATCCAGGATCATCTCCCCATCTTTAGGTCAGTTGATTGACAACCTTAATTCCCCTTTGCCATGTAACCGAGCATAGTCGTAGGTTCCAGGGATTAGGACGTGGCTGTTATCCTGCTCACCACACCAGAGAATGTTGATAATGTAAAGGGTAAGTGAATTGGGGAGTTCAGAGGGTTGGATAGAAGACAAATACAGGGTGTGGTATTAGAAATGGGTTTTTACAGCTTCTTTTACTACAGTTTCTCATAGCTACCATCAGGAAAAATACATATATTGATATATGTATATTTACACACACATATGCGCTATAACAGTGGAAAAAGTCATTCATATTTTTAGCTTAAGTTGGATCTTACTGTTATATCCAATGTCAACTGCTGAATTTTAAGTGTGACATCCAAATAATTTATAATTTTAGTTTGGGGGAAATTGGCATTTCTCTATTCAAAAGAATGATCCAATTATTATAGTTTTATTAACTTTAGAATTAGTCATGTTTTGTCTTGTGAACATTTTTGTGCTGTAATTTGTTTTTATTAACACAACTGCATAGGAGAACCTCCAATAAAAATGATACTCTATTTTAAACACTATAAAATTCTTTTCGGTGTGCACATCTGTAAAAATTTTATGTAGTTT
Organism: Globicephala melas; assembly: GCF_963455315.2. NCBI lineage: Eukaryota > Metazoa > Chordata > Mammalia > Artiodactyla > Delphinidae > Globicephala > Globicephala melas. Next base: position 86,197,267 of record NC_083319.1, read on the forward strand.
TAACCGCTCTTGTACATGTTCTTGTGTGTTAAGTGGCTAGACTTTTCTGGTTCCTTTTCCCCAGTCATTTAAGGTTTTGGGTACTGTGTTGCCCGTCCTGCCCCCCTCAAGGTCATGGCAAAGTCAGCTGAGATAATAGATTTGTTAAGTTCCCTGGGAGAAAAGCGCCACATGCATTTGCATAAAGCAGAGCTGCAGTGGTTAAGCTGTCAACAGCTTCCTAGTAGAAAATGTCCCTGAAATAGATATGACATTTACCTGTAATGGCTTTCTTTGCCTGTGAAATTAATAGTGTAAGGCTTTTAAAAAAGTTATTATCTTAAAATTTTTCTAAGGTTGAACCTATTTTAACAAATTTTCATCATTTAGTTGCTAAAAATTAGTGCTAATGGGCACAAGATCGAAACTTTGATCTTGCTACAGACGGTTACGTTAATACAAAATTGACTGTGGTGGGTCCTGGCAGGTGGGGAGATTCAGAGAAGACATCCCAGGCCTGCAAGGAGCTCAGAAATTTGAGCATATGCACAGTAGCACTCTAATGATTCTGTTACATGGCGGAATAGAACTGCCTACGTGGGAATGAATGAGAGAACAAAACCCAGAAAGCAAAAATTGTTTCTGGAAGGGTTCTTGAAAAAGGTAGCCCTTGGAAAGTGATTCACAGAGAGGGAGAGCAAGAGAAGTCCAGGCATGGGGATATCAGTTCATATTGGGATTGAAACTGGAAATGAGCATATTGAACAACACACATGGGGGCATACATGTCATTGTTTTAGTCAGGACGGAAAGATGGGAAGGCCGGGGTCAGAGCTGTGCCTTAGTGACACTCGCCCGGCTTGGCAGTGGTGGGCAAAATGGGTTTAATAATCCAGGTTTTTGCAGCAGGGCAGGTCTGATTCACTAAAGGGGGGCGCTGGAAATCAGGGATGAGAAAGGAGTTTTTTGGGCAACTGGTTTACATTTGCTGGTTATTTTGGTAGGGTCACCGGTTGTATTCCTCACCCTCTGCTGCTTGTCTGCACAGTTGGTCTTTTAAGGAACTTTGAGGAGGAGGGTGGGCCATTGTTAATTCACGCCCAGGAGCGAGCAAAGTGGGCGCCAAGAGTGTTTCCTGATTTCCTGACAACTCTCAAGAGTTGGGTCGAGTTTTTAATGGATGAGAGAAGGAAAGTCGCGAAGCTTGTGCCCAAGGTCACTAGGTGAGTAGCCCGGCAGGATTAGACCCGGGTTGTAGGTGACTCGTCAGCGGAAAGGTGCTCCTAGTGCCTACTATTTATGTGTTCGGAGGAAAGGACGCTAGTGTTTAATTAGGGGTAGTTTCATTCCCCTGCAGCAGGCAGGGCCCGCATCGGGCCACGCAGTGCGTGGTGCAGGGAGGGGGGCCGCAGCTTGGGGGGGGGGCGGGGGCAGGGCCAGGGCCAGGATGCCGCTCCGTGGGTGGCCTTGCGTCCCTGCCCCACCCCCTTCCGTCTCGCGCCGACGGTGCCTCCGCACGCGCGGTGGGCTGACACGCAGACTATGAGGCCGCCCTGGGCAGTGGTGTGGGCGGCAGACTTTAGCTGGGGCCTCGCGGTCGGTGTCGGGTGAGGGTCCAGGGCATGGAGGAAGAACCGCTTGCTTTGTTTAGGTTTAGCACACCTAAACCCTTGTTGTTTAGGTGTGCTCCCGGCTTTGGAGCCCGGCTTTTGGGCTGGATTCACATGAGATCCCCTAAACCGCCCCTCCCCCCATCTTCCCTGCGGAGACCGACTGCGCCTTCCTGGTGGACGCTGGTGGCTCGGTCCTCTGGCGAAGAGCTAAGGGTTTCTGTCCGCAATGAGGGATCCCGCGTGTTCACCAGGACCTCGGCTGTGGAACCAAGAGAGTTGCTCAGATCGATTGCTGCACCACAGCCGCAGCTCCACTAAGAGCTGGGCACTGTAATTTTGGTCTCTTCCATTCATAATTCCATTGTCCTCGTGCTTCTAATTTGGGTCATTCTTTGCTTTGAGAGACGAACGTGCTCCGGGGACAGATGTCAGCCCCCGTAATTAAACTTAGATGAAGTTAGTCGAGAGCGGGGAGCTCGATGTGCAGCGATTTAGGACAGCATTGCCCAGCGGGCCCGGCAGAGTTGGTAGTGCAGTTTGGGGACTTGCTTTGGAAAGGAGTCACCCACCCCCGCTTTGAAGGGCGGGGGGAGCTGGGTGATGCACAGGTGGCTCCAAGCACTGTTGGCCAGCAAACGACTGTGCTCTGCTTAGAAAAAAGAGGGTAAAACGTTTCGGAGATAGGGTTTCTTTCAAAAACAATAATAATTTTATGGGATAGGGCTACTGATTTGACTTGCAAAATGGGAAATGGTAATTATAGAAAGAGCTTGAACAAATAGTATTGGAGTCAGTGAGAAATGAAGTCTGTGGTGATGATGAGAACTCTATCTTAGGTGGAGATACTCTCCGGACAGTATGTGGTATGTGGTTTTTATCTTAAGTCTTGCTTTACCTTTCAATTTAAAGCAGAATTCCAGATTTGATCAACAGCTTAATCAGCAACAGCTTTTTGCGTTTAATAGTAAATTCTAAAATAATTTTGTCAGGCTGATAGCAGCATGGTGCTTGGCCGTTAGATGTTTACTTTTACAAGAACATTTTGGTATATTTTGTAAAATTTTTGTATTCTTGTCTCTCACTGAAGAATATTTGTTAATTATCTGAAGGTAGATATCATGCATTTTTCAAACTGAAAAAATTCATTAAAAAATTTGAAATGTTCTGATACATTTGAAAATATGCATAAACCTTATTAATGTTCTTAACATTTAAAGCGTGGTGTCCTGTCTTGCACACGAGATAAACTTAGCGAAGAGAACTTTTAAATCTATTTAATTTAAAGATTTAGATCTTGACTCATTGGGGAATCTTGGAAAAATAAGTTTGGGGGAATATTACATTTTCCTTGCAGGCGCTTTCTACCTATGTCCTCAGTTGCTCATCATGTTTATTTCACCTGCAGAACAAGTGTTTGGGAGTCCTTTTAAAGTTTTTATTTCCCAGACACCTGGTTTTCTTAGTTTAAGCATTGAAGAATGTCATCTTACTTTCAGGACATTAAAGTTTTAGGTGAGGTAGACACATTAGCATTTAAAAGTGTTTGCATTTGGTTTTGTTTCTTATTTTCTACTTGTTTTAACTTGAAATTAGTTGCTTTTCTTCTTAAAAGATATTAACTTTCAAAGTGGTTACTGCAGTGAAACGTTACATTGTGTTCAGATATCTGTCATATTAATATTTAGAGAGGCAAATTTAACTGCTAAACAAAAATAGCATTTTGTAGTAAAATAAGGTACTAAATTAATTTTTCATAATGTGGCAGTTAAGATTTCCTTCATTTAAAAATGGAGAAATTTTAGAGCATATCTAGTAAATGCATGGAGTGGGACTGAAAACTATAGTTACCTGAAATTTTGAAAAAAAATGAAAATGTTTTTGAAATATATAGATTGAAAGGGGAAGACATATGAGTCATACAACCTGTTTCATGCAGCGTTTTTGTAGTGGTTGTTTTATTATTATTTCTACTCCAGTAGTTCATTGCCTATTTTTAAAAAATCTTTCACATGAACTTAATTTCTAAATTGTTCAGTAGTTCTAAAATGGATGCAGATTGCTCTAAAGATCAAACCAGTACTGGAAAAGAAAGTACAGAAAGGCTTTTTTGTTTTTGGTGTTTGGTTTTGTTTTTCTAAGCACATATTTTATGGGTATAGTTTTCCTCATCCTGAAATATCTCCTGTACATCTCAAACTAGGCTGAAGAGATTAATACTCAGAACTGTGAATGGACGGTTAATAAATTTCTGGGGAAAATAGGCCTGATCACTTCCATCAGTACTAATTAAGAATTATGCAGATTGTTTACTAGAAAGATGCCCTGGGTAGTTTGTTTCCCTTTTATTCACATAATCTGTAAACAAAACAGCCCTCCCGCATCTTTGTACATCTTTTACGTTTCTACCAGGTGATCCAGGAACATTTGTGAATGTTCCGCAGGAGGGACGAAACTCATCAGTTCAATATTCATTTTTTGAAAACAGTGTTTTTTTTCTTTTTTTCTTTGTTGTAACGGGCATGGTCTGGTGTTTTTCCATTCAAATGGAAAGTGAAGTGGCCTGTACACTAGAGGTTAAATTTGTTTTAAGTACAGTGAGCAACGAGAGAAAGTCTTCACATTCTATAAATTAGAGGAAAAATTGCTACAGCTATGATTGCCTTTGTTCTCAAAGCCATTTGAATTGCAGGCTGTGTTGGGACTGGTTCGTACATTGTTTAACTGCTGAGACTAAAACTTCTAATTAGAGTAATTACTGGGTGGGAGCTGACTGGCGGGGGCGGGGTGGGGGCCAGGGGTGTGGCTGGGAAGGGGCGCCGCGCGGTGGGAACCCGGCCCGGCTGGCTGCGCGGGGCGGGGCGGGCAGGCGCGGCGGCGGCCTCTCCGGGGATTGGCCCGGGAGGAGGAGGCGGCGCGCGCGGCGGGCGCTGCAGATATCAGCCGGCGCCCGGGAAGGATCCGGGAGGACTCTAGGCTCTGGCCTGCGCCCCGACGGGAGCCGCAGTAAGTAAGCCGTTTTCTTCTTTCCAAGTCGGGCCCACCCGCCGCAGCCGGGCCCGTCTGACAGCTGCGGGGGCCCGGGGCCGTCAGCTGGTGTTCGTTAGGAGAATTAAGGTGGTTTCTTCTCCGTCTACCAAATCCCTTCTCATTTTCCTCCTTTTAAATAACCTCAGTCTTTCCAGCAAATGAGCTTTAGCAGGAAAGAAAGCCAAGTTTGGTTCACTCGTATTCGTTCTGCTTCATAATCCTGTCCTTATCTGCTTATAGCGAGCAGCCCATTCTGTGGAGTTTGCATTCCCACTACCATGGTGGTATCATTTGATGTGAATGGGAGTTCTCGTTGCCTTCAAAAATACTGTGGGGTGCTTCTGACGGGCTCTTGCCTTTGTTTTCACGCCGTTGTACTTGTAAACGTTTTAAACTTTGAGTGCATTCAAGGGCATGGGTGTCGGTATTGTAATTTTTTGTGTATTTTATTTACCAAGCCTTCCAGGAAGACACATCAGGTAAACAGATACATTCTGAAGTGCTCAAGAAAGCTTACTTGAAGGACAAATCCAGCAGGAAAAGAGTAACAAATTACTGCTTCAGACTAGAGCCTTCTTTAGAAATGTTCCGCAGGTTAACTTACTGTTCTCTTTCCTCTTTGTTAAGGGGTGTGTGCTAACTTAGAGGGGTTCTGGTCTTTGGTCTCAATTCCTAGAAAACATTCTTAGATGGAAACGTAGACCAGGTTTTAAACTTTGAGGAAAAGTTTGTGAGGGTTGCCCTGGAGGGAGCAGCCTGTTCATGTTTTATTTCTGTCTCAAAGGTGACTATTACTTGTAAAGTTCTGAGATGAGACACCCTACATTGTGAAGTCAGCAGAAAAGTGGTTCTCAACCTGTGAGGTTGCATTTAGTAAATCTAAAAATCTTTGTGTCTACTTTTCCTTTTGGTGGTGGTGGGGGGGGGCGGAAATCTGTGATCACTGGTTCTTCAGGTTGATTTGTTATAAGCAAGTCAAGCTTCACTTCGGAATAGAATGTGTAGATTATAATTGGTATGTTGTAACTTCGATAAAAGCACAGTTGCAGAAATTCTGTTAAAAATGTGGAGAGTAAACATTTTTTAAAGTTTCTCTTTTTTTAGTTTTAATTATATAAGAAAAATTTCTTAAAACCTACACAAAGAAAACTGATTGCTCCCTTTTTTATTTTTAACATGAATTCTAAGTTAATTCATAAAACAGATAAGCTTGGATACTCAGGGGAGGGAAAGTTTGGTTTTTCGCAGACTGACTGTTTTTCATTAAAATTGAATAAGCAATTCAAAAACTGAGAAGTGTCTTAACATTTCCTGTAATTTCCAAAAGTTCTGTGCTATTAAAATGTATTACGCTGATAAGATAATACCGAATTTTTCTTATATAAGCATGTTATATATACATGAAGGCAGATATAAACAGAATAGAAATGCTAAAACTTAACCACAATTTGTATGACATTTCTTTAGGAGTCTATTAGGAATAACTTGCAATACTTGAGATTTTAGATTGTTACCAGAAAATGTATCTTAGGTTTAATCAGCTTTATGCCAACCAACACCTATGAAAAGGTTTTGGTAGGTCTCAGACCTACTAGGATTTTAGGTATGTATCTATTTTTCATCTTTGAAGACTTACTTCTGTTGATTGACTTTGAAGTATTTGAATTCACATGAGAGGATTTTTCTATGGCAGCAAACAAGGCCGAATTTCAGATTTCCTGCTCCTGTACCAGCTTCCAGCTGCTCCAGGCCATGAGTCCAAGCTGGAGCTCACAGTAGACTTAAGATTTTAATGTCTGAATTCTGATAGCTGTAAAGAGTGTGTTTAGCTTTAAAAGAACATTTTTATAACACTATTCCAGTCTCTTGTTTAGTTGGGAATAGTTCTTATCGTGATGGAAAGTACATTAATTTATGAATTTTTCAGCCCTTAGTACGTAGCCTGCAACTTTGGGGTAAACAAACCTGGCACCATTCATGTGCATGTAGTTTATTGTTCTGTTTCCCATTCACCTGTTTGTTTCACTTTCTCACATGATGTGCATCTGTAAGACAGCCATTTCTCTTCCATACAAAATGCTGACCCATTAAGAGCTTTTATTCCCTTCAGCTGCACTGGTATTGAGGTGGAGGAGAGAAAAGGAAGAGTTAAACATGAGGGAAACATTTCTTGAAAGTATGTGAAACTTGTTCTTTGCCTTTCTTTTTCCTGAAGCTCTTAAGTCCATGTTTTTTTCAATAATATGAATTTCCGTAAGTTTCTCAGTGACCCTTAAGAAGTTAATTCTTTGCTCTATTCCTCATAAAACTTTTCAGAGTTAATCCGGGATATAAAATGTCTGGACTAGAATCCAAAAGTGTACAGAATTTGAGTGAAATCTGACCCCTGTGCTTTATATACATTAAATCATTCTGTGAAAGAAAACTGAGACGTTGGATAGTAAATTGTGCGATACTCTCAACACATTTTTATTAAGTAAAAACAACCTTATTCCTTTATTCTTCCAGCAGTAATTCTTGTAGTTGGACTCCGACCCTCTTCCACCTCACCCCCCCCCCCAATTTTTCTTTAGTTGTGGTTGGCTATACATATCCCTAAGGATATGTTTCTTTGTCTACTTTATGACAGAAACCGCAACAAATTGTGGACGTGTGGCTAATATTTATGCGTAGTTTGGGTTTGGTAGAAAATGTAAGAAGAACAGTAGAAATTAAAATCTAATCAAAAAGGTGTTTATGTTGTTTTGACTATGAACCTATGAAGAAGAAAGGACAGGAACTAGGAGTAATGGAATGTTAGTATTTTACACCAGAATAAATACCCAAGAGTGAAATTTGCTTGTAAATTATGCTCTCTCCTTAAAAATTTGTTGAGTATATGTGTGTGTCCATTCCCAAGTCGTTTGTCTGAGCCAAGCGCCAGCGTGTGACTTCGTTTCTCCTTCCTTGTTTCTTGTCTTTTTCTCACCTTGCAACTCTTGTTAGTGTCATTATCTCTAAAATGCTTTTGTGGCTTACTTTTTTATAGATGTTAGTTTTGATAATTTTTAAAAATTAATCTAATAACAGGTTTTAACAAGGAGGCTGTGGAAAGCAAAGGGACAGGTCTTCGTAAGACATACTATTGAGTCATTGCATTTAGCGCAAAATGGATTGTTACAAACACTACAGTCTAGCTTATTCATTAGATTAGTTCTTTAAAAACATCGCAGAACCATCATTTTGTTGATTACAGTCGATTATAATTGAGGAGGCATTTCCGTTATTTTACCATTCGCTTTTAGAGTAAGAATCTATTATACAGAAGGTTTACAAAACTTTTAAAATTGATATATTTAAGTTGTGTATTTTTGGATTCGTTTTCGTTTAGAAGTGAGAATCACTTCTGGCTTGAATTTTCATGTGTCGCTATATAAATTTTCTTTCAGTATAGTTTTATTTAAATCACTGAATGGTTGCTTGACAGTTGTTCTTGCAGTCATTTTTCTGTATTACTCCATCTTACCGGATTGGACATTAAGTCCTTTATTTAAATTTGATAAACATTTGAGTATCTGGCATGAGGTAGGTGGCACATGAAATGATAGGGTTCCATCCCTTAGGGAGTTGCCTTAAAAAGGTACATTCTTTTTATAGAAGTTGAAATATGGTTTTATTTGAACTCAGTTATTCTTGTTTAAACTTAAAAGAGGAGGATCCTATTTTTGTCTGTAAAATTTTAAGGAGCTTAATTTCGGTAAATGCTTAGGTCCCGCCCCCCCCATTTGCTAATCACCTGTAATTTATAGAGGAAAACTGTTTTCATACTGAATATTCCTAAGAATTTTGTATTTGTGCATATGAACACCTTAATTTTGTGCATATTATCACTTTTTGCCAGGAACATAGGGCTAGCTATAGAAAATAAACTCAACTGAATGTTGCCCAGAAGAATCTAATGTTGATGCAGTTATTTTCTAGGAGTGTTAAATTTGTAACAAATAATCCCTCGCAGATGATCTGATTTTGATATATTGGGAGTAATAGCAGAAGTTGAAGAAAGATAGGAAAAAATTCTGGTTTGAATGAAATTACAGTTACTGGTTTTTCCCTTGGAAAAAACTCTGAAAATATTTGATGGTTCATTTATATTATAAATGACAACATAAAAATCTGAGCACGTGACTGATGCAGTGCTTCATGTATATTTGCAAAGCATTTGGAAAATTTTAAATTCTTTCAATGTTTCTTTTTTTTTATTCTTTATTTCTTATAAACCCTTATGCCGAAGGCTGACTTTCAACAGATCACAGTGAGGGAGCTGCTCTAAAATTCTTTCAGTATTCGCGCATTGCTCGCACAGAACTTATGTCTTATATTTAATGGTATTCATCTCTACGCAGAGAAGTATTGACATCAGAACTTTTGAGACCTATGTTACTTTGAAATACTGTTGTTATGACTAAGAATAGAGAGGCTCTGATAGATTTCTTGGTGCACACTCCTGCTAGGGGATCTGCTTCTAACTGCTTTATAGAAGCCCCTGGTTTCCAGGTTGCTAGCTCAGTATTTTGTTAGAGCATGTGCTTTAATCATTTATGCATTTCAGTGCTTAGATTGCAGTATTAAATTTCTTCATAAAGTGGATCTTCTCTTCTTTAAGTAAATTATTGGGAAATTTTTAACATGTTTTAAGAAAAATAGTTCAGCTTGATCTGGAGGCAGGAAAAAGAAAAAGGCCAGGCAGCTAGCTGCTCATGTAGGTTACTCAGAGAAAAGTTGATGTGAAGAGTTGCTTAATTCCTTTTTGTGTATCTTTAGAAAATTTTTCACGCAAATTCAGCCATAGTCTATGTTCTGTTCTTAACTTTTCCCCCCACTTAATAATATTTCTCTCCATCTCAGCATATTACAGAAACAGTTAACATCTCATTCTTTTTAATAGCTGTGTGATATTCTGTTGTGTGATGGTTATATACCATAGCCACGATTTTGACACACAGATTTTGACTGACAGTTTTCACGGTAAAGGTATATTCACATGGTGGACTTTTGGAGGTTCATAAATCAGTTGGTATGCAACCAGAATTTTGAATTAGAAAATATCACTTTACAACTTAGGAACTCAGATTCATAAAATGTATACTCTTAAGATAAATAAATCAATTATTAAATACAATATTAACTTAGATAAGAGCATTAATTCTAAAGAAAGGAAAAGAAGCAGATTTCTATTAAAAGTAAAAACAAACCAAAAACCTGTGAATACGAGAAAAATTAGACGTATTCTCTGAGCCTTTCAAGTGTTCCAAATTCTTTAGAAAGCCTTAAACAAGCCCTGCCTGGAGCATAAGTGTTATTATGGCAGGGTGAATGGACTGAATCACTTAGGAATTTATAGTTTCTTCTTCATGCGCGATGTTTTTCTTGAGAAGCATAAAATTCAGATCAGGAATGGTCTCCCTTTGGCCCCTTTGGTTATTGGTCTGGCAAGTTCCTGAATAGGGAAGGCAGACGCAAAGATACCAAGAATCTCTTATAAAATACTTGGGAATTTTCAATTTGAGTGTGTACAAAGATTTATTTTCAAACTGTGTTATAACATAAACCATAAGTGTACACGTGATTATAAGAGTTGACAGGAGGACTGCATTTAATGTAGTTTAAATAATACGCTTTGTATCAAATTGCATATAGTTTGGGTAATGTTTTTTACAAAAGTTAGGGAAGTGTTAGCACATGAAAATTTGACCCTTATAATCTGACATGAGTGAGATATGAGAATGATTTATGCCAATGAATTATTTCAGGTACTCTTTGCTAATGATGGTGTCTGTTTTGGTCACTGTGGTGTCACTTTTGGAAGCACCACAACCAAACTATGGCTCAAAAGTTCGGTAGTCTTTTTCAACTGTAGCTGTTAGAATTGTTTTCCCCAAAATATAGTAAATATGCTTTTTTTCTATGTGAACTGAATTATATAAATATTTTCTTCTGCTTGAATTTTCCTAAAATTTGTCCATAGGCATACTCCCTAAAGATGTTTGATAATCAGAAATACTGATTATGCTGGATAAGTACATCTATTCAATGATTTCCTTATTTTTGAAGAAAATTATTTTCACTTTTAATTTTATTTAGTGACTTTCATTGGTTGGCAAATCAAATTTATGTCCCCCAAATAATGTGAACCAGAGACTTTAATTCTTAAATTCGTCAGTTCTTTAAAATGTATTGTTTTTCTTCAACATGGAAAGGATGGTTTTTCTTTTGTAAGTTTTGTTTCTAGAAGCAGTTCAGAACAATTGTGTTTTTCTTCTATATAAGTTACTGTTTTAGACTCAAACCATTTTAATTATATCATGATATCCTTGTTGACAACAGCTCTTGGCCAGACACTCTCCTATGTATATATTATCAAATAGTTCATTTTTGTCACTTAAAAACGTTTATCGTTAAGAAAGTGCCAGATGAAAGATCCTATACAAACAATGAAGTGAGAACCATGGTCCTGGCCAGTGTTTGGAGTAGGCAAGGTCAACTTCACCAGAGTTCTGATACTCTTCAGGGCACCTGAGGGTGGGTAGTGTGGTGGATGTGTTTTCTGGGAAGAGTAGAAAGGAATTTGTTAGACTTTGGAGGAAATCTTATTAAAAAGACCTTTTATATCTGTGGGATTACCTTTTTAATCCAAGGGGCAAAGGAGAACTGCTGTCTCTTTTGTGCCTCTATGCCAGAATACATGTGACTTTCAAAGGTCAGCCTCCTCAATTCTGGTTTGGACCCTGCTTGTGTTGAATCTCAGCCAGCGTACAGGAGAATTTGAGATTTTTTTCCTCCCTCCCCCATTTTTTCTGTTTTTGTTCAGTGTAAACAGTTCCTGCCGTAGTAACATAGACAAATATAGCAGAGAATGCTTTTCTGGAAGAAGAATGCTCCCTAAGCATTTTTTAACCATTTTTGGGAAGAATTGATCTTTCTGTGTATTTCAGGCAGACCGAAAGAGAGGGAGGCCATTGCTATAAATTGAAGTGACATCATATGTATTTTGCCCCCATTGATCTGCATTTAGTCTCCAGCCAGGATAAAAGGAAATGGCATCAGGGAGGAAGCATGCTTCATTTAGGCCCAGATCCCAGAGTGATAGTGAGGTAATAATAGAACTCACGCCACTGTCCGTCGGTGGCTGCATTAGTCCTAGGCTCATTCCCCGTCTGGGAGTCTGAGACTTCCTTCGTGTGTGGCTGCAGCGCGCCAGCTGGGCTGTGAGGGGAGGTGCCCTCCTTTGCTTTTGGAGGGGCACGGGCAGTGGACGTGGATGTTCGCGGGCCCCGGGTTCCCTGTGTTGGTCCTGCCGGTGGAAGGTCAGTAGTGAGATGCGTATGGGGCACTTTCTGATCTAGGAGCCTAGCTGGCCCTTTCGGAGTCCTGTTTATAGAAGAAATGGTGGAGGACCTCGGTTGTGTGGTTGGTCTTCAGGGAGCCAGGAGTGAGTGATGCCCCCGTGACAGTAGAAAGAGGTTTCTAGGCTTCTGGAAGAGTCAAGGTTCGTTTTCTTTGTGCTGCTTGTAGACTAGGAGGGTGCGTTTGGAAAATCCATATTTTCTTTCCAAGAGCCTGTGTAAGAACTCTTTAGAACTGTTCAAACTTGTGCAACTTGCCTCAACCCTTAGGCTGACTGGGAAAAATTATGAGGTAGACTTTTTTTCTCTTTGTGCGTTTCTGGGTAATTAGCAGCCGTGGAATCCTCCATGTTTAGAGCAAGAACACAGACTTCCAGAATTCTTAACAAATCTCAATGTATTGACCTCCTTTGGTGTTTTATTGTTTGTGTTCGAGTAAGTGTTCCAGTGTTGTGAAGTCCTCTATTTCAAGTGCCCACATGACTTTGGCACCCCACTCTTATTTTGTCTAAGTTTCTGAGGCAGATGCATTTAAAAAATACCGAGCTGGTTTCCATACGGAAAAAATAATAACCTCATCGTGAGTTCCTAGTTTGTGCAAAGGAAAGAACTTGCTCTTCCTCTCACTGTTGAACTGTGGGTGTGAGCACTCCTAGACCCTCAGCAGTAAAGGCAGTTTCTTTTTCTAATGTTTGAACGAGCTGCTTTCTCAGGAGATAATGCTCTGAAGCATGTGCTTTATTTTTCTTAATCACTCCATGCTGTGACTAAAGCCGTGTCTGTCTCCACCCCACCGCCCCACACTGCTGTATTAAACACAGTGGGCCTAGAAGTCATGTGAAATTTAATTTGATTTCTACATGGGTGGGAGTGGAGTGACCCACACGGCATTTCCTAACACCCCTGTGCTTGCTGCCAGGGCGGGTGGCACCCAGCACTGCGTCTGAACACGTTTGCTGGTGTATGATCTCTCTCAGTTACTTTGCGAACATTTTGGTTTATTACTTAGTACTTCTTTTTCATTATAGGGTGGCTTTATAGGGAGTGTTTATTTTACAAAGAGAAATATGCTGTATTAAAGCAAGCTGCTTGCCACATTTTTGCTTCAGTATTCTCTTTTCAGGGTCTGTAATCTCATGTAAAAATTATGTAATGTTCACGTACTCATTTGTGAGTGAGAGAGACTGAATTTTGCCTATGTACTAAAATAGCATTTGATCACCGATTTGAAATACGAGCCCCCCCTTCCCCCCCGAATTGGAGGAATGACAGTTGAAAGCCAGATGGCTACAGGTGGTTTTACTAAGGAGAGTCACTTACACAAGTCCGTTCTGAAGACCTCTCAGCATCATGGAGGAATGTTCTCAGCCTCTGTGTTGGTCCTTGGTGCCCCTGCCCACCTCTGAGCAAGCAGGCACCTTAGTGAAGGAGGAGGGAGAGCTGGTGGGGTGTGTGCATGCTTGTTCTTTGCCTTTCTCCAATTAAAGTCAATTAAACTGAACAAAGAACCGCAAAGGCTTGACTCCCTCCCTTCCATCTCGGCTGCCCATCTTAAGTCAGGGGGCTTGGCTTTAGATATTTTTCCATTGCATAAAATGAGAAGACGAAAGCTGTCAGTGATCCTTCTGGTTCTGTTTCTCTGTGCAGGTGTGTATGAACTTTTTGCTTAGAAGAAAACTGCGAGAGATACGAAAGTGTGAATCCAGATATTTTGATAGGTTCCCATGTTAGTAATTCTCTGATATTAAACAGGAGTTTGTTGGTCAAACCCAGCTGGGGTAAGTTGAGGACCAAGCTAGTTGTCTTACTCAGGGTTTCTTTCCTCCCTGGGTCTCTCTAGCTTAAACCAAATCCTAAGCTTGGGTTCTAACAATAGGCCTCTTTGTAAGCGCAGGCACGTAATAGGGAGATGCTTTTCTTTCTACTCTTCCCTTTTCTGCAGTTCTGAAAGTTGGCCGGGCTTGTTCCTGCTGCACTTAGTTAGCGAATGAGGCCGCCACCCGCAGCCCATGGGTGTTCTGTGCTGTATCAGGCTGGGCCCTTCCCCAGAAGCGCTCTTCTTGAGTAGCTGTTGCTGCCCTGGATTGGCTGCCTGTAGAAGCACTGCTGACCGGTTTTGAGCGTGCGCGTGGGGATGCAGGACTGGCTAGCCATTCTGACCCAATCTGGGACCCTCCCCTCCCCTGCCCCTGTACAGACAGATGGGCTGCTGCTGGACGGGCACCTAGGCCCGCCGCAGGGTGGGAGCCACCTGGAGCACACTTTGGAAAGGGATGTAGTGGGGCAGGTGGGGAGAGACCATTTTGGGGAGAAAGGGTAGACTCCATGAGAAGGGTTCAAATGCAGGAGGGCAGTCAGGGAGAGTGGCCTTAGGGGGGAATGAGGGGCACACTCATGGCTGGAGCTGAAGGCTTAGCCTCCACCAGAGAAGGGGCCCCTCTTGGAACATAGGGAAGGAAGATCCAGAGAGGGAGGCTGCAGGGTGAGATGGATGGGAAGGAGGGCAGAGGGAGCCTGGGTGCCAGGCCCAGCTGGGCCGAGCTGAGAAGATGGAACTACAATAAGAGGGGCCACAAGAAAGGCTGAGAACAAAGTGTCAGCTCTGCTGCCGGGTCGGGAGTGCCAGAGGCTGGGTAAGACTCCTCCCTCCGCCGGCGGCCATGAGTGCCTGCCTGCCAAGTGCTCATGGTGCCCGTGGTATACAAGGGTATGCATGCTCCTCAGAAGCTGGTGGTTCTGAATTTGGTCTGTTTTATAAAACAGCAAGTTTCTTTTAATATCATACGAGTAGCCTCATGTGTCTAAAACTGTAGAAAATGGAAACATGGCATTTTTGTACTAGTATATAGTAATTTGATATCTTTAAAGCATCTTACAGACACAGTAGTTCTAATGGAAGGAAATTAAGTGTTCTCATATATAACCTCACAGGTCAGTGCTGAATCGTAAACCTCTGGTTTTGCTGAAGCACCTCGTTTCTCCTCTCAGCCTGAGAGAGGAGCCACAGCATGACTGTGGTGGATGGAGTGATGTTATGAAATGAAAATAACCAAGAATCAAGTGGTGTGCATTTGTGTCTGTCTGTCTAGAGGGAAGTGGCGGTTTAATTAGACCTTAGAAAGGTGAGGTGAGGAAAGATAAGAAATGCTTTCTTTGTGGAATTATGTAGTAAATTTCATGCATGCCGTCTCTGCTGGGTTTTCCTGCAAGTGCATTTTGGAAGAGTGTGTGTGTGAATGGAGAGGGAGGCAGAGGTGCAGTGCACACTTGGGGGCTGAAAGGTAAAGAGAGGTAGGGGAGAAGCCAATAATTTTTGAAATTGCTTTTAGAGTAACAAAATGGGGATTAAAATCCAGGTGTTCTTGTGAATATCCTGTTGCTCTAGTATTGACTTCCAGAACTGTAAATTTGAGTTAGTTGACAGGATTGCCTGGGCATAATCAGGAATGGAGAAAAGCTAAATGTCGAGAATAGTGGAATTCATAGTAGTTATTTTAAAACCTTCATTTTAGAATAAATACATTTTGGTTCCTACAAGATGTGTCTTAAATTGAATTTTTTTCTTCTGTTAACCGTTTGTGTGCTGCTCTGTGCTAGAGGCTGATCTAGGCACTGTGGTACAAGAGTGAATAAGACAGATATTTTAAGTTCTTGGATATCACAAGTATTGTTTGTTCACAGATTAGTTTGTGCTATTTTTGAACCATATAAAAACGTCTTGCTCTCTTTGCCCTTAAGTGGTAATACCATTTTTACTTATCCTGTATGAAAACTCAGGGATCTGAGTAGTGACCTTGTGTGGTTGGGCGTGTGTGTGTGTGTGTGTGTGTGTGTGTGTGTGTGTGTGTGTGTGTGTGTAATCATACATACAACCTTCTTTTTAATGGAATAATAAACTTACAGATTTTGTAATAGAGGGATTGTGAAACATGGTTCTAGTTTCATTACATGCTTTTTATTTCTTGGTGTACATTTGCAAGTCACATGCTAAAGAAGGAAATTTGAAAGTTGCTTATTTCTGTTAAACTTCCATGTGTTTACCTAAGATCAGACGGTTTCTTGAGTATTTGTCTAGGCTAAATGACCTTTTTTGGCATATGCATGCTGTAGAGAAAAAGATCTAATAAAACCATGATAATGTTTTATTAAGATAAGCACAGGTTTTTGTTTGTTTGTTTGTTTGTTTTTTGCGGTACGTGGGCCTCTCACTGTTGTGGCCTCTCCCATTGTGGAGCACAGGCTCCGGACGCGCAGGCTCAGTGGCCATGGCTCACAGGCCCAGCTACTCCGCGGCATGTGGGATCTTCCCGGACCGGGGCACGAACCCGTGTCCCCTGCATCGGCAGGCGGACTCTCAACCGCTGTGCCACCAGGGAAGCCCTAAGATAAGCACAGTTTTTATCATTCACAGTGTATGTATACATTTAAGTCATCATGTTGTACACCTTAAAAAAAAATTCATGGTGTACAACCGAAAAAAATAAACAAGGTAGACTCAGTTTTTGATCTGCTCTTAAATATAGAACTGACATGAGAAGCCATGGAGAATAGGGCTTAATCAGACCCCAGAATGCAGTGTCTTTGGGGATACAAGGTAAACCTTGAGGTTTTACCATAGTAAAGTCTACAGTCTTCCAATGTTTCAGCAGCTGCTGGGAGTCCCCAGGGTTACCCTGGATTTGCTGTCTTTGGTCTAAACGTTTGGGTTTAATTTCTTGTAAGCTGAATGGCATTTTCACAGGCTGTTTGGTTTTGTCCTCAGCTTCTTCCAGACCAGCTGGTCTTGCTTCTGGAGCATCTCTTGGAGCAGAGGACTCTGAATCCCCGAACTCTGCAAAGACTTGAGAGGACGTACCACCTCTCGGAGCAGGATGCAGAGGTAACCAGGAACACCCTCAGGATTTACACTGTGGGTCCTCACTGTTGGTGAAGTATGATCCCATTGCGTCCCCAGCTGTTGGAACTCTCTGTAAGCAGCATCCCATGCTGTGTCTTACGAGTGAAAAGCAGCACTTCGAGCAAAGAGTAAACTGCTTCCCTGGTTGCGCTTGCTCCAGCAGGGGACCTCTGATCCTGGTCATTACCAGGGTATTTTGAGGTCCTAAGTTTTTCCCTCTTTCTTCTTAAATCATTAAGATGGACATAAGTCTCCTAAAGGAATGAGCAGGCGGGTGGAATGTTTTTGAATTATAAACTTGGGTGGGTCATCTTGTGCATGATGGTGGTGCCGTCCTGTTGCACATTAAGAAAACTGGGCTGAGATGTGCCAGAGCTTCTTAGTTGTATTCAGTTAGGACAGGAAAGGAGCCATGTGTCAAGGAAATGAAAACTAAATCTAACAGCCATGGTTTGAAAAGCAAACTTGGATGCTTGTGGGAAAGCAATATGATGGGGTCCTTAATATCTTTTAGCTTATTGTGAAGAATGCAATGTGAACCCTAGGATGAGTTCCAGAGTTTTCTAAATATATAAAATAATAAATTATTTAGTCATCTAAAGTAAAAAAGCACATGGTCTCTCTTATATAAAACTCCTTAAAGGCAAGTAGGTTTGATTTGTGTTCAGTTGAGAATAAATGAACGTTTAAAAACTGTACAGTCCAGTAAGGCAGCCATTAGGCACATGTGGCTGTTCTGAATTGAGGTGTGCTGTAAGTGTGAACTATGCGTAGCAGATACTGGAGACATAGTATAAAAAGAGGAAGCAAAATGTCTCAGTAATGTCTTCTCAAAATGATACTTTGGACATGTTGGGTTAAATAAAATATTATTAAAAATTAACTTCACAATTCTTAAAATGGAGTAAATGGAGAAAAGCCAGCTCATTATTAGATTAAAAGGTAAGATGGGCACTGTTATACATGTTAAAACCCTTATGTAAATTCAGGAGTTAATTGAAAAACTCCAGAGAAGCTGTAGCTTTTTACCCATCTCAGCATAGATCAAACGTGCAACTGTTGCTGTTTATTTCAGCTCTTATATTTTTGTTTATAGGAGTTTCCAAATGCCAGCTTGTTATTTTTAATTAGTGTTTTATAGAGGTCTCTATTTATAGGCATGAGGTTATGCTTTAATCAGAGCTGAATACCACTGAAATGCCAGGCCCCAGTGACAGGCAGTGGGCAGACGAAGGCGGGAGGATCAAAGCAGGTGCTGGGCACCTGTCACTCCTCCACTTTTTGCCAGAAGCTGGGAGGTGGTAGACCCTGGTCCCCCCACCCCTTTCCTGTTGGCATAAACATAAAGCACACTGTGTTCTTAACTTACAGCTCAACTTAGTTGTTATACGTAACTTCTTAAACCTTCGGGAAATATAACAGGTTTTATTTTGGTTGCTTCTTTGCATCTCAGACTGCATCATGATGCCCAAAGCCAGAGCAGTCTCTTCAGGCTTGGCTCTTTGGTTATGAGAGACTGGGGCCTGAGGGAGGCTTGACTGGTTTAAGTAACTAGCGTGGTCAGCGTCCATGCAGTTCACAAATACTCTGCCAGTCACTAGGGATACAGCAGTGGCAAGGGTCACCCTCAGGAAGTTTGGATTCTTCTAGAACGACAGCTCATAAGGAAATGAGCAGGATAGTTTCAGATAAGAGCTACAAAGGAGATTGCAGGTGAAAGTGAGCTAGGTGTCTCTAGGTAGAGTTCAGGAAAGGCCACAAGAGAAAGTGACATTTGAGCCAGGCCCTAAGGGCAAGAAGGAGTTGGCCATACAAAGCCAAGGGGCCAGGACTGATTTCCATACAGAGGTGACAGCAAGTGCAAAGGTGTGAGCATGGCATGTTCTGGGATACGGGTCAGCAGGCTTTTCTGTAAAGGAGCAGATTTTAGTATTTCAGGCCATACGGTTTCTGTCACAACTAACTATTCAACTTTGCTGTTGTAGCTGCCATAGGCAGTATGTAAACGAACAGACGTGCCTGTGTTTCAGTAAAGCTGTTTATGGACCCTGAAACTTGAATTTCATATAATTATCACATCTCAAGATAATTCTTTTTGTTGTTGTTCCTTCCTGTAAAACGTCCACACCACTTCTAGCTGTGGGCTGGTTTGGCCTGCCCCCTTCTGAGTTTGTTGACCCCTGCTCTGGGGCCTGCAGGGTTGAGGTCAGGGGTGGGTAGGGCCCAGATCAGGGCCTTAAGGCCCTGAGGCCTAACGTGCCACTGCCTTGCCCCCTTCCCAGGCCCTCCTAGGCCTTGGCACATAGTCAGTTACATTGACAGCTTATCTCACTGCGAGGTTTCCTTGAAAGATCACTCAGAACCAGAAAAGCAACAGGATTTTGGCCAACCAGGGTATGTTCTAGAAACTTTATTAGTTAAGTGTGATTTATTGTGACACTGATTAGCAGGAATTTCGTTGACTAACCATCTGCCTTTATTTTAAGTGACAGAACATTTCATGGGAGAAAGAATTGTTATTTGCTGGGAAAATGAAGATTCTGACTTTACTCTTGGTGCTTCTCCTTGACCAAACATACAAGGATAGTCCCTTTCAGTTATCATCAGGGCTTTAAATGTGTAGTAAATAGCAGTCATTTAAAACATGGCTGAAGGTGCTGGAGAGGGGCAGCTTGGATGTGGAGCGTCCCTATGGGAAATGGCTCTAGAGGTGTTTTCCCGGCAAGGAGCAATGTGTGTGACTGTGCTGATACTCTCTGTTCAGGGTGCTGTCACGGGCCCTGGGACCATGGTGTTGGGTTAGGTGTCTGTGCAGAAGGACTTCAGTCCCAGGACGGGGGGCGGGGGGGGTCTCTAGCACAGCAGCAGGGAGTGCTCAGGACAGTGGTGGGGCGGGGGGCTACTTCCTCATATTTCCAGGAAGTAAAGAAAGGCTCCCCCTAGTCTTCCTTGGACTAGCATTTCTCCTGAAAGCAAGCACAGATGTGAAGTCACTTTTTGAGAAGGTGAGCCTGCTATTTCCGTAGCTCGTTTAAGCTCCTAATTGCCCAGCGCACTGCAGAGCTCTCTCGTTGGCAGAGCAGCATGTTCTTGATGTACCAGAAGTCTCAACTGTGTAAGAAGCCTGTGCTACCATGAATCAGCTCCCTCTGTTCAGTAGTTGCTTTAGCTTCTTTGCTGTCGTGCCCACTTGTCCCTTCCCTCCTTCCTTCTGTGTCTGTGGGTGGGCTGGTGCTGTCTCACTGGGAAGTTTATTTTAATGATGCTCTTCGTGTAGCTCAATATTTGTATTAGTTGTGTTGCTTCTGTGTTTCCGGTTGTATTCACAGAATGTCCAATCTGTTGGTCAGGATTTCCGAGCATGGCGACCAGGTGGATGGTGTTCTTTGCCAGCTGTTTGCGTGTCAGGGGAACGCTGTTGCATGTTACGCGCCCCTTGTCCTCCGGGTGCCTGCATCACATGTGGTGTGAATACACAAGTCTGCCCTGCACGGAGGGACACCTTGTGTTCAGAATCTTAAAGGAAAAGTGCATGAGGACAGATGTAGTAAGCTAGGTACAGTAATGCATGTCATCTTAGGCCATTTTATGCCTTGCCTGGCCACTCGTGTCGCCACCATGTGAGAAGTGGGGCTTTGGAGGAGGAACGTTTGTATTCCTTAGCCTGGAAAGTAACACTGACTACAGGAGTAGTTACCATCTTTTACCTCCTGGATCAAAGAAGCCTCTGGCCATGTTGCTGGGCTGCTTTAACCAGGTCAGAAAATGAACTGAAAGGGAAACTTAGTTCATAGAAATACATTGTCTACAGTTTCCGAGCATATTGGTTCCAAGAAAGACCCAAAAGGTTTTAAAACATGTTAAACAACTGATTCTTCAAACAAGAGGTGTTTTCTGAGATCCTTTTTTAAAATAATGAATTCCCAGCCCGCTTTATCAGGTCTCCTAAGCCTCAAAAACAGCTTTCCTGTGTTAATGAAGAGAGGCTCCACTCCACTTGGCTCTGTGACCTTTTTCCCCAAAAGCCCCATGACTGACCTCGAAGCAGCTATTTCTATCTACAGACTACAGTTGAACACTTCAAAATTGGGGCACCCCTCAGGTGAATTTCAGAAAATGTGGAAGCAGCCCACTCCCTGTCTCATCTGGCTCAGATGGGAGTGGTGGATGTTAGTCAAAATGGTCCCCACGGTACCATGCTCTGCTCTGATGTTTCATTTGGTAGGGTGAGCCAGAAATTTAGTTTTCTGGGTGAGGCCACTACCAGCCAGGTCTCCCCCTCACTGTATTTGGGAAAGTGCTGTTGGTTGAAAGGAAGAGGCCTCCTGGGTTAGGTTGGGGTGGGAAGGGGTGGGCACAGTGTCTCCATCTTGCCCTGGCTCCACGTCCCAGTCTTTGTTCAGGGGTACTGCTCTTCCAGGTCTCCATCCCATCTAGACACCCAGGCCGTGCACCTGGTACTGGCAGAGGCATCAACTTAGCAAAAAGCTGGACTTGGTCCCAGGTCCCCAAATGGCTGGTGGCCTCTTACAAGTTGCCCACCCTCCCGGGCCCCTTTTTCTTCGTCTGCACAGCAGTACCGGGACTAGACTGCTGGCTATCAGCCTTTTTGACCACGGCCGACTGGCAGAAACGGCTTTACGAAACTGTTTGTACTCTTATATTCGCTATTATTTCCTATTTTATTTGCGTTAAAAATGTGCATTGTGATGCAGCAAATTGATTTTGTGACCCACTAACGAGTCGCAGCCCACAGTTTGGAAAACGTGGAACAGGACGATCTCACAGTCCTCACCAGCTTCCTGCCTTCAGACTTGTGGCCAAGGTCCCTGAGCCTCTGTCTCCTCAAGATTAAAATGGAGCCATAAACCCCCTCTTCATGGGATTGTTAACACCATGAGGAGAAGTTTTAGCATAATTTCTTGTCATATAAGATTCACATTCTCTCGTTTGGTGTGAAACGGTCAAATTTTATTTAGCTCAGACAACCTTTGTATTGTCTCTTTAATCTGTCAGGACTGGCAATGAGAAAGAGAGACAAGAAGTACAAGCTACCAGCTGTTAGGAGCCCCTGAGCACCTGGTCACAGAATTCTTAATCTGGGGTCTTGGCAGCTTTTTCGGTGGGGTCGGGTCCAGGGTGGTTTGCTCTAAACCGAGGTTTCTCTACCTTAGCATTACAGATATTTTGGAGTGGATAATTCTCCGCTGTGGGGTGTCCTGTGCCTTGGGTGATGTATCATACCCCCGGTTTTTTTCCCTGCGATGCCAATAGCAGTTCTCTCCCTTCCCCACCCCACCCGTTTGGGCAGTCAGAAGTGTCTCCAGACATTGCCAAATATCTTCTGGGGGATAAAGTCATCTTGGTTAAGAACCACTGCTCTAAAGCAGCAACTGACCACAAAAGGCAATTTTTTCATCTCATCTAATGAAGTGCCTGATGGTTACAATACAGAGTGGAATAGCTAGAACATGGTTAACTACATTTAGGGGCCACCCTGAGCCGGCTGTATTCTCTCAGGCTCCGAAGAATGTAACCCTGGGGGAGGTGAAAACAAAATGTTTCACATGGAAGAAAAAGAAGGAATTGCAAAATAAAGTAGTAGTAGCAAGTAAATCTAAGGAAACAGGTGAGTGAGTGAGGACAAATCTGTTTTACCACTAGTGCCCAGAGAAAGCCATGCCAGTATCTGTCTGCATTCTGCTCTGAAAAGGACACTTTCAAGGTTGATTGCAAATGGAAGAACATCCAACGTTGCAGGCCTTTCCCTCACCACTGCCTTTCCTCTGGCGCAGGTGGAAGAGCCCTTGAAAACCGTGTAAACTGGCCACCTCCCTTGGTGGGTTTTACCTCTGCAGGGAGGGGGTAGATTTTAATACTGGTCAGTAAGAGAACTCATTGTTTATTTGAAAAGAAAATACCACAGCATTTATTTGAAGTCCACAAGTGGAAGGCACGATTGCAGGCCCACAAAAGTCTGACAGCTCCGATGCTCATTTCTGAAATTTCATTTGAGCCAAAAGCATAGTTTCTGTGAACTGAGAACATTCCATTATCAACCGACCTCTGGAGAGGCATACTGAAAGGGCAGAGAATAAAGGTTTAGTCAGGTTATCATATGTTTAAAATGTAAGACTGATCTGTAGCTGTGATTCTGCCCATTCCCTTTATGCTAAAACTCCTTCTGGTCATGATGACCGTCGTCTTCTGCACAGTGTTCAGGGTCTGTTCCCTGCCGTCCGTTCAGGGGCTCAGCACTCCCCTTTTCTCCCCTGGCTGCTTTTCTGTAGTATTCTGGCTACAAAATAAAGAAAACATTTCTATTTTGTGCTCCTCACAGGAAGAGTTTAGAGGAGAGGTTAGATGTAATCTCAGTGGGCTCTGTTGCCACTTCAGGGTGCTCAACAGTTTATATTTAGTAAACCGCGGTGTGCTGAACTTGGTGCCTCCTTCCCCTTTGATACACCTCGATGCAGAATCTAAGTAGCACAAAGGCAGAAACCAGCCTTGCTGACGTCAGGTCCTGTCATCACGGCGGTGTGTGAGGGCAGCCTGCCGGGCTGGCGCCACAGCCCCTGCAGGACTGCAGAGCTGTGCAGGGTCGCCAGGGCCCAAGCGTAGGAGCAGTGCCAGAGCGCCGGCCCCAGCCCCCTTGGTGGGCGCCTCTTCCTCCCCTCCTTCCCTTTTGGAGTCTGTCTTGGGGGAATGCATATCCCCAGGCTTCCCCAGGTCACTGCCCAGCAGTGTCAGGAGGCACCATTGTGGAACAGTGCGCCAGGAGGCAGGTTTTCAGATTGAACATAAAAAGGAGACTGTTGGGGCCTGGTGGCACAGTGGTTAAGAATACGCCTGCCAGTGCAGGGGACACAGGTTCGAGCCCTGGTCCGGGAAGATCCCACATGCCGTGGAGCAGCTAAGCCTGTGCGCCACAACTACTGAGCTTGCGCTCTAGAGCCCGCGAGCCGCAACTACTGAAGCCCGCGTGCCACAACTACTGAAGCCTGCGTGCCTAGAGCCCATGCTCCACAACAGGAGAAGTCACCGCAATGAGAAGCCCGTGCACTGCAACAAAGAGCAGCCCCCGCTTGCCTCAACTAGAGAAAGTCCTTGTGCAGCAACAAAGACCCAATGCAGACAAAAAAAAAAAAAAAAAAAAGGAGACCGTTGTGGAGGGTTGGAACGGTGTGGTGCAATTAGCAAAGTGGTTTTCCAGGGTAAAATACAAGGAGCCCGATGGAATGGGAGCTTCCAGAAAGGCAGTTTGACACCTGCCATATCCAACATTGGGCAGGTTTGTCACCGTTTCTTCCCAGGGACAAGGGGTCTGGCTCCTTGGCTCCTTGACATGGTCAAGCTCAGGTTGCAAATCAGAGGGTCAGACATTGATGGATCTGAACTTGAGGATGTGACCTATAAGTAGTGTGACTTAATATCCATTTTTTAAAAAGCTAAAACAGTCCTGGTGAGGGACGCGGCTGTCATTTTGATACAGCGTTGTAATTTGTAGAGTTTGGAAAGCTGGGCAGGGTATGGATTGATAAAAGGGTTGGGGTGATTTTCTTTGGTTGCTTAGACATATTGGGATTTTAAAACATGTGCGTTTTATAATGTGGGATAAAAAGCTCTTATATAATTCTTTAGTTACATTTGTGTATTTTTTTCTTTGTTGTATTTGGTTTATGAAACACTTACTGCTTTAGAACATTTCTTCAAAGTCAGGAAGATATCTCTAGATATTTCTTCTTGGCGTTTTCTTTCTCTGTTATTCAGTTCAGTGCCCCTAGAATTTTTCTGTGGAAACCTTTGGAGACCAAAAAAGTCTCCATTGCTTTATATAGTGATACAATGATTTTTGAAAACTGAGCTAAAATGACAAAGGACTTTGTTTTTAGATGAGTATTCCTCTCTTGTTCCTGAGGCCAGGGCCTGAGTTTTATTTACCTTGAATTGTTACAGGACATTGTGGCTGATCAGATGTTTGTTTAAAGAAAAAATGAACCACTGGTGGCATAATCTGCCTAATTTTTCTGAAAAGACCTTTTAAGTAAACAATTATAATCAGTCAAAGCATTTAGAATTTATCTGTTAAATAAAAGAGGAAAAGAGCATTTAACGGCGGGCTTTTAGCTACAGGTTCAGCCAGACTTTATTAGAAAAGTCCCTGGTTGCTTATTCTTTGCCATTCTTTCTTCCATGTACTTAGCAGCACGTCCTACTGTATAGATATTTGGAGATTTAAGGGGCATTATCACCTCTTGCCATCTGTGTATGTTCCCCCCTCCCCCGCCAAGTCTGTACAGATTTTCTCAGAAAGATGTGGAGATGTACACATTTTCTGGGTTAATAAATAACATTGCCCTGACACTCTTCTTTCGATAGTGCCCCAAACCCAGCTACATCTCCTGTTCCTTTTGTCTTTAATGCTGTTGTGAGTAAAATCAACATGTGGGGTTTTATTGCTGTTTCTAGGTTCTTTATACCTCCATCAGTAGTTTATATATTTTTGTATTAGATTTCTGTACTGAAATCCACACCCCAAAAAAGCACACAGTTGTCTGTGAGCCCACTGCCATTTTCTTTCGCAATTATAGAGTCTCATTCCCATGTAAAGTTTGCCTTCAGTGCCCTAAAATAGAGGGCTCACTTTTGCCAAAACACCTTTCCAGATTGCTCTTCTTCCCTCTGGTGCCTTTCCGGTGCACCCTCCTTTGCTCTCTAGTTCCATGGTACACCAGAATCTGAGAGTTCGCTCTCTCTGGCCTTCAAGCTGTGGAACCTTCAGGCTGTAGATAAAACGAGCTCTTCCTGTAGTCTGTGGGAGGCTCCCACAGCGTCAGCGGCCTAAGTATGGTCCCTGAACCTGCCCTTTAGGGAGGAGGCGGTGCTCCATAGATCCTACAGGATTCCCTGGCAGCTTATGCCTCTTAGGCGCGAATGTTTGTGCTGGTACCTGATAGCAAAGAGAAAACAGTTGTATTGAATTCAAATTGTTTTAAAAAATGAAAGGACCCCTGTTTATGTGCAAATGATGGTATTTTGTGTTTGTCAGGGCACGAAATTTAAAGATCAGCAGACTTTATGGGGTGGCACTAAAAATGAGTTTTTAAATATTATTACTATTATTATTATTATTATTATTTTAATGGTATGCGGGCCTCTCACTGTTGTGGCCTCTCCCGTTGCGGAGCACAGGCTCTGGACGCGCAGGCTCAGCAGCCATGGCTCACGGGCCCAGCCGCTCCGTGGCATGTGGGATCTTCCTGGACCGGGGCACGAACCCGTGTCCCCTGCATCGGCAGGCGGACTCTCAACCACTGCGCCACCAGGGAAGCCCTAAAAATGATTTTTAAAGCTACTTAGTCTACATGTTGCTGCAGCTTTGAACCACATGGAATTGTGTTCCATAGACCAACTGATCTGTGGGTAGGAGCAGATGACCACGCCGAGCGTGGAAATCTACAGGCACTGGGGAGAGCAGCCAGCCAGCCAGCAGCAGCCCAGAGCAGGCTTGTCCGCCTGGCTCTACTGTCAGGACAGCAGGTGGTCTTCTCAGGAATTGACTGCGTAGAGTAGTACCATTTCCTGAAACAGCCTTCCCCAGCTTGACTCTAGGCTTGTTTTTAATACCAACTTTTTTTGAGAAATAATTCATATACCATATAATTCACCCATTTCGAAGTGCACAACAGTAGTTTTTAGTATGTATCACAGAGCTGTGTAACCATCACCACAGTCAATTATAGAATGTGTTCGTCATCCGATCGCAAAGAAACCCTGTACCCTTTAGTTGTCATTCCCATCTCCCCCCACTCCAGTCCTTGGCAACCAGACTCTTCCTGTGTCTACAGATTTGCTTACTCTGGGCTTTCATGTAAATGGGATCACATACACCTTTTGTGAATGGCTTCTTTTCACGTAGCATACTGTCTTCAGGAATCATCCATGTTTTGCACGTGTCAATACTTCTTTGCTTTTTATTTCCAAATACTTGTGATGGTATGAGTAAACCCCATTTGTTTAACTGTTCATCAGTTGATAGACATTTGGATTTTGTGGCTGTATGTGTAACGCTGCTGTGAACATTTGGGTGCAGTGTTTTGTGTGGATGTAAATTATCACTTCTTTTCAGACTTATACCTAAGGAGTAGAATTGCTGGCTTATATGGTTAGTTTATTTAACTTTTTAAGGAACTGCCAGGCTGTTTTCCAGAGCACCATTTTACATCTTTACCAGCAGTGTATGAGGGTTCCAGTGTTTCTTCATCCTTGTCAATATTCGT
Source organism: Globicephala melas (assembly GCF_963455315.2). Lineage (NCBI taxonomy): Eukaryota > Metazoa > Chordata > Mammalia > Artiodactyla > Delphinidae > Globicephala > Globicephala melas. The sequence continues at coordinate 86,224,445 of NC_083319.1, forward strand.
TATTGTCTGGCTTTCATTTTAGCCATCCTACTGGGTGTGAAGACCTATCTCATTGTGGTTTTTTGTTTTTAAACATCTTTTTTTTTTTGGCGGTACGCGGGCCTCTCACTGCTGTGGCCTCTCCCGTTGTGGAGCACAGGCTCCGGACGTGCAGGCTCAGCGGCCATGGCTCACGGGCCCAGCCGCTCCGCAGCATGTGGGGTCCTCCCGGACCGGGGCACGAACCCGCGTCCCCTGCATCGGCAGGCGGACTCTGTGCCTGTGTCACCAGGGAAGCCCTTAAACACCTTTATTGGAGTATAATTGCTTTACAATGTTCTGTTAGTTTCTGCTGTATAACAAAGTGAATCAGCTATATGTATACATGTATCCCCATATCCCCTCCCTCTTGCGTCTCCCTCCCTCCCACCCTCCCTATCCCACCGCTCTAGGTGGTCACAAAGCACCGAGCTGATCTCCCTCTGCTATGCAGCTGCTTCCCACTAGCTATCTATTTTACATTTGCTAGTGTATATATGTCCATGCCACTCTCTCACTTCGTCCCAGCTTACCCTTCCCCCTGCCCACGTCCTCAAGTCCATTCTCCACGTCTGCGTCTTTATTCCTGTCCTGCCCCGAGGTTCATGAGAACCTTTTTTTTTTTTTTTAAGATTCCATATATATGTATTAGGATATGGTATTTGTTTTCCTCTTTCTAACTGACTTCACTGAGTATAACAGACTATCTAGGTCCATCCACCACACTACAAATAACTCAACTTCCTTTCTTTTTATGGCTGAGAAATATTCCATTGTATATATGTGCCACATCTTCTTTATCCATTCATCTGTCGATGGACACTTAGGTTGCTTCCATGTCCTGGCTATGGCAAATAGTGCTGCAGTGAACACTGTGGTACATGACTCCTTGAATCATGGTTTTCCCCGGGTATATGCCCAGTAGTGGGATTGCTGGGTCATATGGTAGTTCTGTTTTTAGTTTTTTAAGGAACCTCCATACTGTTCTCCATAGTGGCTGTATCAATTTACATTCCCACCACCAGCAGTGCAGGAGTGTTCCCTTTTCTCCACACCCTCTCCGGCATTTATTGTTTGTAGATTTTTTGATGATGGCCATTCTGACCTGTGTGAGGTGAAACCTCTATGTAGTTTTGATTTGCATTTCTCTAATGATTAGTGATGTTGAGCATCCTTTCATGTGTTTGTTGGCAATCTGTATTTCTTCTTGGGAGAAATGTCTATTTAGGTCTTCTGCCCATTTTTGGATTGGGTGGTTTGTTTTTTTGATATTGAGCTGTGTGAGCTGCTTGTCTATTTTGGAGATTAATCCTTTGTCAGTTGCTTCATTTGCAGATATTTTCTCCCATTCTGAGGGTTGTCTTTTCATCTTGCTTATGGTTTCCTTTGCTGTGCAAAAGCTTTGAAGTTTCATTAGGTCACATTTGTTTATTTTTATTTCCATTTCTCTAGGAGGTGGGTCAGAAAGGATCTTGCCGTGATTTACGTCATAGAGTGTTCTGCCTATGTTTTCCTCTAAGAGTTTATAGTGTCTGGCCTTACATTTAGGTCTTTAATCCACTTTGAGTTTATTTTTGTGTATGGTGTTAGGGAGTGTTCTAATTTCATTCTTTTACATGTAGCTGTCCAGTTTTCCCAGCACCACTTATTGAAGAGGCTGTCTTTTCTCCATTGTATATTCTTGCCTCCTTTATCAAAGATAAGGTGACCATATGTGTGTGGGTTTATCTCTGGGCTTTCTGTCCTGTTCCATTGATTTATATTTCTGTTTTTGTGCCAGTACCATACTCTCTTGATTACTGTAGCTTTGTAATGTAGTCTGAAGCCTGGGAGCCTGATTCCTCCAGCTCCGTTTTTCTTTTTTCAGGATCGCTTAGGCTATTCAGGGTCTTTTGTGTTTCCATACAAATTGTGAAATTTTTTGGTCTGTGAAAAATACCATTGGTAGTTTCATAGGGATTGCATTGAATCCATAGATTGCTTTGGGTAGTATAGTCATTTTCACAGTGTTGATTCTTCCAATCCAAGAACATGGTATATCTCTCCATCTGTTTGTATCATCGTTAATTTCTTTCATCAGTGTTTTATAGTTTTCTGCATACAGATCTTTTGTCTCCTTAGGTAGGTTTATTCCTGGGTATTCTGTTCTTTTTGTTGCCATGGTAAATGGGAGTGTTTCCTTAATTTCTCTTTCAGATTTTTCATCATTAGTGTATAGGAATACCAGAGATTACTGTGCATTAATTTTGTATCCTGCTACTTTACCAAATTCATTGATTAGCTCTACTAGTTTTCTGGTAGCATCTTTAGGATTCTCTATGGATAGTATCATGTCATCTGCAAACAGTGACAGTTTTACTTCTCCTTTTCCGATTTGGATTCCTTTTATTTCTTTTTCTTCTGTGAGTTCTGTGGCTAAAACTTCCAAAAGTATGTTGAATAATAGTGGTGAGAGTGGGCACCCTTGCCTTGTTCCTGATTTTAGAGGAAATGGTTTCAGTTTTTCACCATTGAGGACGATGTGGGCTGTGGGTTTGTCACATATGGCCTTTATTATGTTGCGGCAGGTTCCCTCTCTGCCTACTTTCTGGAGGGTTTTTATCATAAATGGGTGTGGATATTTGTCGAAAACCTTTTCTGCATCTGTTGAGATGATCATATGGTTTTTCTCCTTCAGTCTGTTAATATCATTTATCACATTGATTGATTTGCATATATTGAAGATTCCTTGCATTCCTCAGATAAACCACACTTGATCATGGTGTATGAGCCTTTTAATGTGCTGTTGGATTCTGTTTCCTAGTATTTTGTTGAGGATTTTTGCATCTATGTTCATCAGTGATACTGGCCTATAGCTTACTTTTTTGTGTGACATTTTCGTCTGGTTTTGGTATCAGGTTGATGGTGGCCTTGTAGAATGAGTTTGGGAGTGTTCCTCACCGTGCTGTATTTTGGAAGAGTTTGAGAAGGATAGGTGTTAGCTCTTCTCTAAATGTTTGATAGAATGTGCCTGTGAAGCCATCTGGTCCTGGGCTTTTGTTTGTTGGAAGATTTTTAATCACAGTTTCAATTTCAGTGCTTGTGATTGGTCTGTTTACATTTTCTGTTTCTTCCTGGTTCAGTCTAGGAAGCTTGTGCTTTTCTAAGAATTTGTCCATTTCTTCCAGGTTGTCCATTTTATTGGCATAGAGTTGCTTGTAGTAATCTCATGATCCTTTGTATTTCTGCAGTGTCAGTTGTTACTTCTCCTTTTTCATTTCTAATTCTGTTGATTTTGAGTCTTCTCCCTTTTTTTCTTGATGAGTCTGGCTAACGGTTTATCAGTTTTGTTTATCTTCTCAAAGAACCAGCTTTTAGTTTCATTGATCTTTGCTATTGTTTCCTTCATTTCTGATCTGATCTTTATGATTTCTTTCCTTCTGCTAACTTCGGGGGGGGGGTGGTTTTGTTCTTCTTTCTCTAATTGCTTTAGGTGTAAGGTTAGGTTGTCTGTTTGAGATTTTTCTTGTTTCTTGAGGTAGGATTGTATTGCTATAAACTTCCCTCTTAGAACTGCTTTTGCTGCATCCCATAGGTTTTGGGTCGTCGTGTTTTCATTGTCATTTGTTCCTAGGTATTTTTTGATTTCCTCTTTGATTTCTTCGGTGATCTCTTGGTTATTTAGGAGCATATTGTTTAGCCTCCATGCTTCTGTGTTTTTTACAGTTTTTTTCCTGTACTTGATATCTAGTTTCATAGCGTTGTGGTCAGAAAAGATACTTGATACGATTTCAGTTTTCTTAAATTTACCAAGGCTTGATTTGTGACCCAAGATATGATCTGTCCTGGAGAGTGTTCCATGAGCACTTGAGAAGAAAGTGTATTCTGTTGTTTTTGGATGGAGTGTCCTATAAATATCAGTTAAGTCCATCTTGTCTAATGTGTCATTTAAAGCTTGTGTTTCCTTATTTATTTTCATTTTGGATGATCTGTGCATTGGTGAAAGTGGGGTGTTAAAGTCCCCTACTATGACTGTGTTACTGTCAGTTTCCCCTTTTATGCCTGTTAGCATCTGCCTTATGTATTGTGATTCTTCTTTGTTGGGTGCATAAATATTTACAAGTGTTATATCCTCTTCTTGGTTTGATCCTTTGATCGTTATGTAGTGTCCTTCTTTGTCTCTTGTAACAGTCTTTATTTTAAAGTCTATTTTGTCTGATATGAGAATTGCTCCTCCAGCTTTCTTTTGATTTCCATTTGCATGGAATATCTTTTTCCATCCCCTCACTTTCAGTCTGTATGTGTCCCTAGGTCTGAGGTGGGTCTCTTGTAGACAGCATATATATGGGTCTTGTTTTTGTATCCATTCAGCCAGTCTGTGTCTTTTGGTTGAACATAAGACCAAATGGTAATCCATTTACATTTAAGGTAATTATTGATATGTATGTTTGTATTACCATTTTCTTAATTGTTTTGGGTTTGTTTTTGCAGGTCTTTTCCATCTCTTGTGTTTCCTGCCTACAGAAGTTCCTTTAGCATTTGTTGTAAAGCTGGTTTGGTGGTGCTGAATTCTCTTAACTTTTGCTTGTCTGTAAAGGTTTTAATTTCTCCATCGAATCTGAATGAGATCCTTGCTGGGTAGAGTAATCTTGGTTGTAGGTTTTTCCCTTCCATCACTTTAAATATGTCCTGCCACTGCCTTCTGGCTTGCAGAGTTTCTGCTGAAGGATCAGCTGTTAACCTTATGGGGATTCCTTTGTATGTTATTTGTTGCTTTTCCCTTGCTGCTTTTAATATGTTTTCTTTGTATTTAAGTTTTGATAGTTTGATTAACATGAGTCTTGGCGTGTTTCTCCTTGGATTTATCCTGCATGGGACTCTCTGAGCTTCCTGGACTTGATTGACTGTTTCCTTTCCCATGTTAGGGAAGTTTTCAACCATAATATCTTCAAATATTTTCTCAGACTCTTTCTTTTTCTCTTCTAATGGGCCCCCCTATAATTCGAAAGTTGGTGCGTTTAATGTTGTCCCAGAATTCTCTGAGACTGTCCTCAATTCTTTTCATTCTTTTTTCTTTATTCTGCTCTGTGGTAGTTATTTCCACTATTTTATCTTCCAGGTCACTTATCCGTTCTTCTGCCTCAGTTATTCTGCTATTGATTCCTTCTAGAGAATTTTAAATTTCATTTATTGTGTTGTTCATCATTGATTGCTCTTTAGTTTTTCTAGGTCCTTGTTAAACGTTTCTTGTATTTCCTCCATTCTACTTCCAAGGTTTTGCATCATCTTTACTGTCATTACTCTGAGTTCTTTTTCAGGTAGACTGCTTATTTCCTCTTCATTTGTTTGGTCTGGTGGGTTTTTACCTTGCTCCTTCATCTGCTGCACATTTCTCTGTCTTCTCATTTTGCTTAACTTAACCGTGTTTGGGGTCTCCTTTTTGCAGGGTGCAGGTTCGTAGTTCCCATTGCTTTTGGTGTCTGCCCTCAGTGGTTAAGGTTGTTTCAGTGGCTTGTATAGGCTTCCTGGTAGAGTGGACTGGTGCCTGTGTTCTGGAGGGTGGGGCTGGATCTTGTCTTTCTGGTGGGCAGGGCTGCATCCGGTGGTGTGTTTTGGGGTGTCTGTGGACTTAGTATGATTTGGGGCAGCCTCTCTGCTAACGGATGGGGCTGTGTTGCTGTTCTGCTAGTTGTTTGGCATGGGGCGTCCAGCACTGGAGCTTGCTGGCCATTGGGTGGAGCTGGGTCTTAGCGTTGATCATAACTTCCCAACCTCCAGAATTTTTGTTCAGCCTGTTCATCCATGCGTTTACTTCTGTCGGCAGTACTGGAAATGCACAGGGGTTAACAGGAAAATCCGAATTATTTTCCGGAAAACTGGAGGTAAGATGACTCGGGAGTGACAAGACACAAAGTACAGTGGGTGGCGGTGAAAGAAAGCCAGGGTAGGAGGTGGCTGAGGCGTGGAGCAGTGCCCTAGGGGAGTGGCAACTTCCCACAGGGACCCCTGCCTCTAGAGCATCCTCTTCCAGGCGTCGACGCTCCACGGGGCCCCTCTCGTTGTGGTTTTGATTTTCATTTCCCTATTAACTAATTATGGTCAGCATCTTTTCATCTGTTTATTGGCCACTTATACATCTTTGGAAAAATACCTAGTCAGATCTTTTGCTCATTTTTAAACAGGTTTTTCTTTTTATTATTGAATTATAATAGTTTGTATATTTTAGATACAAGATCCTTATCAGGTATATGATTTGCAAAAATATTCTCTCATTTTCTTAGGTTGTCTTTTCACGTTCTTGAAAGTGTCCTTTGAAGCACAGACGTTTTAATTTTGAAGCCGTCCGATTCACCTGTATTTTCTTATTTTGCTTGTGCTTTTGGTGTCAAATCTAGGAAACCAGTGCCTAATCCAATGTCTAGAAGATTTATGTCTGTGTTTTCTTCTAAGAGTTTTATAGTTTTAGCTCTTACATTTAAGTCTTCGGGTTTAATTTTTAAAGTTCATTTCTCTAGCTTCTGTAAGGAAGGTATTGGAAGAAATAGCCACTAAGAAGAAACGGGGAAGGGAGGGTTGAATTTTTTCATGGAACACGTGGTAAGGCTGGAAATCGACTGAGCTTAGGCTGCCCCATTCAGCAGTTGGTGTCTTTTCTTCCTTTGTCTCTTAGTTAGAGTGGCCCTTTCTCAGGGAGTCTCCTGACTACATCCCTGGGTCACTCCCATTGCCCTCATTGCACCCTGTTATCTCCTGTCAGGGCGTTTGTCACTAACGTGAGTCTGCTTTTGCCTGCTTACTGGATTTTTCTTAGACTTTCTACTGAACTATAAGCTCAAAGAGGGCAGGATCTTGTCTGTTTTATTCACCACTTCATCCTTAATACCCAGTACTTATTTTTTTGGAGAATGACGTTTCCTGGATCTCCAGGTATTCTGGAATAGAGTGACTAGTATATGACAGGATAAGGTGATTGGATAACTAAAGCTATAGGGAAACCCCTTCAGGAGGGAGCGAACCTTTCTGGCAGACTTGGTGAGGCCCTCCGGAGTCAGTCACGTCTGCCCCTGAGGAAATGGAGAGAAAGCACGAGTGCCCCTTCAGAGCTTCTCAGAGGAAGTAACCCATGGTCAGTTTTCTGCCAACAGTAAAAGTCCTTTTTTTTAGCAAAGGCCACGTGTCGTATGTTAATGAAATGAGGAAAGGAGGTGGAATTCCATATTGGAATGTTTTAGCATTTAGTGTGCCATTTTGATAGGGAGGGAAGGCTCACTGTGCTGTATTTCAGGGTGGACTCAACATGGGCTACTGAGTTCTACTGTTTGGAGCCAGCTGCCTTGCATGGCATTAATGTCATTCATTGAAATAGTATATACATAGGAGAAGGAAGAAAGGTTGGAATTTGCCTGAGAGAACATATAAAACTTGATGTTTGTCATCACCTTTGATCCTCACCGTCACTCCATGTGCACACTTGGTGTGATGATCCCGATAGCAGGTTTGGACGATCCCTGTTTTGCACGTTGCCACAGCTCTAGTTATAACTGGTAAAACCCGTTATTACCGGCTATATCCAGTTAACATAGAGCGGAGAGTTTTAGGGTCTGACTCAAGCAAGGTTAGCAAGAGCCCTTGCAAAAGAGCTGAGAGCCTCCGCCTCCTCGTTTGTTGTCTTAACTTCAGGGCGAAGGGGGTTTACTAGCCTGGCTTTGTGGCAGTACACAGAGCAACTTTTCATTCCCTTTAGTTAAAACAGTGTTAAGATCTCAGCCCTTTGAGAGTAAGGAGCTGTAAGGTGAGAGAGAGAAGGAGAAGAGAAGTGTTGGAAATCTTTATGTGACAGCTGTACACTCAGCTGTGCTCTCATCTTTTCTCATGAGAATGAGTAGATGAGACATCCTGGACCGTTACAGATGCCCCTAAACGAAATACCTGCTGGAAAGGCTGTCTGTTCTGGAGCTGCTCTAGGAAGGCCTCCCCACGCCCAGGCTGCCAGGCAGGCTTCCCTCACCAGCAGTAAACCCACTTTAAAGCAACGTTAAGTCTAATTTAAGGACGCAAATTTAAAAAGGAGGTTTGTTTATTGCAGCGTTAGACTTATTAACTCGCAAAAGCCATGAGCCTTGGTCTTTCTGTTTACAGATTATAAAATGGAACTCAAAATGAGGTTTAATGGGCTTCCCAGATCGTGTTCCCTGGACAGATTTTTTTTCCCCTTCAACAGTAAATTCTGAAATCAAAAGGACTTAAAAAGAGGAGTGCTTCCTGTCATAAATGGGATGGGTGGCATTCTTCAAAGCATTTTACAGCTTCCAACTGTGCATTATAATTTCAAAGTAGCTGAAAAGCATTCTGAGTTTTTTTAAATGGTACGTTTATTCAGAAACATTTATTAAGCAGCTACTTATGTGCCAGGCATTGAGACAGGGCCTGGAGATAGCCTGAAGGCTCCCAGGCCCATGCTCTCACTGAGTTTGCACTTTATTGTTAGTAAAGACATAAACTACTGAATAAGGAGACAGCAGTTTCAAAGAACATTGGGCTGGAGAGGATGTAAGACACAGCTCTGAGAGAGTGACCCATGGGGAAGCGGGTGGAGCTGAGGAATTCTGGGCCCAAGAGGTGAGTTCAGGGATGTGGACATATCAATATCAGGTCATTCCACTAACCTAGGGTGTGCTGGATGAGGTGGGGCCACAGCAGTGCCATCTAGTGTCACAGCAGATGTCCTTGACCTCTGTTGACTTGACCCCTCATAGCCTTCCTGGTAAAAAGCTAAAGGCTATTAACACTCTTTGGGACTTTCTGGGACACAGTTGATAGTTGATTGAAATGGACTTTTCTGGCATCATCAGAGGATTGAAAGACTAATGGAACTGTAGTATATTAATAAGGGGATGCCCTGCAGTTGTTACCACGTTAAAGTATATGGGCCACACTAAGCTAGTAAATCCAACGGCAGCAAATGGAGAATGAGGAAAACACAAAATAATATATCCATGTTGTTTATATGTAAAGCTATCCGTTTATAACTTTTACTATTCAAAAATAAAGCAAGGGAAGCAGCTGTGTGCAGGAGCCACAGGTGCTTTTTCAGGCGTGGCAGTGAGTGTGCACCAAAACAAACCCTGGCTCCAGGCTTGCAGTGACAGAAGCAACCCAGCTGATTTTCTGAGTCCGACCTTGACTGTGTAGTGTGCTTTGTTGACGGCACAGTGGCTAGCAGAACCAAGCTTGGGGTGTGGGCCAGGCTGTTAACGCTGAGCTGGTTCTGTCTAACCCTGAAGCGCGTCTGCTCAGCCTCTGTGACTCCACGTACTCTTCAGGCACAGTGAGGCTTCTGTGAGACCCTGCTTTGCAGACTCCACCTCGAAGGAACCCAGCCCCCCACACCCCCCAACCAAGGGAGTTTAGTGTTTAAGATGTGTTCTACCAGACTGATTTAAACTGCTTGAATAACCCACGTATGTTTTTCTCCCTAATATGTCCTTATATGTACTGGAATTACAGATTACATTTTTATTAAAAGAAGAATTATGTTTAAGGAAAGTCTGAAGACTCCTTTGGAAAATTAGTCCATAAGATAATAAGCAGCTTGTGGGGGAGCATTCTCATGTAAGAATTATTTCTTTGAAGTAGCTTCACGGAGAACACACTAAAATTGAAGACCAAAAAAAAAAAAAAGAAACGAGATAAAAGGTATAAAAAGAGCATTGAGAATTGTAAAGTGTTAATGAACGCAGGGTCTGGGGTGTATAGTGATTTGCAGAGGAAGCGTCTGGTCAGCGAGGGAGATTGGGAGTGACCTGGTGGAGGGGATTATTCTTCTTAAAGTTCGCGTTTCCTCAGGGTTGGGTCCCCTACCCACAAGTGGCGCCTTGCATTCATGCTGGGCTGTAGGCCAAGAGGTGCTCTGTTTCCGAACGAATGCCAGAGCAGGTTTTTCGGCACAGAGGAGTGCAGTCCACGGAGGAAAGCAAAGTCCCCACATTCAAGAACACCCGAGATTTCCTGGCAGAACGGGCAGAAGCTCGCCGGAGCCAGCTGGGGAGGGCCTCCCAGCTCTGTGTTCTCTGGCGTCGTGCTGGTGGATTTGGGGGGTTAGCACATCACTCGGGCAGCCTAAGGCGTGGGCTTCCTTTGCAGATCAAGGGTCAGCAGACTAGAGCTGGCTGGTCCAGCCCACTGCCCTTTTTTTGGTAAATAAAGTTTTATCTGAAGATAGCCACGCTATCTAGGGCTGCTCTTGTGATACAAGGGCAAATGGGGTGAGAAGTCATAAATGCTCACTGTGTATAGCCCTTGACAGAAAAAATTGGCAACCCCTTGTTCTAGAGTTTAATAGGAGTTGGTTCTGGCTGCATTAAAATTCTCAGATTGAAGAGGTTGGGGGGCTGGTCTTTTAGCAGTTTTCCTTTCCTTTTCCAGGAGGGAACAATTAATAAATGAGAGGTACGTGTGGTTATATCACAGAGGTGCCCAGAGGATCGTGGGACTTGTCCCTGAATCTGAGCTGTGGTTTGACCCTACAAGGCAGGTCCCACTTTTCCAGCACTGCTGGAAGTCAGAGAGGCCGGCCAGAAGTCGTTCAGTTCGCCTGGGCCTCTTGGGTAGTGATAACGTTCTTGAAATGGTAGAAGTGCCATGTGCCTGGAGCTGACGCTGGGGCGAGGCTGTCTTTACAGACAGGTTTGGAAAATTCCCAGGCGCCTGGCCCCTGGGTATACTTCCCCGAGGGTGGATGGTAAGTACCAGCTCGCCCAGGCCTCGAGGAGGCCCCTCCCTGAAGGAGGCCCTGCTTCCTCTGCGGGTTCCCGCTGGCGCTGGTGTCTCAGAGTCCTGAGGCTAGGCGCAGGGCGGGCCGGCTCTTCTTCCTCGGCTGTGTTGTCCCATCCTCTCCCTCCCACTTCCCACTCCCTGCCAGTGCCTTCCCTCCTGGACACCCACCTGACAGGCACCTTGCTCCTTCGGTTTTCACCAGTTAACAAACTTTTCCTTGGAGTTGATACTATCAAGTTTTTATAAATTCAAGAAATGGAACTTTTGAAGTGGAAATGAAAGCCAGAAACATGCTACACCTGCTAAGAAGACAAGCACTTACTGTGTGGGAGTCACAATCCTAAGGCTTGCTGCAGCGACCTGGGGCAGTTCCCACAGCAGCCCAGGGGCAGAGGCTCTTCTAGCCCCCGCCCTGGGGAGACAGCTCTGGATCAGGACCCAGTGGGTCATGAAATCAGTTTAGTAGGTTGCCAGCCAGCATGAAGAAAGAAGAACAATAACTATCAGCAGTTGCATATAGTGAGGGAAAGTATTAAAAAAGAAACTTTTGTTTCGATGTGTGTGTGTGTGCGTGCACATACACATGTATACGTGTCATGTGAAAAATATGTTTTGTATACCCAGGACACATGTCTGCTCAGGTCTCCCAGGTGGCTCGGGCCTGTTACCACGGATGCACTCCATCCTCCCGGTGGAGTCCCTGCTGTGGGTCGGGGGTCCCCCATCCTGGAGCAGTTACAGTTACATGAATTATAGGAGGGTTTGAATGTCCTATCACCAAACGTGGGTCTGACATGAATGGGCTTCCGCAGACTTACCCTTCCTTCTTCCTGCCCCCAGTTCTGAGACCCTCCCATGTGCACCCAGCCCCAAAGAACCATTGCATTAGTGGGCACTCCTGGGAGAGCATTGATATTTGTGTGCTCCTCACCCTCTGTTCATGGAGGCTTTGGAAACCTGGAAACTTCTGGAATTCATTTCCAAAGGTGTAAATTAGCACTGCCAATTTAAAACTTACCCGTGCACTGAGGGAACCACCCATATCATTTTTCAGTTCAATGTCCCTTAAGCAGAACACTTTGAAAAGTGTTCGAATTAGTCCAACTAATTCTTGTTGGACCAGAATATAAGAGGTGCACACCTGTGTGTGCACATCTTCATTGTGGCAAGAGTCAGGGACCCACGTTCCCTTTCTTCGTCATCATCATCCCCCCTCATTCCTGTGCCAGGGACTGCTAAATGCTTTGCTTGTGTTACGGAGCCTTCAGCGTGCTGTGGGTGGTGGATGTGCTCCTGTCCTGGCAGGAGGTGGGCCAGACCATCTGCTGTCTGCACTGAAGACTCAGTGAGGAAAAGATGGGCCCGTGCTCCAGAGGCAAGGCTTCCAGTGCCCTGCGACACCACACGCTCTGGGGCGGCTGAAACGAGGGTGCTGCGCTCCAGGTCCTCCGACCCTGCTGTTCGCCACCACGGGCAGCTCTGCCTCTTCCCACTCCTGAAACGTCCCTTTTCTGATTTTCTCGAGATTTCTTACTCTTTTTCTGCCCGCTCCCCCTTCCCTCGCCCTTGCCCCTTACCTGTCTGTGGCGTGACCGCGTTGCTGGAATTCAGGGCTGAGGTTTGCTGGCTCGAGGCTTTCAGGTGATTCCTAGCATGAGTTTGGAATGACTTTATGAATCTGAGTCACCGTTGAAAAAGTCATTACATTTTTTTCTCTCTCTTGAGACATTGCAGAATAATGTGAATATTCAAAGTGTAAGTATTGATTGGTTTTAGCGTAATGTATACACCCGTGAAACGCTGACGCTAAATGAACGGAGTCGAGAGGCCATAGACGCTTGTGGAAGGCCTGCCGGGCCCAGGTGTTCCCACAGATGTATTTATGTGGTGGTGTTTGTTGACTTTTCACCTCACCGAGGAAGTTAAAAGACAAGGTGACCACTACCACCATTAACTAATTAATTAATTAGAGAACAAAGAAGAACAGATCTGCAGAACAAACAGCTTTCTTCTTGGAGACCTGCCTCTGCTTCCGAATTCTCTGGTGCTCCCCAGCACCGGGAACTTCACTTTCCTCCATTATTAACAGAGGAAGGAGCCAGATACAAGTGTGGTGACCTCTGTCAGGAATTTTTTTTTTAAGTTTCTCAGTGATCTGGAGAAAGGTATTCCATCAGTGCCCACCGTGGAAATACTGCCGGGAGAAATTGTGACAAATGTCACTTTGCTGCCAGCTTTTCGGGAAGAGCCCCGTTCCAGGTGTGACAAGTGGCCTTGTGAATTATGGGTCCTGGACCGTTCAGAGGATAAAAGATAAAAATTTTCTTTGTTTCTCAAAGAAATGCGAAGAGAAGTAAAAACCCTGGGCACAAGCAAGAGATAGTTGGGCCTTCGGCCTCACACACCATCTCTGTGATGTCTTTTAAACATCCTGTCATTGAACATTTGAATTATGTTTAATTCTTTTTTAATGAAAAGGCTTGTTGTTTTTTCTGCTCTTTGTGGGGTGGAGAGGGGGGTTGGTCTGTATTTCCTGGATGCCATGTTAGCCTTCAGGGGTCAGAAGACTAGATCTTATTAATTGTGACAACTAACTATTTTTAACAGTAAGAGAAGTGGAAATGCTGACTTCATATTGGTTGTGAAAGAGCCTCTTTCGCTCAGCCCAGCTCCTGGATCTTCTTCCAGTCGTTGTAGTGGGACCGACCCTGCCTTTTGCCCCTCTGTGGACCTTATCCTCCTAGGAAACAGACCCCAATTTATGCTTTGTTATTTCTGTATGTGTAAATAAGATGAAGGAGAGCACAGGGAGAAAAACAATGGGAGGCCAGTAATACCTCCATTCTCAAAATCAGGTCTAAAAAAATACAGTGTCCCCAAGTTTTGGAGCGATAAACAGCGGTCCCTGTCAAAGGCTTGGTGTGATCAGGTTGCAAAATCTAAGTCGTTAGATCACTGTCAGGCTGACAAGAGTTCTCTTATACTTGGCTCTCCTAAAAGCTGGTACAGCTGTCCCCCTATGCGGTGGTGAGAAGTGAGAGCAGGTGGCCCCAGTCCCCTGACTCTCGTGCCGCATGGCGGACATCCCACCGGGCCACACTGACTTGCCGGGGCCTTCTCCTTTCACAGAGCTCGCAAACAAAAAGACACAGCACATCCACTGGTGCGTGGATGGGACTGGTGGTTTCCGTGAGTTGGGACAGAAACGAGAAATGGAGGCATCCAAGGGCCCCATTTGGGTTCTGTCCAGCGCTCAGCCTTTGGTACTCAAACCAAAGCACGAGAGCGGGGATTTGGTTGTTCTGGTAGCTTCTTCTCTGGTTGGTGCAGTATCTGAGCTCTGTTCAATTGTTCTTCTGCTCCAGATATTTTAAGGGCTACCCTTTCCCTTTTATGGTGTTAATTTCTATTGGCTATATAGGAAAGAGAACATTTTGTTGAAGGTAGAAAGATTTCCAAGACCTGTCCAGCCCAACCTGCTTCCCTTTTGCTGTGATGATCCAAGGCTATTAGCTCATGTCCATGTGCCTCTGAAATTCCTTCATGAATGTAAAAAGTGTGTTGGCATCCTTTTCTTAGAAGTTCAAAGGGCCTGGCTGCCTGTAAGCAAAGGGCCCACCACCAGAACCCCCTCATGTCTCAGAGTGCACTGTAGCTTAGGGGAAGGATTCTTTCCAAAAGATTTTTTCTTCATTCCTAATTGTTTGTGTGTAAATGCATTTATGGTGGATTAAAGAAGCGATCCGGCCATCAGTGGGTAACGGTATAATTTACAGGGGCCCCGGCCAGAATGTTGAAATGGCTTACATTCTACTATTGCCACAAATGGATTACTAGAAAGGGTCTCCCTCTTTCAAAGCCAGTAAAAACAAAGAGTGATGGAAGGAGGCTTTTTTATTTTTTAAATGCACATAATCACTTCCATGTATGGCTAGTGTTGAACCAATAATGGAATATAAAATGGTGGACTGCTCACCGGATTTAATTGCGAGGGCTTTAATGCAGTAGAAGACGGCCCAGGACTGAATTCTTAAACCAAATGTAGGTAGCATCTCCACGTAAAGAATGTGTCTGAAGTGCCTGGAGATGGGGGGTGGTGCGAGACTGCCTCTTAACCGCAGACGCAGCCAGTGCTGGGATCCAGCTCCCCTGTTGTCTGTAGGGTTTGGGGGAGGGTTTCCTGGCAAATTCCTGCTTGTAAACCTTGTGTCACGTATCTTTACTAAAGGGCACCCACATTTAGCTTGTCTGTTTTCAGTAGGTCGTGCAGACCTGCAGCACACACTCGTGGGCGTGTGGCAGGATCTGCCTGCGTCAGGGTGGGCTGCTCCCCTTCCTTCCCCTCCGGCAGGCACCCTGAGCTCCTCAGAGGGTGCGCTTTGCCTCTCAGGAATGTGGAGAGCAGTGTCTTCCTCCTTTTACTGTGTTTATTGTTGCAATCACCAGCACTGAACCAAATCGGTTATTGCAGGAAATTAAGTAGTTGTGGTTTATAAAGGAAACCTTCGTTGACAGCATCCTGCAGGGCAGAGCACCAGCCTGGCTGCCTGGGGATGTGTGTTTAATTTCCCAGTTAACGTTTTGCATTTATCTATTATCTGGCAAAATTGTCTTTAAAAACATCAAAATACCTAAGTGAAACATGCATCGTCTTCCCCTAAAGTTGACTGGCAGCCCTCCTCATGAAGGAACCTCATGGTTCCTTCCTTTGTAAAAGAGATGAAATTAAAATGAAATTTAAAAGCGTCAACAACGTTAATATACTTCAGAGACTAACTTTTTCTAACAGGAAAGGCTCTCCATCATTAAACTTGTTAGGCCAAGGAAACCTACCAGTTTTTTGCTTACTGGATCTTCTCCTTTCTTAAGGTTCGCCATCGATGGTGTGAACTTGTTGTTAAGCACAAATACACAGAAGCGTACGGAAACGTGGAGAGGTTCCTTCAGGAGGATCAGGTAAGTTTCAGTTTTCAGCAGATGGGGATTCTTCACATGCTGTTCCCTGACTATGCAGTAGACGTAACACGGGCACCCAAGTTGTCGACATCTCTATTTAAATAACGAATATTTAAACATTTTTCAAGGATTTTAAAGAGTTGTTAGGTGCTTACCTACCAGACTTTTGAGCTGATTTTTTTCCTCTGTCTTTGTATCCCATTGAATCATGTCCCTTAGAAGCTCCCTTGGTTTGACGTAACTGTGGCCCACTGCCGTTACCAAATGAAGCATGGGCAGACCTCGTGAGCTTTCTTCATCTTTGAACCTCAGATTCATTTGGTCAAGGTTGTGGCTTAGTGATGCCATGGTGTGTACCTGTGCCTTCAGTGGGCCTCACTTAAAGTATGTATGAAGATTAGACTGGGAGAGCCCCAGCTGGCTGGGACAGTCTGGTCTGTATCTGCACGTGCCACACCAAGTGGAACCCTGTGCTGAGATTCCTTCCCGTGAGAACTTTCCTCACTGTTCACCAGGGAAAGCGATCACCTTGCAAGGAGCCCACAGGAAGCACGTGCGTGCACGAACCCGTTGGAAGACGTTTTCCTTGCCGCCTCTGCTGGGCCGCAGCCTATGGGGGTCAGCACCCCGCCACACCATGTCCCCCAGCGTGGCTGTCCATGGTGGTGCATGTGCCGTGGCTTCTGTCAGCTGCGGGAAGTTGGCTGCAGCTCGTTCCTCTTGGCGTGACCAGTGCATGCCTCTGAGTGAGCGTTGTGCCGGGCGCTGTGGGCTGACAGCGTGGAGCCATGTTTCGGTTGGGGTAGGGGCAACAAAGGGACTTTTGAGAGGGCCTGAGTACAGGGGGCAGCCAGCAAGTGAGGGCTCGTTATTCCCGCAAAGAAAAATACACGACTTTGTACCAGAAGAAATGTCACATTTGCACAGTGAAGCGAGAGGTGTTTGGAAACAGAGAGGGGAGTATAAGGACAAAATGTAAGAGCAACTTAAGGCCTGTTCTGAAAACCAAAATTAACTGCAGTATATTTGGAACCATGATCTTTGCCAAATAAGGATTACCATCAGCTTTTTCGGGAAAGAATTTTTGAACCCGTAACCACCGAGTTTTCATTTTTGCGCTGTCTTTGAGATCCTTCTTTTAATTTGCTCCAGGAGAACGTAATCTGTAGCATAACTAAGCTTAGAACAAGAGAGAAGGCGGAACCAAGTGGATCTTTTGGTTTTCCAGAACATAACTGGCTGTTTTTAAAACTGTAGGAAAAATGCAGATGTGAGTCATTGTTCTCGAAACAGAAGAGCCAGTGTTTGCCGCGGTCGTGGGGCCCATTGAAGGGAGCTGGCAGGCTGGGCTGGAGCAGCAGGCATCTTCCAGGGCGGCCCGATGGCTCTCCCCACCCATGGTGCCATGTGACGGGGTGGTCTTCGTTCCCCAGCTGTGCTAGGCACACACTTTCCTAGGAAGATGGCCTGTGTCTGTGTGACATACACACGGCGCCTCGGGTGCTCCTTTCAGCTGCGGGGGTTTCCACGGGGGTCAGTCACCATGGGAACCTCCCTGTCCTCGTCAGCCATCACTAGAGAAATGCTCGCAGTGTCGTCAGTTCAACCACCAGGGTCTGTTGACGGAACTGATAGCCAAGAATTCCTTGGGGGTTGCAGCGAGAAGAACAAGAAAGAGATGGGGATTGAAAACTGCAGGTTCCTGAAGTACAGCTATTCAGCCGTCTGTCTTTTCTAGGGTCTTTGTAACTTCCAGACCAGCAAGTCCGTGCGGAACAAGCACAGACTGTGCACTCGAGCGCGTGGGGACACACGATTGCCTTTTCTTCAGCTCTCTGGCCTCTGTGCCTTCCGCAGGCCATGGGCATCTACCTCTACGGGGAGCTGATGGTGAGTGAGGATGCCCGGCAGCAGCGTCTCGCCCGCAGGTGCTTCGAGCTGAGCAAGGAGCAGATGGACAGATCCTCAGCAGAGGTGGTGGCCGAGATGTTATATTAAAGAGGTGATTCTCTCTCTTTCCTTTCTCGTTGCTCGGCTCTGAGATTCCTCTTAGGAGCTGAGTAAGCTAGTAAGCCGGGTGGTGAGCTGAGGGCAGCTTCCCTTAGGGTGCAGGGGCACCTCGTCTGGCCGAGCGGCCACTGGAAAGCCCGTGCCACCCACCCCGGCGGAACATTCTTCCTCGGCGCCGTTTTGGCCACTTCCGGTTTTGTTATTTGTGGGGAGGGAATTCGCAGGAGAACGTCCTGAGCTGGTTAGAAGGTGCGCTGGAGAGCCTCGTGTAACCGTGAGCCGCGTCTTCAAGGGGAAGGCTGGCGCGGGGGTGTGTGGTGGGTTCCCCACACCTTGAGCTGTGAGCAGCCGTGTGAGAACTTGCAGTCCCTCGGGCTGTCCCCGCCTGGTGGGCGAGGCTGGCAGGTCCTTCCTCCCCAGTGTCCTGAATTTCTCCACATTGCGTGTCTGCTGGCAGGCGGGCAGGTTACCTCGAGTGGGAGTCCTAAGTATTTAAACTGCTTCCTCTCTTAAATGTGCTTGGCACTGACCTGTTACGTTCACGTTTTAGCAGTTTTTAACTGTGGATTTCTGTATTCTAAAAGTGATTTAGCAATGGTACATAAAGGTTTGTAAGTAGAACTGTGGGATTATAAGTGGGTTTTTTTGGTCTAACGTCATTTCTCTGACTCTCTGGTTTGCTTTAAGGTTTTACATGATATTATAGGGTATGTCTAATTTTGTGTTTTTTAAAAACAGCATCAAATTTCAAGCATTTTTCATGTCATATAGCTTCTCTATAATTTTAATGGATATTTAAGATTTTATGTTGATATTCTTAACCTATTGTGGGATATTTAGTTTGCTTCTAATGTTTTGCTCTTATAAAAAACCATTTCTGTCTAATATGTTTAACTGTCTTAGTTATCTGAAAGAACTCTAATACTGAAGAGAGAAAGGTTTTCTAAAGTCCGGTTCTGTTCTTCCAGAAGAGTCAAGGAGCCATGTTGGCCAGGAGAGGAAATGGTGGGAATAATTGCCACGATTGTATATCTCGTAGCAGAGCAGCTATGTGCAGGCTTCCCCAGAGCTCCCCTGTGGCAGCTTCAGAGCCTGTTCAACGACGGGCCAGTTTAAAACACAGAACAGTTACACAGTCAGGTGTTGCCAGCCTCATATAGTAATCAGGATAAATCGTATTTCTCTTCAGATTTTTAATTTCACGGGGAGTTTGTGTTTCTTGAAGTGTGTGAAACTGCAGTGGTGCAGACTATGCCTTTGATGTTGTTCCCTGGGTTCCAGATTGTGGAGAAACCACCGCGGGCTACACGGCTTTGGCAGTTCTTCATTGTGATGTTTTTGCCCCAAGCAGGCAAAGGAGTAGTCCCGGTCACAAGCCTGCTCTTTTCTCACCGCCCCTCTGTCCCTGCCCTTCTGGATGAACACAGGGTCATGTGCACACCCTTTCCCCCTGCTACCCCAGAACAGCTGGTCAGTGCATTTTTCATTTCATCTTCCAGAGCTGCACTGGCATGTGTATGGTCATCTGTGAGTCCTTTGATTTTAAAAAATTGTACCCCTAGGACGCCCAGTAAATGAATAGTGAACAGAAATAAAACCCGTTTGGTAGTGTAGCAGGCCTGGAGGTGGTGCTGTCACCTTGTGCCCGAGGAAGCTGGTGCGTGCGGTGTGGGCAGCCCTGCGGCGCTGCCCCCAAGTGCTCTGGCTGCTTGGGTTCCTGGCATGCTGATTTGTGACTTAAGATTAAAATCACATTGCCAGGGATTACCACGCAACCACGACCCTGACTGCTCCTCCAGAAGCCGTAGTTACTCTCTCTCTGCAGTTCGGGGAACAGATACATCTCATAGCTCCTCTCTGGAAACAGAAGAAGCCAACAGCCTTGGAAGATGCTCTTCAGCCCTTTCATTATGCCCAGCCGACGACCTCTCTGACGAGGTGCAGAGCTTAGCTGATTGGTGAACAGTGACTGGTTTCCGCTTTGTTCACAGTGGCTAAGTTCTGCACCTGAAGAGAAGGTGAGATGGGGACAGTTAAGTTGGACCTGCCGGGGCAGAGGCCGCTGCTGAGCGGTCAGCTCGGGGACCGAGCACGATTCTGGAGGACGAGAGCCTGCCTGGCCCCAGCGAGGATGCACTTTGTCTTGTTACGAATGCAAGGAACATACCAAAAGTCTACGGAAATATAAATCCGCTAATTAGACACCGGTGTCTGAAAGTTCAAATGTATTGAAAGCTGCACAATTATTCTTTTAAAAATCTAAAACCCAGTGAACCACGAAAGTCGAGTAAGCCCACGTCAGCAGTCGATGGCGTGTGAGTAGAGCTGGGTACTTTCAGAGGAGACTGCCTGTTGTGATTTCCGAGCACGGTGAACTCTCTCTTGTATTTGCAGTCCAGGTTTCTGTGTCTCCTGCAGCTGCCCGCGGGACGAGGCCGAGCGAGCTCCCAGCTGAGGCACTGCTTCTCCGGGCTGTCAATTGGACCCGCCCTCCGGTGCCTACTGAGCTGATATCAGTTCTCATTTTACACACTGGCTCAGTTCAGCAGGAACAGGAGTCGAGCCCTAGAGCAAAGCCTTCCTGTCTGTGAGTGCCCGGCGGCTCGGGAGCTGGGGCTGCAGCCGCACGAAGACAGGCCCGAGCGTCCGCAGCAGAGCTGACCGGCGGCGGAGGCCCCTGCGTATGTGCCCTGTGTGTGGGTGTTGCTAGAGCTCTGCTGACATGACAGGAACGAACTTCCACCCATTGGCGCCACGCCTGCCATGCAGGCAGTGCATACCTCTCTGTCACGGTGTAGGACGGCCCGAAAGCAGTCGGAGTGAGTGCGGGGCTGAAACAGGCTGCCTTTCTAGTATCTGTCCTGTGAACGGAGCCCAAGTTATAGCCGCCGGCTTTCACAGCCCCGTGTGAGCAAAGCGAGTGGCACATGGTGCAGCTGTAAAGCCCCTCTCGGGGCTGTGAGATGTGCCCTGGCCTCCTCCTGTCCTCCGCTCACGGCCCTCTCTCCAGGGCCGAGAGCAAAGGCACACACAAAGGTACTCGTTTACAAGAATTCCTCCGTTGTGACTGGGCAGTAAATTTTATTGCTGTTTCCTTTGCAGGAAAGATCACAGCGAGATTCTTTTTCATGCATCTACTCGTAGCCCTGGTGGGACCAGGATCACATTGACCCTGGACATCAAAGGAAGGATTATGGGGCTGCTAAAGCCATCAGCCGGCAGCAGTGTGCACACTGGGGCGACCTTCCCAGAGGCCGTGGCCCTCACAGTGGAGCCCGTGTCAGAGGCACATCCTTGTAAACGGTCTCCACGGGGCTGTGTGATGCCTCTGTGCCCACCCTGGCTGTGCCACCTCAAGATCCTGAATCTGAATTGAGTCTCCCCTGTGAGTTCAATGCAGTTTTCACACAAAGATGGAAGATACCTGAGGCCCGTCGGAAGACCTGCTGAACCTCCTCCATCCGTCCCTCAGCATGTGGATGTTTGTTTCTGTGCTTCCAGAAGGTCAGGGTTTCTGCGTACTGGGACCACCTCTGCGGGATTACTTTGATTGATAGGTCCCGTATTTAGATTTTCCAAAATTTTAGTACCTTTTGGTAGAAGTACAGGATAACACTCGAAGATGTATTAATAATAAAATGTAATGGATTCGTTTTTTTTTTTCCCTTCCTGTTTGCTTCCTAATTTAATACTGTTTTTGAAAAGGAAAAAAAAAAAAAACGTGGAAGAAGAGGGTAGTCTCCTCCTCCTGGTGTCATTCTTCTCTCACCTTACTGGTTTTCTCTGTAGTTTTCAAGGTGGTGCTGCTGTTCCTGGGAGGACAGTGGGGCCCCCTGCTCCTGATGGAGGTACCATCGGGCACCCTGGGGTCTGTGGTGATGTTGCCTCTTTTCCCACAAATGTTTGAAGTTAAAAAACAAAAAAAAGCTTCTCAGGACTGTCCAAAGGGAAGGACGGCTTTAAAACGCTCCAGAAGCCACAGTGGTTGGTGCAGTCACGTGATGGCGTGAGGCTGAGCGGAGCGGGAGGGAACTGACCCGCCTGCAGGGGCTGCGCTCGCGGGGCCGCGGACCCGCCGGTGGGGGGACGTGCGGCTCCACACAGCCCTTCCTTAGGAGCTCCTGACCTTCAGAGTTACTTAACAGTGACCGTCATTCCGGAAGGGTTCCTACGGGTTGGTTCTTTGCTGTTACATGTGCTCTGCCTATGGTTGTATGTGCTTTTGTTCACCACGTTGGTGGAAGAATAAACATTCGGTTTTTAAATATGAAGAAATGTCAGGACGCTGTTCTCTGTGAAGACTTCGAATAAATGACTCTTTCTCCCTGTGGTCGGTGTGAGTCTGGTCCTTTGTGCGGCGGAGCAGGAAGCCCGGGCACAGCCTGCTGCTCTGTGCACCACAGGGGCTGCGGGTGACCAACCAGCCTGGTGGTTTGCTTTGGTCTTGTTTTTCCGAAAAGTTAAAGCCACGCTTTGTCATCTTTAGAAACTGCTGAGGCCAAGGTGAGTGGCCGCATGAGTGGCTTCGCGCTAAGATGGCTGGTCCCCTAGCCCTGTGGCCGGGGGTCCCGCGCTGGCTCCGAGCTCGGGTCCGGCCCGCAGGCGGCCGGTCCTGGAGGGGCCGTCGGGACCCGAGCGCCGCCTCGCCGGCTGTGGGTAGCTTGCCTTTCCGTCTGTAGGCTGGTGCTCTTGCGGGAGGGGCTGTGCCTGTGGTGAGGGAGGGGCGAGCGGCCTCCCTCCAGCTTCACCCCGCACCCGCTCCGTTCAGGCTCCGGGACTCCTGGGGCGGGTTCTCCGAGCTGGCCCTCCGTACCTCCCGCTAGGGCTGCGGAGGGCGTGCTGTGGAGGAGCCTGAGGCCAGGGCCTGGCAGGCACTGCCGGGTTCCAGAGTGGCCACCAGTCAGTCAGAAGACAGGTGTGTAAAGCTAGCACTCTGCATTCTTACACGATTCATTTGTTTTGAAAAAAGTTTCATGTGGGTGATGGGCAGGTTCCCCAGGGCACGTCATGGAACTTAGGCTGCTTTATCAGCACGACGCGGGCACCTCCTGAGGGATGCCTCAGTCCAGGCGGGAGTGTTTGCCGAGGGGCCAGGAGCCCCGGGGACAGAGGCTGGCTGTCTCGGAGAGGCAAGGGTGCGGGAGCCTGCCCTCCCCAAGTTCCCCCTGTGGGTCAGGCCTGCACAGTGCTATCCCCAAGGTCATATACTAAGCGACAGGCGGGATTTCAGTGTGTCCACCTGGCTCGGGATTCTCCTCCCCCGAGTCCCTTTCAGGGTGTAGACTGTCTCTTCGGTGATAAACTTCTCAGGGATTCCTGGCCTTGTCCTTCAGCCAGAAGAGACTTGAGACACCTGCGCTCCTCACCCAGTTTGCTGTGAGGGGGCCTGGCTGGGGCCCAGGGAGCACATCAACTTGAATCTGGAACAGTTACGTCCCCACGGGGAAGTCTGGCACTCACTTTCTCAGGGGCACAACTTCTGATCTTTGCTGCCCCAGGAAGTATACCTTTCCAGCCTGTGTTCCCCCCGTCACGTTCCCAGGGTGAGCGGACGGGACGGCATGAGCTCTGCCCTCCAGGCCGAGTAGAGGAGATGAGCCGACAGGAGCCAGTCTGGTCACGAACCAGGTGAAGCCTCCATCCGGAGGGGGGACCAGAGCACAGGAGGCGCCCAGCGTGAGCTTCCGTCGGTGCCCTGGTCTGGTGGAAGCGAGGAGGCCCCAGCCCGTGCCTCTTCTGCCGTTGCGTCCGTCGGGCTCCGGACCGCCAGCGGCATTCGTGGCCAGCAGGGGCCAGTCGTGGGAGAGGACGGCTTGCTCTTTCAGCGCCATGGTCGGTCCAGAGCTGTTGGTGGGGTAACTCGGCCTGGTTCGCGGGCTTGTGAAACCCGGGTGAGAAGAGGAGATCTTGTTCCCTGAGCGAGTTAAGGGGTTAATTGCCAAGCGACTGTCCTCTCCCTGGAGAACAAAGGACTCCACAAATGGAGATGCTCCCCTACCCGTCCCCACGTGCCTGGCTGTCGGGACCCGAGGTCGGGGAGGAGATGGGAAAGAAGTCAAGAGAAGGGGTTCAGGTCTCTCTCTTGGCCTCTCTTTTAGGATTAAAGGGTTTCAGGCACTTAGCTTTATTGGAATTTCACGTCAAAACATCGAAATTACAGTCTCCATCCCAAACGAGGTACAGAGATGTCGTGTTAGGCAGAACCCAGTGCCCCAGTGGCAGCAACCAGAAATAGCAAACCTCATCCCTAACGTTAACCCATCGCTTTCAAATGAAGACCTCTGAAAGGTTTCAGGCAGGTATTTCCAGTGCATTCTGGGTTTCCTGCAACTGGCCTGACCGCACGGACACTCAGCAGAGCCCCAGGCAGTGCCGTGGAGGCGGCTAGGCTGCCGTGCAGGGCGGTCTGCTCGCAAAGGGTTGCCTCGGCCACAGCCGGCCTCACCAAAGGCAGCTGGAAAGCAGAAGCTGAGTGACTCATCAAGGGCTGGTTGTTTCAGAGCGTGATGCTCTTGGCCAGCCACCTCCTCATTCTATGGATGGAGCCGGCTGGATGGGAGGGTGAGGCGTGGGAGAAGGAGTCTGCCCAGAACTTCTGCACGGCCGACCTGCCCTGCAAGTAAGCACAGTGTCCCACCATCTCCTGCCAAACAGAACTCGGGGTGTCCCAAGCCTGTGGCCTCCCTGGGGCGGCAGGCCGGCCACACCCCATTCCTGAGAAGTCAGCGAGGGAGATGCTCCCCCGGCACTTGGCCACCAGGTTACAAGTGCCAGCAGGTGACAGGGCTTTGCTAGATGATTCTTTACAGCATCCCTTCCCCAGGGCACCTTGGACTGGACCACCTCAGGGTGCAGAGAGAGGGTGGGGAGCCCTCTGTGCAGGGCCCAGCCACGGCAAAGACTCTATACAAGGTGCCGGGACAGCGGTGAGCCCAGGCCTAGACCTCCCGGAGCTGCCTCTGTCCAAGGAGGGCTGGAGCACTGGGGGTCTAAAGCCCAAGGGACCTGGGCGTTTAAAGGGCTGCGTGGACCTCCCAGGGCGGTGCCCAGAGGCCAAGCTCAGTGAGAGCTCTTAACCCCCCAGGCCACTGTCCCCCTCGCCCTCCCTGGCTAGGCCCTGGGGGTTTACAAGGTGGAAGGGAGGAGAAGCTGGTTGGGGCCATTCACGGGCAAGGTTTTATAGATCTTTTCCCATCCTTTGGTGCTGTCTGGGAGATTGATTGGCTAATGAGGTATTTCTGTTCCAGTCTGATGACTAGAGAGGGTGTGAGAAAAAAAGAGGGAGGAGGCTGTCAGCCAAGCCTGGGGGTGGAAGGAAGTTACCATAAAACTACAAACGTTCCCAGTGGTTCCCAGGACTAGCACAGTCTGCTGAGAGAGCCTCCTGCCTGGATGGTGGGTGGGCATCCGGGCACCCTGGCATCGGAGCATCAGAGCAGAGGCAGACCCGGCCCTGGTGGGAAGGCCAGCCAGAGGAGCCCGCTCTTGGGGGCTGGGCCTGAGAAAGGGGGCTGGTGATGGTACCAGAACCCCGCGCTGGTCTGCATGTGCGTGTCTGGGAATGCGAGTGAGTGCAGAAATGCAGATAAAGGCCTCTCTGACCACACGTTTGCCCTGGTCCAGACACAGCTCCCATAAAACCAATCGGCCCTGCCAAGTGTCGTTTGAGATGAAACGAGTTCAGGGATTTGGCTTCTCAGCCCCAAGGACCGAAATGGGACGAACTGCTCCAGGGACCTGTCCGCGGCCTCCTGTGTCACCCGCCTAGGCCCCCAGCCTTTTCTGGCTGCTCACCACCGCCCGGGTGGCTGAGGGGGGCCGGCTGGGGCTCCCTCGCAGGATGCCCACCTGGGGGGGCAGAGCTCTGCCCCGCCGGGGAGCCTTGCGCCTGCTTCCCAAACAGCTCCTCTGTGGCTTTGTCTGGGAAGCAGAGGGGACTGGGCACACGTTGCGGATTCTGTTTTCTTAAACCTTCTTCGTGCTCTTTCTGCCTGTAATTTCCTCCAGCTCCGGCCTTTGGGGATGGTTCCACCACTGAAAACCTGGCCCAGAAGGTGTTCTTACCTGTGGGGTGGAGGAGGTGCTGAAACTGCCTGCCGTTTGGGCCCTATCTACACTGCCTCTAGTCCCAAGTTCGGAAAGTTCATTTCCACTCTAATAGGCTGTCCTTGTCACATGAGGTCTGGCAGGACAGGCCTCGGAAGCAGAAACGTGTGTCCTAAGACTGGTGAGGACGTTCTTGGTAAGATTAGAAAGGCAGGAGTGATGCCTCCGGTTTTCACGTTCTGACTGCAAGATTTAAGTCTCCCAGGACTTTGACATCAGTTACGTCTAAGGAGGGAGGCTCAAGACAATGTGAATTATGGGGATAAATCAGCGATTAGATAGGAGCCAATTTTAGAGTTTGCCGATGAGACAGTACAGGTACAATGGTGCCCTTATGTTGGGTTGTAAAGAAAAGACGTAAGGGAAAGGAATTGTAGCTTTATGATTTTATCTGCTTTAATAAATTAAATGATAACGTTGAGGGAGAGAGAACTGCAGACATTGTGGCTTCAGCGCAGCTGGGGGTGGAGAAGGCGTTTTGTAGAGCGAGAGAGTGATTATTAGTGATGGCAGAAGCTGGGCAGATGGACAGATTGACATCAGGGGAGTTGGGTCGTGGCGCACAGACTGCCCCAACTGGGGGGACCAAAGCCCCGGTCCTCAGGCCACCCTCCCTCTAGGTCGGGGTACCTCTTCTTTTTCTAGAAAACTCTCTGTCCAATACTAGAACATAAGTCCTATAAATAGGCTGTAAAGGTGCCACCGTGCTGGTGGCAGAGCAGGGGCGCCAGTGCAGGGGTCTCCTTTCTGAGTTACAGGTGGGGATGGAGGCCTCCTTTTCTCTGCAGCGTCATTTAACAATGAGTCTATCTTGGAACAGACAAATACAAATCTTCCTTCACACACTGATGATTATAAATTCTTTTCGCACACATCACAGATATAAACAGTATATCAACAGAAAGCGCGCGCTGCCCCACCTCGTCCTGCCCCTCCTCCAAGGCCACCGCGGTGAGGAGAGTGGCGGCAGAGACTGAGGCGGTGCCGCAGCACACGCGCGGCAGGGTGTACACCGTTCTTTCAGTGGCTCCGTTGTCTGGACATCACACAGCTCAAGAGGCAGTGGTCACAGTCTCCTTAGGTCCTTTTGTTCAGATCCCAGCCCTGCTAGCTGTCACCTGTGTGTAACCTCTCTGGGCTTTGGTTTCCTCATCTATAAACCATGGACAACTTCGTTAGGTGGTTGTGAGAATTAAATGAATTAATTTATGCAGAACTCTGATAACAGGGCCTGGCTTCAGCTATAAAGGTATGTGTTACCCTTTGATGGCTGGTTTACTTTATTCAACCAGCCCTCTACTGATGAACCTGTGAGTTGTTTCCAGTGGGCAGCGATCTGACACTGCACTGCGATAAAGCCCTGGGCATTTCACATATGCCCGGGCACCAGTGTGTCTGTGGGATAATTTCTAGACTTGCTCATGGTGGGCCCACGCAACCTGAAGTGGGGGAAGGCAGCTCTGAAGAACTGGCTTTTTGTTACTAGATAAAAGGATATGTAGTTTAAAAATTTTTTATTCAATGCTCTACCGTGGTAACACATACATAAAATTTACCATTTTAACCATTTTCAAGTGTACAGTTCAGGGGCATTAGGTACATTCACATTGTTGTGCGGCCATCACCACCATCCGTCCATCTCCAGAACTTTTTTATCACCCCAAAGTGAGACTCTCACCTGTTAAACAATAACCTGGAAGAGAATGGAATTCTCTCCTGCAGCCCATGGCACCTGTACGGTAACAGAATTACCATATGATCCAGCAATTCTACTTCCAGATGTATCCCCAAAATAACTGAAAGCAGAGACTCAAAGAGGTATTGGTCCACCGATGTTCACAGCAGTATTATTCACAATAGCCAAAAGGTAGAAATGTCCACCTTCCTATTTTCTGTCTCTCCAAATTTGATGGTTCTAGGTACCTCATACGAGGGAAATCATACAGTGGTGTCTTTTTTTGTCTGACTTATTTCACGTAGCAAAATATCCTCAAGGTTCATCCCCGTTGTAGCGTGTGTCAGAACTTCATTCTTTTTTAAGGGTGACTAATATTCCATCGTATGGATATGCCACATTTTGCTTATCCACTCACCTGTCCATGGACAGTTCTATCCACGCCTGCTGTGGGGTCTGGGTTTGCATCTTGCATAGAAAGGGTTCCCTTTCTGGCCTGAGGGCTGAAAACAGGATTCTTGGATTCTGCCTCAGGCCCCTTTCCCCGCTCCCGTGGAGAAGGACCCGCTCCTCCCCTCAAAGGACTAAGAAGTCTTCTTGGAAGCAGTGACCCAAAGGCTTTGAACTTGCAGACCCCAGGCAGTGGGGAGGGGGAGGCCAGGGGCTGAAATCAGGGTTTAATGTGAAAGTCTGCCAACCACAGGTGAGCAAGAAATTCTTAATGAAATACAAGAACATTCTTTCTACATTTTGGGAGTAGGAAAGTCTTGATTTTATAAACTAATTTTGTACTTATCTGAGTAATAGACTGTCTTCTCAGAGTGGCAGCAGCCTTCCAACCACCCTCATCCCTCCTCTTTTTCCAAGCAGAACTGCTCGTTTTCTCTGGAGAAAACCCACAGCCCCAGAGAGGAAACCTCCAGATACTTTGGTGGTAAAGAAAGAGGCCTAGGCATTTTTGTGTGTGTTTATTGTTATCTAAGAAGTAGAGCTCCAGCGTGATTTCTCAGCACCATCTTTCCCTGTTGATGGAAATGCCTTTACCATATATTAAATCCCAGTATGGACTAATTCAACAAATATTGGGCACCTGTTGTATGCCTGGAACTGTTCCAGGCACTTGTATTGGGGACGGTCAAGTATATAAGTAGACTACGTGGGGTCTAGAAGGTGTTATGTGTTAGGGACGAAAGCTGAGGGGTGGAGAGTGGGGTGCCACTGGAGACGGGGGCATCAGGCCATATGGAGGTGGTGACGTGAGCAGCTGAGGGATGGCTGTGCATGTCTGGGGAAGGTGTGTGTGCAGGACAGTGCATGCAAAGGCCCTGGGCCCCCGTGGCTGGAACAGGTGGGTGTGTGAAGGGGTCACAGAGAATATTAGGTGGTGAAGTCAGAGAGTAAAAGGGGGCCCATACTGTGTAGGGCCTTGAAAGCCACTTTAAGAGTGTTGAGTTTTACTGAATGAAGACGGGAGTTTTTGTCGTGCTCTGATCAGGGGTGTGGCATGATGGAACCAGCAAGGGATCGCTGAGATGCTGCAGAGGGGCCAGGGTGGCGGCGGGGAGAGCAGGCGGATGCTGGTGTCTGCGAGGAGGGCAAGGAGCGGTCCGATCCAGCGACGTCCTAGTGACTCAGACGTGGGGATGAGAGAGGAGTGAAAAATAACTACAGAATTGGGCCTGAGTCCCTGGAAAGACGGGACGGCCATCGACTGACTTGGGAAGACTGTGGTTTGGGGTCAGGGGGTTGGTGGCATCAGCTTTGGACCTGTTAGTTTGACATGGTCACCTGACCTCCCAGTGGAAATAGCCACTGGGCCGTAGGTATTCAGGTCTGCGGTCCGGGGAGGGTGCGGCCCCTCTGCACAGAGGTGGCTCGTGGAAAGCCCAGCAGAGTGAGGGTACACGTGGTGGTGGCCCGGGCGCACCCGCCAGGCCGAGGTCAGGGGTTGAGCAGGGCCCAGCCCCCTCAGGCTGAGGAGAAGCCCTGGAATGTTCCACCAGCCAGAGGAAGCTGTCAGGGAGGATGGAGACCCAGTGGGTCAGGTACTGCCCAGGCTGGTGCAGGAGGCCTGAGAATGGTTGGCTGGAGCCCCAAGGAGGGCCCTCGTCATAATGAGTCGAGCTTTAGAATTTGTGCGTACTCTTCATTATACTCCATCACACTTCACTTTCAGGATTTTCCTGGCTGTTCTTGAACGTTTATTTTTCCATATGAATTTTGGAGTCAGATCACCTAGTTCTCCTATTAGGATTCTATTAAGTCTAATTTATATCTCTAAGACAGTTACTGTTTCTATTCAGGATATCTTTCCAGAAGGAAAGAACCACCAGATAGAGAGCAGTGGTTCTCAACTTGGCAATGTCTGGGCAAAGTTTCGATCGTCGCTCCTAGGCTGGCACCTAGCTCAGAGAGGGTGGGACCAAGCCGCCGCCACAGAGACTTACCCGGTCCCCAGGGTAGTAGCGCCACACTGGAGAAGCCTAGCCTCGAATGCCTGCACGCTGGCTTTCTGCTAAGGGCCCTCGTCTTCCTTTTCTTACTGAGTAGAGTATCGGGCTGCTGCATGGCACTCATCCTTCTGCAGTGCTCGAGAAGAGTAGACAATAGGTAGTGTTGTGGACGTTCTTAATTCTCTTCCGCCCCCCAGGCTCTGGCCCCTTCCTGTCTGTGGGAGATGCAGTTGGCGGTGTCCAGTACCATCACAGAAGCGAAACCAGCTCCACACTTGCTTTCCCAGCTCCCCTTACAGCCTAAGTGCGGGTGGGGGACCTGGGCTTCTCTAGTCAGATGCAGCAGCTGGGACTGTGGCCAGCCCTTCAAGAGCGGGGTGCAGGGGCCTGTCTCGCCACTGAAGGTTGCAGACCTTGCAGGACGAGCTACAAGGGTTGCAGAATTCAGTGACAGCAGCAGCAGCAATTTCCTCACCAGGCCACTCTGAAGCTGGGTTTTGGGCACTGCTGCTGGCTGGCTAGAGCGAGGCCTCGTCTGCCTGACAATTCTGTGGGCTTCTAAATACCCTTTGGATTGCTTCCCTTGTGCTTTCAACATCGTGTCTGTTTCTGTTGCTTGCAACCAAGAATCCTGACTGATTCACATGGATTCATCATATGGTGAGAAGCACCAGAAGTCGAGATTTTCAACATTGACTTATGAGACTTTCTACTTCTACAGAAAAGCTAAGAAGTGTGACACTTTCAGTATCCAAGCATGCAAGTTTCCTACCCAAAACACCAAGTACAATAAGCTATATCACAGTTATGTCAGTACTGGGGAAAAAGGGAAGGTCCTACATTATCAACTTCCTTTATTACTGTCAGTCTATATATGAGAGAGATGATTTGGACCCATGCTATAAACAAACTGTGGACTTGAATTTTACAAGAAGGCTTTAAGACACATTTATTTTGCCTTAATTTTGGTTCTTTAAGAGTGAGATGGTTTGGTGATGATTAATAACTCAGGATTGTTTGACGAAACCCATGTCACACCCAGCGTCAGGCAGAGGAAGGATGCCATCACCAGCAGTGCTGGCTGTGGGTGACGTGGTGATGGGCTGGCAGAGGAAGAGGAAGGCAAGGACAGCAACACAGTCAAGTTCATTCTCGTCCTCCTTGGAGAGCACCATTTGGATTCCTTGTCGAATAAGGAAGAACATTCCTCACGTTTGTTCTCACTGTGCAAACGCCAGGCCCCTTTGTGTAACACAGGGACAGGCTCAGTTTAGATTTTCCTCACATGCCCAGGTCCGCATCCTCTCCAGGTATCCCTTCCAGTCCCTGTCCTTGACTCCTCCACTTCGATGGAAAGTGTAGCTTTCTGCTGGCCTCTGGAAGAGCTCCCGTTTTTGTCTAGTACCCTTGTCCCAGCAAGAACGGGGCCGAGAACGGGGCCGAATGAAGAAGCCGGAGCCCAGGAACGCCCGGACAGGGGCTTGTCCCCAGGTGCCCTCTGCTGTCTCAGATGCCTCCTGGACAAGATAAGAGGCCCTCAGCGCCCGGTGTCAGGAAGCAGAGTGATCGTCCAGAAAACCCATGCAGGCTGCTTGCAGTAGAACCGGGAGCGGCCAGCGTCCTGTGGGAGCCACGGGACGCGCGCTTCAAGGTGAGTGGAGCCGCGGGCCGAGTCCCTCCTTCCTGACACCCAGGGGAGCCCGGGGAGGCCGGAGCGCCGGGGCCATGAGTCTGAAACAGCAGAACGAGCAAGAGGGTGGGCTGTGCTTGTCAGATGCATTCCCGCTTGAGCAATGGGGGGAGCAACGTGTAGGTCAATTCCGCTGACACTCAGTGGTAGTATTTAAGTCTGGCTTAAAGGGAAAAAAGGGTATTTATGTGTGACGCACTTCATTTGGTTTTAGCAGCTCCTGCTGACTGCCGGCCCTGCAGTCACTCTCCTCGGCAGATTTCAGACATCTGGTGGCAAGATTCCCAGGCCTAGAGATAAACCACAATTGGTCTTTTCCAGGGGCAGACCTATCTGGGTTTCGTGAGACCTGAAGCTTCCATGACTGGGGAGTAGAGGGAAGCTTTCTCTGAGAAAGATAATACTTAACGAATACAAAATTAGTGCCATGTGACTTTCTATTTAGAATGACAAACTATAAAACAAATTACAAATCTGAAAAAGCTAACAAATTCTGCAAACATCATGAAGTCCTGATGAATAACATAACCTCTGTATTAATGGGTGGTCATTAATGCCTTTTCTCCCTATAGTTTTGGGCTCTGTCCTCTTTGACCCAAGTCCAAGGCTTAGGAGAACGTTAGAGGCTTTGTAAAGGAGTCGGGAAATACTACAAACAGACTGAGGTAAGGTCAGGACAGGAAGGGATTTTCCAGAAATGCAGCTTAAACAATCTGAGATAACGGTCTTGTTTTTATTGTTTGCTGTGAAATACAGTGTGAATGGATGTCCACGTGGAAGCGCACTCCCCACAGGGAGGTCTGGTTCCCAGTGGCCGCTTGGTTTAGGGGTTACTCACTGCCACCACACTAAGCCCTTTTCTTCATGTCCACAGAGGTTGGTCACAGCTTCCCTGGCAAAAGCCAACATAGGAGAGGCGCCCTCAACACCAAGGGAAGCATATGATGATGGCACTAGTGATAAAAGTATTTTAACAATATACCTTTCATACTGTAACATTTCTCTAAAGAAAGGCTCAGGTCAGAAGGTCTTTGAATTTTCCAGATCTTCAGGTGGATCCGTATACCAAAACAAGTAACTCCCCTAAAAGCTCAACCTCTAATACATCAAAACTCTACTTATACCTCAAACAGGAGCCAAGAATGAGGGAAATTCAGAGATGACTGATGCAGAAATCCAAGTGAGAAAAGTCTGGACTCACTCGACAAACAGATCATACACAAAAGAGCAAAAGAATAAACCTGAAAGGAAAAAAATACCTTCAACTAATGTGAAATAAATATTAATGTTGGCGTTGCCAATTCTTTTTTTTTTAATAAATTTACTTATTTTATTTATTTTTGGCTGCGTTGGGTCTTCTTTGCTGCACGCAGGCTTTCTCTAGTTGGGGTAAGCGGGGGCTACCCTTCGTTGCAGTGCGCGGGCTTCTCGTTGCGGAGCATGGGCTCTAGGTGTGTGGGCTCAGTAGTTGTGGCTCGCGGGCTCTAGAGCGCAGGCTTAGTAGTTGTGGTGCACCCACTTAGCTGCTCTGCAGCATGTGGGATCTTCCTGGACCAGGTCTCGAATCCGTGTCCCCTGCATTGGCAGGCAGATTCTTTTTTTTTTTTTTTGCGGTACGCGGGCCTCTCACTGCTGTGGCCTCTCCCGTTGTGGAGCACAGGCTCCGGAGGCGCAGGCTCAGTGGCCATGGCTCACGGGCCCAGCTGCTCTGCGGCATGTGGGATCTTCCCGGACCGGGGCACGAACCCATGTCCCCTATATCGGCAGGCGGACTCTCAACCACTGCGCCACCAGGGAAGCCCGGCAGGCGGATTCTTAACCACTGTGCCACCAGGGAAGCCCCCAATTCTTTATTAGAAGTTTCCAATTCCCATTTTAGTGAATAGAGAACTGACACATACTCTCATCCAATGTTTCTAGAACACATCCTGTACCCTCCCGTCAGCCACCTTTGAGGTAATATGAGCTCTTTTGGTAACAGCCAGTGCTTAGCCAGTATAAAGCAAAAAGCCCCAAAGCTGGCTTTATTTCATTGCTAAGCAGTGTTGCTACCCCGTCACCACTACTTGCTACTGGGCTTGGGTGGGCTCTGCTCAGGGGGCACGGGAGGGAAACTTGAGGGATCCTGACTATCCTGGATGAAGAACGTCTTAGGGGAGCAAGAGAGTATCCCGGTGGATAAGACGAAATACCAGTAACAATTACAGGACTTCTTAGAAAAGAGATCTGTGGAAAACAGCTAAGTTACCTTCTAAATTGATCAGTGGTTCATGACCAATTTCTTGGTCCAAAAAGTTTGAAACATCCAAATAATAGTTGTGCATCTTGGTTTGATGGGGGGGGGCGGGGAAGGAAATAAAAATCTGTTCTCCCATCCAAGCCTTTTCTTGAGTGATTCTCTAATCGACATCCGGGCTGAACAGGCACAGGGAACGCTGAAGCATAACCCCGTCATTAGTGAGTAAATCTCACTGAATTCAGGCTAAAGCACCTGACTTCTCAGTTTGTAAAATATGTGCTACCAGATCTTGCCAAGACGTTTATGGCTCATTCTTGCAACTCAAGGAGGGAATGCATGCGACAAACAGGCCATAAGAAGCGGCCCCACCATTTCATCGCGTAGCCTCCCTGGTTAACTTGCCTGGGCTAGGCTTGCCCACGCAGCTCTGCGAGGAGCTCTCTGGCCAGTTTCCTCGACCTAGGGGCTTCCACACAAAGATGGTCCCATCTGTACAAGGTCTGGTCCAGAAAGCCAATAATCTCGTGCATTATTGCATCAGTCTGAGCCATCTGCAATGAGGACAGAAGAAAGAGAAGGCAAATTAAAACACTTTCCAGACAGATTCATCTCTTCGTCCAGTGGACCAGCTGTAACCATCCTGTCCCCCAAAAGCACCTGCATTCCTATCAGCTCCAAAGGGCTCTTGTTTTGTCTTCAAGGTGATTAGCAAAGCGAATGTGTTCTCAGAGGTGGGCCATCTAGTGAGCAGAGCCACTTCCTAATGCTGGCCCTCTCAGACCCACAACGGCTACAGACAAATGCTGTTTCTTGGAACACCCATCACGAGCTTTGGGGTTATTTGCCATGGGGAGCAGAGGCCAATGAGCATGCTGTGGCTTGACTTCCTGCAAAAGGCTTGCACTACTATGAGAACTGGAAAATGCTGAAAAGAGAGTGCCACCTGTTCTTACACAAACAGCTTTATAAATGGCATTCTTGGGCTGGCGGCAGGCCCACTTGTTTGTTAATAGGCACCCAAGGTTTTAACACTTGATTCTTAAGGGAAGCAGGAAACACAGGAACTGTCAGTTCTGCTAAATACAGCCTTAGCTGTTGGTACCCATAAAGGGAGGATAAGAATCTAACGATTTATCTGCGTGGAGAATTTACTGTGATTTTTTTTTTAGACACAAGCATATTGAGAACCTCTGTTTTTGAGAGCAGTCCACATATTCATTTCTTTTTTCTTTTAAATATGGAACGCTTCACGAATTTGCATGTCATCCTTGCACAGGGGCCATGCGAATCGTCTCTGTGTCCTTCCAATTTTAGTCTATGTGCTGCCAAAGTGAGCACCACATGTTCGTTTTTCACGTGTGAATCAAATATTTAAGTAGCCTGAGTAGCCCAAGGTCAGCTCCTCCTCTGTGTCCACACTGGGCCCTTCTGGTAGGGTGACCAGCCACCCTGGTCCAGCTGGGACTCTCCTAGGGCCCAGGACAGCCTTTAATCCCAGGCCACCCCTGGCCATGAGTCAAGGCAGACTCTCACTGCAGCACGGATACTAAGTGAGTGGCAGCGGGGGAAGCCCTGGGCCCCCTGGACAGCACTGGTGCTCCCTGGCCAGCTACTGGCAGTGGCCCAAGCTGAGAGGGCTCTGCTGGGGGCGGGGGGCAGGCTGCCAGCCTGGGTGGGGTTCACCATGGCTCTTGGTGTCCACAGAATCCTCTCTTGGTTTTCCTCAGAAGTCACAGATGCTGTAGATGACTTTACGGATGAAACAACATGAGCTTCCCTGGGACGCCTTAGAAGAGTTAATTTAGTACCTCAGACCCGAGTGGGGGAAGACTGCCTCCCGCGCCAGTGCCCAGGGACCGTGGGGGCTCCTCGGAGCCGGACGCGGGGCAGCGGTGCCGTCACCGGCCCTCTTACAAGCCACCTCGATGCCCATGTTCCACTTTGTCTCTGGGCACATACAAACCCCGCCTCACTGCCACTGAGGGAGGGGAAGCCGCGTCCTGCAGGGCTCAGCTGAGGGCATCCTTGTGGAGGTCAAATTCATCTTGAGCTCAACAATTATAGAACTGAACTCTATATTTCAGATTCTGGCTAACTTTTGGCTGTTACTGCTATGGTCCAGCAACAGAAGACAGAAGGAGAGGGAGAGAGAAACGTGAGCTCAGGGCAGGACGAGGGGCAGCAGGAATCCGGGTACCAGCCAGGCTGCTAGCGCCTCATCCTCCTCATCGAGGCTCAAGGAGGAGAGAGCGGAGCTGGTAAAGCAGGAACAGGGCAGAGAAGCAGAACAAGGGGTGGGAAGGGCGGGGGTTCCGATGAAGGGATTCAGTGGAGACTCAGAAGCTGAGCCCTGGGGCCCGTGCGGGAGCCTGAGGAAGTGGGGGAGCGTGCTGTGGCCGAGGCTGGGGTGTGAGGCCAGGAGAGGAGGAAGGAGGAAGGTGAGCCGATGGCACAAGGGGCAGCTCAGAGGAGGATCGAAGGCCGCAAAGAGACAGGGCTCAGACGCACAGCCTATAGCGAGCACGGCTCTCCAGCGCTGAGGGCAAGACAAGAGGGCCAAGACCAGGACCCGGGCCCAGAAGCTGGCCCTGCTCCCACCTCTCTGAGTCCACATCAAAGCCAGGCCAGGGCTAGGGTCCTGAGGGTGGTGATGCCAAAGCCCCTCAAAGAGAAAGGCCGTCCACCTGCTCCTGGCCAAGCAGACCGACCCAGGGCTCTTCCCAGGCTGCCCACAGAGGGAGGCACCAAGGAGCCCACGAGGGGCTGGCACTGGGTGGACCCCTGCCACCTGTCCTGCTGTAGCTGCTCTTGCCGGGCTGCCTTCAACCGATCGTGTGGCCACTGCAGGAAAGCTTCGAGTTAGGAAGGCCGGCATGTTTGTTAGTTGAAACAGTTACTGAACATCTGCAAGGACAGCGCCCAGGAGGCGCTCTCAGCTGTGACGGGCTCCAAGGTGCCCGGGAGGCCAGCACCCACCTCCTAAGGAGCCGGTGCGGGAAGAGAAAACACCGAGCTTCATCCTTTAGTTAATCTTCTTTGCAGCTGAGCTGACTTCTGAACGTGAATGAAGGCGCCGGGTTGCCCCAGGCTCAGGTGTGGACCAGCAGTGCTGATGCGTGGCTGCAGGTGAGCTGTTCTGTGGCGATGGGGCTCCAGCATCGGCGGCAACCCTGAGCTTGGTGACACGACCAGCTCCTGGGCCCCAGCAGCCAGTCTGTGGGTGAGACCTGAGGGCGGTCTGTTGTGAACCTGGACTGTCTCCCCAGAATGGAGGGAAATGTGACTGCAATACAGAAGCAGAGACCTGCGTGTCTCTGAGGAGCTGTCTCTGGGTTACATTCTCTCACACCCTACGTGCCGGGCCGGCCGTGATCTCCTTGGCCTGCTCTCCACTCCCAGGGTGACAGGACACTAGAGGAGCAGGGGTGTGCAGGCTCAGGGAGGAGGGGCGGCCGGGTCTGAGCAGGCTCCACGGGCTGAGGCCCCTCCCACAGGTGTCCAGGGCCTGGGCAGGAAGTCAGAGGTCAGGCAACAAAAATGCCACCAGCACCTGCATGATTCAGAAGTGTCTGCCTTTGACTTTTAAAATAACTTTCAATTTTAGAACAGTTTTAGATTTATAGTTTGACCCAAAAGAAAATACTGAGAAATTCCATATCCCCTACACTCAGTTTTAGTATAGTACATTTGTCAGAATTAATGAACCGATATTAATATGTTTTATTAACCTTATCTTTAGGTCAGGCTTTTCCTCAGTTTTTCCCTAATGTCCTTCTTCTGTTCCAGGATTCCATCCAAGACACCACATTACATTTACTCATCATCCCTCCTTAGGCTCTTCTTGGCTGTGACAGTTTCTCAGACTTTCCTGTTTTTGATGACCTTGACAGTCTTAAGGAGGACTGGTCAGTTATTTTTGTCAAATGTCCTTCAACTGGGGTTTTTGTCAGTTTGGGGTAGGAAGGCCACAGAAGTAAAGTGCACGTTCATCGCTTCATATCAACGTGACTTATCCCTGCTGATGCTGACCTTGATCACCTGGCTGAGGTAGTGGCCGAAAAGTGACTATTATAATTTACACTTGGCCAGAGAAAAAGTTGGTTGATACCAAGTTCTGCAGATATGAGGACATTATTTAACTCTCACCTGTGTAGTTCCCCACCTCAAATGGATTTGGAGGTGAGATGTGCACTTTATAAAAGCACACGATAGATCATTGTGCTGGGGCGGGCCCTGAGGAGATGGCACCCAGCAGGTGACAAGCAAGTCCTCCTCTGCTCTCGGCCACACCCAGGCTCTGGGAGGTCTTCTGTCTGAGCCCGAGAGGGCGGACTGACAGGCTGGCTGCGTGGTCTGCCCACCCCACACACGTTGTTCTCCTAGGAGCAAGGAGAACCTTGTGGGCACTGGTTACTGGGGTTCTTGGCAGTCCCACTGGTCACTGGGACTTTCTTCATGTTCACATTCAAACAGAGCCTGCCCTGGAGGGGAGCGGGAGGGGGTCTCTGGGTACTGGGAACATTCCTGTCTTGATTTGCTTGCTGGCTGCATGGGTGTTTTTGGTTTGCAAAAATTCATCAAGCTATACCTTTCTGTATATACCTTCTATGACAATAAAAAGTAAAAACAAAAACAGAAAAAAACCTAACTCCAAGAACCAGCACATTGTGGTTTTTTGGGTTTTTTTTTTGAGATGAGCTCATAACATAAAATTTGCTATTTTAATCATTTTTATATGTACAATTCAGTGGCATCAAGTACATTCACAATGCTGTACAACCACCACTGCTGTCCATTTCCAAAACTTTTTCATTATCCCAAACAGGAACTCTGCACCACTCCCCAGCCCCTAATAACCTCTATTCTACTTTCTGTCTTGTTTTCCATTTTGTTTGGCTTGGTTTACAGTGTATGTCCTAGTGGGTGTGGAGCGGTACCTCATTGTGGTTTTGACTGCATTTCCCTAAGAGCTAATGATGTTGAACATTTTATTCATATGCTTATTGGCCATTTGTACATCTTCTTTGGAGAGATGTCTAAATTCACTGCCAGTTTTTGAACTGGGTTGTTTTACTGTTGTTGAGCTGTACAAATTCCTTTTATAGTCTAAACACTAAACATTAAACCCCTATCAGATATGTGATTTCCAAATATTTCCAAGTATAAATTCAAAATTTTTCTCCCATTTCAAGATTTGTCTTTTCACCTTCTAGATAGTGTCCTTTGATTTGCAAAGCTTTTTATTTTGATGAAATCCAATGTATTTTTTCTTTTGTTGCCTGTGCTTTTAGTGTCATTATTCAAGTAATCATTGCTGAGTCCCATGCCATAAGCGGTGCCACGTTTGACTTGGACCGTAAAGAACCCCTCAGGTCAGCTGGGCTTCCAGAAGGAGCTCTCTGTAATTAGCAAACTTTTAAAAAAATTAACACATGAAATTCTTTGAGCCACTGCAGTGACCATATTCTCACTGAAGGCTTGTTTCTCTTCACGAGGAGGAAGAGTCATGGACTGTAACTGAAAGACAACAGCCTGGGGAGACAGGAGGTGAGCTTTCACCGTGGGCCCTGGCAGTGAGCTGTGTGACCTGGGAGACGTGCGCTCCCTTGTCTGAGCCTCCCTTCCCTCTCCTGTGCCATGCCGGTGTCGCATAGGGCAGGCTCTGGGTCTGGCCCAGCCGTCCCCTCCCGGCCTGTCCAGCCACGTTTGGACAGCATCTTGGTACCCACACTCTTCAAAGGCTGGGTCCTTGGGTGATAACCCACCTTTTCCCTAGGATGAGAATGAGAATCAGGATGCCAGAAAAGGGGAGACTTACGAGTGTGATGACTTCCCGGGCAATCGCGTGGCCTCCGGGAGCCCAGAGCAGGAAGTTCAGGAGGAGGCGCCTGATCAGCTGCTGACAGGCAGGCGGTCTGAGAGCTCCCTCCCCGCCCTCTCCAGCTGCCGCCTGCAGGTCCCTGGCCGAGAGGGTGGGACTCCTGAGCAGCTTCATGAGGCGGCTGAGCACGGCCTTCACCTCCACCTGGGAAGTATAATTTCAAAGGGAAGCGATTAGGGAAGAGTCAGGACACGCAGGTTGTAGGATGACTCAGTTCTTTGAAGCAACCCCCAGAAACGGGAGAGGACTGGCGCCCGAGGGAGGGCAGGTGGGGCGGACCATGTCAGAGTTTACACACTGCTCCACACAAACCCAAATGCGCGTAATGGAAATTTCTTGACTTTCTTTCGTCCTGCTCACTAAGCAGCCAGGGCATCATGCCAGGAATCGACCTTTTTTTTGTATGAAAGGAAATGGAGAAAAGTCCTCAGCAGAATGTAGTCAGATTTTTATATTGTGGGAAAAAGAACAAAAGGCTCCTTGAAGACTTGTTCACTATCACAGCCACAGGTCAATTAAAGCCCAGTGCTCGGACCTCCGCTGAGCCAACGTGCTGATAAGAAGGAGGTTGGCCTTTTTGCCACCTTCGGCAGGGAGGAAGCGCGTGCATGCACACACACGCGCGCGCACACACACACACACACGTACCACGCTGGTTTGGTTTAGACACTGGGACACTGTTCATACATGTTGAAAGCTCAAACAGAGGTCACAAGTCTGTGGAATCCACATAGTAATAGTGGCTGTTATAGGTCTGTGGGTTGTTTTTGCATAAAAAATATTTATTTCATGCTGAGATTTCTGTTTGCTCTAAGAATGGTACATCAAGTTGTGACTTGGAAAACCGTAAAAACTGAAAGCTGTAGATCCAAAATGCCACATGGAACTCATGAAGAGCTATGTTCCCTCATTTCCAGAAGAATACTTAGGCCTACTCTGAAAATTCCCATGACCGATTTTATGGATTTTGTGTGAGTCGTTTTTTTCCCTGGAAGTTAAGGCTTCATTCAATGAAATCTGTCATAAGCTCCAGAACACTAGCAGTGCTGTGTGAGCGACTCCAATCACAAGGCAAGACCGTGAGAAACTGCACCCCAGGGCCCTTCCATGCAGGAGGGCGGTGTCCCTCACCCCCTCTTCTCTTGCCCGGGACCAGCCTGCCCTCGTCTGACAGCGTCTACGGGGGCCCACGGCTGTCCTGCGTCTAGGTAGGTCTGCAAAAATGTCAGGGCTTAGGAAGCAATGCCTCCATATCCATTTTCTTCCTGACTGGCATTTGATTTTCTCCTCTCGTCCAGTATTCCCTGAGGCTTGTCTTCTTCCTTTCTCTTTCACTCCAGGCCGTCTTTCCCTTCAAATACCTTCCTCACATGCCCAAAACTTTAATGCTTTCTAAAAATCTTTTCAGGAGAAAAATATAAGCTTTCTTTTCTAAGTATTAATTTTTACCCTGCATTATGAAAATTTATATATGCTCACTGTAAAACATTTGAAAAAGAAAAAGAATCAAAATGACTGTAACTCCACTATCCAAAGAGACTCGTTGAAAGTGAGGTTTACATCCTTATCATCTTTTTTCTATGCATTGTGAACACAGCACTCACTATACATAAGGTATTCTAGTTTTCACAGTTCACTCTAAGCAATTTACCATTATCTGTAGCACATTTTCTTTGATAACATGATTTTTCATGGTAGAATGCTATTCTGTGGTTGTAATACACCACAATTTATTTAGCCGGTATCCTTACTGTTGAAATGTAGG
Organism: Globicephala melas; assembly: GCF_963455315.2. Classification (NCBI taxonomy): domain Eukaryota; kingdom Metazoa; phylum Chordata; class Mammalia; order Artiodactyla; family Delphinidae; genus Globicephala; species Globicephala melas. Next base: position 86,265,993 of record NC_083319.1, read on the forward strand.
CCATCTTCAGTTATTGCAGTTACCAACAATGCTGCAATGATCTCGTACATAAATCTTTCTATGGCTCTCTAACTACTTCCTTAGGGTAATTCCTAGAAGTAGAATGACAGGGTTAAAGAGTATGAACCCTCACCTAATTCTTAAGAGTATACAGACATAGTTGTTTTTTATCATGATTTAATTCAAAGTCAGCAAAAGGAGATGAACACTGGCTGGCAGAGAACATGGTTTGCAGAGTGGAGCGGTCTCTGAGCCGGCCGTACGCGTCTCAGGCAGGAACGGCTGCTCTTTGCCCCACCCCCTCCCAATCCTGCACCTCAAGGATGCCCAGCAGAGGTGACGGTTCCAGTCACAGAACGCTGCTGCGTACAGTCCGGTACTGTGATTTAATTATGCCTTTCAAGGCAAAGGCACAGATATTGTCAAGCTCAGTCAAATCTTACAATAATCATGCTTTCAAAGACAGTTCACAGTTTGTCAAGTCATCCAACAGACCATCAAAGGTCAGGAGAGCGAGAAGTATGCACTACTAGTTAAACTAGGAAAACTGGGCCCCATTTGCTCCCCGGGATGCCGCACAAACTGGTGCCTCAGGTTGAGCACCGAGAAGGAAGAGGAAGGAAACACACGTACTGGCACTAAACGACTGAGTGAGCTAATCTGTTTTTATCCAGGCTGCAAAGCACCCCCTGAGTAAGAACTAGGCGTAAGTTTTATTAAAAAAAAAAAAGAAAAAAAAAAGGACCAACTTAACTAGTAGAAAGATAGGCCAATGCAGAACTCTCTAGAAAATAAACCTTATTGGACAATTTATTTCTCTACACTTCAAAAGTAATCTGTCAGCTTCTATGATAGATTTGGAATTTAACATATAACCTACCAGTTTAGCTTATACAGAATCAAATATAAAGTATATAAAAAGGCTTCAGAAATCATTAGTGCTTCATACATTTAAATTATTAAAATTAAGATAATGAAAAATTAGGATTCTCTTCAATTAGTTTAATGTGATATTTTAAAAGGGAAAAATAGGCTTTCTTTTTAATCAGATAGCAATTCTGAGATACATGTTAATTTCTAAAAAAAATGTTCTATTTTTGATCCAAAATCATCACCAAATTTCAACTTTTAAAAATCCCAACTCTTTTCTTTCTCCTGCCACATAACATGCTTTTAAACAAGTAAAATATACAGCCATACCTGAACTAGTCTGTTTTGTTCAAACAGAAAACATCAAGCAAATAGGAGCACTGCTCTCTACATAAAGAAACCTGCTCCCTTTAATTATTAAAATCAGCAAAAAGCGCCGGCAGTTGAACTTTTACAAACCAGCAAATGTTTGTAAGGAAGGCGCAAATGCCTTTAATCAAAACATTGCTCCTGTTAATATTATATTCCACACAAAATAACAACTGTCTCTGCCACAGACAGCTAGCCACTCCTGTACTTTGCTGCTCTGTTATTTAGGAAATGACCAAGTCCTTTTTCAGAAACTAAGTGGTTAATATCATGTGATTACTTTTCTAAGAGTTCTAAACAAAGCCGGTTCTGTGAGGATCTATTGACTGATCCAAGAAAGGAGTTAAGTCAAGACGGAAGCAGACAGTGCCAGGCCACTGATCAGAAAGAGGACGATGCTCCTCAGAAGAGGGGTCAGACCCTGCATGGGTCTGGAGGGAGCGGCCCCAGGGCCAGGCATGCCCGTGAAGCATGACAGAGTGGCAGTGACCAAGAAGAGATAAGATGACCCAGGGATGGAAGGGCTGCACCTCATCTCCTGGGTGCCTCCCAGGACAGCAGGCAGCGCCTGGCCTCCAGTCCACTCCTGAGGGCAGGAAAACACCTCGACCCCAGGCCCAGCTCCCACTCACTCGTCCAGGCGGATGTCTGCATGTACCTGCTGAGGTGCCTGGGGGTCAGTGAAAGCCACACCCACTGCAGGGCCCCTTCCAGCCCCTGAGAGACTGATCCTGAGGCCGCACACCATAGGCCTGGCCACCCACCATGGTCTGTGCTCTCTGCTGATGCCCAGCTCCCGGACCGCAGCTGAAAGCCAGGAGCCACAGCAGGGCCTCTGGAGCTTCAGCCTCAGCCTCCGACGTCAGTAACTGCTCAGCCGCCATGTCAGCCCATCCTCCAAAGTGAACGAACAAAAACCAGCTCTCAAAGGGGCCTCCGTAGGACCTGGAACAGAACCAGAACACATGGCAGCCGGGCAACTTGATTGCTTTTTTCTTTAGGTTCTTAAAGCAACTTGTGTTTGTGAATGGTTGGCTTCAATTGTTCTTATCCACTGAAGTACAACTTGCAAGGAATACGAGTTAGCCTCAGAAAAAGAGCTCACAATGCCGCCCTGAACCTGTCACAGGACTTTCAATGGCATGCCTTTCAAAACCTCATGTGCCCTGAGGACCTCAGACATTTAAATCTTTAAATCAAGGTCATGCAGGGACACTGAGTGCAAACAGGCCTTCGAGAAAGGAAGGTTTTGGCCCATGATCATCAAGAACGACGCAAGATGAGAACCTGCAGGCCCACGGCTCTGCCTTCTGCGTGGCCTGCACAGCCAGGCTGCTGTGGAGAGTGGGGCCCCTCAGCCACCAGGCAGCCGCCCAGGTAGCCCCAAGCAAGAAACGAGGGGGCTCCCTGGGGTCCAGACGGAGACCAGAGAAGGGACACAGGCCGAAACACGTGCTATTCCTTTTCTCACAAGACAAAAGATTCTGGTCAGTATTTTGGCAATTATGAATTTTTAATGAGCTGTATATTATACTCTTTCCTGGCATCAAGTATACATCAATGCTGAAAAGTTAAAGCTTTTGTGAAGCTATCCTTTTGTCACACAGGGAACCGGGAGTTGCAATAAAGGGTAGACTCTGCTTAAGGTAAGGACCCACTAATTTTGCATAGTGACAGTCCTAGCAGTTTAACATCTCCCCTGGGAGAAATGGAGCAGGACTGGCCTGAGATTAGCATAGAGCAGAACTTTCCTTCTGAACTGGGGAAGCTCCTAGAACAGGAAAGCTCTGAGCCCCTCTGCAGCGCTCCGTCTTTGCTGGATCTGGGTGCGTGGCCCCCTGCTTGGCCCGTGGAATCCCCAAGCCAGCGCCGTTCCCACCTCTCCTAGTCACTGCTCTCCTCCTGTTCAAGTCCTCCCCGAAAACAAGTGATTAAATGTTCTGAAATCTAACTTGCAAAACAATGACAGAAAAGGAAGAAGGAGGAGCACCAGTCTTACTCCCTTGTCCCCACAACAGGGAGAGCTGATGCTCCAGGGGCCACATGAGCAGTGGGCTGGGTTATGTCTCAGAAGCAAGGAACCAGCTCCAGAGGGTCTCCTTCCTGCAGGCCTCACGGACGAGTGAGCTGAGCAAGGGCTCCCCCATGCTCGCTGCCCCCACATGGGCATCCCTCCTGGATCACGGCTCAAGGCCTGGTCATTCTGCCTCTCTTCCTCTAGCAGCCGAGTGTGCAATGCAGTCCCATGGGGCTGGCTGAGAAGGTGCCTAAGGCTGCTCACAGAGCCCTCCCCGCGGTGGCCCTGAAGCCTAGTTGAGGCAGATCTGGGTTAGGCAGGAGCCCTAAGAGGTTTGGGGTCTAGGCCCTGCTCTTCAACAGAGACAGCCAGAAGGGGTGTGTATGGGGCTGCCAGGGTATGGCAGGTCATTAATATGGCCAATCCTCTGATCCCCACTTGGCTGACAGTTCTGTCTGTCTCCTCTGCTGGTAAGAGTTTGGGGGCAGGGTTGGGGAGGGAGGCTGTGTAAGTGAGTAACTGGCACCCAAACCTGCATCAGTGATGATGAACAGAAGAGCACCAGCCATAATATGTGATGGCTCAGTAATGAGATTATAGAGAATTTCAAGAAGGAAAAGTGGCAACAAATAAAGACAGTATCAGTAGGCTAGTATAGACAATGAATAAGATATGTATACTCTAAAAGCAAAGAAGTTAAGAGGAAGTCGAAGGGTACTATGTTACAAAGAACTTAGCAAAGCCTAAATGTGAATGCTTCTAGGGAAATAACACATATAAGAGGGTACCTAATATCATAATGTTAGAAATTACTTTATGTTAGAATGGATTTTCTAATTTTAGACAAATATTTATTACAAGGAGGAGGAAAAGAAACATTTCATCCTACTGTGCAAGAGAAGTTTAGAATCTCCTTCCCTAGAGAGGTAGAGAAGGGCCCAGAGAGGTGCCCTTCTCCTTCTGCAGGCCAGGGGTTGCAGCATGTGAGCACTGCTTTTTTCCTAAGGTCTATTATTTTTATTGTTGTGCTTGTACATTTCAAAGCCTAACACTAGCCATTACTCAGAACAGTTGCTATCAGGTATTTACACATGCAGCCTATTTATTCTGAGCTGCTCAGAGTGCTTCCTCCACTTCTTACTCAGCAGTGTGCTTACCTGTTTGGGGATGGAAACAGACCAATACAGCCATACCTCATTCTACTGCACTTCACAGGTAATTGTGTTTTTTCACAGACTGAAGGTCGTGGCAACCCTGCATCGAGCAAGTCTATTGGCTTCATTTTTCCAACAGCATTTGCTCGCTTCCTGTCTGTGTACAATTTGGTGATTCTCACAATATTTCAAACTTTTCCATTATATTTGTCATGGTGATCTGTGATCAGTGACGTTCCTTGTTACTATTGTAATTGTTCTGGGGTGCCATGAACTGTGCCAATATACGATGATGAACTTAATCGATAAATGTGTGTGTTCTGACTGCCCTACCAATTGTCCGTTTTCTCTCCTTCTCCTTGGGCCTCCGTAGGAGACACAACAATATTGAAATTAGGCCAGTTAGTAACCCTACAATGGCCTCTAACTGTTCAAGTGAAAGGAAGAGTGGCACGTCTCTTACTTTAAATCAGAAGCTAGAAATTATAAAGCTTGGTGAGGAAGGCATGTCTAAAGCTGAGATGCGCTGAAAGCTAAGCTTCTTGCGCCAAACAATTAGCCAAGGTGTGAATGCAAAGGAAATGTTCTTGAAGGGAATTAAAAGTGCTACTACAGTGAACACATGAATGATAAGAAAGCAAAACAGTCATTGCTAATATGAAGAAAGTTGTAGTGGTCTGGATAGAAGATCAAATAAGCCACAACATTCTCTTAAGCCAAAGCCTAATCCAGATCAAGGCCCTAACTCTCTTCAATTCTGTGAGGGCTGAGAGAGGTAAGGAAGCTACAGAAGAAAAGTCTGAAGCTAGCACAGGTTGGCTCAAGAGGTTTAAGGAAAGAAACCATCTCCATATGTAAAAGTGAAAGGTGAAGCAGCAAGTGCTGGTGTAGAAGCTGCAGCAAGTTATCTGGAAGATCTAGCAAGATAATTAATGAAGGTGGCTACATTAAACAACAGATTTTCAATGTAGACGAAATAGCTTTATATTGGAAGAAGATGGCATCTAGGACTTTCATAGCTGGAGAGGAGAAGTCAATGCCTGGCTTCAAAGCTTCAAAGGACAGACCAACTCTCTTGTTAGGGACAAATGTAGTTGGTGACTTTAGGTTGAAGTCAATTCTTATTTACCATTCTGAAAATCTTAGGGCCCTTTAAAACATCTACTGTGCCTGTGCTCTATTAATAGAACAACAAAGGCTGGATGACAGCACATCTGTTTACAATATGTTTTACTGAATATTTTATGCCCACCGCTGAGATCTACTGCTCAGAAAAAAAAATTCCTTTCAAAATATTACTGCTCATTGACAATGCACCTGTTCACCCAAGAGCTCTGATGGAGATGTACAGTGAGATTAATGTTGTTTTCATGCCTGCTAACACAACAGCCATTCTGCAGCCCATGAATCAAAGAGTCATTTCGACTTTCAACTCTTACTATTTAAGAAATACATTCCTCTGAGGGATCTGGGCAAAGTAAACTGAAAATCTTCTGGAAAGGATTCACCATTCTAGATGCCATTAAGCACATTTGTGACTCATGGGAAGAGGTCAAAATATCAACATTAACAGGAGTTTGGAAGAAGTTGATTCCAATCCTCATGGACGACTTTGAGGGGTTCAAGACTTCAGTGGAGGAAGTAACTGCAGATGCGGCAGAAACAGCAAGAGAACTAGAGTTAGAAGTGGAGCCTGAAGATGTGACTGAATTGCTGCAATCTCATGATAAAATTTTAATGGACGAGGAGTTGCTTCTTATGGATGAACAAAGAAAGTAGTTTCTTGAGACGAAACCTACTCCTGGTGAAGCTGCCGTGAGACTGTTGAAGTGACAACACAGGGTTTAGAGTATTACATAAACTTAGTTGATAAAGCAGTGACAGGGTTTGAAAGGAATGACTCCAATTTTGAAAGTAGTTCTGCTGTGGGTAAAATGCTATCAAACAGCATTGCATGCTACAGAGAAATCGTTTGTGAAAGGAAGAGTCAACTGATGTGATAAACTTCATATTGTCTTATTTTAAGAAACTTCCAAAGCCACCCCATACATAGCAACCACCACCATGATCAGTCAGCAGCATCAACGTTGAGGCAAGATCCTCTACCAGCAAAATGATTATGACTCACTGAAGGCTCGGACAATGGTTAGCAATTTTTAGTAATAAAGTATTTTTAAATTAAGGTATGTGCATTGTTTTTTTTTAGACATAGTGCTATTGAACACTAAATAGACTGCAGGATAGTGTAAACATAACTTCTATAAGCACTGGGAAACCAAATAAGTCGTGTGACTCACTTTATTGCTGTGGTCTGGAACGAAGCCTGCAATATCTCTGAGGTATGCTTGTAATGCCTTCCCCTGTCAGGCCTGCTCAAGGGAAGATAAGGATCCAGAGCAAACGCGTGTGAAACAGACCTACGAGTCATCAGTGTTTGCTTACCCATGAGTTTGGTCTTCAACTACTTCTTTGAGCATTTCAGAGATATGTTTCAGTGCCTGGTGCCAAAGTCCCTGTGGGATATCTGTGGGTGGAGAGAGCCATCAGAGAGGAGCTGAAGAAAAGTCAAACCTACTAGGAATCATCGACAGCTAAGACCAGAAGAGGCCATTTGGAGGAAAGGCCTTAATTTTCCTGGTCCACAGAATCCGTACCACCGCTCTCATGCTGATCCCATCCAGAATCTATGTCCCTGGCCTGGGAAGAAAGACCTGTCAGTGTTACACAGAGCTAAACTCAAAGGCTCTTTTACTTGGGTACATGGGAGTGGACAGAGAGACTGCACAGGCAGCCCACCGTAGGGTTTACAAAGGCTATGTGGAAGATGCCCCAGGGTTTTTTCTTTTCTACTCACCTACCCCCTCCTCCATATCACTAGTAATCTGTGATTTCAACATACATGGAGATTATAATAAAATAATCAACAAGGAATTAGGAATGGGCTGCCCAACTGTTTTTCTACGATTGTGATGAATTTAGAATAAGATTTCAGGTGTATAGTTTTGTTTTTTTTTTTGCGGTATGCGGGCCTCTCACTGTTGTGGCCGCTCCCGTTGCGGAGCACAGGCTCCGGACGCGCAGGCCCAGCGGCCATGGCTCACGGGCCCAGCCGCTCCACGGCATGTGGGATCTTCCCGGACTGGGGCACGAACCCATGTCCCCTACATCGGCAGGCGGACTCTCAACCATTTCGCCACCAGAGAAGCCCAGGTGTATAGTTTTTTTAAAAAAAACAAAGGTCAGAAAAAAATACATGGGTATCATACAGACAAATGTCTTTTCTTTAGTTAGTTTTTCTGGTTTCACAATTTTCCCATGGTCTTAAACACTTCTGACCATGTATGTATCTGTAGTTCTAAACAACATCTGAAAAAGGCTACCACATTTCCATGCAGTGATAGGTTCTATAATTAAATACACGAGAAAGATAATGTAAGTGATACAATAACCACTACTACCCCACAAATGTTAAAGAATCATAAATTATCTCTCTCCCTCTTCTGAACTCCCATAACTCCTGATTTGCAGTCTTTGAAGGCACTTTTGTTTTCTTCTTTTTATTAGTTGTTTAGATATGTATTTTATGTCTTCTTTACTTGTAGCTCCTGGATAGTCAGGGCTCATAAGTGACCCATCTTTAATGCCTACAAGACTTTACAGTGGGCATAAGATCAATTTCTGATGAATAGAAGATTCTACTGTTAAAAAACACTTCAATTTGTGAATGTAACATTATTTTTCCAAATGTAACATGCAGAAAACTGTTCTAGGAACTAGCAGAGGTAGTCTTTTGTTTATAGATTTCCAAATTAAAAAATAACAACCCCAATACTTTTTCTGGAGCTCATTCAGCTGCTCACACAGGCTGACCTTAGGCTTTGCTCATCTGATTTAGGCTGTGAGACGTGGCCCTGGAAAGTGAATTACTGACTTTTCTGTCTTGTTATTAAAGTTTTCCCATTGTGTCCCCACAGGTTAAGTTCCACAAAACAGCTGACTAGAGATCCCACCAGGCCTGTCACCACCTCCACCTCTAGCATCTCAGAGGACAGCATCAAATGGGTCACTCTAGGTGAGAACCTAATCTTTTAGAACAAGGAAGAGGAACTTTGATTTTGTAAAATGCTCTGAAACCTCGAATCATACTTTCCTCAAATGAATTTACTTACTCAAGTCTCAGGAAAAAGCCAGGGAAAAAAACGGCATAAAAAGGAAATATTACGGATTCTTTTACTCTTTTCTCTCCTCTTTCCTTCCATGGTCAGATGAATGCCTTTTTCTACAGCACAGAGTCTGTCTTGTGTCAGTGTTGCCTCTGCTTCAGATTTCAGGCTTTAGATGGGAAGGATGTCTATATTCTCTATTTCTGAAATGTTTCCTAAACAGGAGCTCACAGGCATGTTAACAGATCAACATCAGTGGAATCAGGGCAGAATCATCACTTCCCCAACTGGATATGGCCTCTGGAAGGCTGGCAAATGAAATCAGAGAGGGCTGTGGTCTAATACACTTACTGAATTCTTTCAAAAGGCTTCCCTTGGCTTGGTTAGGAGAAATTTCCACTAAACTTCCTTGGTTTCATTCATCATTTTATCTTTTCTTTTGCAACAGGGGGCACAGAGTAGAAAGAATGAAATACAAATAAACATACTGTTTTATTCCGAATCAGCCAAGTCTTATTAGCCTGTTCCTGGCATCCAGGTAGATCTGGCTGGCACGAGCAGAGGCCTTGTGTTATCCAGAACAGACTATCAAAACCCCACTAGAGGCCATTTTGTTCTTTTTTCTTTCTTTTGGTAAATGATTGTAACTGGGAAGTCAAGCAAATTCTCACATCAAAATCCACAGAATGTGAGACCCTGAGAGCTTAAAGGATGTAAGCAATGACCAATTCCCTTTACAGATAAGGAACTGGGAGGAAACAGTTATAATTTAATCAGTGTATTCCCAGAAGTTATTTTAATATGGGCAGAATCAACCTTCACGTACCTTTCGGGTGTTGGAGTAGCACCATGACAAGAGACGGAGAAGCATAAGGAAAGTAGGTCTTGAATGCAAACTTCAGCTACAATAGAATCAAAAATTCAAAACCATTTGAACATTAGCATTGGAAAGGGTATTAAGAAAATACAAAATCTTGCATCCTCTGCCCCAAAAAGACCCTCTACTTTATGTGGTCAGAATGTTTCCTTGCATGCTTATCAAAAAAAAAAAAAAAAGTCTCCTAATAATCTTGTAAATATGTTCCAAAAAAATTAAACCTTTTTAAAGTCACCTTCTAGGACTTAAGAAAAATAAAGTTATACTCTTGATGTCTTTATATCAGTTCTTCACCTCACATGAACTCAATTATATATATAAATCTTCTATTTAAGTGAGAGTTTCCAAGGCAGTTGTGAGATGGTTTTTTTATAATCAAAACAGCATAAAACAACAATGGTGCTCATGATACTTTGAGGGCCGAAGCGCTATCCTAGCTATGCCCTCAGAAGGCACAGAAGTTTTGAAGAACTTTTGTAAAAAGTTGAGGTAAAATCTATAAGCAGTGAAGTACAAGGGCTTTAAGTGTACAATTTAATGACTTTTGGTAAATGTGTAAATCCAATGTGACCATCACTCCAATCAAGACACAGAACATTTATTTTTTTTATTTTTTTGCGGTACGTGGGCCTCTCACTGTTGTGGCCTCTCCCGTTGCAGAGCACAGGCTCCGGACGCGCAGGCTCAGCGGCTACGGCTCACGGGCCCAGCTGCTCCGCAGCATGTGGGATCTTCCTGGACCGGGGCACGAACCCGTGTCCCCTGCATCAGCAGGCGGACTCCCAACCACTGTGCCACCAGGGAAGCCCAAGACACAGAACATTTCAATCACCCCAGAAAGTTCCCTTGTGGCTGTTATAGTCAATCCCTCCACCCCATCCCGGCAACCAATATTTTATTTCAACAAGAGAGAGTAGTTTTGTATGTTCTTGAATTTCACACAAATAGAATCATAAGAGGATGTATTTTTGTGTGTCTGGCTTCTTTGGCTCAACATGTTCTTTTGCAACTCATCCATGCTATTGTGTATGCGGAGTTCATTTTTTAAAAAATTGCTCTGAAGTAGTCATTGTATGAATATACTATAATCTGTTTATTTATTCTCCCATTGATGGGCACTTGGGTTGTTTCCAGTTTGGGGCTGTTATGAATAAAGCTGCAGTTAACATTCACATTTATGTCTTTTTGTGGATATGTGCTATCATTTCTCTTGGGTAAATACCATAGGAATGGAATTAGTAGGTCATAGAGTAGATGCTTGTTTAACTTTCTAAGAAACTGCCATGTAATTTTTCAAAGTGGTTGTACCACTTCACACTCCCATCACAATTTATGACAATTTCAGTTGCTCCACATACTTGTCAACTTTTGGTATTGTCAATCTTATTAATTTTAGCAATATTAGTGGGTGTGAAATATTACCTTATTATGACTTTACTATTCATTTTCCTGATATGTTTACTGCCAACTTATACATATTTTTTGTAGTGTGTATTCAAGTCTTTTGTCCATTTTTAAAACTGAGTTGTCTCTTATGTTCTTGAGTTGTAAGAGATCTTTATATATTCTGGATATAAGTCCCCTGTCAGATATATATATTGAGAATATTTTTTATCTGCTGGTGGATTGCTTTTTCATTTTCTTAAGGATGTCTACAAACACCAGAAGTTTTAAATTCTGATAAAGTCTAATTTATCCATTTTTCTCATATTGCTAGTGCTTTTCTGCATTCCTTCTAAGAAATCTCAGATTATCCCAATGTCAAAAATGCTATTCTTTTCATTTTCTTCTAGGAGCTTTATGGCTTTAGCATTTATTTTGAAGTCTATGATCCATCTCAAATTAATTTTTGTGTTTGTGAGGTAGAGGTTCATTTTCTCCTACCTGGATATCTACTTGTTTCAGTGCTGTTTGTTGAAAACTTTCCTTTCCCCATTGATTTTCCTGGCATCTCTGTCAAAAATCAGTTGACTACATATTAATATATGCATGGATCTATTTCTAGACACTATTCTGTTCCACTGATCTATCCTTTTGCCAATACCTCACTGTCTTGGTCTTGATTACTATAGCTTCAAGTCTTGAAATCAGGTAGTTTGAATCCTCTGATTTTTTTTTTTTTTTTGCCTTTGAAATCTTTTATTGTCACTTTGGTTAAGGAATAAGTATTGTCTCACAGTGACCTATGATCTTATTTGACCAAGTGTTTTAAAACTTTTTGACAAACTTCCTAAAATATCAAATTTTAATTAAAGTTCTTTTGATTTCCAGCTAACATTGGGATACCTTAGAGGGCCCCTGAGGTATCTCAAAGAGAAATATTTAATGAGGATTATTTCGTATGTTAAATTAAATATAATCAGATGTTTAACCATGCCTTTTAAGTCTTTTGTCATTTACAGATATTTTTGTACTCTGATGCTGTTACAAAAAGTGCTTCATCATCAAGGAGATTCATGCAAAGGCTATGGAAACGGTTACAACAGTTCCACATCAAGATGATGGCTATGCGAGGATTCCAGCACATACCAACTTAAAACAAGGAGCTGTCCTACCCCTGGGGCCCCTAGATCAGGCATCCAGAGATTTTTACTTCCTGACAGGCCCCTACTCAGCCTTGAAGCAGTTACAGAAGATGGACCATTGCCCCTCTGCTTCCCATAAGAATATGGGAGTCTGAATTTTTTTTTCTTTTGTTTATTCAAAATTGTTCTAGCTACTGTAGGTCCTCTGCATTTTCATATAAGTTTTAGAATCAGCCTGTCAGTTTCTGTTTTGAAAACCATGTTGGGATTTTAACTAGGATTACATTGAACGAGGCATCTCAACAATTCATAAATATAGTTTCTCTCTTTATATGTTTAAGTTTTCTTTAGTTTGTCCCACCAATGTTTTATAGTTTTCCAAGTAGAGGTCTTATACACCTTTTTTTTTTTTTTTTTTAATAAATTTATTTATTTATTTATTTTTGGCTGCACTGGGTCTTCATTGCTGTGTGCGGGCTTTCTCTAGTTGCGGTGAGTGGGGGCTACTCTTTGTTTCGGTGTGCGGGCTTCTCATCGCGGTGGCTTCTCTTGTTGCAGAGCACGGGCTCTAGGTGTGCAGGCTTCAGTAGTTGTGGCACACAGGCTCAGTAGTTGTGGCTTGTGGGCTCTAGAGCACCGGCTCAGTAGTTGTGGCGCACGGGCTTAGTTGCTCCATGGCATGTGGGATCTTCCCGGACCAGGGATCGAACCCGTGTCCCCTGCATTGGCAGGCAGATTCTTAACCACTGTACCACCAGGGAAGTTCCAGGAAAACTGATACACCTTTTTAAAAATTTACTTCCAAGTGTTTTATGTGTGACTGTGGATTTGTCTATTTCTCTTTTTACTTCTGTCAGATTTTGCTTTGTGTATTTCAGAACTCTGTTATTAGGCATATATCTATTTGTAATTGGCATTTCTCCTGATGAACTATTGCATAATTATAAAATGTACCTTTTTGTCTGGTCATACTCCTTATCTTGAAACCTAATGCATCTGCTGCTAGTAGAGTGATACCAGCTTTCTTGTGCTTATTGTTTACATTACGTATCCCTTTCCTTCCTTTTAACCTATCTGTGTCTTTCTAATTAGAACTGGTCTCTTGAAAACAACATATAGTGGGTCTTGGTTTTTCATCCAGTCTGACATATTTGCTTACTTGTTTATTAATTAATTAATTAATTAATTTTTGGCTGCATTGGGTCTTTGTTGCTGTGCACAGGCTTTCTCTAGTTGCGGTGAGTGGGGGCTACTCTTGTGGTGCGCGGGCTTCCCACTGCAGTGGCTTCTCTTGCTGCAGAACACGACTCTAGGCGCACGGGCTTTAGTAGTTGTGGCATGGAGGCTCAGTAGTTGTGGCTCACGGGCTCTAGAACGCAGCTCAGCAGTTGTGGTGCACGGGCTTAGCTGCTCCATGGCATGTGGGATCTTCCTGGACCAGGGCTTGAACCCGTGTCCCCTGCATTGGCAGGTGGATTCTTAACAACTGTGCCACCAGCGAAGTCCCATCTTTGCTTTTTTACTAGTGTATTTAGTTGATTTTCACTTAGTTTTTGTAATTAATGTACTTGTAGATATATTTGGGTTTATCTTTTTATATTAGTTTCTTTTGCCCCATCTATTTTTTGTTCCTCTGGCAGCCCACAGCTCTGTCTTTTGACACCTCAAGTCAATCAGATTGTGCCTTGAGCTCTGGCCACCCCCTCACCCCTCCACCCACTCAACCCCCCTTCTACCCCTTACATGACAGCCCTCATGGAAAAGTTAGAAGATTACCCAATGTGGTTTCCTTTTTCAAGGGTTGAATCCCCGCCAGTTTTAATCTGCTTTTTGGGTTGCTCTCCAGTACCTTCAAATAGTTTAAAAAAATATTTTCCCCAGAGTTTATAGTTTTTATCTGTGGGAGATTTAGTCTAGTACATTATTAAACTCTGTACTACTGGCACCAGAACCTGAACTGATTTGCTGTTTGTACTGGAGCCATTTGTTATGCAAGCTCAGAAAAGAGGCTTGTCATGACAGCCTTAAGTTTTTGCCTACTAGTCCGACTGGGCACATTGATGGAGCTGCACTGTGCTCTCCAACTAAAACAAGGGTGAGAGGAAAGGATGAAAAGAGAATGAGGAGCACTGCAGATAAACATTTCTGACAATGGGAAAGAATGTGGATTAATGGGATTTCTCATAAACTGCTGGGGGGAGGGACTTCCCTGGCGGTCCGGTGGTTAAGACTTCGCCTTCCAATGCAGGGGGTGCCGGTTTCGATCCCTGTTCGGGGAGCTAAGATGCCACATGCCTCGTGGTCAAAAAACCAAAACATAAAACAGAAGCAATATTGTAAAAATTCAATGAAAGACTTTAAAAATGGTCCGCATCAAAAAAAAAAAAAGTAAAAAAAAAAAAGATATCATTCTAAAAAATAACCAAACCGCTGGGGGGAATGTAAATTGGCACAAGCATGTATGAAAACAATTTGGCAGTATCTGCCAAAGCACTCCTAATAACCAGCACTTCCAGTCCTAAGTATATGCCCCAGGATGTTCAGAGCAACACTGTTTATGAAAGAAACCAAAACCTGGAAATAATCCAAAAGCCCACCACCAGGAAGATAGCTACATTGTGGTACACTTTCCCAACAGAGCTCTACACAGCAATCCCCACCAGGACCACGACCACGCACAGCACAGAGCAATCCTGGTAGCACGATGCTGGAAAGAACAAGGCTCAAAAGGCTACATACGGTGTGCTACTCTTATCTGTTGTTTGTTTTATAAAGTGCAAAAACAGTCACAAGTAAAGAAAACACGGTTTAGCAATCATGTGATCAAACTATTTTCAGAAAAAGCAAAGGAATGATAAACATAAAATCAAAACAGCAGCTATCTGAGGGGAGAAAGTCAAAGTGACAGGATAGAGGAGGAGCATGTGGATACCTGAAAGTTGCTATAGTGGGCCAGGTCTTGTTGGATGTCAGGCTGGTAGATACTCATTTATTAAGAATGAATACGTGGATGGATGGATAAAACACCGAAAGAAAAGAGGGCCATGCATGGACCAAGTAGGACAAAGGATGTCATGCATCAGGGATTATGATTAATCTACAAAGGGGCACTAAGGAAGGCAGGGGACTGATGATGAGAATGGCATCGACTAGAAAGGCAGGCAATCAGGAACAGCCCCAGGAAAAGAAATGACATAACAAATGTGGATGAAGGCATTTGCAAAGTTAAGAGGTTATTGCTCTTGTATCCTGAACCCAAGGCGAGGGCACTGAATTCCTGTTTCTTTTTGGATCCCTGCCCTGCCTTCCACCAGAACCCAATCTGTGCCCCTCACACCAGCAGACACATGTAGCCTGGGCAGGGTACTATTTTAAATTAAAAGTGACTGTAAGAACAGTTCAACCAGTCCAAATCTAAAGTGCCAAGGCCAACCCTGCAACTCAGGGGAAAAGCTGGTAAGGAAAACAGACTCAGGCTAACGGTACAGAGCAATACTTCTTTCACCGATGCCCTCCGCCGTAACCTAGGTCTGTTCCAGGAGTCAAAGGCACAGGTTTTCTAGAGGTCAGTTCCTAATTGGAAATACTAAGAATATTCAGGGAAGATGAAAGATATTTATAGTTATGCCTCAAAGTAAGTGTGAGGGCCAGCCAGTGCCTTTCAGCAGAGCTCTCCTCCCGAATTCCAGGCTGGATACCATTGATAATGCTGTTTGCTACAGTCTAGCTAACTTCCCTTGGGAAAGAAAAGATGGGAAGAAAGCATCATAAATATTTATCATTGCCTTAAAAAACAGAAACCTCTGCTAAAACCTGAGCGGTTTCTTGGCGTTGGAGTGTATGGGAGTGTAGTACAACCAAGCATCACAGCAGTGCTCTCCTAAGTCAGACTGCAGCAAGCACGCCAAGGGACCATGACATATCTCACAGGGAACTGCAGTGGACTTGGGCACTTGAACAGGCAAAGCACTACACAGACATTAGGTCTGCGGCCATCAGAAGTACAGGCCAGTTAGAATGCCCAAAGACAAAAGCGCTCTGGTAGAAAAGGTTCCTGTTACAAAGGTCACTCTAATCGATCAGCTGCCTCTGCTGACGGCCCCCCAGTGCAAGTCCTCCTGCAGATCCCTAGATCCAGCTTCTTGCTTACTGAGTCCAACTGACACCTCTTGATCATGGCCATTCCTAGCTCCTCATCTACAATTATTCAAATATTTCCTTGTCACTCTATCTCCTTTCTCCCCTGGAACCCAATTCACATTTAGGTCTCTGATATGAATGGAAACTAATAATTAAGAATGTCCAGTATTGCTTTGTAATAAGTGGCATTTCCTTCTTAGCACATGCCATATAGACTCCAGAATACCTCTCTCTAGCCTGGGAGGGGCAGAGTCCTGCTTGACAAACAGCATACAACACAGGGCTCAGAAAGTTCACCCTCTGGGGTGGCACGTGCTGGCATGGCAGAGTTCTCTGCGCAGCAGTAAATGCTTTTGGGTACCAGGACACAGGACAGACAGGAACCATCTTGATTTACTTTCAATTAAAATGGTTTTACCTTTGCTGGGTTTTTCATTTGGAAGCTTTCTTCTTGAACAAAACAGTCTATCAAAATCACTGAAAATAATGTGCTCCCTTCTGGTGATTAATCAAATACTCTTAACAGCTTCTTTTTCTTTGGGGGAATGAATAATATCTGCAATATAACGAACCTGCTTGTTTTCTTTTTCCAGAGCTTCTACAAAGCATCGTGTAAACACTTGGATAGTGGCCAGTACTTCTAGGGCTCCATCAGTTTCCAGGAGTGCGTACCTGAGCAATGCAAAGCCAGATCACAACACATTCAGTGATTAACCTGGCAAACACGTGAACCTGAACATGTAAAAGGGAAAAATGGAAACATTCTTTTGTGCCATAAGCTTCAACAGTATCTCAACTCATCAGTTTTCAGTCCTTGCGTGAAATCCCTTTTCTAAAAATTTTCTTTAAAATTGCAAACATGCAGAGCTCCCTTTCTTGTTTTTTAAATTTTAAGCACTTCATATCCCTTCCACATGGGCCTGGAATGCTCTTTACAAATATTTGCGCACTGTACGCCCAGAAATGCAACATCCACAGAACTTTTGCTTTTGCAAGTGGAGAAAGAGGTGCCCCGGGGTTAAAATGGCTCGGTCAAATCCACCTAGCAAAGTGGTGGAAGAATCTGCATATTCCTGGTTTGTTTTCTATGCATTTTCACACAACTAACCTTTCTTTATGTTTGTTTAAACAATAACAAAAAAATCAACTGAAACTTTGCTAGCTTTAAACTAAAAACAGCATTCTGACTTATTTCTATACTCATTTAGCTTAAAGTTGGTATGTTTCAAGACCAACCCAAGTGCTGGATTACTTGCTATTGTAAAAATTCTTTTCCCCAGTGTCTGCTGTCTGCCATGGGGCCTCTGTTTGCTGAGTGTGAGGGGGATGGGATAAAGAGAGTAGATACCCTGGCTGTACCAGCACCCAGGAAAGAGGCTGGAAACCCTCCCTGGGTGGGCAAGTCCGGCCCCCCACTAACTGGCAGCCATAACCCAACCTAATGTCCAGGGGTCTCCTCATCTTTCATCATTGTAAATCCAATGCCTTTACCAAGAAGTTCTGGTATTTGCAGAATAAAAATTAGTGTGCTGTAAGATAACATGCATAGTTGATTCTGCCTTTCAGAAGAGCTCTGTTAAGAATGGCATCATTTATTTATTATTCTTGGTTTTCCTTAGCTTTCAAATCCTTTAAAAAGATTGGTCAGCCCTCATGTGGTGAAGGGAGAACACTACTACGCTTTATTTTGAGTTGAGAAAAATTCTACATGAATATTGAATGATGTAAATCTCATGTAATTTTGCTTTTCTACCATTATTATTAGAATTTTAAAAGGTTAAAAAAAGATAGTTATCTTAATTTTTAGGCATTGGCTTTTAAATATACATTGATGTTTGGGTTTTACCAAAGAGCTCAGCAGGAGGGGATGGAAGCAGAAACTGATTCCCCCGTGGTACAGCCAGAGACTACCACAGAGTTTTTTATTCGCATTTGGAAGCTGAACATATTTAGACCAATTTACTAGCAGAAACAGCACAATACTGACCTGAACATTTCATCAACAACTCTGAATATGGCAGGGTGGCAGGCAGCTGCAGGCTGTAAGGAAAGGACCATGAGAAAGTAAACTATCAGAAGCATTTCATCAATAATGACTTGCTCTTATCAGGCAAATGAATTGTCTAGAACTGCTGGTGTCTAGAAAATGGGTACATTCCTGTGAGTTAGAAAAAAACAAGAACCAGTTCATAGCAAAAGCCCTACATACAAATACAAACAGTAGTTCTCTTGGGGCAAGGGGATTATGTACAATCTTTATTTCTTCTTTATACTCTGTACGTTCCACATTTTCAACAATAAGCCCATATGATACAGAAAAAAGAGTCATTAAGTATCATGGAACATTAAAATATACCTTCTAGGGTTTCCCTGGTGGCGCAGTGGTTGAGAGTCTGCCTGCCAAAGCAGGGGACACGGGTTCGTGCCCCGGTCCGGGAAGTTCCCACATGCCGCGGAGCGGCTGGGCCCGTGAGCCATGGCTGTTGAGCCTGCGCGTCCGGAGCCTGTGCTCCGCAACGGGAGAGGCCACAACAGTGAGAGGTCCGCGTACGACAAAAAAAAAAAAAAAAAAAAAAAAAAATATATATATATATATATATATATACCTTCTACCGGCATGCTGTAATGAAGACACAGAGCCTACCTGTGTTGCTAGTTTTACATAATGTGCCCTGTGTGTCTGACCGCCTCACATGACTTAAAAGTGCCTCAAGGTTGAATCTGGGCCGGCTATCTTTTCATTCCTGCTTATTAGGAAATGAGTGCATAATTTAGAATTATTATTGAGGAAAGCAGTGGCCACTACCATGCCAGACTGAATAATATTACATCTTAGTGCCCTATGAATTTAGCAGCTTAAATTACTTCAGACGAAAAAAGAATAAAGGTACCATCATCTTGAATGATGAAAGCAATCTAATTTATTCCACGAGTATTTTTATGACAGGTTTGATTGTATAAATCTGCAGAAGCCGACCTACTGTGGCCTGAGTGGGGCTTCAGTGGGCCTGACCCAGATTCCATATCTTTTTGGCCAGAGCTCAAAGCATGACATTAAGCCAGAGGAAGATGCCATTTGGGTTCTAAAATATTTTACAGTAGCATCCAAAGGTTAGTGAATTGGCTCTATAGGGAATTTCTCTGAGTCACATTGAGCTTGATATGACTAGCTTTGGGAAACATTTTTTCATACCCCCTCAACTAGAAAAACATAAAAAAGGATACGCGTTTTCTCTTAAGTTTTCTAGACCAAGCTGAAGAAAGAATGATGCCTATCTCCATAGACTCTCTTCCACCCTGTTCTGCGCTGGCATTTCGAGTTCTAACATTGAATGTGCGCCATCTAGTGTTCATACACCGCCATTACAGGCTGTTATACAAGGCTCCAGGCAAGAGCATTGTCACTTGTTAAAATGATGGGATAATTCCTTTTATTTGAAGAGAGACTTGCGATTTGTAAGTTACAGATCTCTATTTTCTGAGTAATCCATACTCCCTAATCCTTCATTGATGTCCATTTTTATCTAAAAGAAACCAACTAAAATTTTTCATAGATAAATTCATTATAAACTCCGTGATTTGGCAGAATTCAAACTGAAGAGAGGCAGAAGAAAGACAGGTTCACCAGGAGAGGCGGAATATTTTTTGGCTTTGATTTCAGACAAGTCAGTTAATCTCTCTGCTTTTCAGCCTCACTGTAAATAATAACAGTTATTAAAAGGTCACTGGATATATGCCCAGAAAATATCATGGAAGTTTCTATGTATTCATAATGGAAAAATCAAACAAGAAGGGAAGAGCAGGGCTTCCCTGGTGGTGCAGTAGTTAAGAATCTGCCTGCCAATGCAGGGGACACGTGTTTGAGCCCTGGTCCAGGAAGATCCCACATGCCATGGAGCAACTAAGCCCATGGGCCACAACTACTGAGCCTGTGCGCTAGAGCTTGCGCACCGCAACTACTGAGCCTGTGCACCACAACTACTGAAGCCCGCGTGCCTAGAGCCCGTGCTCCGCAACAAGAGAAGCCACCGCAATGAGAAGTCCGCATACCGCAACGAAGAGTAGCGCCCGCTCACCGCAACTAGAGAAAGCCCGTGCACAGCAACGAAGACCCAACGCAGTCAAAAAATAAAATAAATAAATTTAAAAAAAAAAAGAAGGGAAAAGCAAACTGCATGTCCTGAAGAAATGTGAGTCATCAAATTTGCCAGAACGATTTTTCAAAGTCTTATATATAGACAATGTGTGTTTAAGACCAAACAACACTGTCATGTGACACACAGTGCCTAAAAAAAAGTGCATTGATAGAAAATAAGACTAAAATTGAAAATGGTAAAATAGAACCTTTGTTCTAAATGGTTTAACTACTCCAGAACCACTCTATAAAGTTGATGCTAGTAGAAAATCATTCAATACTGATTACAGGGATTTCCAAATGGCAAAGAAAAGGCTGATCCAACATGTAGAACAGGGCTACCTTGAAAAGCAAGGGGGAAAGCAAGAAAGCTCTAATTTAGCTTGTTGAAAGAGGACAAGAGCTTGGACATGCTCTTCTTTTATGCAGTGTTTTCTAGCAAAACAGCTCAATCAAATGTTTTAAATATCTACAGACTGTGTGGAATCTGCCTGTTCTCTCCATGCCAATGGCCTCTCCTCTTAGATTTCTTTCTGTCCAAATATTTCAGACCTTTGGTTGCTCTCAACCTGCTTCTACAACCTGTTTTAGCTTTTAAAACAGATAAGATGTTAGGAGGCAGAGGAACCTCCTGGAGGTGACCAGGCTTGAAACAGCAATGGCAGAGATTTTGATTTAAAAACCAGTCTCCCTCGCCACTCCAGAGTTGTGAACAGCTTTCTCATCTGCAGCCTTTACGGATGGTTTTAAACATGACGCTCTTCACACTTCCCGAGCACATAATTTCAAGGTCACTGAGTCCCCTCATGAAGCCTGGAGTGCTCACAGGCCAGGCATGTGTCCCAGTGACATCAAATCACAAAAGCAAACGTAAGCCGCTTTTCTTATCAAGGGAATCCTCTAAATAGAATTAAAGTCTTAATTTATGCTCCTCTGGAAGCCATAAATTTCCCCCCTAAATCTTTACAGTATCCATGTGAGGGAAGAGGCAAACATTTAACCCCTCTGTATCCTGTTTTATTTTTAAAACAGGACCCTACATTAACACAACAGGTCACTCTGCAACCCAGAGCTCCACACCCTAGCTCCGAAGCCCCACAATCCAGGCAATTATCTTTCCTGTTAAAATGAAGACAGAAAAGAAAACCTTTCTTGAAAATGAGGACAGAAAAGAAAACCTTTCTTGGGTTCCATCTGTTTGTCTGTTTTTCTCCATCCTACCAAAATCTGTTCCTTCTCAAGCTCTTCTCTTCTCCATATGGTCTAACGATTTCCATGTACAGATTATTTCAAGTCTTGGGAAACTATGTTACCAGGAGGCCATCAGTAACAGGAGTTATGCCCTTCTTCTCTCCCCTCACGCTGCCCCCAGTTCTTTCACTCAACGTCAGAGGATGAACGGAAGATGATGACGGTGAGCTCCAGACTCTGGTTTCCTTTTCTTATGGACCAGATTGTTCTGGGGTGCTCATCCCTTTACCTCTGCCACAGCTACCCAGAACTGCATTGCTCATCTCCTCTCTGCCCAGGACAGCCCATTTCCATCCCTCGAAAAAACAAGGGAAGACTAAGCAACATAGAGAAGTGCGCGGCGGCTGCGTTCTCTGGGCCTGCATTGTAGGCAGAGGTGAGGGAGAGGCCAGCTTGTCATTCTGTGCCGTGAACTGTACAAATAACATCAATACTTGCTCTCTGTCCTTAGTGTCTAACCTGTTTTCATCCCGATTCATCAATGATTATTACAAGCCACCTGCCACTTGAAAGAGGCCCAAGAAAACGGAAGAACAGAATTCTCAGGAAGAAATCTTTCCTTTTTTCTATCATTTTTTGATTCTTTGTGTGTGCGAGAAAGAAAGAGTATGGGTAGAGGGGAGAAAAAGAATACAAACCAGAAAGGGAAATTATACTATGATTTGAGGTAATTCACAGAGAAAAGTGAATGCCTCTCATAAAAAACAAAAAGGCAGTGAAGACACAGAAAAAAAAAATTCTCAAGCCGTCTACATTTAGCACCCTTCATAGATATTTTTCCTAAAAAAATAAAGAGAGAAATTTCAGGTGAGAGATAAACTGAAGTTCAGTAAGCCTGGGATAGCTTCTCTTTCATAATCTATTTTTATGTAGTTTTATATAGTTCACTCCGGAGCAGAGTTTCTTTTTTCTTTAATTAATTGCTGATGAGACGCTTTTCCTCCAGTTTACCCGACAGCCAGCAATCACGTCCCACTGTGTAGCTGACTCTTCCAAACCCTTGACAGGCAGGAGCCCTTGTCTTAATATATAAGTTAAAAGGTGACTATTCATCAAGAAGTAACACTCTTCTTTAAAAAAAAGATTTTTCATAAGTTTCATTTCAAAAAACTCCTTTACTGAGTTCAAAAACAATTTGGTTTAAAAAAAAATCTACTTATATGAAAAACTTCACCTCTGTCATGTAAAATAAGGGACCTTTATAAACATGTATTTTCTTTTATTATGCCATTTTCTTCATTTCTTTCAAATACCAAACTTAGGACGGTAAATATCCCTTTTGCATTTTAAGATCTGTTTTGTTTCAAAACATTCACATTTCTTTCAACAAATTTGAGCTTGGAAAAATGATTCTTTCTTTTTAATCTTTACCAGATGTTGTTTATACTACAAGCAATTTTTTTTTTCAGTACTCCATAATGCAATTATTGTTTAATTAGTGATAAATCTGTCATTTCTGGGCTTAAAAAAAAAATTAACAAGTACCAAATGTACTTTTGTATTTTAAATTTACCCGTGCTCTCTGAGAGGGTTAAGACACAGGGATGCCAGCTCTGGAAGCAGAGCAAAATCCCCCAAATCTGAAGTTCCTCTTCTAGCCTCGCCCAGTGGCCTCTATCCTGTTGGTTTGTGTAGCCTGAGCGGGGAAGATAGCTCTTCAGTCCCCTGCTGCTTCCTGGCGCAGCCTCTGAGTGGCAGTGACCTCCCAGGTCAACTACTGCCCTGTTTTGTTTTCTCTTTTTGGTTTTTCTTTTTTTTTGTTTCTCTCCCTTCATCCCTGACTGGCTGCATCCCCAGCAGTGAAAACAGAACATGAGATCTAGGCCTCTTTCTTTACAGACAATGCTGGGTGATCTGGTGCCCCCATGAGGTCGATGCTGGAAAGTGCAATTACTGAGATTTTTTTTTTTTTTTACCTCTTAGTTACAAGCAGAAACCACCTCCACACTTTTCTATTCGATCACTGCTAAATTATCTACCTCAGCTTTCGTTAAATTACATGCATCACATTAAAGAGCTCAAAAACGAAATGCTTAAAAGACTGCTAATGAGAAAGCAGGAAAAGAAAACCCTAGAACATTAGTAAGAAGTTATTCAAACAGAGAAAACTGACATCATCCAGGATGTGGAGTTAATTCTGCAGTATAATTTTTTATTAAAGAGGAGCTGTGTTTGGAATTTTGTGTAAAAGAAGTTTCCTTTTCTTTTGGAAGTGGCTATGATTGCTATCTGGAGAATGAAAACAAGAATGCATCTTATCTCATATGAGGGAGGTCAAGCAGGACACTGAGGTATCTGCATGTTTATTATTCTTAAGCTCTTATTAGATCAAGAACTACTTTTTCACCCTATCTTTATTGAGGTATAGTTGACAAGATAAAGAGCTAATTTTAAGGGCACTATGAAGAGAATACCAGGAGTGTTTCCTGATTTAAAATCTGAATAAACAAAACCAACCCCCCCCACCCCACCCCCGCACTCTTTCGTGGGCAAATCTCTAGATCCCGCTGGAGGGGCCAGCCAGAGAAGGATCAAATGGGAGGGCATGGGAACCAGGGTATATCCCGGCCCTGGCATGCAGCAGGGCGGCCAAGCACAGTGCCACCCAGCCAGCACTTTTCATTCAAATGTGGAATATAAACAATAGCTTTCTGGGCTCCACAAACAGAATTGTAACTGCGAAACATAACATCCTTCTGATTTGGGGCCAGCCTTGGGAAACCAAACAGTGCCAAGAAAGCTGAATAATTAGCAAGTGGCTTTCACTGCTTTTGGTGACATCAGTTTTTAAGGTCAGGTCTGAAGCTACGGATTAGGTCTTCCATTGCCTGTTCTGTCAAGGGACACACAAGACCATCTGCTTCTGAAAAGTGTCAGTCTGCTCAGTAGATGACAAACTGAGTTAATACCTTGGTTTATTTAGGAGCACCAAATGTGGCAGGTGGGCATGTACTTGGGGGAGGTCCAGCCCACGAGAGCCAAAGGGTGAGTCTCAAAAGTAAACAGGTTTTGAAAACTTACTTTTATTTTATTTTAGAAGTCAAAAACATATACATGCACTTAGAATTCAGGTGATTATTAGGTTAGTGGCTTATTATTCATAGTCTTAATGGAAAATACCAAGCCTTGCATCCTTGAGAGGCCAAAGAACATTTGGGGAGATTATTTCACTTTGTACAACCTGTACTACACTTTTATCTTTTGTTTTTGCAACATCTTGGTAACTATAGAATTTCTAGGGCTAATTCTGGATAGTCCCAAGAGATGGAAACATAATTAACAGTGCTCCATATAAAATACAAGTTATGCAGACCATCACACTTTAATTACTCTCAGAATCCAGCTCTAATGTAATAGGCATCGAGTTTCTTCTGGAGGAAAAGTACCGCAGTCCTGTGCTAGCTGAGTCTTCAAGATCTCTCTGATACTTATGCACGGTCCTGTCACTGCACCAAGATATTGTGCTATGATAAGTGAATCAGATGATGCAATTAGGAAGCAGGTTCTTCAGGTTACCCTTCCAATCACTCAGTCATGTCACAGGCTTATTCCAGCCTGCCGGGTTTTTTGGCCCAGTATGCCTGAGGAGAGCAGCCCACGCCAATCAAGGACTTGCAGCTCTGTATTATAATTACGTCCTTGAACCATAAGGCACAGAGGGGTTACATCCTGCCAATGCCACAATAAATTAAACCAAATAACACCCTCTGGAATCCCCCCTTTAACCACAATGGAAGCTCTGAATGTCTACACACATGATCCTGATAAATGCTTTTGGTAAATCAACTGACTTCAAAACTGTTTGGGGGAAATCATTTTACACTGTAAATTGGAGACGGAAGGTTATACAATGCGATGTTTAATGGGAGCGCCTGCTCTCTCTCTCATACACAGTATCCTGTGTTTACTGAAGTGCTGCTCAGGCCCTAGGGCCACAGGGAAAAGGACGCAAAGAGGCTCAGAGAAGAATCACAAGGTTGCTGAATCAAACCAACTTAGAGAAGTCGATGAAACTGGAATTTTTCTATAGGGAGAAGGCTTAAAGGAAATTGAATGAGAACCTTGAAAGCAAGAAAATAGCTCAGTTACTATATTTTGCCACTGAAAAAGAACCAGAGCAAATTAAATTATAGCACGTATATTTAAGTTAGAAATAGATTTACCTGATAATAAAGGTAATGTTTTGAATAGGTTGCCAGGGGCTTCTAAAAGCCTTTGTTTATACTGAATTTTATTATAATTATTTTTATATAAAGTGCCTTCTTATTTTTCACCATAATATGCAACTCTTGTGAATGATGAGGTCAAGGAGAATTTTCCTAAAAGTAACTCTCTTTGGGCTCTCTCAGTCTTTATACCTATCTTCTTTTCTTTTTTTCTATCAGACACTATAAACTTCTAAATCAGTTGGGTTCAATTTGTGCCAGCTAACTTGCAGATGAAAGCATCATGACTGCTGGAGACTACAACACTACCCATGGTCACCTGGGAGGCCCCAGAATGGGAAGGCAAAGGGGAGCCCAGGAAATAGGGAGAAGGCAAGCACGGCCATGGTCACACACGTGAGCTGGTAGGGACTGATCAGGACCTAAAAAGAGAACTGGGATATTGTAAGAAGGCAGCAGATTCAATTATGATTCTCTTACACAGCCTCCAATTTAAAAGAGAAAGAAAAAAACCAGGAAGTTCTAAGTGAATTAAACAAATAGAAGGTGTCGGAGGGGGGCTGTGCAAACTCAGCCAACCTCAGCGCACTCTAGGCAGAGACTCACCCCCGCCCAACACACGCCTCAGCTCAGCAGGGAGGCACGCACTCTCCTCCGCCCAGTTTCCTGAACACCAACATAAGATCTGACGGTTCACCATCTCCCTTGAGCTAAGTTTCTCCATCTGTACAAAAGGAAGCAAATCTCTGCCCCATATCTCCCCTAGGTTACAAAAGCTAATGAGAAAACATGTTAGAGCCTACTGAAGTTCCTGTAAGAGGCCCCAGAAGCATGACACCTCCTGTAGTTTTTTAATTGTTTTTTTCAGAGTGTGTTGGTCTTTATTCCTGTTCTTACAAAAATGCACATAAATTCCAGAGCTGCCTCCCACAGAGGGAAAGCATCCGCATTGGTCAGTTCCCAGGGCTGCTGGAGGGCTTGGGCCCCTGACACTGGATTAGGCAATGGGGCCCATTTGGCCCACTGAGCCCCCGACTTCCCAGGCCTGAGAAGTGCTGAGTAGAGGGGAGACTGGGCAGCCCCTGAATGGAGGGAGGGGTCAAGGCTGGCAGGCTGAC
This sequence comes from Globicephala melas, assembly GCF_963455315.2. Taxonomy (NCBI): domain Eukaryota; kingdom Metazoa; phylum Chordata; class Mammalia; order Artiodactyla; family Delphinidae; genus Globicephala; species Globicephala melas. The sequence goes on from NC_083319.1 coordinate 86,292,778, forward strand.
ACCAAAAGAAAACTGACATAATTCTCAGTTGTTTTTGTTGTTTTAACCACTTTTCTGGGGTTTTGTTTTGTATCTTTTAAGTATTTTATTTTTCCTCTAGTGAAGGGTTAAAAGTTTATTTTTTGAATGCTTTTCTTTGTTAATTGATTCCTCCTATTGTTCATAAGATCCTCACTTTTTAAAACTTAACTTTTCATGTGGAAATGAGAAATACTGTTTTAAAAAATTTGTTGTCCAAATGTCAGGTCAATTCTTGTGAATATGCAATATAAGGTGCAATGATCAAGTAAATCTCGAAGCTTGCCTTTTTTTTTTGCCCGTGCCACTCAGCTTGTGGGCTGGTGGGATCTTAGTCCCCCGACCAGGGATTGAACCTGGGGCCACAGCTGTGAAAGCACCAAGTCCTAACCACTGGATCACCAAGGAATTCCCTCACCTTATTTTTAACACATGCTCTAAGTATGCAGAAAAGCCCACTACATTAGGCATTTCAAAAATAAAATGTAGATAGATAATTATTTTAAAAGGTGCCAATCGCTCTTTAGTTTACATTTTTTTCCGCTTGTGCTGACTAAAAGAAATGATACCCAGCATCGTCTTTAAGGATTTTTCTCCTCATCAAAACCCGGCACATACCAGCAATGAGTCTTTCATAAAACATTCGATCCTCCTCAGAAAATTTCTCTCACTGGAGATAAGCTTTTCAAAAAGATGCAGCATTGTATTTTCAAGGCTGGGAAGGTGCCGAAGCCAGAGGCAGAGTATAGCTGACGCGGGGAGAGAAATCTTCTTCCTTTCAGTAAGAAATAAACAAAACTTTAATATAAATGAGTCACTGAAAAAAGAAGCAACTGACAAAGGATTAATCTCCAAAATATACAAACAGCTCATGGAGCTCAACATCAAAAAACCAAACAACCCAATTAAAAAATGGGCTGAAGATCTAACATACAGATGGCCAAGAGGCACATGAAAAGATGCTCAACATCACTAATCATTAGAGAGATGCAAATCAAAACTCCAATGAGGTATCACCTCACACGGGTCAGAATGGCCATCATCAAAAAATCTACAAACAATAAGTGCTGGAGAGGGTGTGGAGAAAAGGGAACCCCCTCTTGCACTGTTGGTGGGAATGTAGATTGATACAGCCACTATGGAGAAAAGTATGGAGGTTCCTCAAAAACCTAAAAATAGAACTACCATTCAACCCAGCAATCCCACTACTGGGCATATACCCTGAGAAAACCATAATTCAAAAGGACACATGTACCCCAATGTTCATTGCAGCACTATTTACAGTAGCCAGGACATGGAAACAACCTAAATGTCCAACGACAGATGAATAGATAAAGAAGATGCGGCACATATATAGAATGGAATATTACTCAGCCATAAAAAGGAAAGTGGGTCATTTGTAGAGATGTGGATGGACCTAGAGTCAGTCTGTCATACAGAGTGAAGTAAGCCATAAAGAGAAAAACAAATATCGTATATTAACGCATATATGTGGAATCTAGAAAAATGATACAGGTGAACCTATTTGTAGGGCAGGAATAGAGATACAGATGTAGAGAATGGACGGGTGGACACAGTGGGGGAAGGAGAGGGTGGGTCGAATTGGGAGATTGGGTTTGACATAGATACACTGCCATGTGTAAAATGGATAGCTAGGGGAAACCTGCTGTATAGCACAGGGAATTCAGCTCGGTGCTCTGTGACGACCTAGATGGGTGGGATTGGGGGGGTGGGAGGGAGGTCCAAGAGGGAAGGGATATAGCTATACATAGAGCTGACTCACTTCACTGTACAGCAGAAACTAACATAACATTGTAAAGCAATTATACTCTTAAAAAAAAAAAAAAGAGTTCAAAATGCAATAACAAATCCAATCTGTGACTTTTTTTCATTGTGGTCATAGTAGCAGTTAATATTTATAGTATCAACGAATATGTACCAAGTATCCCTTTGCAAATATGCTTCCACTTCAACTCAAGAAAAAAAAAATGCTTTCAAAAAGGACAAATAAATATATAGTGAAGGAAGAAAGAGAGTGATAAAAAATGTGATGGAAAAAGGCCTTGAGATATCCAGGTAAATGCAGTCCCTAATTTAAGAAGCAGTTATGTTTGAAGGTGCATCCTAATGGTTTAAAATGTGGAGTCAGCCCTGGGTTTGAGTCCCAGAGCCACCACCTACTCACTATATGACCTTGGGAAAGTTACTTAACCTCTAAACCTCAGTTTACTCATCTGTAAAACAGGCCTACCTCCCTCCTAGTGCTGTCAGAAGGATCAAATGCAATAATAACACATGTACAGTGAGTGCTTAGGACAGTTCTTGGCACATAGTAAATATTTAATCACTGTATTTGTAAATCTGTTGAAAATTCTCTTTAGTAATAATTTCATAAAAGCTGGTTGGACTGGTTGATCCAGTTGGTCCACAGCATGATACACTATAGACCCTAACCATTTTGTATAGTTACATTTCTATAGGATAATGTATTTGGAGATTCCTCCTATGTCAGGTCAGTGAATCAGGGATTCTACTTCTCCTGGGAGGGAGCTCTAGGGGGACATCTGTCTAACTCTGAGCCACCGGCAGGGGGCCCTCCCTGTGAATCTGGTGGAAACTTGGCTTTCTTCTCTGAGTCCTGCTTTTCCAAGGCCTCCTGCCCTTTCACCTGCAGGACCACAGAGAGCAGAGTGCTTTTCCAGGTTCTGCTAAAGATGTTTACTGCTTTTAATAAGAAAAATGAAAGCTGGGGACACAAAGGTTTCCCATTACCCAACAATCCCTTCAGGGTCTTTCCCTTCACCATCACTTCTGGGCCATTTCTCTACAGGAGCTGGCATGAAGCCCAGGGAATGGGTACAGGGGCAGGAAATGAATAGGCAAAGACACAGGGTAGCAATTTCTAGTAGTTCCTTTTTGTTCTTCTCCCATAGCCTAACTCCTGTAGACCTTGTCCTAGATTAACTCTGGGGCAAGACTGAAAGAGGCTGAAGAATTGTAGGGTCTGTCACAGGAGCAGGCAGAAGGGCAGGAGAAAGGAAGAGAGGCATGGCCCTCATCCGACCCTCTTTATAACTCCCATCTCACCCTGAGCTTCAGCTCTTCTGGGAAGTCTTACAGGACCCCCTTCCCTCTCCATACCTGGCAATGAAGAACTGCCACGGTGCCGCAAACTCGTATGACCTGGCACATTCTGGGGCCACACTATGGATGTCCTCTATTGTGGCACCGGTGCTTTGGGCTGCCATTCCCATGCCACCACCCCTGTTATACTCGATGGCAAGGAGCTGGTAGTCACGCATTCAAGGAAGATGACTAAGCACTTCCCATGTGGCACTCAATGTGCTGGGTACAGGCCAAACAACTGGGAACAAACAGACCTAATCTGTATCCTTAGCGGCTTAGGGCCCAGTGGGAGGTATACATACATACATACACACACACACACACACACACACACACACACACATCAACTGTGATAAAGGCAATGAAGGAAAAGGACGGGCTGAGGAAAAAGAGAATATCAGGAGGGGCCCAATTTAGATCAGGTGGTCAGGGACAGCCTCTCCAGTTGAGTTTAGCTAGAGACTAGCTTGGTGGGATAGGCAAGGTAGTACCAGGAAGAGCACCTCAGCAGAGGGAACAGCAGCTGTGTCAGAAGAGAGCAAAGGTGAGGCGGCCTGTGATGAGGCTGTGCAGGACCACAGGCAAGGCAAGGGTCTGGTGTTTTATTCTGGCCCAGAAGGTTTTTGTTTTTGTTTTTAATTTATTAATTAATTTATTTTTGGCTGCGTTGGGTCTTCGTTGCTGCACGCGGGCTTTCTCTAGTTGTGGTGAGTGGGGGCTACTCTTTGTTGCGGTGCACAGGCTTCTCATTGCAGTGGTTTCTTTTGTTGCAGAGCATGGGCTCTAGGTGCGCATGCTTCAGTAGTTGTGGCACGTGGGCTCAGCAGTTGTGGCTCGTGGGCTCTAGAGCACAGGCTCAGTAGTTGTGGCACATGGGTCTAGTTGCTCCACAGCATGTGGGATCTTCCCAGACCAGGGCTCGAACCCGTGTCCCCTGTATTGGCCACCAGATTCTTAACCACTGCGCCATCAGGGAAGCCCTGGCCCAGAAGGTTTTAAACAGAGGAGTGCCAGGATCCAATTTACATTTCAAAGATCACTCTAATTGCTGCATGGAGAACTCAGTTCAGAGAAAAGAGTGGGTGCAAATTTCCAGGGGGAGCTGGTGTTAGCTTGGACCTGGGTGGCACTGGAGAAGGAGAGATAGTGTATTTTAGCAGTGATATCAAGAGATACTGGCAATGAATTTGATGAGAGCTGGTGAAGACGAGGTAGGAATCAAGGCTGTCGCAAGTTTCTCGAGCTGCAAGATGGATGGACATACCATTTACTCAATGGAAGGAAGGGAAGAGAAGATTTGTGAAGGATTTACTGAGAGCTTAGTTTGGGGTGTGTGAATTTAGAATGCCTGAGGCACAATCCAACAGAGGCATGACGTAGGTCCTTGAATATCCAAGTTGGAAGTTCTGGGGAGAGATCTGGGCTGAAGATCTGTATTAGGGAGCTGTCAGCTGGCATGGAGCAGCAAGAGAATGGAGGAGAACTCTGAGGGACAGAGGTCTGAGTGGGGAGAGGGCCCAGGTCTGTGCCCCAAGGAGCTTCAACAGGTAAAGGAAGAGGTGGGGGAGCTGCAGACAGAAGGAGGAGTGCCAGACATTCAGGAGACAGAAGCAGAGAACCATGTCACCAAGGAAGAGAAGGCCAGTCCAGCTGTAACCAAGTCTGCGGAGAGGCTGAGGACATGCGGAGGGAAGCACGAGCACTGCGTCGGGCAGGCCCTTTGTGACCTCCCCAAGAAAAGTGTTGGATGGGGATGGAGTGATGGAAGCTGAAGGCAGAGTCCATGAGGAGAAGAGTGGAAGTGCAGCCAGCATTGCAGACTGGTCTTCAGAGGTACGGCTATGCTAGGAGTGAGTGACAACAGGAAGCCACACAGGGTGGTGGCCTTGTGTGCTCCTGAAAGGTGGTGCTTTGGGCTGACTGCTGATGGGCCGGATGAAGAGGAGCTGGAGAGGCTGAAGGGCCAGTAGCTGCCATTTATTAAGGTCTCACCTGGAACAATGCTAAGCATTTTACTTGTATTTTAATCCTCATAACAACCCTACAAAACAAGTACCATTATTATCCTTATTTTTTGAGGTTGGAGTGGGACGGAGGACTCACAGCCACGATTTGAACCTAGGAGGTCTGGTGCTGGAGCCAGTCCTCAGCCTCAAGTCACACATAGGCCTCTCCACTCTGCAGGTAGGAGAGTGGAGGATGTTGCTCGGAAGCTGAGGCCTGGTACAGGGGTGAAAGCAGACAGTTTTCCCGGGTGAGCCAGATGCCTGGACCCTGTGTTCACTCCCTTCAGTGTCTAGGGAAGTCTTTTCAATAGTCCAGGCTATCAGCCAATTTTAGCCACATTAACAGACGCCTGGGAAGGGATTTCTGTCCAGCTTTCTTGAGAGAGAAGAACACCCCTTGGGAGTAGGGAGAGGGTGTCTATAGCCTCTGTCTCAGAGCCAGAAAGCCGCTGGGAGGCAGGGAAGCTCTGAGGTGCAGGGGGAAGAACTTGGCCGCACAGTGGCTCCTCCCTTCCCAAATAACACCTGCTCGTATCACACCTTATCTTTTCTGAGGGCCTATGTGAAATAGATATGTACATCATTAGAAAAGTCTCTCACTTCAGTGAGAGTTCTTCAGAGGCAGTCCCATTCCTAAGCCCTCTGGGCAGCAATATGTGCAGTGCAGTTTCTATCACGAGGTCATGGTGGCCGAGTGACGCCCAGTGCACAGAGGCAGCAGCTGTTAAGAATGATGAACAGTAGACAGATATGAACAAATGTAAAAGGAAGCTAGTGTAAAATGGTAGTTCCAGCAAATATCTGAATTAAAAGATATTGCTCAGTTACAAATTTACATAAGAGTTGTGTAAGTTCTATACTCAAGTTAGTAAGAACATAAAATTTTTGTTCTATTCTCAGACACAGTTTGAAAAATGTATATGTTAACAATTGTCTTTTTATTACCCTTGATTCATAGCACACTCTACTAATTGTTGTAAATGATTAAATCTATGGGCTCATGTTTAGTATTTGAATCATCTATTAACCAAAAAAAATCTATTTTTCTCTAAAACATCAAAAACTTAACTACAATTAATCTTGGATGAAGAAATTACCAAAGCAACATGATCTTAATATATTGCATAACAGAATTTGGCTGGACTGTAAATGTAAATTATATATAATTTACATTATATATAAATTATATTTCAATAAAACCAGGAAAAAAGAAGGCAAATTATAAAAGAAGTGCAAATGGCCAATAAAAATATGCAGATTTTCAACCTTATTAATAGTATAGAAGGGTAAACTAACACATCCAGGAGGTATCATTTTTTCATGCTCACATCAGCAAATGTTTAGATGAATGATAACATCCGGTGCTAAAGCAGGTATAGGATATGGGTGTTCTCAGAAGTGGGACAGGGAATGGCTTTGCCCTTTTGGTTAAGTCATGTGATACCACCTAATAAACTGTAAAATACACATATCCCTCGTCTTCATAACCATACTTCTGTGAATCTGCCTGGCAGAAATAAAGGCATTACTTAGAAGGTATTTATTGCAGCAATATTTAAAGAAAAAATTAGAAACAACTTGAATGTATCCATTGGCAAATAGCTAAATAAATTAAGGTCCATTCATATCAGGAAATATGTTCCTATTTTATAATGAATTGGATCTATATCCCTTGAGGGATACCCAAGCTATGTTGGTTAAAAAACAGGTTCCAGAGTCATGTGTATGATGCAATGCTGTTTTTCTTTTTGCTTTTTTAAAAAAGCTTATTAAAAAAAGAGAGAAAATTGTTTCACATAGATTTCTAATGTTTACAAGAGTATAAGGTATGGTTACCAGAAGTACTACAGTGTGATAAGGAGGGGATAATTGACATTTTCTGTATATACTTCTGCACTGTTTGACCTGACCTGATAAAGTGTATATATTTCTGTGGAAATGTTAAAGAGCCAATAAAGTAAAAAAAGAAAAACGTTTTTAGGGACACTGAAAATTTTCATTCTATTCAATATGTGTTAGTTACAGAAACTCTAAGGCTGTCCTTTTCCTACTCTGTCTATAGTTATTCCATCCATCTAGGCTGGATACTGATCAAAATTCAAGAAAAATAGATTAAGATTAAAAACTTGGCTCTCCAAAATTCCTTCCTAATAATCACAGGAAGTTTTCTGCATCATAGCAGTTTCATAATTTCTGACACAGAGCAGGAGAGGCCTGGACAGGACACTCTACCCTGTCCAACATCTCCTGCTATTAGACTCTTCTGGACAGATGCCTCCTGGACATTTAAAAAACTGTACTTTGTTTCCCCAAATATTCAATTTAGTAAGCTAGTTGTGTGCCCCATCCTCTTGAAAAAGATGTAATCAGGTTAAGAAATTGGTCCAGATGCTTATTAAATAATTTTGGCTCCAAATGCTTTTTATAGCAAAACCAAAATATGGAATTCAATACTTTGCAAGAGAGGTTCCGGAGGGCGGCAATCATCGGTAGAGAATGTGTTCTAACACTGTCTGAGAGGTAGAGGAGAGAAAGGAGCTTCCTTACTCAAGAGGAACGCAGGCAGTGTTCCATCTTTCCAAACCAGAAAGAGATCAAGGGCTGCCTGGGCTGCCGGAGTAGCCCACAGAAATCAGGACCAACATTTTTGGAGAACTACTTAATTCCAAGGACCCGGAAAGAATATGCTCTATTACATTTCAAAGGTGTATTTCCATGAAAACTTGATCGAAGAAGTATATCAAATTTGAGGAAACTGTGCCATCATTATCACTTATATGTGCAGAGAAGTCACTTCTTAAAGCAAAGAGCAGCAACACCAATCAAAGGAAACGTACAAATGCAAACATAATGGAACGTCTGTTACAAATCAGTATCAGCAGGTTTTTACTTGAAAAGTAAACTTTTTCAATAACTAATTTTGTGATCATATCTTAGTAAGATTAAAAAAAAAAGAAAAAAAAGAGGATGCCAGGATAGATAGAAATGGGAGTATTAGTTACTACTACTGCTTTGCTAACTTTTTGTCCTTGGTATTACACTAGCTTTTCTTCGTTTAGACATTCACTTATACTGACAATACTTAAAGACTGATTTTTCTCTCTTTTTTTCTTCTGGCTGTGCTGCACGTTTTTTGGGATCTTAGTTCCCTGACCAGGATTGAACCTGGGCCCCAGCAGTGAAAGCGCCGAGTCCTAACCACTGGATTGCCAGATTTAAAGCCTTAAAGCCTGATTTTTTTCTTATTGGAGCTGAAAAAACATAAAACTAGAAGCTTGGTTGAAGGCTAGCCTTTTCTTGTAATTTATTTTTTTCTTATTTAGCATCTTTGGAGGCTGTATTAGCTTTTTCAGCAATGGAAATTTAGCTACGTCTGGACTTAGTTCAGTGATAATTTCATTAGGAGGAAAAGATATAAGCTTGAGAAAACCTAATAAAACATTATCAAAAATAATATAATTATTATTAAAGTCAACAACAATAATAACAGCAACAAGCTAACAGTTATTGAGTATTTATTTTGGGTGCCAGGCACCCTGCTAAATATTTTATAGGCACTAGACCCATTTAAATATGTTCCAGTGTGCCTGGGACAGGCTTTTGTCTGTTATCCCACCATAATTATAATAGGTACCTCTTTTAACTCTCAAAAGTGTCACGGTCTACAACTTATAAGTGTATCGTCACCCTACTTGACACTCACAGTTACTGCATGAGGTCAGTTGCTTGGTCAGTCACACACCCACTCTTTCTTTCATTTGTTCATTGGCTCATTCATTCCAGTATGTAGAAAAAATTCTCCAACTAGTTATCAAACTTCTCAATATTTTTGAAGCAATGGATTTATGTTTACCTTAGAGGCCATGTCATGCAGAATTACTTGTACTCCACAGACGTATGAAAGGATTGCATAAGCCCTCCCAGAAAGGTTTTACACAACGTGCAGCCTGCAGGTGGCTATTACGGCAACCCCAGGGATAGACGTAAGGAGTCTGGTTTGACTTTTGAGCCAAGAAATTATAAAGTTCCTCTAGGTTATCTAAACTGCAGAGAGGAGCAAGCATCTGCTGTTTAAAAGAAGACAGGCTGCCCATTTCTGAAAATACATGACTATATTTGGAAGCCAAGGCCAAAGACACCCAACCGATTGTAAACCAGATGAAATTCCACTGGTGATTGTGGTAAGCAAATAGTTGGAAGGCTAAACACAGGGCAGGGCACCTTGGTCAAAGAAAGTACGTGGTTTCTAAATGACCACGCAGCACACTTGGGGAACTCTTCAAGGGGCTGGGGGAAAGGGGGTACCAGTGAGGAGGTGGTAATGTGAATCAGCCTCCCCGTGTCAGCATGTGGCTGGGATGCTCTGTCTATGGGAAAGTGTCCATGGAAAGGCTCCAGCCCTTACACCACTGCTTGGGGAACTTGCTGAGCTGAAGCCATAAGAATTGGACAAGTTGAAGACCACCCAGCATTTCTCGACAGTCTGTCCCCTGTGGATTAGCAGACATAATTTTCCAAACCAAATAAATTTTATTAGTTACTGAGGGAGAACATGCTATCACAAGTAAAATAAATAGCAAAGGAGTTCAGGCCTACTCGTGGAGCCGCTACCCTCAGCTTTCCATCTGAGCACTGCTGGTCGAGGAGGAGTGGCTATTCTCTAAGCAGGCCTCCTTCTCGCCAGTAATTTCTGAAGCAGCTTTGTGGGGTTTCACAGAGGATGCCGAGGGGCATTCTCCTTCTCATTACCTTTAATTCAACTCTTGCTGAAAAAGTAAGACTGGAAATACAAGTTGTTAAGACCATATTCTTCAATAAAATGTATGACTAAATAAATCAGAAATAGAGCTACCAAGGTGAAATGCAAAGAGCATTTTACTTAAAAGTAAATACTATGAATAATTGCTTTGGAGGGTAAAAAATGAAATTTGCTGGGGTGAGCCACTAGAACCTGCAGTGTGTACTCAGGTAAATGATGTGACGGACACATGCATGTGGAGCACACTTACCACATTATATAGACTTTCAGATTGATTATTATCCAATATCTTACATAAATAACAAAGATAACTGATCAGACTCCTCAGGAAGTTCAGACTCTTGGATAAATTTTGACATAAGTTTAAAGTAGACAGAAAAAAAGACTTCATATGCTTAACCATGAAAATTATGTTCTGACCTTTTTTTAAAGCATCAAATAATTTAACATTCTATATCTCTTTCTAAATCTTACCTTAACAAATTCCTGAGTTATAACTTTCATAAAAAATGAAATTAAAATATACATTATTTTTAGGAATTATATATAAAAAACAACAAATACTCTATTGGTAACTACTTCTTCTGAAAGAATGATGGCAGCTTTGAGGCTGTTCACTTTCCAAATGTAATAAATCAATTTGAAAATGGGAAGAAGATCCATTTACTACAGCATAAATAAATAAATGAAACCATTAGGAATAAGAAATGTCTAAAACCTATATGTGAAAAATATGTAAAAGACTCCTTAAGATCATGAAAGTAAACCTGAACAAAATGGAAAGACGTAAGTGTTCTTGAATAGGTGGATAGAAACCCTTAACGTCATCAAGTTGTCCATTCTTCCTCGGTTAATCTACATATTTAACATGAGCCTCCCTCCAGATAACATGAGCTGACTTTCTTGGAGCTAGACAAATTGGTTTCAAAGTTTACTCGAAAGATAAGACAATCAAGAATTGCCAGAAAAACCCAGAAAAAGAAGAGAAATGAGTGGGAAATAGCCTTACTTTATATTAGAAAGACTCTGTTATTAAAACAAAGTGGTACTGATGTGTACATATATGATAGGCCAAAGAAACAGAACAGAAAATAATAAAACAGGCCTAAATGCATACAGAAATTAAGTACAACTCAATCCACGGGTAAGGAGGGCTAACTGTACTACCAACTGTACTCTGCCATTTTACATAAGGGACTTGAGCATCTGTGGATTCTGGTATCCACGGGCGTCCTGAAACCAATCCCCCATGGATACTGAGAGATGGCTGTATATGACTAAGGGAGCATCTTAAGTCAGTGGAGGGTTGACGGGGCGAATGCACCCTTTATCACACTCAAGGTGGTAGGATGCTCTGTAACCTGAAAGTGGGGAAGAGCAACAAAATTACTTCAAGAAATAATTTGCAAAACAAAAGGAACCTATAGATTGAAAGAGATTTGTGAACCCATCAACCAAATGCAATGTGTGGACTCTGGACTCTTAATTCCAAAAAACCAAACAGGAGAATTTGTTCTCTGCCTAAATACGTGGTGATGATCATGAATCAGTGTCAATTTTAAGATATAACAATGGTACTGTAGTTAATGTTTTTAAAAAATGTACTATATAGAGACTTCTGGTTTCCCATTCTGCATGTCAGGAGCTTGTAAGTCACCACTTTGTCCTAACAAAAGTAAAAAGCAGAACAGACTGAAAAATCAACAACTCTTCTTGCATCCTTAAGAGAAGGGAGGACACAGGGCAAACCTTGGTCCCCGAGACTGGAGATAACAGGAAAGCGAATACAGGGAATCATAGCTGACTGGAGCAGAGGTCCACAAGTAGAAACCACCACAGGCACGAGTGCTGGGTAGGAAAACCTGAACTGGAATTAGCAAATGGCTGGAGGGTCACTGTGAACAACTCGGAAAGTTAAAAACTCCAGGGAGACTCAGTCCTAGAGGGGCCCCCACAATATTGTGAGATTTACCTCCAGGAGTTCCCACCAGGTTCACATAGTAAATATCAGAGAAAAAGTCACCCCTGCTTTAGGCAGAAAGAGGGGAAAGGGAATCACTTTTAAATACAACAGAGCTCTCTGTTTTTCTTAACAAGGCCTGACCTCAGGAGTATTATCAGAGCCTAACTGACCAGGGGGAAAGGAAATAACCACTTCCAGACAGCTCTAGGCATACTATCCCACTTAAGAGGAAGAAAAAACTGAGAAAAACTTATGAAGTTCCCAGTGCAGAGGCACAGACTCACTGAAAGACTGAGACCTAATCATAAGACTATAGAACACTTCCTCTCCCCTCACATCTCATCACCACATTACAAAAAGCCTATTTACAGCAGTTCCTTTTACTTAGTACACATCTTGTCCAGCTATTAAGAAAAAAATTACTTGACATACCAAAAGGGGAAAGAAACACAATTTGAAGAGACAGAGGAAGAATCAGAAGAATCAGACAGAGGAAGAATCAGAAGAATCAGAAGAGACAGAGGAAGAATCAGGCAGAGATGTTGGAATTATCAGACTGGAAATTAAAAAGAACTATGATTAACATGCTAAGGGCTCTGATGGATAAAGTAGACAGCATGCAAGAACAGATGGGCAATGTAAGCAGAGAGATGGAAATACTAAGAAAGAACCAAAAAAGAAATATGAGAGATAAAAAAATACTGTAAAAGAAATGAAGAATGCCTTTGACGAGCTTATTAGTAGACTTGGTGGGAAAAGAAATCTCTGACCTAGAGGATATATGAATGGAAACCTTGCAATCCGAAAAGCAAAGATGACAAAGACTGAAACAAACCAGAACAGAATTTCCAAGGGATGTGGCACAGCTACAAAATACAGCATATGTATAATGGGTCCAACAGAAGAAGAAAGAGAAAAAGGTACAGAAGAAATATTTGAAATGATAATGACTGAGACTTTTCCCAAATTAATGTCAGACACCAAAGCACAATTCCAGGAAGCTCAGAGAACACAAGCAAGATTAATGCCAAAATCCTACACCTAGGCATATCATTTTGCAACTACCAAAAAAAAAAATGAAAGATAAGGAAAAACCCTGAAAGAAGCCAGAGGAAAAGAAATATCTTACCTATAGAGGAACAGAGATAAGATTACATCCAACTTCTCAGAAACCATGCAAGCAAGCAGAGAGTAAAATGACATACAAAAGTGTTGAGAGAAAAAAACCCACCATCTAGAATTCTGTACCCTGTGAAATTATCCTTCAAAAGTGGAGAAGAAATAAAGGCTTTCTCAGACAAATGAAAATTGAGAGGATCTGTTGCCAATACACCTGCTTTGTAAGAAATGTTGAAAGAAGTTCTTTAGAAAGAAGGAAAATAATATAGGTCAGAAACTCAGAACTACATGAAGAGCATTGAAGAAGAAATAACTGAAGACAAAATAAAAACTTTTATTTTTCCTATTCTTAATTGAGGTAACAGATAATTGTTTGCTCAGAAATAATAATATGAACAATGTACTCAATTATGTATGTTTATGTGTATGTATATGCTTACGTATGCTCATATGTATGTGAAACGAATGACAGCAATGGTATAAGGAGCGAGAGGGAGGAATTAGGATTTTTTTTTATTATAAGGTATTGGATTTGGATTAGCTGCCGATGTATATTGCAAACTCCAGGGCAAACACTAAAAAAGTTTTAAAAAAGAAGTGTAACAAATATGCCAAGAAAGGAGATAAAATGAGATCACATAAAATGTTCAGTTAGAACCACCAAAGGCAGAAAAAGGGTAGAAGACAAAAAGAGGAACAAATAGCAAGGACAACAAATATAAAGCAGTAATAAATATAATAGATATTAGTCCAACTATAACAATAATCACTTTGAACCTCAATGGTCTAAATGCATCAATTAAAAGACAGATTGACAAAGTGGATCAAAACAAGACCCAACTATACCTTGTCTACAATAAACCTATGTTAAATATAAAAACGCATATAGATTAAAACTAAATGGATGGGACTTCCCTGGTGGCACAGTGGTTAAGAATCCACCTGCCAATGCAGGGGACACTGGTTCAATACCTGGTCTGGGAAGATCCCACATGCCATGGAGTAACTAAGCCCATGTGCCACAACTACTGAGCCTGCTCTCTAGAGCCCGTGAACCACAACTACTGAACCCTCCTGCCACAACTACTGAAGCCCACGTGCCTAGAGCCTGTGCCCTGCAACAAGAGAAGCCACCACAATGAGAAGCATGCGCACTGCAACAGAGAGTAGCCCCCACTCACCGCAGCAAGAGGAAGCCTGCGCACAGCAACGAAGACCCAGTGCAGCCAAAAATAAATAAATAAAATAAATTAAAAAAAAAAAGACAACAACTAAATGGATGGAGATACCACACTAACACTAATCAAAAGAAAGCAGGAGTAGCTATATTAATTTCAAATACAGCAGACTTCAAAGCAAGGAAAGTTATCAGGAATATGTGGCTCATTACATAATGAAAAGGGGTTCAATTTTCCAAGAAGATATAACAATCCTTAACTTGTATGGGCCTAACAACAGACTGTCAAATTATGTGAGGAAAAAAACTAATAGAAGTGTAAAGAGAAATAGATGAATCTACTATCATAGCTGGAGACTTCAACATCCCACTATCAAAAACGGACTGATCCAGCAGCCAGAAAATCTATAAGAACATAGCCGAATGCAACAAAACCATCAATCAAGTGAATATGATTGTCATCTATAGACTACTTTATCCAACCACAGCAGAACACACATTCTTCTTAAGCTCACATGGAACATTCACCAAGACAGACCATATTCTGGGCTATAAAACATACCTTAACAAATTTAAAAGAACAAAAGTCATATAATGTCTGTTCTCAGACCACAATGGAATTAAATTAGGAATCAATAACAGAAAGTTAACTTGAAAATCTCAAATAATGTGGAAATTTAATAACATAGTTCTAAGCAACACACAAATCAAAGAAGAAACCTCCAGAGAAATTTAAAATTATTTTAAACTAAATGAAAATGAAAACATAACTTATCAAAATTTGTGGAATACAGTGAAGCAGTTCTTAGAGGGAAACTTATAGCACTGAATATATATTTAGAAAAAAAAGAAATATCTAAGATGAATAATCCAAGTTTCCAACTCAGGTAACTAGAAAAAGAAGAGCAAATTCAATCGAAAGTAAGTAGAAGAAAAAATAGAGCTGAAATCAAATGAAAATGCAAACAGGAAATCAATAGAGAAAATAAATGAAACCTAAAGGTGGTTATGGAAAAGACCAATAAAATCAACTAGCCAGGCTAACTAAGAAAAAAGAGAGGGCACAAACTACTAACGCCAGAAATGAAAGAGGAGACATCACTGCAGATCCTAAGGCATCAAAAGGATAATAAATGAGTACTCTGAACAAGTTTATGCCAACGAATTTGATACCCTAAGGGAAATGGACCAAATACTTGAAAGACACAATCTGCCAAAACTCACACAAGAAGTAAAAGACTAAATGAGTAGGGCTACATCTCTTAAAAGAAATGGAATGAATAAGTAATAACCTTTCAAAACAGAAAGCACCAGGCTTGGATAAATTCACTGGTGAATTCTACTAAACATTTAAGGAAGAAATTATACCAATTCTTTACAATCTCTTTTGGAGGACAGACGCTGAGGGAATACTTCCTAACTCATTCTATGAGGCCAGAATTACACTGATACTGAAAGCAGACAAAGACATTACAAGCAAAGAAAACTTAGAGACCAATATCTCTGATGATCATAGATGCAAAAATTCTCAACAAAATACTAGAATCCAACAATGTATAAAGAATTAAATATCATGCTCAAGTGGAATTTGTCCCAAATATGCATGGCTGGTTCGACTTTTGAAAATCAATCAATTAATATAATTCATTACATCAATAGGCTAAAAGGAAAAATCACATGATCATATCAGTAAATGCAGAAAAAGCATTTGATAAAATCCAAACCCATTCAATATAAAAACTTTCAGTAAACTAGGACTAGAGAGGCACTCCCTCAAATTGATAAAGAATATCTACAGAAACCATACAACTAATAATCATAATAATTGTAAGAAACTTGAAGCTTGCCCACTGAGTTCAGGTGCAAGTCAAAGATGTTCCCTTGCACCATACTTTTTCAACTTCATTATAAAGTCTAGCTAATGCAGTAAGAACAGAAAAGGAAATAAAAGCTATACAGATTGGGAAGAAAGAAAGAAAACTGTCAGGACTTCCCTGGTGGTGCAGTGGTTAAGAATCCGTCTGCCAACGCAGGGACATGTGTTTGAGCCCTGGTCCGGGAATATCCCACATGCTGTGGAGCAACTAAGCCCATCTGCCACAACTACTGAGTCTGCACTCTAGAGCCGGCGAGCAACAACTACTGAAGCCCGCGTGCCTAGAGCCTGTGCTCCGCATCAAGAAGCCCGCGCACCACAACAAAGGGTAGCCACCGCTCGCTGCAACTAGAGAAAGCCTGCACAGCAACGAAGACCCAACACAGCCAAAAATTTTTTTTAAATAAAAATAAATAAATAAATAAAATTGTCTTTGTTCACAGATTAACTGATTATCTATGTAGAAAATCCAAAATAATTGATTAAAAAACTGGAACTAATAAGCAATTATAGAAAAGTAGCAGGATACAAGTTAAAATACAAAAGCCAATCACCTTCTTATATACCAGCAGTGAACAAGTGGAGTTTGAAATTAAAAAGAAGATACCAAGTACCTCCCAAATTAAATAATTATGTATAAATTTTACAAAATATGTACAAGGCCTAGATTAGAAAAAATACGAAACTCTGATGAACAAAATCAAAGAACTACATAAATGGAGGATATCCATGAATAGGAAGACTCAATATTGTCAAGATCTCAGTTCTTTCCAATTTGACCTATAGATTCAATGAAATCTCAGTCAAAATCCCAACAAGTTATTTTGTGGATATCAACAAACCGATTTTAAAGTTTATATGGAGAGGCAAAAGACCCAGAATAGCCAATACAATATTGAAGGAGAAGAGAAAAGCTGGAGGACTGACACCACCTGACTTCAAGATTTACACAAAGCTACAGTAATCAAGACAGTGTGATACTGATAAATAGACCACTGCAACAGAGAGACCAGAAATACCTAAGTAGAGTCAATTGATTTTTGATAAAGGAGCAAAGGTAATACAGTAAAGATTGTCTTTTCAACACATGGACGTCCACATGCAAAAAATCTGATTCTAGACACAGACCTTATACCCCTCATAAAAATTAACTCAAAAATGGATCCTAAATCTAAATTTAAACTACAAACTATAAAACTCCTATAAGATAACACAGCAGAAAACCTAGATGATTGAGTTTGGCGATGGTGATGACCTTTTAGATTAAAAAAAAAAAAAAATCCATGAAAGAAAGAATTGATAAGCTAAACTAATGAGAGAGAGCGCTCAAATCTCAAATAAATAAAATTATAAATAAAAGAGGAAACATATTACAACTGACACCATACAAATACAAACGATCATAAGAGACTACTATGAAAAATTATACACCAACAAATTGGACAACCTAGAAGAAATGGATAAATTCCTATAAACATACAACCAACCAAGACTGAATCGTGAAGAAATAGAAAATCTGAACAGAATAATTACTAGCAAGGAGATTGAGACAGTAATCAAAACTTGCCAACAAAGAAAAGTCCACCCAGATGGCTTCACTGGTGAATTCTACCAGACACTTAAAGAACTAATATCAATCCTCCTCAGTCTTCCAAAAAAAACAGAAGAGGGAGAACACTTCCAAACTCATTTTATGAGGGCAGCACTACTCAGATACCAAAACCAACAAGGATACCACAAGGAAGGATAATTATAGGTCAATATCCCTGATGAATATTGATGCAAAAATCTTCAACAAAATATTAGCAAAACAAATTCAACAATACATTAAAAAGATCACGTACCATGAATGATATTGTGATTTATAATAAGATACGTATTTGGCCTTGGACCCCATTCCTGACACAGAGCTCCTAAAACCCTTGGAATTTCCTAAGTGAAGAGAGCTATTAAGGTATCTATTGTTATGTTAATGAGGTGACTTTTAGACTTCACTTAAGGGTAGGGGCTGGTTGCCAAGAGAACCAACCATGTGACTAGAGGATGGGAATTTTCAGTCCCATCCCACTAACCTCCAGGGAGGGGAGAAGGGTCTGGAGATTGAATCACTTGCCAATAGCCAATGGTTTAATCAGTCATGCCTATTAATGAAGCCTCCCTTAAAACCCAAAAGGCTGGTGTTTGGAGAGCTTCCAGGGTGGTAAACATGTGGAGATCAGGGGAGAGTGGCACACCTTGAGAGGGCAAGAAAGCTCTGCACCCTTTCCCCATACCTTGCCCTATGCATTTCTTCCATCTGGCTGTTGCTGAGTTACATCTTTTTATAATAAACCAGTAATCTAGAAAGTAAAATGTTTCCCTGAGTTCTGTGAGCCATTCTAGCAAATTAATCAAAGCCAAGGAGGGAGTTGTGGGAACCCCCAACTTGTAACCAGTTAGTCAGAAGCATAGGCAAAAACCTGGGCTGGCAACTACATCTGAAGTGGAAGGTGGTCTTGTGCAACGGGGCCCTTTACCTGTGCAATCTGATGCTATCTCTGATAATATCAGAATTGAGCTGAATTCTCGAATAGCCTGCTAGTGTCAGAGAACTACTTGTTGGTGTGGGGAAACCTACATACACACACACACACACACACACACACACACACACACACACACACACACACACACACACACACACACGTTGGAATTGGGTCCAGGGGCCTAATTTGTTGACCAAGTGGGATTTATACCTAGAATACAAGGATGGTTCAACATCCACAAATCAATCAATTGTGACATACCACATTAACAAACTGAAGGATAAAAAAAATCTTATCATCATTTCAATAGATGTAGAAAAAGCATTTGGCAAATTTCAATATCCATTTATGATGAAAACTCTCAAAAAAACAGGTATAGAAGGCAAATAGCTCAACATAGTAAAGGCCATATATGACAAGCACACGGCTGACATCATATTCAACATTGAAAAAGTGAAAGCTTTTCCTCTAAGAATGCCCACTCTTGCTGCTTTTATTCAACATAGTACTGGAAGCCCTAGCCAGAGCAATTAGGCAAGAAAGAGAAGTGAAAGGCATTCAAATCTGAAAAGAAGTAAAACTGGCTCTATTTGCACATGACAGAAGATACACACACCAACACAAACACACACACACACACACACACACACACACACACACACTAAAGACTTCACAAAAAAACCGTTACAACTAATAAACAAATTCAGTAAAGTTGTAGGACACAAAATCAATACAAAAATCAACTGTGTTTCTAAACATTAACAATAAATTATCTAAAAAAGAAATTAAGAAAACAATCACATTTACAATTGCATCAAAAAGGCTAAAATACCTAGGAATAAATTTAACCAATGAGGTTAATGATCTGTTCACTGAAAACCATAAGATTTTGAGGAAAGAAACTGAAGAAGACACAAATAAATGAAAATATATACTGTGCTCATGGATTGGAAGACAATATTGTTAAAATGTCCATACTACCCAAAGCAATCTACAGATTCAATGCAATCCCTATCAAAATTCTAATGCTATTTTTCACAGAGACAGAAGAAATAATCCTAAAATTTGTACGGAAACACAACCCTGAATAGGCAAAGCAATCTTGAGAAAGAAGAACAGGCTGGAGGTATCATAATTCCTGATTTCAAACTATATTACAAAGCTATAATAATCAAAACAGTATGGCACTGGTATACACACATAGATCAGTATACACACACATAGATCAGAACAGAGAGCCCAGAAATTAACTCACACATATATGGATCAACTAAGTTACAACAAAGGAGGCAAGAGGGGCTTCCCTGGTGGCGCAGTGGTTGAGAGTCCGCCTGCCGATGCAGGGGACACAGGTTCGTGCCCCGGTCCGGGAAGATCCCACATGCCGTGGAGTGGCTAGGCCCATGAGCCATGGCCGATGAGCCTGCGCGTCCGGAGCCTGTGTTCCGCAATGGGAGAGGCCACAACAGTGAGAGACCCATGTACCGCAAAAAAAAAAAAAGGAGGCAAGAATATACAATGTGGAAAGAATAGTTGCTTCAATAAATGATACTGGGAAAACTGAATAGCCACACGCAAAAAAATGAAACTGGACCCCTATCTTATACCAAACACAAAAATCAACTCAAAATGGATTAAGGAATTGAATGTTAAGCCCTAAAACCATAAAACTCCTAAAAGAAAATATAGGGGATAAGAATGACATTAGTCTTGGCAATGACACTTTTGATTTGACATCAAAAGCAAAGGTGACAAAAGCAAAAATAAATAAATGGGACTACATCAAACTAAAAAGCTTCTATACTGCAAAAAGCTTCTAAACCATCAACAAAGTGAAAAGGCAACCTACAGAAGGGAAGAAAATATTTGCAAATCATATGTCTGATAATGAGTTAATATCCAAAATATATAAAGAACTCATATAACTCAACAGAAAACAAACCCCAAACAATCTGATTAAAAAATGGGCAGAGCATCCAAATAAACATTTTTCCAAAGAAGATATGCAAATGCCCAACAGGTACATGAAAAGGTACTCAACATCACTAATCACCAGGGAAATGCAAATCAAAACCAAAATGAGATACCACCTCACACCTATTAGAATAGCTACCACCAAAAAGACGAGAGATAATAAGTGTTGGTGAGGATGTGGAGAAAAGGGAACCCTTGTGCACAGTTGGTGGGAATGCAAATTGGTGCAGCCACTATGGAAAACAGTATGGTGGTTCTTCAAAAAATTAAAACTATAACTACCACATGATGCAGCAATCCCACTTCTGGGTATATATTCAAAGGAACAGGAAAGGAACAGGAAAACAGGATATCAAATAGATATCTGCACTCCCACGTTTATTATGGTATATTCATAATAGCCAAGATATGAAAACAACCTAAGTGTCTATCAATAGATGAATAAATAAAGAAGATATGATATATATCTATATCTAGTTATATATATGCTATATATACATAGTGTGTGTGTATATATACACATATACACAAAATCGGCTATTATTTAGCCATGAGAAAGAAGGAAATCCTTGGCTGTGACAACATGGATGGATATTGAGGGCATTATGCTAAGTGAAATAAGTTAGAAAGAGAAACACAAGTATGATATCACTTTATGTGGAATCTAAAAAAGCTGAACTCATAGAAACAGAGACTAGAATGATGGTTATTAGGGACTGGTGGGGTGGGAGAAATGGGAATATGTTGATCAAAAAGTACAAACTTCCAGTTATAAGTTCTGAGGATCTAATAATGTACAGGACGGTGATTATAGTCAATAATACTGTATTGCATATTTGAAAGTTGCTAAAAGAGTGGATCTTAAATGTTCTCATCACAAAAAAAGAAATGGTAATCCTGTGATGTGAGGGAGGTGTTAACTAACACTATGGTAGTAGTCATTTTGCAATATAAAAGTGTACATCTTAAACATATGCAATGTTATATGTCACTTATATCTCAATAAAGCTAGGAAAAAATAAAATGTAATAAATTAATATAAATTCTGATATTTTTTCTTGTGCCTACATGGAAACATAACAAGAAGCAAGTGCTTTTTTGTCTTATTTGGTAATAATATTAAACATTTTTTTAAACTTTCCTAAATTTTATCCCAATTATTGTAGATATAAATACATTTTATGTTTCATATATTTTTACAAATTTTATATAACATATTTTTAGATTTATTTTATAATTTAATATTTTATTCAAAAATAAAATTTATTTATAATATATTTTCTTATATTAAAAATGGACCCCTGGCTTTACAAAGGAGAATTAAGAGATTTCTCTTCTCATCTCACAGGTGTTTCATCAGGAAAAGATGAAATCAAAACGTCAGAGATTTCTCTGACTTGTGAGAGTGGGACATCTACTCCAAAGTAATGCGCTAAACTGTAAATGAAAAACAAATACGAGGAAAGTTATTTTTCCCTTGGCTTTATAGATGTTAATAATTTACCTTACTGTGTCTTATTCAATAGAATGTTTTCAAATACTATTATACTGCTAATTAATTGCAGCAGCAACTTGAGACCAATCATTCAGAATCTAAACAAAAAGGAATTAAATAATTAAAATGTGTATGTGATAAGTTAATATTTCATCAACAGAACCGTACTTCTGCCTTAAAATTGAATCTCTAGATATGGCTGGACAAGTTGTGTTGCTTGTATTAACACAAGTTGGTATTAGCACCAACTAAGGACAGGAGTTTTTTTAGGTGAACTTGGCAGTACACACGTGGTACAGAAATACTTGAAGTGCTGAATAACTATTTTGAATCCCATGGTTCTCCTAGAACAACTGTGTTGACATATGCATTCATAGTGCAAAAGCAATAGTGAGTAAAACTGCTATGCCTAACACAAATCAAAGAAGGGACAGTAGTCACTGTATTCTTTACTACCACATACTCACAGTAAAAACACTGCCAGTTTCACATAAAAATGCATTTCATGAAAAATATTAATATAAAATATTGATTTCATTAAATTTTACCCTTGAGGATACTTTCAATTAAAAACATTCTGTGTGGTGAAAAGGTATGCATAAAGCATTTCTGCTACATACCAAAACACGATGATTGTCTAGAGGAGAAGCACTTGGGCAACTTGCTGAGCTATAAGATCAACTAGCCACTTTTTTCCTTCTTGGAAATTTACTTGAAAAAAATCACTGGCAGACAAACAATCGTTATTCAGACTTGAGTATTTGGCACATACTTTCTCAAAAATTAGAGAAGTGACCCTAGCACACTAAGGAAAACAACTGACAGTATTTATAACCAATGATAAATTTGAGTTTTTAAGCTCAGAAATTAGAATCTTGGAAAATTTGCTTTCACCAATGTAAGCTTTACAGCTTCCCAACACTTATAAGACATTTCTGATGAGACTGGTGGTGAATGAATGTAAATTTTGATAGTATAAAGTGAAATATGTCAATGTTTGGAAGATCTGCCTAACTTAATGAACCAATATTTTCCAAATGAACCATGTATGAAGCTATAAAATAAGATCCATTAAAAATGCAAGACAGACCAATTGGTTTTAATGTAACAGCATGAACAGCTCATTGATATAATTTCAGATTCCACATTGCAACTAACCTTTAAAAAACCACCATTTTCAATTTTTGGTGAGGTATCCATGTCGCATATCCACAATTACCTGAGATGGCTATTAAAATATGTCTTTAACAAGTACATAACTGTGTGAAGCTGGATTTTCTTCATATACCTCAACCAAAAAAACATATTGCATCAGACTGAATACAGAAATATCTGTGAGAACCTAGCTCTCTTCTTTTAAGTCAAACAATAAAGAGGTTTGCAAAAATGTGAAAACAATGCCACTCTTGTTAGACAATTTTTTTCTTGGAAAAGGTCACTGTTTTTCATTAAAAATATGCTATTTGTATTAACATGTAATCAATTTATTGTTATTTTAAAATGAAGTGATAAATATTTTTTAAACTTTTGTTTTAATTTCAAATATGGTAAATATTGATAGACAGAACCCACATTTTTTAGAAAGCTCATTGAGATCCTCAATAATTTTTAGGAATGTAAAGTGGTACTGAGACCAAAACATTTGAAAATTGCATTTCCAACATACTAAAGTATTCTAAGAAAAGGAAAAACAAAATTGAATGATAAGGTAGATGGTCATCACTTACAGCAAAAAAGCCTCATTCACAGCATCACAGAACTCAGGCCAGAGCACTTCCTGAGGTTCATGTCCATGGTAGGTGAGCAGAGCCTCTACCAATGGTTCAAAATCTGGCAGAGTAACAAGTGGGACACAAACTCGTGACAGGGACCTTACTCGTTCAGGAGCCATTCTATGGAATAAATAAAATGAGAAATAAGTACCCAAATCTTACAGCCACATGTACTGATAGTTAAAGGCATATAAAATCTTCATGTTAAAAAGGTTCATGACAGGTCATTTGCTTTGCCCCTCATATAAAAAGGGGTACCCTAACACCATCTATGAACTCTATTCTCTTACATAGTTCTCTAGGAAGAAACCCTTTAGCTGCAGTTCCCATTTTGATCTCTCTCATTGTCAGGACTGTGGCTTAACCCTCTACAGGCACCTCCCGCTTACCATGCCCAAAATAGAACTTGAATTCCTTCCCCAAATGTTCTCTTCCCCCAGTGCTCCCTATCTCATTTGCTCAAGCCCAAACCCTTGAAGTCCATCCTTGATTCCTCCTTTTTCTCTCCTGCCCCTTATCTGATCCAGTGGTTAATACCATTAGTTCATTTCATTACTTCTCTACACATCCATCACTACCGCCTAATTCACCATCATCTCCAGCCTGGGTTACTGTAGGGCCCTCCTAATTTTCTCCCTGCTTCTGCCCTCACCTGTCTTGTCTCTCTCTGGAACAGGCCCAGACCCCTTAAAAATTCAGATCACTTCACTTGTCTGCTCAATGGCTTTCCACCTCACACAAAGAACAAGCCAAGTCTTATATTAGTTGCCAAGGCCTTCCATGGTGGGGCTCCCTCTGTTTCTCTGGCTTTATCTTTCCACTCTTACTTTGCCCATTCTGCTCTGGCCTTTCCAGCCTCTGACTACTCCAGATAAGTTCCTGTTGTTCATTCTGCCTGGAACACATGGTTAGCTCCTTCATCTTGTACAGGTCTCAGCTCAAATCTTGCTTTATGTAGGGGAGTTCCCTGACCATCCCATATAAATGCACTGGCTAATATGGTAGCAATCAACCACATATGGCAACTTAAACTTAAACTAACTGGAATGAAATGAAACTTAAATTCCATTCCTCAGTTGCACTAGCACAGATCAAGAGGTCCAACAGCTACATGAGGCTAGTGGTTTACTGTATCAGACAGTGCAAATTCACAAGGCTTGTCCATTACTGCAGAAAGCTCCACTGACAGCACAGCTAAACATATAAGTGTCCTCTTATCTCACTGTGTTCTTCTCTCTCTTACCCTGTTTTACTTTTCTTCACAGTACTTTTCATCACCTGACCTATAATGTATTTGCTTGTTTATTGTTCATGGTCTGTTTCTTCCTGCTAGGACATCCACTCTGTAAGGGCAGGCACTTTTCCTATTTTGCTCACTCCTCTATTCCTAGTATGTAGGGACAACTCCTACTTATAGCTCCAGAAACAGATATTAAATGAATAAATGAACAACTAGAAACCAGGAAGATGAAAGTTTGGGATGTATGCTATTAGATCATTCTCTAGGTATCTTCATATAAAACCATAAATCTACAAATTTAGTCTTTTTTTGTGAAACACAAATGAAACCACAATATAGAACATATAGCTGTCACTCATTTTTTTTTTTACTTGTTGCCTATTTTTAAAATATATGTGTTTTGTATTTTAACAATATCTCCATTTATGGGCATTTAGGTTGTTTCTAATTTTTCACTATGAAATACTGCTGCAGCAGTATCCTTGCACATGCCTGTTTGTGCCCCCATGTGAACATCTGCATATTGAACTGCTTTCCAAAAGACTACAAATTTACTTTTCTACCCCTGACAGTGATATTATTCTGGATATTTTTACTTCTTCCTAACCTGGGCAAAAATTATCCCATTGTTTTCATCTGCATTTCCCTGATTTTTTTTTTTTTTTTTTTTTGCGGTACACGGGCCTCTCACTGTCGTGGCCTCTCCCATTGCGGAGCACAGGCTCCGCGGCCATGGCTCACGGGCCCAGCCGCTCCGTGGCATGCGGGATCTTCCCGGACCGGGGCACGAACCCGTGTCCCCTGCATCGGCAGGCGGACGCTCAACCACTGCGCCACCAGGTAAGACCCCCTGATATTTTCTGAGATTGAATATTTGTGTGTTCCCCACTTGTATTTCTGCTTCAGTGAATTTGTTTTTGGATTTTTGTATATTTGTCCTATTTATTCATCTAATAAATATTTTTGAACCCTTACTATATTCAAACCTGTTTGCAGTGGTAGTGCTACAGAAGCAAAGACAAGACAAAGCTTAGTAATGAAAAGCATAAAATGCCAGATGATATCAAGTGCCATAATGAAAGTAAAATACACTGAGGGGTAAGAGAGGGCAAGAATTTACTGAGGGGAGCATTTGAGCAGAGATCTAAAGGAAGTGTATGAACAAACCATATATGTACGTGGGAGAAGGATGTCACAGGCAGATGCAAAGCAAACACGAAGCCCTGGAGTATCTAAGTACAACAGAGTCCAAGGTGGCAAGTCCACAGTGAATGTGGCGGTGGGGGTGGGGGGGAAGACAGGTTTTGAAGAGACCAGTGTAAGAACCTGGGATGTTAGTCTTTTTTTTTTAACTTTTTTTTTAGTTTTATCAAACTTACAGATACAACTACCTTAAATAGTCAAATAGCTCTTCAAAGCTTATGAAAAAACAGCAGCTTTTGAACAAGCACTCCCACTCCCATTTTCTGATCTCAGAGGCAACCATTTTCAAGTCTAACTCATGCTTTAGATATTTAATATGTTTTTTCCTGTGGGTTTAGTGACTATTATTTGGCTTGCTTGTTTGCTTTTTTCTTGGCACTGATGATTATTTTGATGCTAAACTCCCGCCCAAGTATGTAATCTCCTTGCAATACGTTCAAACATATCTGATATTCTGCCATTTTCATCTTCTTAAAAGAAATTTCTCTTAGAACCTTCTGACCTATTCCAATCTGAACAGTTTGCTTTTTACTCCCTTTGTACAGTTATCTTGGGACCTCTACCACAGGGATTTCTTTCACTTCTCTCCTGGATCCCATATCTTCTTCTTTCTTGGTTTATTCTTCTTACGTGAGAAAAGGTACAAGAGAGGTAAAGTATTTGAGACCTTGCATGTTTGAAAATATCAGTACTTTACTCTCATACTTGATTGATACTTTGGCAGATTATAGAATTCTGGTAATTTTCCTACAGAATTGTGAAAGTATGGTTCTACTATCTTTTAAATTTCAGTGTTGTTCTTGAGAAGTCCCATGCTGCTATGAATCCTGACCCTTTATATAAGTCCTGTTTTTACTCCCTGGAGGCTTTTGGATATCCTCTTAGAAATTTCACACTGATGTGTCTTGGTATGCATTTATTTCTATTCATTGTTCTGGACATTCAATGGACCTTAAATCCGGAAAGATCTTTTGAATTTCTTTGATGATTTCCTACCTATTCTTTTGTCTGTTCTTTCTGGGGACTCTGATTTTTTGGATATTGAACTTCCTAGACAGTTCTCTCTTATCTTTTCTTTCTTATTTTTCATCTCTTGATCTTTTTGCTCTAGATTTTGAAAGAATTGTTCAACTTTACTTTCCAATCTTTTATTATGTTTTTAATTACCACTCTCTCATTATTAATTTCCAAGAACTATTTTCTTCATTCTCTGGATGTTTCTTTTTTAAAAAAAAAAACAGCATTGTGTTCTTTTTTTAAATTTTATTTTTGTCTTAGGACTCCTTTATTGATTTAGTTTTATTGAAGTATAGCTGCTGTGCAATATTATATAAGCTACAGGTGTACAATATAGTGACTCACAATTTTTAAAGGTTATACTCCATTTATAGTTATTATAAAATATTGGCCATATTCTCCAGGTTGTACAATATATCCTTGTAGCTTATTTTATACCTAATAGCTTGTATCTCTTACTCCCCTACTCCTATATATTGCCCCTCTCCCCTTCCATCTCCCCACTGGTAACCACTAGTTTTCTGTATCTGTGAGTCTAGCATTCTGCTCTTGTTTAGTGGATATATTACCTTTTATTTTAGTAGGGACTTTTTTTTTTTTGGCTGAGTTGGGTCTTAGTGGCGACATGCAGGATCTTTTTGTTGTGGCGCATGGGCTTCTCTGTAGTTGTGGTATGCGGTTTTTCTTTTTTTTCTCTCTTTAGTTGTGGCGCAGCAGGCTCCAGAGCATGTGGGCTCTGTAGTTTGGGGCACGTGGCTCTCTAGTTGAGGCGGGCAGGGGCTCAGTAGTTGTGGCACACGGGCTTAGTTGCCCCATGGCATGCGGGATCTTAGTTCCCCGAGCAGGGATTGAAACCACATCCCCTGCATTGGAAGGTGGATTCTTTACCACTGGACCACCAGGGAAGTCCCTTAATGGGGACAATGACATGAATTTATTTTAGATGATCTTTTCTTTAAATAATCTTTTTTTTCTTTATTTTCACTGGTTTCTACTTTCAAGACTATATGCTTAATATATTTCCTTAAATATGTAGTGACCATTGCCCATCATCTTTTTTTTAAACACCTTAAATATATATATATATATAAAAATTTATTTTATTTTATTTAACACCTTCAATAACCTTTATTGAAATCAACATTCAAATAGTATCTCAAGGGTGAAATTCTGTTTCAGCAAAACCAATTTAACAATTTCAAATATATATAAAAACATTTAAAAAGTAATCTTGTTAAAGGTGATCATTTCTCCTTCCCCCATTTTATCTTCTATACATTACTGCACCAAATAAACAGGGAAGACTCTGTTCAATCATCTGCACCAAAAAAAAAAAAGAAGAAAAAGAAAAGAAGGGAAAACTGCAGTTTGACCAGTGCCAAATATCAGAAATCACATCAAATCAAAGTGTAATTATAGGCTTAATGTGTTATAACTAAGGCTTTCGATAGTACAGGCCACAAACCCAATGTGAATTCCCACCATTTTAAGGGCTCCCGTAGCTTGACTTTGCTGGACTAAAACGCACAGGGGCCGTTACCTATGATAAATGAAGTGATGCAACACTTTTGGAAAAGTGGAAACGGGTAGTAACTAAGGGTTTACTTCCAGTTATTTCAGCAATAGTCTGGCTTGACCAGCCTGAGAAAGATTACCTTTCTGGTTCTTGTTTCTGAGTTGGGCCCAAAGAGGTGAGCTGCTAGTGGAATAGAAGTTATGGCCTGTCATCTTATATTTAACAGTCAGGCACTAAAAACCCAGTAGTGAGTAATATGTGCATGGGTGGGGAAAGCTGACTGTGATCTTCACCATAGGACAGTAGTTTTTAGACTTTTTGAGTTTCAAAAACCCTTAAAAATTACTAAAAGACCAAACAGCTTTTGTTTCTGAGGTTATAACTATTGATACTCATATTTGAAATTAAAACAAAGACACCTAAAAGTATTTATCAATTCACTAAAAGTAACCATAACAAATCCATTAGGTGTTAACATGAATAACATTTTTGTTGAAAAATTACTATATTTTACAAAACAAAAACAGTGAGAAGAGTGGCACTTTTTTTTAAATTCTTGGTAAAACTGGATCTCTTAGTTACTTGATTCTCAATTGAAAGTTCTTTTATTTTTAAAAATTTATTGATTTCATTTATTTGTTTTTGGCTGTGTTGGGTCTTCGTTGCTGCTAGCGTGCTTTCTCTAGTTGTGGTGAGCGGGGGCTACTCTTTGTTGCAGTGTGCGGGCTTCTCATTGTGGTGGTTTCTCTTGTTGCAGAGCACGGGCTCTAGGCACATGGGCTTCAGTAGTTGTGGCTTGAGGGCTCTAGAGTGCAGGCTCAGTAGTTGTGGTGCACGGGCCTAGCTGCTCCACGGCATGTGTGGTCTTCCCAGACGAGGGCTTGGACCCGTGTACCCTGGATTGGCAGGCGGAATGTTAACCACTGCGCCAACAGGGAAGCCCGGCACTCTTTTATATGTTTGCAAATTTCTTTCCTATATGGCTTGAAAGAAGACAGCTGGATTCTTGTATTTACTTCTGCATTTAATTTGTTGCAATACGTTTTTTTTTGGTTGAACTATATGGAAAGTCTAGCACCACACAGATATGTAGTTTTAAAAGGGAGGAGTATTATAATAGCTTCTTCACACAATTATACATATTCTCTTTTGATATTACACCAAAATTTATCAAGCGCTGCTCACCCTTTTCCTCCAAGCCTATCTAGGAATGCAGGTAGAGCTGCCTGCCATAGGTCTAGGGGGTTGGTGATGGGTGGTCTCTACCATGAGAAGGGCTGAAATTATCCACAATTTACTGGCCAAGCCTTACCCTGAAAGCTGAAAGTCCTCAAACAGACTCGAGTACTAAAACAGTTACATCAAACGGATCCTGTCAATGAAAGTTTTGTCTAGGTGAAGAGATGGACTCCTGGCACTTCCTAATCCACCATCTTCCTTGACACCCCTTTTGATCTCTGTATTAAAAGTTAAAAATAAAAAGAAGAAAACACTTGTCTTAATTTCCATTTCTTTGTCCTGTTGTATTATATCCTAGGAGAACTACTCAGCTCAATCTTTGGAGTCATTGTTAGTTAATATTTAGCTTTATCTCCTATTCATAAACTCAATAAACTGTTTATTGAATTTTCTTTTTTTATCCCCTGTAAGTCTCTTTGGAAAAAACATCAGCTTATTCCTACTTCAAGGATTTGATAGTTTCTCTTACTATTCTTAAGATAATTAATTATTCATTTTTTATTTAAAAAATCCATTTGCTTGTCCTTGGGAATGCATATAATTGGTACATTTGCATTTTCTGTTTGTTGCATTTGGTTCATTTTTCCCTTATGGTGTCAACTTTTCATGAATGTCTGGTGATTTTCGTTTATTTGCTCTTTCTGGCATTTGGGGTTCCATGTTAGTCTCTCCGTGAGTGCTCTGTTCAGTGCAGCCCGCCTCCAGCACTTGGTCAAGGGTCAGGACGCGGTGCTGGCCAGGGCTGCCAGTAAACTGCATTCTGGGCGTTAGAGCATCCCCACACTGCTGGGAGTTGGCAGCCATCTGGTGCTTGTTCTCCTCCAAAGGCTCCTCCCCCATTCTTGTGGGAAACAGGACACCTTTGTTGTCTCTTTTTTGGGGGCAGCGGATGAGTTGGAGGAGTGTATGAGGGACTAGTCAGCTGGCTGCTATTACTGCAGTACTCTAACAAGTATCTTGTTGGCTGCCATGTACCCTACTACTCCTTGAATCCACCCGCGAAGTAACCCTCTTACAAACTTTCTGGGATGTGATATTTGCCTTGAAAAATATCCCACTACCAACCATTTTAAGCCTTTCTCACAGTTTGTGGGTCATCAAAAGCCCCCCTTATTTCACAATATTATATATTTAATTGTTAAAATTTCCCTGTAATTCTAGAGGTTGGAAGCATAAAAAGAATGCTAGGACATTCAGGTGCTTAGTCCATCACCTGACTTAATTTTTTAAATTACATTTTCATCTTAATCTCCTGGCTAGATTATTAGAGTTGCTATTCCTCATAGGTCTTGCACTTAGTCTTCAGGGTCTGTCCAAGTTCTCTATAGCAGAGCTACTCAAAGTATGGTCCTGGGAATCAGCAGTATCAGCATCTTTGGGAGTAAGGCCAACAAAACTGTTTACATTTTTCCAGGGGAATCTTATACACATTGAAGTTTGAGAAACATTGCTCTACACTTTAATAGCAGTCCCCAGAACTAGATATCAATCTCTAGCAATAATCTGAATACCTTAAGGAAACATGATAGAACTGCATTTCAGGTTTATATTTGTATTAATTAATTCCTACAAATTATTAGTTTAGCTGTATTATTTTCTTGAAAATCAAGAGTAAAATTCTCATAGAGATAATTTTTTTGTCGAGCTACACAATGATATCTTCTTTTGTGTGAACAGTTTGTCTTTTCTCTTTAAATATTCACCCTTTCTAAAACTCACTTCTTGTTCTTTACCACTTTCCTAAATGACTGAAGTCTCTTCAACAGCATTTATCTTCCACAGTGCTCTATCATCTTTCTCTAACTTACCGTCTAGGTGGTTTCAGACCTAAAATTTAATTCATGTGTTTTTGAGTCTATCATCTAAGTTGTTAACAAAAAGACGTATTTATCTTGAGTTGTAAATACCTTAAGTTTTTGGAATATATGAGCTTACTGGGTAGGATAAGAGAAGGGAAAGTTGTATTCGTGTGTGATGTAGGGTGCTTTTGTGTGTGCATATTTTGCACAGAATCTAGCAGAATATTTTGCATAGAGCAAGGGCGCTATAATGTTTGAGAAATTGAAAAATATGCCTGAGAATTACATGCACTCATAATAAATCCAGAACTCTGAAATATAGGAGGACAGAGATAGTGATCTTGCCTCTACAGCCTTGACTCATCAGTCCTCCTCTTTAAAAGACCTGTAAGTACAACTTTTCTCTCATTATCTTAAAAAAAAGGAGGAGAGTCAGAGACTATCACTGGTAACTGAGTGGGTGGAAAAGAGGACCTCAGCACCAAGGGCATTCATTTATCAAGCGCTGAAGCTTATGGGCTGCAGATTGTATCTCTCATTAGACTGAAAAAAACCCAAGATAATTTTCCTGAAAAATTCTAAAGTCTCAGGTAAACTGACGTAGCTCTTGGTTCTACCAAAATGCAGGCAGGCCAAACGATAATCTTCTGAAGGGCTGCAAATGGCTCACAGCCTTCAAGGCTCCCTCTTTTGTCAGAAGCTTGCCAGAGAGCTGAGATCCAACTTCAACCAGAGTTACGCAATGTTTTCCAGACTGGATTACACTAAGCATTAGGTCTTGACTGATTGCCAGAGCAGCACTTCCAAATGATTTCTGCACAAGAATTCAACTACAGAAGGCTCAATGGTAACCATATACTGCCGGAGACATCCTTCCTATGTGGTTGTACTGAAGTTTCCAAACCATCTGCAGCAAACCATAGAACTACAAGATAAACTGATGATGCTCAGAAAGTCCACAATGTTGCTCCTTCTAGACAGTTTGTAGCAAAGAGCAAGAGAGATTTTAAACATTCTGTCATTGGATTGTTGATTTTACTTGGTGGCAAGTGAAACTCTATTTAAAGCACTATGACAAGATCGTTTATCAGGCGTCTAAAAATAATGCAAAAAGAACCAAACAGATTTTCCTAATTTCTCCTTTTGTTCCACTGACAATTTATGCATTGATGTTATTACATTAATTTCTATATTTTCAATGAGGCTTTCAAATCTTTTGAAATGAACTTTAAGCATTCAAGTGGCAAAAAGAAAAAAAGTGTAGAAACCCTCTATAAAAAAACAAACCCCAGAAAAAAAGCAGTATAGTATCATTTATAAGCAATTTAAGTTTGAGAGTCTTTTGGTTGTTTTAACATTTGAAGCCATACAAGTAGAAGGAAAGTAATGATAAGACTCAAGTTTCATAAATAATAGGAATATCTGGATCCAAGTGTATCAGAAAGTAGTTTTGCCCACCATGCTGATGTACAGATAACTTCAGATATATAGTAGGATGAACACATTGTTATGATACATATTTTAATTATTATAATAACTTATTACAGCAACAACTGTAATGGCTCCAGCATGTTTGGCAGCTCTTTCAAATATTATCATGATGCCATTCCACTAACTGATTTCACAAGATCAGTTCCTACTCAAGACAAGAGAACACACTTGGTTCAATTTATAATTCACTAGAGAACTGTAGACTTAAGAGTTCTGAGTCTCACACAAGGTTTTACGGACCTGGGTCTTATCTGGAGGTAGAAGAGAACTTCCTGGTTTTAGGTCTTAAAAGTAGGATTTTCAAAGCTCTCTCTCTCTTTATGAGACTCAAAAAGTATGTTGGGTATCAAATTCCTTTTTAAATTCAACCTTCTGGTAAGTATAAATGAACCTAATCCAAGAGATTGAATTTCCCTAAAAACATAACACATTCAGAAAAATACCCACAAGAAGTTCCTCTTGTTGAATTCTAAAATTCTCTCTAAAAAGGGAAAAAAAAAAAAAAAAAAACTCCATAGAAAACATCATTCAATAGAGCATATTAGGAATATATCGATGTGTCAGTGTCTAGAGGACATTCTATTAGCACAGGCATCTCATATTCTTGGTAAATTCAGTTAAGAATTTTACTAATTAAATCACAGATTTGCCTTGACTAAGAATGTTCTAAACTACTAACCAAATTAATCACCATTTTATCCTTGCTGCTACTGCCAGCTGGGGTGCCAGCATGGACTCCCTTCAGTGGACTTTGCTCTGCGCCAGGAAATTTGTCCATGTTGTTTTTAAAAAACAAATATCCTTAATGAAGAAACAGTCATGAATTTGGAAATGAACCTGCCCCACAAAATGGCCCAATCTGGTACAAACGGAGCCTCAGCTATAAAGAGAGGATCTGCTAATATCTTCCAGCAGGCTCTCCTGATTGTGGTCAGCAGAGTTTAGACACTTTTCTGAACTGCTGTCTTCTCTTGTCCAAAACTGAGAACATGAAAAGCACAAATAATTCTGAGAAAAATGTCTGAAGAGACCAGTATAATTAAATAATGGATAGAGTGCAAAAATATGTAAATAAAGGGGAAAAGTTGCAGAGAGGAATACATACTAAGCTATCTAAGGCTGATTAAAGATGATTATTTTTTCATGAACTACACCTGCTATTTTGGAAACAAGACCTGGAGGCAGGAAATCATTTCTTTATTTTGAATATTATCTAATTTTTAGCATTTTACTAGGTAACACTGCATTTTAGTTTTTAAAACTTTAATTATAAAGTACTTATGATGTA
Organism: Globicephala melas; assembly: GCF_963455315.2. NCBI lineage: Eukaryota > Metazoa > Chordata > Mammalia > Artiodactyla > Delphinidae > Globicephala > Globicephala melas. Next base: position 86,327,381 of record NC_083319.1, read on the forward strand.
TACAAAAACACAGAGAATTATTAAACATCAACTGTATACCCACTGCCCAGATCTTACAATGCTAACATTTATATTTGATGTTTTAAGAAATAAAATGTTTCAATTACAGTTGAAACACCTTTCTTCTCATCCCATTTCCTCTTCCAGGAGTTAGCACTCCCCTAAAATGGTGCAGATCATTTCTGAATAGTTTTTAACTCTTTTACTTTATAGGTAAGTATTGTTTTGAGTGTTTTGAAATTTTATGTAAGTAATGACATATTACAGATATCTTTTTGCAACTTCACTGCTAGTCTGTTCCATGGGTCTACATGTCTGGCTTTATGCCAGTAGCAAATTATTTTGATGAATGTAGTTTTGAATTATGTTTTGAAATCATGGAGTATGAAGCCTCTGGTTTTGTTTTTCTTTTCAGGATTGTTTTAGTTATTTGGAGTCCTTTGAGATGCTATATGGATTTTAGGATGTTTTTCTATTTCTGCGAAAGAAGAATGCCATTTGGATTTTGACAGAATTGCATCACACCTATAGACTGATTGGGTTGTATGGATATTTTAACAATATGGAGTCTTCTAATACATGAACACAGGATGCCTTACCGTTTATTTGTGTCATATTTAATTTCTTTCATTAACGTTTTGTAGTGTGCAAGTCTTTTACTTCCTTCAGTTTATTCCTAAACATTTTTTCTTTTTGACGCTACTGTAAATGGGATTTTTAAATTTTCCTTTTTGGATTGCTCATTGTTAGTGTATAGAAACAAAACTGATTTTTGAGTGTTGATTCTGTGTCCTGTAACTTTGCTGAATTCATTTTTTAGTTCTAACCGTTTTCTTGTGGAGTCCTTAGGGTTTTCTGCATATAAGATCATGTCATCTATGAACATAGATCATTTTACTTTTTCCTTTTATACTTGAATGGCTTTTATTTCTTTGTCTTGCCTAATTGCTCTGGTCAAGACTTCAGTACTATGTTGAAAACAAGTGGTGAGACAGGGTATCTTTGCTTCCTGGTTTTCAAAAAAAAGGTTTCAATCTTTCACCAGAGAGTCTGATGTTACCTGTGGGTCCTTAACATGTGGTCTTTATTACGGTTGAGGTAGTTCCCTTGTTCCTAGTCTTTTGAATGTTCTTATCACGAAAGGGTATTGAATTTTATCAAATAATTTTTCTATATCAGTGGAAATTACTGTGTCGTTTTGTACATCATTCCATTAATATGGTGTATTACATTGATTAATTTTTGTATGTTGAACCATCCTTGCATGCTAGGAATAAATCCCACTTGGTCATGCTGCATCAGCTTTTTTTTTTTTTTTTTTTTGGTACGTGGGCCTCTCACTGTTGTGGCCTCTCCCGTTGCGGAGCACAGGCTCCGGACGCACAGGCCCAGCAGCCATGGCTCACGGGCCCAGCTGCTCCGCGGCATATGGGATCTTCCCAGACCGGGGCACGAACCCGTGTCCCCTGCATCGGCAGGCGGACTCTCAACCACTGCGCCACCAAGGAAGCCCTACATCAGCTTTTTAATGTGTTGTTGAATTTCTTTTGCTAGTATTTTGTTGAGGATTTTTGCATCAATATTCATCAGGGATATTGGTCTTGGTTTTCTTTTCTTGTGGTATATCTGTATGATTTTGATATCAGGGCTGGCTCCATAAAATGAATATTGAAGTATTCCCTTCTCTAACTTTTTGAAAGAGGTTTGGGAAGGACTGGTATTAATTCTTCTTTAAATGTTTAGTAGAATTCTCCAGTGAAGTTATCTGGTCCTAGACTTGTCTTTGTTGAGAGGTTTTTGATTACTGATTCTATCTCCTTACTAGTTATAGATCTGTTCAGATTTTTAAATTTATAATTCAGTATTAATAGGTTGTACGTTTATAAAAATTTACCCATTTCTTCTAGGTTATTCAATTCTTTGGTGTATAAAAGTTCATAGTCTCTCTTATGATTCTTACTATTTTTATGGCATCAGTTGTAATGTCTCCTCTTTCATTTCTGGTATTTATTGCTTGAATATTCTGTTTTTGTTAGTCTAGCTAAGGGTTTGTCAATTTTGTTGATCTTTTAAAAAACCAACCCTAGTTTCTTTGAGTTTTTTCTACTGTTTTTTTCTAGTCTCTATTTAGTTTATTTCTGTTGTAATCTTTATTTTTTTCATTCCTGCTGTATCTTTGGGTTTAGCCTGTTCTAGCTCCTTGAGATATAAAATTATGTTGTTGATTTGAGATATCTCTTCTTTTTTATTTTATTATTATTTAAATATTTATTTATTTGCTGTATCAGGTCTTAGTTGCGGTGCATGGGCTCTAGAGTACCCAGGCTCATTAGCTGAGGCATGGGCTTAGTTGTCCTGCAGCATGTGGGATCTCAGTTCCCTGACCAGGGTTCAGACAGGCATTCCCTGCATTGCAAGACTGATTCTTAACCACTGGACCACCAGGGAAGTTCCCTCTTCTTTTTTAATGAAGGCATTTACCACTAGATACTTCCCTCTTAATAATGCTTTTCCTGCATCCTATAATTTTTGGTATATTCTGGGGATGCATCTTCTCTGGGCCTAGGCACATAATTTCCCAGTTAGAGCTTTGCCAGTTTCTTTTTCAGGAGTTTATAATCTCTTCCTCCCTCTAGTGTTTATCTGTGGTACCACAGGTTCTCTGATGCTGCAACAAGCCACTAAGCTCTTTTGTTCTCTCCAGCCCCCCAGGCATCCAAAGTATGCTGGTTCTGTTACTGCCTCAAGTCAGGGCAGACGGAAACTAATCTCTAGGGTAGCCCCTTTAAAAGTTGTAACATGGTATGCACATTCCACTCTTCTCCCCACCCCCACCCCAAAAGAGAAGTTGTGAGTTGGATACTTTGTCCTAATCATGCTGACCTGAGCCAACCTGTCTGTGGCACTGCCAGTTTTCTGTTGCTGCAAAGAGCAGCTGAGCGCTCTTTAACTCTCCATGGTCTCCAGCAATTGAAAGTATGCCGACTCCCTGTCAGTGGTCAGAGTCAGGAAGGACAGATAGCAGTCCCTCAGGTAGCCCCCCAAAAGTCAGAACACTGGACACTTTCCAGTCTTTCCCTCCCAAGGGAGATACTTCCAGCTGGACTTTTCCCCCCCATCCTCCCAAGCCAGGCCAGCTTAAGGGAGGGGCTACTGTGGTTGATATGAAATGGCTTTCTTACCCGTTTTGGTATGGCTATGCTTGACTTTGAGTTTGCCAGGGGTATTGTGACTTTGTAATTGATTTCTGAAGTCCCATAAAGTCTCTTTGGGTCATACACTAGTTTTAAGTTCGTGTCTCTGTGGAGGAACAGGACTAGGGCTTCCTATTCTATCTTGCTGACATCACTCCTAAAGAATTTTTAAAATGTTTATTATTTATTCAGTTTTCCTCTTTTGGTAATGACCTGCTTATACAGCTTGTCCATTTCCATACTGGAGTGTTTGCCTCTTTATGAGTGGTTTCCAGGAGGCACTTCTATAGTTTGCATACTAGTCCTTTGTCTGTTTTACAAGTTGTAAATATCTTCTACGTCTGGCTGCCCTTTAGTATTTGTTAACAGGTTTTGTTTTTATTTTTATTTATTTTTAGCTGAATTTTAAGAAATCAATTTTACCTATATTGGGAGTTTGGTGTGGGGTGTATGTACACACTGCATCTTATTGATTTTTGAAGTCCCCTTCAGTAATTTTTAATTCTATTATTTAAAAGATCCATTATTCAACATTCACCTCAAGGCTAAATCAAAGTCTTTACCTGACATGTAAATGATGGTAAGTGCTTTCCATGCACCCTACAGGCTCTTCTTATTACTTTTTAAGGTATATTTTATATACCACAAAATGCACCTATTTGAAATGTACAATTCAAAGATTTTTAACAAATTACTGACTTGGACAACCATCATCACCATCATCATCATCATCATCATCCACTTTCAGGACATTTCCATCACCTCAAGATCTTTTGTGCTCATCTGCAGGAAATCCCTGTATCCACCTCTAGTCCCAGGCAACAACTAATCTACTTTCTGTCTCTGTAGTATGATTTGTCTATTCTGGACATTCTATAAGCATGGAATCATACAATATGTGGTCTTTTATGACTGGCTTCTTTCACTAAGCATTATGTTTTTTTTTCTGCGGTACGCGGGCCTCTCACTGTTGCGGCCTCTCCCGTTGCAGAGCACAGGCTGCGGACGCGCAGGCTCAGCGGCCATGGCTCACGGGCCCAGCCGCTCCGCGGCACGTGGGATCTTCCCGGACCGGGGCACAAACCCGTGTCCCCTGCATCGGCAGGCAGACTCTCAACCACTGCGCCACCAGGGAAGCCCTCTTACCCATTTTTGAAGTGAGTTTTTTCTTGTTGTTGAGGTTTAGGAGTTCTTTTTATAGTCTGGATATTAGTCCCTTATCAGATATATCATTCTCAAATGTTTTCACTCACTTACTAGGTGTTGGCTTAATATTAATGAAATCCAATTTATCTACTTTTGCTTTGTTTCTTGTGCTTTTGGTGTCATATTCCAAAAATCCCTGCCAAATCTAATGTCATGAAGATTTTCTCCAGTGTTTTCATCTAAGAGTTTTATAGTTTATTTTAAGGGGTTAAATGCAAAGGACTCCTAAAGGCTGAGGGCAAAGACCATTTCTGATAGAGCTTTAATTTCCAATAGCTTTACAAAAAAAATGCCACAAATTTCTTTGGCCCCCAGATTCTCTTAATGAGTTGTTAAAAATGAAATGTTCACCAATAAAAACAACTTTGAATTCCTTCATATAGTGAAGAAACATTTTGTAATATGATTAATTGCCTTTAAATTTGTCTGAATCTGTTTGATTTGTTTAGTCTAGATTTTGGAATATTATGTTTCTTAAAATAGGTTATTTGTGTACATCAAATATCTACTGACTTGTAAATATTCTGATCGTGTATGTGTGTGTCTGAACGATACACACTCACACTGAGCTGCACACTTCTTCCTTTTGTGTTCCATACTGCATATGTGGGGCTTTTTACTCAATGGGTGCCCAAGAGTCATTGTATGATCTACTTACTGACCTGAGAGTTGAGAGAATAGTAATTAAAAGAAGAAAATTTGTAAAACTTACCAATTTGCCATGTATCCCCTGAAAATAATCTCTCCACATAGAATACAACCATAACTATGAACATGCATTTCCTAAGAATTATAAAATTTTTCTCTTATAACCAAACTGATACATTTTGAAACTTAAGAATAGGGATGTTTAGTTTAACACCTACCGCCTTTGAGTGTTAAATCCATTAAGATGATTCTCTCTGAGTTCAGACACTAATGATAAAACCATCTGTAAAACAAAATCAGTTTCAGGTTAACTCACGCTGCAAACAGGATTACATCAGTTCTATTTTTCTTGATGTGAGTGATATTTCCGTTGAGATTCCCTACTCTCTTTCCCCACCAATCCTTTCCTTGTCTTACTTTGTCAAAGCAGTGCCGAGTCACATTTACTAATAACTTAGATTTTATGTTTAATGTCTGTTACTCCATATTCTGATGTAAGCAAATGAATAATAGACAAGTCATTAATTTCCCCCAAATTAAAACCAAGCCTGTTAAAAATAAAACCATGTTAGAGTTAGCTTACTTTTTTCCTTTCTTAACTTAGTTCTTTATTTTTTTAAAATGCTATTCATGTATAAAGCTTCCAAAAGACAGGAATAGTTAATAAACATTAAAAATCTCATAACATTTTTTAGAAGAGCTCTGTTAAGACCATAAGTTAAAATTTCTTGAATTTGGTTAAAATTTAAGGTAGACGAAATCACAGCTTTAATACTAAGATGTAAATATATAATACTATTTACAAGATTGTTATTATTGAATATTTTGCTTTAACATAAAATTCCTATCAGGTTATTTTTAAATACGAAATTCATCCAACAGTAAAAGGCTGTGTTTATATTGGTTAAGGAAATCTTTTCTCCCAAAAATCTTTGAGAGAATAAATGAGATGTATGTGTTAAGGGACAGAGAGGTTGGTTGATTTAGAATAACCTCTCCTGGTTTCCTTCTTCTTTCTCATAATCTCCCATCTCACATTTTTTCCTTACATGGTCATAAGTCCACCCAAGGTAAGAAGAGATAAACATAGAAAAGTTAAACATCTCTCCTGGAGGACTGAAATATTTCCATTTACCTTTTTTTCAGATGGTACATTAAGCAATGAAAATTTCAATACTAATAAATTAAAAATACTCACATTTTTAAGTAAACCAGGATAGTAATCTGTGGGTGCATACCCAAGAACTTGAGTAAAAAGATCAACTTCTTTTATATTAAATCTGAAGGTGGAAAGTATATGAGATAACAACCCCTAAAAATCATAAACAGAAAGAGAAAAAGGTCTTAAAAATGAATGTAAGTCCCCATTATATATAATGCCTAGAATCTGGGTCATTTGCAAATGGGGTGGTCGCTATGAAACAAATAATCTTAATTTGTCCAAATAACTCAGGTCACTTTGATTCAGGTATAAAGAATAAATAAGTTAGTGATAAAATTATTACATTAAGTAAATTTAAACAAATACTAACAGTGAAAAAAATGTATAACTAATGAACAGTGCTTTTACCATATTAAAAATGTGATCTTTACTGTTTTCAAACTCAGTAAAATATTTTTATCAGAGTAGAGGTGATAATTTAATACATAAAAAGGAATGCACCACAAATCACAAAGGAAAGATTATGCAATAAATGGTGCTAGGAAAACTATTTGAAAAAAATTAGATTCTCACCTTACTTTATTTATTAAAATATACTTGAATTTACTGTAAATTAAAGAGATCAATGTAAAACTGAAATAAAATAATAAACAAGAAGAAAATACAAGTACTTTTCACATGTCTGAATGGGGAAGAACTTTGTAAACTGAAAATCAAGGAAGCAAATCACTGATCGTTTTAAATTAAAAAACAAAAAAACTCTTGTGTTTTCCAGTGAATAATATAAGCACAAAACTATGAAGAATATTAACAACAAATAATACAGACATATGTAATCAAATCAGTGTGCAAAATACCATATGACAAATACTAAGAGCATAAAAAAGGAGTATGAACAGATAATTTCTAAAACAAAACACAAATGCCCAAGAAACACATGGATAAATGTTCAGCCTCATAATCAAAAAGGCAAATTTAAATATCAACATAACATTTTCCATTAAATGAATTAAAGAGTTTTAAAGACATGAATACCTAATGCTAATCTGGGTTCTCTGAAACAGGTACTCTGTGTGAGCTATTGGAAAAATACAAATGGGATCCACACATCACTGCTATTGTGAACTGCACGAAGGCACCTATAGAGTGTAAGCAAGTATAACACAAACCATACCCACTCCCATGCTTGGACTGCCAGGGCTATGTCTGCCTAGATGTTTGTAACGTGAAGACACCTTATAGGTTGGTAGAGGCCTACTTTATAGAAAACAACTTGAGAATGTATATTAAAGGTTTTAAAAGCATTCAGAGCTTTTAACATACATTTAAGGAAATAAATCCAAATACCATGATGGGGATTATGCTCAAAGATGTTCACTACAGTGTTATTTCTCATAGTAAAAAACGTCTAACAGCAGGGAATGATTAATTTATAATACCCTCAATACCATGGCTCACTGTAAGCCATTAAAATGCTTATAAAGAATTTATGACAGCATTTTAAATGGTTATAATGTTAAATGAAGAAAGGAAGATGCAAAATTGTATATACAGAAATGATTTTATCAATATAAAAACAATCCAGGGGCTCCCCTGGTGGCGCAGTGGTTGAGAGTCCGCCTGCCGATGCAGGGGACACGGGTTCGTGCCCCGGTCCGGGAAGATCCCACATGCCACGGAGCGGCTGGGCCCGTGAGCCATGGCCGCTGTGCCTGCACGTCTGGACCCCGTGCTCCGCAATGGGAGAGGCCACAACAGTGAGAGGCCCGCGTACCGCAAAAAAAATAATAATAATAAAAAGAAAAAAAGAAAAACAACCCTGTACCTTAATACTCAGTGTTGGCAAAGATGTGGTAAGGGGCACTCCATTGCTGTTGGATACACAATTTTTTTTAAAATAAATAAATTTATTATTTATTTATTTATTTACTTATTTATTTTTGGCTGTGTTGGGTCTTCGTTGCTGCGCATGGGTTTTCTCTAGTTGCGGCGAGTGGGGGCTACTCTTCTGTTGTGGTGGGCTGGCTTCTCATTGAGGTGGCTTCTCTTGTTGCGGTGCACGGGCTCTAGGTGCACGGGCTTCAGTAGCTGTGGCACACAGGCTTAGTTGCTCCACGGCATGTGGGATCTTCCCAGACCAGGGCTTGAACCCGTGTCTCCTTCATTGGCGGATTCTTAACCACTGTGCCACCAGGGAAGTCCTGGGAGCACAAATTTGTAAAGCCTTCCTGGGAAGTCACTTGATGATATGTAACCAAAGCATTAAAATTCATATCCTTTTATCCAGTAATTTGATTTCCAAAAATATATCCTAAGGAAAGATTTAGGTTCATGACAGTATTACTTGTAACAGTGAAAAACTAGAAGCAACCAAAGCACCCAACAACATTGGATTTGTTGAATCCATCTTGGTTTATCCAGCAGCATGAATCACATTGTAAAAAAGATATTTAATGACATAGGAAAAGACAATGTAACATTAATTTGAAAATCAAGGTATAAAAACTGTATATTCAATGTGATATTAATTTTATATGCAAAAAAATACTAGGAAGAAACATGACAGTTAACATATATTATTTCTGGGAGTGATTTAAAATTTCTTCTTTATACTACCTGTATTTCCAAAGTTTCTACAATTACCATATCTTAACTTTTTATCGTAAAAAAAATTTTGTAAAATGCAATTATGCGCTTTAACTTATGTGTTTTTTCTCATAATTCCCTAATACAAATTGCTATGAAGGGACACAAGAGTTTTATCCCTGAATGAAATAAGCATAAGTCCTAGAAACAACATATTGAGGCCTTGCTATGGTTGCATAACTTCAAAACAGACACCTTAAACTTTAGACCTACAAATCTCTCTTTTAAAGTAAACTTAAAAATTGATAAGTACTTCTCATCGCTAAGAATAATATTTCTTACTGCCACCTAGTGGCAAACATTCTAAAGAAAAAACCATTAAAGATTCTGTAGGGAGACTTCCGGGAAGATGGCGGAAGAGTAAGACGCGGAGATCACCTTCCTCCCCACAGATACACCAGAAATACATCTACGCGTGGAACAACTCCTACGGAGCACCTACTGAACGCTGGCAGAAGACCTCAGACCTCCCAAAAGGCAAGGAACCCCCCACGTACCTGGTTAGGGCAAAAGAAAAAACTAAACAGAGACAAAAGGATAGGGACGGGTCCTGCACCAGCGGGAGAGAGCTGTGAAGGAGGAAAAGTGTCCACACACTAGGAAGCCCCTTCGCGGGTGGAGACTTCGGGAGGCGGAGTGGGGGAGCTTGGGAGCCGCGGAGGAGAGCACAGCAACAGGGGTGCGGAGGGCAAAGCGGACAGATTCCAGCGCAGAGGATCGGGCCGACCGGCACTCACCAGTCGAGAGGCTTGTCTGCTCGCCCGCCGGGGCGGGCGGGACTGGGAGCTGAGGCTCCGGCTTTTGTCGGAGCGCCGGGAGAGGACTGAGGTTGGCGGCGTGAACACAGCCTGCAGGGCGTTAGTGCACCGCGGCTAGCCGGGAGAGAGTCCGGGGAAAAGTCTGGACCTGCCGAAGAGGCAAGAGACTTTTACGTCCCTCTTTGTTTCCTGGTGCACGAGGAGAGGGGATTAAGAACGCTGCTTGAGAGAGCTCCAGGGACGGGCGCGAGCCGCGGCTAAAAGTGCGGAGCCCAGAGACAGACATGAGACGCTAAGGCCGCTGCTGCCGCCACCAGGAGGCCTGTGTGCGAACACAGGTCACTAGCCACACGCCCTTCCGGGGAGCCTGTGCAGCCCGCCACTGCCAGGGTCGCGGGATCCAGGAACAACTCCCCCGGGAGAACGCACGGCGCGCCTCAGGCTGCAACGTCACCCCGGCCTCTGCCGCTGCAGGCCCGCCCCACACTCCGTGACCCTCCCTACCCCCCGGCCTGAGTGAGCCAGAGCCTCTGAATCAGCGGCTCCTTTAACCCCGTCCTGTCTGAGCAAAGAACAGACGCCCTCCGGCGACCTACACGCACAGGCGGGGCCAAATCCAAAGCTGAGCCCCTGGGAGCTGTGAGAACAAAGAAGAGAAAGGGAAATCTCTCCCAGCAGCCTCAGAAGCAGCGGATTAAAGCTCCACAATCAACTTGATATACCCTGCATCTGTGGAATACCTGAATAGTCAACGAATCATCCCAAATTAAGGAGCCCTGTGGATGAAAGGCTCTTGGTGCTGCAGCCAGGAGTCAGTGCTGTGCCTCTGAGGTGGGAGAGCCAACTTCAGGACACTGGTCCACAAGAGGCCTCCCAGCTGCACATAATATCAAACAGCAAAAATCTCCGCGAGATCTCCATCTCAACGCCAGCACCCAGCTTCACTCAAGGACCAGCAAGCTACAGTGCTGGACATCCTATGCCAAACAACTAGCAAGACAGGAACACAACCCCACCCATTAGCAGAGAGGCTGCCCAAAATCATAATAAGTCTACAGACACCCCAAAACACACCACCAGACGTGGACCTGCCCACCAGAAAGACAAGATCCAGCCTCATCCACCAGAACACAGGCACTAGTACCCTCCACCAGGAAGCCGACACAACCCACTGAACCAACCTTAGCCACTGGGGACAGACACAAAAAACAACAGGAACTACGAACCTTCAGCCTGCAAAAAAGGAGACCACAAACACAGTAAGATAAGCAAAATGAAAAGACAGAAAAACACACAGCAGATGAAGGAGCAAGATAAAAACCCACCAGACCTAACAAATGAAGAGGAAATAGGCAGTCTACCTGAAAAAGAATTCAGAATAATGATAGTAAGGTTGATCCGAAATCTTGGAGATAGAATGGACAACAGAATGGACAAAATGCAAGAATCAGTTAACAAGGACCTAGAAGAACTAAAGATGAAACAAGCAACGATGAACAACACAATAAATGAAATTAAAAGTACTCTAGATGGGATCAATAGCAGAATAACTGAGGCAGAAGAACGGATAAGTGACCTGGAAGATAAAATAGTGGAAATAACTACTGCAGAGCAGAATAAAGAAAAAAGAATGAAAAGAACTGAGGACAGTCTCAGAGACCCTGGGACAACATTAAACGCACCAACATTCGAATTATAGGGGTTCCAGAAGAAGAAGAGAAAAAGAAAGGGACTGAGAAAATATTTGAAGAGATTATAGTTGAAAACTTCCCTAATATGGGAAAGGAGATAGTTAATCAAGTCCAGGAAGCACAGAGAGTCCCATACAGGATAAATCCAAGGAGAAATACGCCAAGACACATATTAATCAAACTGTCAAAAATTAAATACAAAGAAAACATATTAAAAGCAGCAAGGGAAAAACAACAAATAACACACAAGGGAATCCCCATAAGGTTAACAGCTGATCTTTCAGCAGAAACTCTGCAAGCCAGAAGGGAGTGGCAGGACATATTGAAAGTGTTGAAGGAGAAAAACCTGCAACCAAGATTACTCTACCCAGCAAGGATCTCATTCAGATTTGATGGAGAAATTAAAACCTTTACAGACAAGCAAAAGCTGAGAGAGTTCACCACCAAACCAGCTCTACAACAACTGCTAAAGGAACTTCTCTAGGCAAGAAACACAAAAGAAGGAAAAGACCTACAATAACAAACCCAAAACAATTAAGAAAATGGGAATGGGAACACACATATCGATAATTACCTTAAATGTAAATGGACTAAATGCTCCCACCAAAAGACACAGATTGGCTGAATGGATACAAAAACAAGACCCATATATTTGCTGTCTACAAGAGACCCACTTCAGACCTAGAGACACATACAGACTGAAAGTAAGGGGATGGAAAAAGGTATTTCATGCAAATGGAAACCAAAAGAAAGCTGGAGTAGCAATTCTCATATAAGTTATATATATATATATATATATATGTAGTTTGCTTGAGTGCAGTGTTTTTTGTTTTCTGTACTGAATTCATTAGCATGGGTCGGTATAAAATTTAGCATAGGTCAATATGTAATTTGTAAACTAATAAGGTCTTAAAAGTGAGGAATTAAGTCTTTTAAATTTAATTATTTATTGTAAAGAGCAGAATAGCATACATAAACAGGTGCCTAAGGAAAACTTGTATTCTAATATGGAACTCTCATGAACACCTTTTTTTTTTTCTTCTAACGGTATGATAGTGGGCCATTTGATTATTTTTATGGCTTTAACTTTACAACAATGAAATATTCGTAAATTTTAAAAAGTATTTTTCTTTATTTGATGCAGGTGGGATACTGGAGAAATGAAAGGTCAAACACCTATTGAGGAATCCATACTTGTCTATATATTGTGTACTTTTATTTCAAGAACTGATTTAAAATTCCTAAAAGGATGCTATAGTAAGTTATTATGCCATTTTACAGAATGAATTAAGTGAATTTCAGGGAGGTATGAAACTTGCCTAAGGCTATCCAGCTACCAAGCGGTAGAAGTGAGAATTAAATCCAGGTATACCTATTGCCAAAGTTTCTGCTCATCTCTTTACATCATCCACTTTTAATAACCAATGCTTTCCTGCTTACAAATATGACTGAGGTTGCCAGACAGTCAACATTCCTTTTTAATCAGATAGAAAAATTACTGTTGACTCTCTAAAGACATATTCCTTTTCCATTAAGTGACTTTAGTTGTTCAAATGATACTTCCAGACAGTAGTAATCATACAGTTGGGGACTAAGAACAGAACTCAGGGATGTGTCTAGCAGTCAGTAAAGACCAACTGGGCTCACTGATGATATTTATGGTCATTTCCTCTAGACTAACATAATCTTATTAATAAGACCCTAATAATTCACAGTACTGCCCTTGCCTGATTGTTTGTTCTTCTCCCTCTATCACTCTCTCTTTCCCCATATTATTATTATTTTTGGCAATTTTTGGTGAATTAAATTCAGGGATTAGTACTCAGGAGTACTCGTCACAAAAGCAGAGAATCTTAGCTCACACCAAAGGAAGAAAATAGAGAAAAAGTATAAATTATATGAATACACACACATACACACATGTGCCAACTATATGCTGCACTTCTCCAAAATCTATTCGGTATCTGCACATTTACTGTATATTAGCAGTAAGACCAGAAATGAGCGTAACGCTCTGTTTACAAGGCACAGAAAAGAGACCCAAATATGGAAATTACTAGCAATGAGAATGGGGAAGAAAGACTACAACAAGGAATGTAGATGATATTTTTGTTTCCTAGCTATGATGCCAAATATTGAACTTTCAACTTGAGACAAGGAGGCCATAAAAAGTTGTATTAGTTTCCTAGAGCTGCCATGACAAAGTACCAGAGACTGAGGAGGTTAAACAACAGAAATTTACTCACTCACAGGTCTAGAGGCTAGAAATCTGAGATAAGGTGTCAGCAGGATTGATTTCTTCTCAAGTATCCCTTCTTGGTTTGTAGATGCCATGTTTTCCTTTTGTCTTCACATGGTCTTCTCTCTGTGCATGTCTGTGTCCTAATATTTTCTTTTTATAAGGACACCAGTCATAGTGGATTAGAGCCCACCCATTTGACCTCATTTGACCTCAGTTACCTACTTAAGGGCCTTATCTCCAAATACAGTCATATTACCAGGTATTGGGGGTTAAGACTTCCACATATTAACTTGAGCAGGACACAATTCAGCTGATAATAGAAGATAAGAGTAATTTAAGCAAGTAAGTAACTGTTGTTTACAGTGAGTTGCTTAAGGATATGAATTTACTCAAGAAAAACAAGAAGAAATTACATAACACTGTACGTTATACAAAGATATTAAATTAATCATCATAACATCCTGTGAGACGGGCATTAAATTATACCAAGCAAGATGAAGCAAAAAAAAAAAAAAAAAAAAAGAAGAGAACACAGTGAAAGAGATAACCTGGTAGCTTTCCTCTGGTCTGTTTGGAAGAGCTTTATGACAAAGGTGAAAGTTTACTTATTTAAATTATATATATATATATATATATGTGTGTATATATATATATATATGAAAAGTATATATATTTAGTCTTGGGAAAAGGAAATTGTATATAAAAGCACTAAATGGAAAATATAATACTTGACAGTATGAACATTAAAGTTATTTGTATGGGGCTTCCCTGGTGGCGCAGTGGTTGAGAGTCCGCCTGCCGATGCAGGGGACACGGGTTCGTGCCCCGGTCCGGGAAGATCCCACATGCCGCGGAGCGGCTGGGCCCGTGAGCCATGGCCGCTGAGCCTGCGCGTCCGGAGCCTGTGCTCCACAACGGGAGAGGCCACGGCAGTGAGAGGCCCGCGTACCGCAAAAAAAAAAAAAGTTATTTGTATGAGTAGTAATTTTTGGCAAAACGGGGAATGATCTGTAAAATCTTGTGAACAGAATCGTTAACTTGCACTTTTTTAATTGCTTAAGCAACTGTGTTGAGTAGTAAGTGGTGTTGTCCTGTAGTCTTCTTTTAAAAGATTTTAATCTAAAAAAAAAAAAAAAAAAAGATTCTGTAGGCACTGGCCCTTGGACAAAAATTAATTCCTACAGTCACACGATAATTGACTCATTTTAAAATGCTGACAAAGCAATCTTGGAAATCTTCTACTCCAACCCCCTCATTTTACTGATGAGGAAGTGAGCTTCTAAATACATAAATCATTATCTACAAAAAGATGTGCATGTATATGAATAGGCTCCGATTTGAAAGGCATAAAGAAAATGTGCAAATGCAACACGCTGACTAGTGATCTAAAATCCTTCAAGCGTGGAAAGTGCAGGAACCAACACAGCTGTGCATAAAACATTTTAAGCCTAATTTTGATTCATGTATGAGTTTGAACTCTGCTAATGTTTGAAAAGCCACTTAAAACTGCTTACACCAGGGGGCTTCCCTGGTGGTGCAGTGGTTGAGAATCTGCCTGCTAATGCAGGGGACACAGGTTTGAGCCCTGGTCTGGGAGGATCCCACATGCCGCAGAGCAACTAGCCCCGTGAGCCACAACTACTGAGCCTGCGCTCCGCAACAAGAGAGGCCGCGATAGGGAGAGGCCCGTGCACCGCGATTAAGAGTGGCCCCCGCTTGCCACAACTAGAGAAAGCCCTCGCACAGAAACGAAGACCCAACACAGCAAAAATAAATTAATTAATTAAACTCCTACCCCCAACATCTTCTTTAAAAAAACAAACAAAAAAACCAAAAAAAAAAAACCTGCTTATACCATGAAAGTGAACTTTTGAGAAGAAAAGTTTTAAATAAATCAGGGGAAAGTCCATTTCCCTTGTTTTCAGGTGTTCTTTCTTGTCCTAGTCTCATTGTATCCGCTCCGTCTTGTAACAGGCAGCACATTCACAGGCGGGTTAGTAAAGCTGGAGCTATGAGGCTGTGGTTTGGTGCAGAGTATGGGTGTGGAAGAAGGGCTGTGGTTTATACTTAGGCAAAGGGTTAGGAGAGCCAAATTGCGGTCAATACTCTTGAACTGAGACAGAGCACATATTTTATACTTCTCCAAACAATTTCTTCATCTGATCATTAAAGTCCTTTAGAATTTCCACCACTTTGGTCTCTACTACATCTATCTCTTTACACATAATATAAATAAAAACTTTGGTAAACAAGGATCCCTTATTCATTCATTCATTCATCAACAAACATATATTAAGTATGATCTGGATTCAAGCCACTCTACCGGGGCTACTGTGATAAGAAGCCCCCTACAATCCGATGAAGGGAGAGAGATGGAAATATCCGTAATACAAGACAGAATGCACTAAGTGCTATAAATGAAGGGGTAAGACGATCACTGTGGAAACAGAGGAAGTAATGATTAATTCTAACTGTAGGGTTTCAGAGTGCTCCCAGAGATGATGACTTCTGAGCTGATTCTGACAGCTAGGGAAGGAGAGAAAGAGAGAGGAGAAGGAGGTGTAGGAAAGAGAGGGTGTGTAATGATGGCTGCGCTAGACGGAGAAAAATGACTAGAGGGATTAGAGAAGGGCGGTGGAAAAGCAGCCACGGTGTGTGGGCAAAGACATGGGAAATGTTCCTGTAACCCCTACTACTCCAATCCTTCACTGGATTCCTAAGCATAGCCTCCCCTACAGGGCCTCAGCCTACCTGGTCAAACTTACTTCTCCCGAGGAGGGACCTTCAAGATTGTGGAGGAGTAAGATGTGGAGATCACCTTCCTCCCCACAAATACATCAATAATACATCTATATGTGGAACAACTACTGAGCACCTACTGAACGCTGGCAGAAAACCCCAGACTTCCCAAAAGGCAAGAAATTCCCCACATACCTGGGTAGGGCAAAAAGGAAAACAGAGACAAAAGAATAGGGATGGGACCTGCACCTCGGGGAGGGAGCTGTGAAGGAGGAAGAGTTTCCACACACTAGGAAGTCCCTTCACTGGCAGAGATGGGGAGTGGGTGGGGGGGAAGCTTTGGGGCCATGGAGGAGAACGCAGCAACAGGGGTGCAGAGGGCAAAGTGGAGAGATTCCTGCACAGAGGATCGGTGCTGACCAGCACTCACCAGCCCGAGAGGCTTGTCTGCTCATCCGCCAGGACGGGTGGGGGCTGGGAGCTAAGGATCCGGCTTCAGAGGTCGTATCCCAGGGAGAGGACGGGGGTTGGCTGCGTGAACACAGCCTGAAGGGGGCTAGTGCGCCACAGCAAGCCAGGAGGGAGTCCGGGAAAAGGTCTGGACCTGCCTAAGAGTCAGGAGACCATTGTTTCAGGGTGCGCGAGGAGAGGGGATTCAGAGCACCTCCTAAACGAGCTCCAGAGATGGGAGCAAGCCGCGGCTATCTGCGCGGACCCCAGAGACGGGCATGAGACACTAAGGCTGATGCTGCATCCACCAAGGAGCCTGTTTGCAAGCACAGGTCACTCTCCACACCTCCCCTCCCGGGAGCCTGTGCAGCCCACCACTGCCAGGGTCCCGTGATCCAGGGACAACTTCCCCAGAAGAACACACGGCGCGCCTCAGGCTGGTGCAACGTCATGCTGGCCTCTGCCGCCGCAGGCTCACCCCGCATGCCGTACCCCTCCCTCCCCCTGGCCTGAGTGAGCCAGACCCCCCTAATCAGCTGCTACTTTAAGCCCGTCCTGCCTGGGCGGGAACACACGCTCTCAGGCGACCTACATGCAGAGGCAGGGCCAAATCCAAAGCTGAACCCCAGGAGCTGTGAGAACAAAGAAGAGAAAGGGAAATCTCTCCCAGCAGCCTCAGGAGCAGCAGATTAAATCTCCACAATCAACTTGATGTACCCTGAATCTGTGGCATACATGAATAGACAATGAACCATCCCAAAATTAAGGTGGTTGACTTTGGGAGCAACTGTGGACTTGGGGCTGGCTTTCTGCATCTAATTTTGTTTCCGGTGTTATGTTTATTTTAGTTTAGTATTTAGAGCTTATATTATCATTGGTAGATTTGTTTATTGATTTGGTTGCTCTCTTCCTTTTTTCTTTTTAATATACATATATATTTCCCTTTTGTTCTTTTTGTGAGTGTGTATCTGTATGCTTCTTTTTGTGATTTTGTCTGCATAGCTTTGCTTTTACCATTTGTCCTAGGGTTCTGTCTGTCGGTTTTTTGTTTTGTTTTTTTTTTTAAGTATACAGTGTGCTCTTCTTATTTACTTATTTTTGGCTGCACTGGGTCTTTGTTGCTGCGGGCGGGCCTTCTCCAGTTGCAGTGAGTGGGGGCCGCTCTTCGTTGCGGTGCGCAGGCTTCTTGTTGCAGTGCGTGGGCTTCTCACTGTGGTAGCTTCTCTGGTTGCGGAACACGGGCTCCAGGGGCAGGGGCTTCAGTAGCTGAGGCAGGCAGGCTCAGTAGTTTGGCTCATGGGCTCTAGAGCACAGGCTCAGTAGTTGTGGTGCACGGGCCTAGCTGCTCCACTGCATGTGTGATCTTCCCAGACGAGGGCTTGGACCCGTGTACCCTGGATTGGCAGGTGGAATGTTAACCACTGCGCCACCAGGGAAGCCCGGCACTCTTTTATATGTTTGCAAATTCCTTTCCTATATGGCTTGAAAGAAGACAGCTGGATTCTTGTATTTACTTCTGCATTTAATTTGTTGCAATATGGTTTTTTTGGTTGAACTATATGGAGAGTCTAGCCCCACACAGATACGTAGTTTTAAAACGCAGGAGTATTTTAATAGCTTCTTCACACAATTACACATGTTCTCCTTTGATATTACACCAAAATTTATCAAGCGCTGCTCACCCTTTTTCCTGCAAGCCTATCTAGGAATGCAGGTAGAGCTGCCTGCCTTAGGTCTACGGGGTGATGGGTGGTCTCTACCATGAGAAGGGCTGAAATTATCCACAATTTACTGGCCAAGACTTACCCTGAAAGCTGAAAGTCCTCAAAGAAACTTTTACCTTTTGTCCTAGGGTTCTGTCTGTCCGATTTTTTGTGGTTTTTTTCTGTTTTTGTATAGTTTTTAGCGCTTGTTATCATTGGTGGATTTGTTTTTTGGTTTGGTTGTTCTTTCTTTTTATTACTTTCTTATTTTTTTATGTTTAATAATTTTTTTAATTTTTTATTTTAATAACTTTTATGGTTTCCTTCTTTCTTTCTTTCTTTTTCTCCCTTTTCTTCTGAGCTGAGTGTCTGACAGGGAATTGGTGCTCTGGCCGTCTGTCAGGCCTGAGCCTCTGAAGTGGGAGAGCCAAGTTCAGGCCACTGACACACCAGAGACTTCCTGGCCCCATGTAATATCAAACGATGAAAGCTCTCACAGAGATCTCCATCTCAACGGTAAGACCCAGCTCCACCCAACAACAAGCAAGCTACAGTGCTGGACACCCTATGCCAAACAACTAGCAAGACAGGAACACAACCCCACCCATTAGAAGAGAGGTTGCCTAAAATCATACTAAGTTCACAGACACCCCAAAACACACCACTGGATGCGGTTCTGCCCACCAGAAGACAAGATTCAGCCTCACCCACCAGAACACAGGCAACAGTCCCCTCGACCAGCAAACCTACACAACCCTCTGAAGCAAGCTTAGCCACTGGGGGCAGACACCAAAAATAACGGGAACTACCGAACTGCAGTCTGCAAAAAGGAGACCCCAAACACAGTTTAAGTTAAGCAAAATGAGAAGACAGAGAAACACACAGCAGATGAAGGAGCAAGGTAAAAACCCACCAGACCAAACAAATGAAGAAGAAACAGGCAGTCTACCTGAAAAAGAATTCAGAGTAATGACAGTAAAGATGATCCAAAATCTTAGAAATAGAATGGAGAAAATACAAGAAACATTTAACAAGGACCTAGAAGAACTAAAGAGCAAACAAACAATGATGAAAAACACAATAAAAGAAATAAAAAATTCTCTAGAAGTAATCAACAGCAGAATAACTGAGGCAGAAGAATGGACCTGGAAGATAAAATAGTGGAAATAACTACTGCAGAGCAGAATAAAGAAAAAAGAATTAAAAGAATTGAGGACACTCTCAGAGACCTCTGGAACAACATTAAACGTACCGACGTTCGAATTACAGGGGTTCCAGAAGAAGAAGAGAAAAAGAAGCAGTCTGAGAAAATATTTGAAGAGATTATAGTTGAAAACTTCCCTAATATGGGAAAGGAAATAGTCAGTCAAGTCCAGGAACTGCAGAGAGTCCCATACAGGATAAATCCAAGGAGAAACACGCCAAGACACGTATTAATCAAACTATCAGAAATTAAATACAAAGAAAAAATATTAAAAGCAGCAAGGGAAAAGCAACAAATAACATACAACAGAATCCCCATAAGGTTAACAGCTGATCTTTCAGCAAAAACTCTGCAAGCCAGAAGGGAGTGGCAGGACATATTTAAAGTGATGAAAGGGCAAAACCTACAACAAAGATTACTCTACCCAGCAAGGATCTCCTTCAGATTTGACGGAGAAATTAAAACCTTTCCAGACAAGCAAAAGCTAAGAGAAATCAGCACCACCAAACCAGCTTTGCTACAAATGCTAAAGGAACTTCTCTAGGCAGGAAACACAAGAGAAGGAAAAGACCTACAATAACAAATGCAAAACAATTAAGAAAATGGTAAGAGGAACATACATATCAATAACTACCTTAAATGTAAATGGATTAAATGCTCCAACCAAAAGACATAGACTGCCTGAATGGATACAAAAACAAGACCCATATATATGTTGTCTACAGGAGACCCACCTCAGACCTATGGACACGCACAGGCTGAAAGTGAGGGGATGGAAAAAGATATTCCATGCAAATGGAAATCAAAAGAAAGCTGGTGTAGCAACTCTCATATCAGACAAAATACTTTAAAATAAAGGCTATTACAAGAGACAAAGAAGGACACTACATAATGATCAAGGGATCAACCCAAGAAGATACACAACAATTGTAAATATTTATGTACCCAACACAGGAGCACCTCAATACATAAGGCAAATGCTAACAGCCATAAAAGGAGAAATCGACAGTAACAAAATAATAGTAGGGGACTTAAACAACCCATTTTCACCAACGGACAGATCATCCAAAATGAAAATAAATAAGAAAACACAAGCTTTAAATGATACATTAAAAAAGATGGACTTAATTGATATTTATAGGACACTCCATCCAAAAACAACAGAATACACTTTCTTTTCAAGTGCTCATGGAACATCCTCCAGGAGAGATCATAGATTGGGTCACAAATCAAGCCTTGGTAAATTTAAGAAACCTGAAATCATATCAAGTATCTTTTCCGACCACAACGCTATGAGACTAGATATCAATTACAGGAAAAAGTATGTAAAAAATATAAACACATGGAGGCTAAACAATACACTACTAAATAACCAAGAGATCACTGAAGAAGTCAAAGAGGACAACAAAAAATACCTAGAAACAAATGACAATGAAAAGACGATGACTCAAAACCTATGGGATGCAGCAAAAGCAGTTCTAGGAGGGAAGTTTATAGCAATACAATCCTACCTTAAGCAAAAGGAAACATCTCAAATAAACAAGCTAACCTTGCACCTAAAGCAATTAGAGAAAGAAGAACAAAAAACCCCAAAGTTAGCAGAAGGAAAGAAATCATGAAGATCAGATCAGAAATAAATGAAAAAGAAATGAAGGAAACGATAGCAAAGATCAATAAAATTAAAAGCTGGTTCTTTGAGAAGATAAACAAAATTGATAAACCATTAGCCAGACTCATCAAGAAAAAAAGGGAGAAGACTCAAATCAATAGAATTAGAAATGAAAAAGGAGAAGTAACAACTGACATGGCAGAAATACAAAGGATCATGAGAGATTACTACAAGCAACTCTATGCCAATAAAATGGACAACCTGGAAGAAATGGACACATTCTTAAAAAAGCACAACCTTCCAAGACTGAACCAGGAAGAAATAGAAAATATAAACAGACCAATCACAAGCACTGAAAATGAAACTGTGATTAAAAATCTTCCAACAAACAAAAGTCCAGGACCAGATGGCTTCACAGGCAAATTCTATCAAACATTTAGAGAAGAGCTAACACCTATCCTTCTCAAACTCTTCCAAAATATAGCAGAGGGAGGAACACTCCTAAACTCATTGTACGAGGCACCATCACCCTGATACCAAAACCAAAGATGTCACAAAAAAAGAAAACTACAGGCCAATATCACTGATGAACATAGATGCATAAATTCCTCAACAAAATACTAGCAAACAGAATCCAAGAGCACATTAAAGGGATCATACACTATGATCAAGTGGGGTTTATCCCAGGAATGCAAGGATTCTTCAGTAGATGCAAATCAATCAACGTGATACACCATATTAACAAACTGAAGGAGAAAAACCATATGATCATCTCAACAGATGCAGAAAAAGCTTTCAACAAAATTCAACACCCATTTATGATAAAAACCATCCAGAAAGTAGGTACAGAGGGAACTTTCCTCAACATAATAAAGACCATATGTGACAAACGCACAGCCAGCATCGTTCTGAATGGGAAAAACTGAAACCATTTCCACTAAGATCAGGAACAAGACAAGGTTGCCCACTCTCACCACTATTATTCAACATAGTTTTGGAAGTTTTAGCCACAGAAATCAGAGAAGAAAAAGAAATAAAAGGAATCCAAATTGGAAAAGGAGAAGTAAAACTGTCACTGTTTGCAGATGACATGATACTATACATAGAGAATCCTAAAAATGCCACCAGAAAAGTACTAGAGCTAATCAATGAATTTGGTAAAGTAGCAGGATACAAAATTAATGCACAGAAATCTCTTGCATTCCTATAAACTAATGATGAAAAATCTGAAAGAGAAAATAAGGATACACTCCCATTTACCATGGCAACAAAAGGAATAAAATACCTAGGAATAAACCTACCTAAGGAGAGAAAAGACCTGTATGCAGAAAACTATAAGACACTGATGAAAGAAATTAAAGATGATACAAACAGATGGAGAGATATACCATGTCCTTGGATTGGAAGAATCAGCATTGTGAAAATGACTATACTCCCTAAAGCAATCTACAGATTCAATGCAATTCCTATCAAACTACCAATGGCAATTTTTCACAGAACTAGAACAAAAAAATTCACAATTTGCATGGAAACACAGAAGACCCTGAAGAGCCAAAACAATCTTGAGAAAGAAAAACGGAGTTGGAGGAATCAGGCTCCCTGATTTCAGACTATACTACAAAGCTACAGTAATCAAGACAGTATGGTACAGTCACAAAAACAGAAATACAGATCAATGGAACAGGACAGAAAGCCCAGATATAAACCCTCGCACATATGGTCACCTTATCTTTGATAAAGGAGGCAAGAATATACAATGGAGAAGAGACAGTCTCTTCAGTAAGTGGTGCTGGGAAAACTGGGCAACTATGTGTAAAAGAATGATATTAGAACACTCCCTAACATATACACAAAAATAAACTGGATTAAAGACCTAAATGTAAGGCCAGACACTATCAAACTCTCAGAGGAAAATATAGGCAGAACACTCTATGACATAAATCACAGCAAGATCCTCTCTGACCCGCCTCCTAGAGAAATCAAAATAAAAACAAAAATAAACAAATGGGATCTAATGAAACTCAAAAGCTTATGCACAGCAAAGGAAACGTATAAACAAGACAAAAAGACAACCCTCAGAATGGGAGGAAATATTCGCAAACGAAGCAACTGACAAAGGATTAATCTCCAAAATATATAAACAGCTCATGCAGCTCAATATCAAAAAAACAAACAACCCAATCCAAAAATGGGCAGAAGACCTAAATAGACATTTCTCCAAAGAAAATATACAGATGGCCAACAAACACATGAAAAGATGCTCAACAGCACTAATCATTAGAGAAATGCAAATCAAAACTACAATGAGATATCACCTCGCAATGGTCAGAATGGCCATCATCAAAAAATTTACAAACAATAAATGCTGGAGTGGGTGTGGAGAAAAGGGAACCCTCTTGCACTGTTGGATGGGAATGTAAATTGATACAGCCACTATGGAGAACAGTATGGAGGTTCCTTAAAAAACTAAAAATAGAACTACCATATGACCCAGCAATCCCACTACTGGGCATATACCCTCAGAACACCATAATTCAAAAAGAGTCATGTACCACAATGTTCACTGCAGCACTATTTGCAATAGCCAGGACATGGAAGGAACTTAAGTGTCCACTGACAGATGAATGGATAAAGAAGATGTGGCACTGGGCTTCCCTGGTGGCGCAGTGGTTGAGAGTCCGCCTGCCGATGCAGGGGACACGGGTTCGTGCCCCAGTCTGGGAGAATCCCACATGCCGTGGAGCAGCTGGGCCCGTGAGCCACGGCCACTAAGCCTGCGTGTCCGGAGCCTGTGCTCTGCAATGGGAGAGGCCACAGCAGTGAGAGGCCTGCATACCGGAAAAAAATAAATAAATAAAAAAGAAGATGTGGCACATATATACAATGGAATATTACTCAGCCCTAAAAAGAAACGAAATTGAGTTATTTGCAGTGAGGTGGATGGGCCTAGAGACTGTCATACAGAGTGAACTAAGTCAGAAAGAGAAAACCAAATACCGTATGCTAACACATAGTTATGGAATCTAAAAGAAAAAAGAAAAAAAGGTTCTGATAAACCTAGGGGCAGGACAGGAATAAAGACGCAGACGTAGAGAATGGACTTGAGGACACGGAGAGGGGGAAGGGTAAGCTGGGGCGAAGTGAGAGAGTGGCACTGACAAATATACACTACCAAATATAAAATAGATAGCTAGTGGGAAGCAGCTGCATAGCACAGGGAGATCACCTCGGTGCTCTGTGTCCCCCTAGAGGAGTGGCATAGCGAGGGTGGGAGGGAGACACAAGAGGGAGGGGATATGGGGATATATGTATACATATAGCTGATTCACTTTGTTACACAGTAGAAACTAACACACCATTGTAATGCAATTATACTCCAATAAAGATGTTAAAAAAAAACGACAAAACTTATTTCTCCCAATCTTTCTCTTTGATCCCTGTGATTTGGTAACATCAGACTGCCTGCTGGTCTCCAGACTCACCCAGCCCTTTCCCACTGCCATACCATTTCTTTCTCCTGAGAAACCCAACAACCCTCACTCATCTCTAGCTGCCAAAGGTATACCAATCTTTCAAAATCCATCTTTCTCCAAGATTCCTCTTCCAGTTCCCAACAGTATGAGATAGAATTCTCCTGAAATCTCCACGGTATCCTATTCGTATTCCTCTCGCAATGCCTTCCAAGTTCTGCCTTGTAGTTATATTTCCCCATTCTACTCGTTAGCACACAGGCTCTCCAAGGAAAAGACTGTCTTACTAATATTTATATTCTTTAGAGCAACTGTTAACTTGCCCTTGGCATTTCACACACTAGGTGTTCAATAAACCTTAGCTGAATCAAACTCATTAGAATGAATCGCTCATTTACACTCACTGAACAAGATTATTGCAGGATTCCTTTGTGACCTCATTACAGTACAAAATGATAAATCTTTTCACAATTTCCTAAGTTTTAGTCCATGAAATACCCACATAATACTGGAAAAAAACATTACATTGCTATGTACTTTTATTTCAAAGAGTATTACTTAATTTCATAACACTGACTGCAACCTGGCACATTGATGTGGATGTGATTTCATTGAATAAAAAACTGCTTTGGTGCAGCTCTGTCTGTGGCAACCTATGAGTATGCCACAGTATTAGAGCACCCAGAAGGGACAGGAGAATCAGTAAGTAGCAAGGACCATCTTTGCTGAAAGGGGCACTGGAAAATTACAAAATTATCTCAGATATGCTTAAATAAAAATTATACATTTGAAAAACATTTTTTTCCCCAGCAAACCCAAATAAGAAAACAAACCTTTTGTTAGTTCAATCCAATTTATTCAATTATTCTTGGCCCAAAAATTTAATCCTCAAGGTACAGCACAACATGTTTAATCTTCTCTTTTCTCAAGCTTTCACAGAAGTATCTGGTGTATTCAGACCTTGGCCAGCAGAGATGCTGCCATTTTGAATATTTGGCAGGTTCTTTAACCATATGAAATACCTGTGCCCAAACACTGAAGTAGTCATTTTCTTTTTTATGTTCCCATGACATTTTATGTAAATATCTAATAAAACATTTATATTCTTATTCTGAAATTGTTTATTTACTTAAGCAATATTAAAATTCCCAAATTAATAAATCACTGCTAAGTGATTTAGATTTTTCTAAATTAGACACCATAGTGAAAATTGTCTAATTTTCTTAATAACACAATCTTAAATTATCATTTCTCCCTGCCAACAAAGGCAATCTAGAAACTAGACCAACATGTAAGCATCAACTAAATATATTACTTCACTGAAAAAAAAGTTGCCCTCTATAAAGTACTAAAATGGCAAGAAACGCTCTGTGCACAGCACTACATAACAAAACAAGAAAGAAGACAAGTGTTATAAAACTTAAAGAAACACATAGTAAAGACCTGCATAAATGCAGGGATAAATCAATACTATGGTCATATCAAGAAAAATTCAATGTCATAAAGATGTCAATTCTCTGTCATATAGACTCAATACAATACCATCAACAACCCTAAATATGTTTTTTAGTGGAACTTCAGAAGCTTTTCTAAAATTTCCATAGAAAAGCAAGTGGCCGAGCACAGCACATGCTAAGGGAAAGAAGAAAATGGTAGAAGTAAACATATAGGGTGACTCCATTTCTATGAAGTTCAAAAACAGGCACACTAAACAAGATGCTGATCAGGGGTACATATACAATGGGCAGAACTACATATTCCTCAAATTACTTCTGGATGCAGGTTCTAAGAGACAAAGAATAAATCAAATGAAATATTTCACACCATCACAACAGCTATTCTGCGCCTGTTAGTCTGAAGGACCCGTAATTCTGAGACTTCTCAGGAAGGAAATATCATTATTATGATGTAGTTTCACTTCTAAGTCTCCTAAAATCTGAAATCCTTAATATCTGAAATTATAAGGAAGACTTCATTATATAAGATATAATGCATACCCATTGCTGATAAAACTAAAAAAAAATAAGATAAAAATTGCTTGAAAACTTATTTAGAATTCTGTTAAAAATTTTTTAAGCTTCCATGTATTTGTTATTTCTATAAATTAAGAATTAAAATATAGTTCAACATGTAACTGGTACACCCAATACTAGAATAATCTATAATTAAAATGGAGAAGAAATGAATCCTAAATTAAGGTATAGGTTTATTTCTAATGCATTCTTTCTAAAAATCAGACATGTCTAAATTAATTTAAAATCATTTTGAGGGGAAAAAACCCTCATTATTTTCATTACAAATATTTGTGATAATGTATTCTTTAGCAAAGTAATAATGGACGGTTAAATTTTTTAAGGAATGAAGACAGGCTAAGCTTAGGATTTGTACATTATTTCCTTCAAACACAAAATGGCAGTCTGAATAAATTAACGTAAACAATGCCAAAGAAAACAAACAATGCCCAATTCCCAATCTGGAACCCAACAACTTGTTTCCTACAGTTAACGGTCTTGCTTATTAGTCTTACTAGGGCATCACAGGTTCAAACTAATAGATCTACAATTACAAGAGTTCCTTTTATTTCAATACAATATTTCCCAGACTTCCAATTTCACAGAGTCTATATCTACTTAAGCACAAGTGGACAAAGTTGAATTCGGTGGACAACTTACTACTGAAGAAAAACTAACCATATAAAACATGTGTTGAGAAACACTTTTCCCTATTACATGGTTGGGAAGCAAAATTCAATTAGTAGTTAGTCATTGATTATTTTGCCTCCTTCATAAACCACACTCTGAGATGTATAAAATTTCAAATATGATTTCAAATCAGGGAGGAAGCCAGAGTATAACAGTTTTTTTTCCCCTTAGAAAGCCTGAAAGCCTACCATTTAAAAAAATGGATTTATTACCCAGCACCCTTTTAAGTAAAGGTTAGCGCTGAGAAACTATGTATTGATCAAGCCCCTTCATGGGGCTGCTGAAATACCTTGATATGAGTAGGTTTTCTCAATCTTGGCATTATTGACATTTTGGGGCCTGATAATTCTTTGCTACAGGGGTGGTGGTGCTGGTGAGGGGGATGCATTTCTGGCCTCTATCCACTAGATACCAATAATAACCCCCCTCCAAGTTGTGATAACCAAAATTGTCTCGAGACTTTGCCAAATCCCCTCAAAAGCAAAATAGTCCTGGCTAAGAAACTCTGGTTTAACCATATACAATCAGCCCTCCATATCCATGGGCTCTGCCTCTGCAGATTCAACCAACTGTGGGTTGAAAATATTTGGGAAAAAGAGTTTCCAGAAAGTTCCAAAAAGCAAAACTTGAATTTTGGTGTACCGGCAACTAATTACATAGCATTTACAGTGTATTTACAACTATTTACATCGCATTTACATTATATTAGGTATTATAAGTAATCTAGAGATGATTTAAAATACACAGGAGGATGTGTGTATGTTATTAGCAAATATTATGCCACTTCATATAAGGGACTTGAGCATCAGAGGGTTTTGGTATCCTCAGGGAGGGGTGGGGATGGGGTATGTGGTGTTGGGGGTACTGAAACCAACCCCCTAGGATAGGGATGGATAACTGTCTGCTTTTTAAAATCAGTTTGTATTATACTTTTTGAATATTTCTTTGTCTCTGGTATAAAGATGAATACTGGCAATATAAAGGAGACCTTGTGACTGATACAGAAATAACTCCAGGAGTTAGTATTTTATGAAGAAAGTAAGTTGCAGAATAATACATCCAGTATAACTCCATTAATGTGAAAAGAAACATAAAACAAATTAATATATTTTCATATATAAATGCAGAGAAGACTAGAAGGATCTACAGTCAATTGATATATCAGAGTTACTTCTGTGGAGGGATATAAGGTTGGGGGAAGGCTGCTATGTCTGGATTTATTAGATTTTCTTTTGAGACTATTAATGTCTTACTTGTATAATTTAAGAAATAAAGAAAAAGAAAGAAAAAAGGTCACGGGACTTTCAAATTAAACAGGCTTTGGTCCTAGTTACATGACCTTGGTATAATTTTTTCTTTAACAGTGTTATGTCTCCTCAGTTCCTTCTTCTATAAACTGTAGATTATGAAACTGATTTTATAGGTTTGTTATAAAATTAAATGAGACATATACACGGGAAGTAGCTAGCATGGTGTGTCAGCTCACAGCACATGCTTGATCATCAGTGGCTGCTATATCGTAAGTCTCAGTTTGGGTAAAAATGAAACCTATTCCTGGGTTCTGGGTACCTTTAATCTTCTCTCTCTTCATTATCACAGTCAAGGTCTGTGTTCTGCTCTCTGACTCATCATAAACGCCTGGTCTCGCATATACTTACCTAACAGTGAGGGGAGCATCTCTAGGTTTGCCACAATCAAGTAAGAAATGTATGAGGAGACCCAAGAGGAGCTGTATGTGAAAACTGGGTTGCCTACCTCAGTGTTTCTCCTGGTGTGATGTGTAAATACCTGGATCTGAATCTTCTGTTTTCTTACTACCATACAGACAGTCCACTGAATCAAAACCGCAGGCTGCAGAGCTCTAGAATCTGCTTTTCCAACAGGATCACCACCCATCTCACTGCACTGTGACCTGAGCACCTGACCACAGCTCAAACACTATGTATCTAAACGCTATGTATATTCATGTCCTATGCACTGGGGAGAAAACTGAGAGAACAGAGAGAATCCCAGGTCTGGGGTTCCTGGGAAGGCAGAAATTATTGCCCAGTGAAAGGAAAAACATTAATTTTCTTTGTACTTATTATTTCTGTCCATACTTTTAAGTCTTTATAATCAATAAAACTTATATCCCTATAATTGTTGTTACCAGGAAATCTGAAACAATTAAGTGTTTGAGTTTGTTTTCTCTATAGGTTATCTGTTTCCTACTAATTTCTACTCCTGCAGTTTCCCATTCTCTCATTGTATGAAGTCCACCTCTCATCCCCCAACTAATAATCCTTCCCTGCATGACTTGTGGGCCCCTGTCTCTTCTCTCAACCCTTTTCTCATTTCACTCTGGATACTCAAAATTATGGTATGATATCCCTGTATAATTTTTTAAAATAATATTACAGATGAAAAGTTATGAATGATACCTAAAATCAAATTCAGAATGAGAATTTCTTTTAATTTAAAACTTGGTATATGTAATATTTTCACAATGGCATATTGTGCATTCTGGTACGCTATTATTCAAGTCCTTTGGACATCAATTAAATGTACCAATTTCTCTCACTTAAAATATGGAACAAAGTTATTCCCATTCCTTTTGCACTTTTACATCCATAGCCAGAACAAATTACGGCACAGATTTCTGTAGCTTTTCCTTCAAAATCCTGCTTTCAATTTTTTTTTTAATTTATATGTCCCATTGCAGTTTAAATGAAATGATCTACAATAAAAAACTTAACTGGCCTGGTATTTTTAGAGCCTGTTTTACTATGAAATAAACACTCAGAAATCTGGAAAATTGCAGTGGTTAGGTTTGTAAGTGTGAAGGAAGGCTGCTCATTCACAGAACCGCCTAACACCCATTGTTTACATAGCTTACTCCATGAGCAGGATGCTGACATGACACAATTCACAGAATTTCTAAACACAGTTCCAATCATAACAAAGTCTGCAATTTTTACTTTTGCTTACAGAACCTCTTGCTTGCTCGCTCATTAGTTCCGAGGGGCAGGGGAGAGAGGATAGAGTTGGTTTTCCGAAAACCAAAATCAAAAGGCTTTAGAAAATAAGCCTGTACTAAATAACAGTATGAATGATTTAAACAATGGCATTAAAACACATCAATAATCATGTAACATAGAAAGACTATAAGTATATAGACATAGAAATGTATACTTTACTAAATACACTTACTATAAGCCACTCACGTGTTTGATAAACACGTTGCCAAGCTTAAATAATCACACCCTCAACTCCCTGCTTTCTGCCCACTCCCTTTCTAAAGTACTATGGTACTTGCCTTGTAAAACCCTGACCCTTGTGAATCCAGTTCTGCACTTTCTCTTTACCAGTCAGTGCCCACACAGCTGAACTGCTAAGAACATCAGACACCTGAGCCAATGACTCTGATTTCATTACCACAATCCTTGCTGGGCTCTGTGCTGCCTGCCTCCCAACCCACCCTCCTATGCTTCCCTAGTCAGTCTGCTTGGCAACTTCCTGAGCAATTATTTCACGTCTTCTCTCTCATCACATCACCCCCGCTTCCCTGCTGAGGACCTTGCCTCATATACAGTTGAAAAAACAGCAATTAGCTTGAACCTCTCATCTCGTCACCAAGCAGCTGACAACCCTACACACACCCCTTTTCTGTCCTCCCTCCTGTTCTGAAGGAAGAAGTGTCTCTGTTACCATAAAGTGGAGTTGGCCACTTGGTCTCTGACCCCCTCAACTCCCTTCTTGGCCAGGACTCTCTACAGCAGTGATCCCTAGTCCCTCTGGCATCAGCACTGAATTGCTCATGTCAGCTTGCAAACATGCCTTAAGATGTCCCTGCATTAACATCTCCTTCCTTCTAATCACTGCCCATTTCTTTGCTCTCCATTTAACAGTTTCCTGAGAAAGATGTCTAAACTCGCCTTCTCTACTTCCCACCTCACATTCATTCTTCAGTCTTCTCTCCCTACCGATTCACCGATCAGAACTCCATGATGCAAACCAATGGATCCGCTTCTGCCCCATCCTTGCTCACCTCCTCAGCAGTATGCTAGTGTTGACTCTCCTCCCAGGGGACCACCCTGCACACCTCCAGTTCAGAAACAGACTGCACCTCATGGCACTGTGGCACACACCTGTGCGGATACACATGGTGTCCCTAGCTTCTGCTTGCTTGAAATACTTTTTGTCTTAGCTGGTAGCACACTACACTATACACGTTTCTTCCCTCATCCTGTCTAATTTGCTGCTACTTTCTCCTCAGCCTGATTTTTAAATGCTGGAGTCCTCAGAGTTCAGTAATCCCCCAGGAGATTTTATCTAGTTCCATGATTTTAGATACCATTTATTGCCAATATCTTCTGTCATAAAGAGTTTAAATCCATTTTTGATGTCTGACTGCTGACAGCTTTCAAGTCCCACTGCTCCCCTTTCCTCTTCTGCCCCACATCTGGGCAAGCTGATAAAGAAGCTGATAAGAAGGCCTGGGTGGAAGTTCAAACCTTGCGAGGCCCAGCTTACACAGGGTAACTCTTGCCCCAAGTGCATCCTCTATTCACCATGAAAGCTAAACCAGTCTCCTTTCCTGCTCTCTCAAGCCACTTTGGAACAGCTGGGGAACCAGCCCTGCTCCCCCATTATGTGAGTAATAAATATTTTCATACCCTCTTGGTATGGGTGTGGTACCCTCTTGGTTTGGTGCCCTCTTGGTTTGGGTGTAAGACCATCAGTCTCTATATCAGAACCAAATTGGGGGATGGTGTGTTAGGAGGTCCATCCTCTCCTGTAGGGTGACTGCAACACATTCCAAAATTCTAGCTCCAGCCCTGCCCCCTCTCCTACGCTCTAAATTCATATACGTAACTGGCTTACTTGATATCTTTTAATGTGTAATAGATATCTCAAAAAAAATTCCTAGTTTCCCAACTTAGCCAGCTTTCTAAATGTTTTAGAGCCTCACCTTTTTGGAGTGAAGGTATGATATTTTTCACAGTGGGCTGTTAAATACAATTATGTGTGAACAAATTACAGAGCACCATCCAAATATAAGTTGTTAATATAACTTCCTTTGACATGCCCTTCAGACAAAAAGTACTTTTAATTTGGCTATTTTTTTAAATTTACTAAAATTATAGGAACAACAGATAAAGATCATTATGGAAGTTTAAGAGATATATAAAGCTATACTCATAAGGTAAAAATTCTCGGGTATTACAATAATTATAGAATTCTATTTCTAGCTTGTTTTTCCCCGGATATCAGTCTTTTCCTATACAGTTTTGTTTCCTACCACATTCCTGGCCTCCATTCATCCAAAGGTTACATGTGAGACTGTGAATAGAAAGAATTTCATTAAACAAAACAATTTCATAAATTAATATATGTTAAAGTCAATGGAAACCAAGATTCTCTTGTCAGAGAGTTGCTTTAATATAAAAACTTTACTGTAAGTATCTATAATTCGAAATAAATTAGAGGATATTTACTGAGCACCTACTTTGTACCTCACAACAGTGAACAAGACTGTTTAGTCACTGCACTCATGTAGTTTTTACTCTAGTAAGGGGAGGGGGAAGAGGAAATGAATAAATAAAGAGGTAAACAATATAATGACAAGTGTTGTAGAGGAAATAATCAGGGTGCTGTGATTAGCAAAGAAAAAGGGAGGGAGAGAATGGGATTTACTTCAGATAAGTAAGGAAAGGCAACTCTGAAAACTGAGCATGGGACCAAAAGCTTGTTGAAGGAAGAGCATTGCAGGCCAGAACAAATGCAAGAAAGAAAGTACTGCTGAAGAAAGCCCAAGAAGGCCAGTGGAGCTGGGCCGTGGTGAGCAGAGGGAAGAATGTTATGAGATGAGGATGGAGATGAAATGGGATTCAAAACAGTGTCTTACAGGCTGTGGTAATAAGGACTACGGATGTTATATCCAGTGCAACAGAATGACACTAAAGGGTGTATAGTAGGAATGTAACTTGATTTGATATTTTTAAAGGTATTATATTTGAGCTATATTTTGCGGATAGTGAGGAATAATGAAAATGTTTCTCAGTGACATTAGCTATGCTTATGAAGACTGGGTTGGCAACACTGTTCAAGACAGACTGGAAGAGGAAGATACTGGAGGTTGAGAGACTAATAGCCAGCTATTATGTAAAGTCAAAACGTAGTAAGTGCTTGAATTGCAACGATAGCAAAGAAATGAAAAAGAAGGATGAAAGGGACATACACTACACAGGTGGAATGGACAGAATTTGGTTCAACTGGTGCAAAAGAGGAGGAATTAGAATTGTGGAGGGGGTTTTCAACCTAAAGACTAAATAATGCTGCCCTAAGGAAGACATACAAAGTACAAAGGCATAGGCCTGCTAAAGGGAAGATAATGCATTCAGTTTTGGCCATGACACTACTTTCTTTTCATTCTGCTACCTCACTACATTATTCTGGTCCAGAATTCCAGTGTGTCTCATCTAAGGCTGGGCATCAGTGTCATTAGGGACCCCAAGCCACAGATCAATCCTACAGAAGAAGGTGGAGGTTATTTTCTTTTTAATTCCATTGGTGATTCTGATGTGCAGCTAGAGCTGAAACTTACTGGCTCACACGGAGTACAAGAACAGGATTGATTTCTTGTATTCTTTGCTGGAGGATTATTTTGGTCATTTTCCTTCTGCCTGAAGAAAACTTTTAGTATTTCCTTTAGTGTAGTCTGTTGGTGATAAATTCTCCCACTTTTTGTTTACCTTAAAATGCCTCATTCTTAAATGAAGGAGTCTTTTTCCCCCGCTGGCATTTGAAGATATCATTATCTTGTCTTCCATTACTTCTATTAGAAGTCAACGGTCCGTCTAATTATCAATGTTGGTACTAGAGTAATGCAAGTAAGGTGCTTGCCACGCATGCAAAACTGTATCCACTGTCACATTCCTACCAGAAATGTAAGCGATCCAGTTCCTCCAAATCCTCACCAACATTTAGAAGTCTATACTTCATTTGAGCCACCGGACAGGTGTGTAGTGATATCTCATTGCCATTTTATTTTTTGCATTTCCTGATGGCCAGTGAGGTTGAACATCTTTTCATGTGCTTATCTGCCATCTGTACAGGTTTTCTGATAAAATGTCTGCTCATGTCTTTTGCCCATTTTCTAATTGCGTTGCCTGTGTTTTTACTATTGAGTTTTGAGACTTTATACAGTCTGGACACTAACCCTTCATCAGATATGTGGTTTGCAAATATTTTCCTTCAGTCTGTAGCAAGTCTTTTCATCCTCTTCACATGGGTCTTCACAGAAAAAAGTTTTTAATTCTGATGAGGTCCAGTGATCATTTTTTCTTTTATGTACTATGCTTTTGTTATCAAGTCTAAGAACTCTTTGCCTAGCTCTAAGTTCTAAAGGTTTTCTGTATTTTCCCCCAAAGTTTACAGTTTTAATTTTATATTTAATTCCCTGATCCATTCCAGTTAAATTCTGTGTCAGTTGTAAGGCTTAGATGGATGTCCAATTGCTTTGGCACCACTTGTTGACATTCCTCCATTGAATTGCTCCTGTACCTTTGTCAAAATCAGTTGAGCATATTTAATATTTAAGTGGGTCTATTTCTAGGGTCTCTGTTCTGTTCCACTCATCTATGTGTTTATGCCTCTGCCAATATCACGTGATCTAACCTTATAGTAAGCCTTAATATTGAATAGTGATTCCTCCCACTTTATTCTTTTTTGTTAAGATTGTTATAGCTAGTGCCTGTACCTTTCCATGTAAGTTTTAGAATAAGCCTGCCTTTGTCTACAAAAAACCTAGCTGCGATTTTAATAGAAAATGCTTTAAACTTATAGATCAATTTGAGGAGAACAGACATTTTTACTATGTTGAATCTTTCAATGCACAAACACTATATGTCTCTCCACTTTTAAAATTTTATTCATCAGCCATTTTGTAACTTTTAGCATACAGATCTGTTTTGTTAAGTATATACCGAAGTATTTCATTTCTTAGGAATGACTGTAATATTGTTTTTAATTTTGGTTTCAACATGTTCATTGTTATTATATGAAAATGTAGTTGATTTTTGTGTATTGATCTTATATTTCGTGACTCTGATGAACTCATTATTTCTAAGAGATGTTTTCTTTCCTTTCCTTTTATTTTTAGGTAGCTTCCTTGGGGTTTTCTACATAAAGAATTATATCATCTGCAAACAGACACAGTTTTATTTCTTCCTTTCCACTATGTAGAGCTTTTAGTTCTTTTTTGTGCCTTATAACAGTAGCTAGAACTTCCAGAGCTGAGATCAGACATCCTTATTTTGTTTCTGATCGTAGGGTAAAAACATCCAATCTTTCACCATAAAGTATGATGTTATTAGTGTAGGTAGCTGTAGATGCTCTTTATCAAATTAAGGTAATTCCTCTCTATTCCTAACTCATTGACAGATTTTTGTCATGAATGGATGCTGGATTTCATCAAATACCTTTTGCTGCATCACCTGATATGACAATATGATTTTTCTTCTTTTGCTTGTTAGTATGGTAGAGAATACTGATTGATTTAGAATGGTTATTTTAAAGTCTGAGTTCTATAATAATGCCAGTATCTGGAGCCCTTATGTGTTAGTTTTGTAGCCTGTTGTTTCTACTGATTCAGTTTTGCTGTCTAAACTTTTCATGTGACTGGTTATTTTTATTTTGTGCCGAACACTGTTATTTGCAAAACTGTTGGTAGAAATAATCTGAATCACCAAGGTGATGCTAGTTTCTTCCAAAGAGAATTCTGCCAGACCTGAAGCACTAGCAATCCAGGATCATCTTAATACAATTTCAGCAACTGAGAAGATCTGAAGCTAAGCTGCACTCCTTGTGAGGGCCTGTTTACTTCAGTTAACACTTACTCTTAAGGTATACCCTTTCAGAGTTCCAACCTAAATTGAAGGGTTCACCAGGACATCCTCACTTGGCAGGCCATGAACTCTTAATTCCTATCCTCTTAGCCTGCAATGCTGTAAAAGCACCTTGCTTCTTATAAGGTTGCCCCCTTTGGAACTGGTAGACACCCCCCCAGCCCAAACAATGGATTTACTGCGCTTGGCCTCTGTCCTTACATGGATCCTGACTTGATAAGTCTTTACTAGTTTATCAGCTTTTTCATTCCTTCAAGCATGTTTTTAAAATATTGTTCATCTAGTTGTTGAGTTTTCAATTGTTAGAAAAAGAAGTCCCTCAAATCCTATTCTGAGTATCTGAGAAAAGGAATGAACTTTCTTTCAGGAAAACTATACAGACCTACAACATTCTAATACAATTTCATGGAGTTTGCTGACCCTCTAAAGCCCATCCATGAACTCCAGGGTCCAAGGTCCTCAAATTAAAAGCTTAATATAGTAAAAAGAAATGGAGACTGTATGGTTCACATGTACTGACAGCTTTCTCTGCTAGGTATGATGCTAATAGCACAGCCCTATAATCATGCTTGTTTTTGTGCTTACCCCTTACAGTCTCTGCAGGAAGCAAAGTTTGTTGGTATTGAAAGTGCTGGGCTGACTCATGAGGAAAACTATCAGTGCTAGGGGCATAACTTTCTACTGCTGCTCCTGCTGAGATGCTACTGAACCCCGAGTCAACATAAAGGAGTTGCTAGGCAGAAGGCCAAGGAACAATGTCTCAGACCAGGCCATGTTTTGAACTGATGGAGCCATCCAGATAGACCTTCCTGGTAGGAGGAGTAAAAAAACAGAGGTCCCCATAGGATCCAAAAATGGTAGTCAAGAGGACAATAGTGGCCATTTTCCATGAGTCCATAGGGAAGGGGTCAACCTCAGAAGGGGAGATGGCCTACAATCAAGAATATAATCAGAAGCTTGAGACTCTGACCCCTAGAATGGGCACATGGCTTCACGCTAGAGGCAACAGCTGTAGCTAAGTAGGTCTCGATGTATACTAAAGGCACCCAGAGCCAGCACTCAGAGGAGTGAGACATGCATGCTTCATGACCTAGCAGCAGCTAGTAATAATGGAATTTCCAAAATGCTAACACACTTGACTGGTGTTAAAGGCTGTAGATTTGGGCAGAAAAAGTCTATAGTGCAGAACAGTGGTTCTCAATGCGACTAATCAAAATCCACTTTTTTCCTTTAAATTTGTGGCTCTAGTGGCATTTAATGGTTAAGAAAGCAAAGCCTAGAAATACACCTTACAATGATGAACTGTCACATACAATTTTCAGATGTCCCACGTATGTGTCTTCATGCATCTGAAACCTATTGTTAGAGCCTAAATCTGTTTTACACATAAACACAAGCATTATTTGCATGTTTTGACATCCTCTGACTTCTCCAAAAATGCAACTACCATGTTGTCAGGGCAGATCTTACGGCGTTTTATATTTATGTATTTATTGTTTTAGATTTTACGGCATTTTAGTCAGAGCTTTATCAGAGTTGCCCATCATTTTAGAAGATCACCTCACAGAAGGCAAGGTCACTCATGGTATTTGCCTCACTGCCACATCACCCTCCTATATCAGCCTTCATTTGTGGTGGTCACACTCTCACAGAACCTATGTATACATCAGGCTGTTTATTATGTCTTCTAGGGTCATAATGTCCAAACACTTACATTTCAAAATGTACATTATTTTATTTAAAATTATTTTCCTTTTATTTTTTTCTTTACTTTAGTAAAGACAATATAATGATTTTTTTTAAAAGAAAGTATTTATGGATTTTCACAGTAGGAACTCTGGTCTGAAGGGCTGGGTATGAGGCCTCTGTGTGTGGCCCCCTATGAGCAAGTGAAACTAGTCTAAGCAGAAAGGAAAGAAAGAATCCATTGCCGGGGACTGGAGACAGATGGCTGAGCATAACGACTCTGAGATCACCTCCTCTCACAAACACACCAAAATCACAACTAACTGCTGAACAACCATTGATAAAAGACTGGAATCTACCTAACAAAGATATTCTACATCCAAAGATGTAAAGAAGAAACCACAAGATAGTAGGAGGGGCATACTTGTGATATAATCAAATCCCATACACCCTAGGTGGTGATCCACAAACTGAAGCACAATTATATTGGAGAAGTTCTCCCACAGGAGTGAGAGTTCTGAGTCCCATGTCAGGCTCCCCAGCCTACGGTCGCCATTGGTAGGAGGAACCCCAGAGTATCTGGTTCTGAAGGCCAGCAGGGCTTGATTGCAAGAGCTCCACAGGACTGGGGGAAACAGAGACTCCACTCTTGGAGGGCACATAGGAGGTCTCTCCTGTACTGGGACCCAGGCCAAAAGCAGAGACTTCACAGGAACCTGGGGCTAATCTACCTGCTGGTCTTGGAGGGCCTCCTAGGGAGGTGGAAGGAGGATGGCAGTGGCTCTCTCTGGGGTCATAAAAGCTGGTGGCGGACATACTGGGGACTGTTCGTCTATGGGAACTCTTGCTGGAGGCACATAGCAAGACGCTTGCTTGGGTCATAAGCACCAAGACCTGGCCTCACCCAACAGCCTGTAGGCTCCAGGGCTGGATGCCTCAGGCCAAACCACCAATGTTTCAAAACACAGGACCACCCATTAGCAGACAGGCTGCCTAAAGAGTTCCTGAGCCCACAGCCACCTCTAGACACACCCCGTGACACACACCTGCCCACCAGAGGGCCAAGACCCAGCTCTACACACCAGTGGGCAGGCGCTGGCCCCTCCCACCAGGAATCCTGCACAAGCCTCTAGACAAACATCAGCCACCAGGGGGCAGCCACCAGAAGCAAGAAAACTATCATCCCGCAGCCTGTGGAACTGAGTCTGCAAACAGAGGTCAGAACCTATCCCAGAACTAGCTGGTCCCTGGCCCTTGGGTGACAAGAGGGGAGTGTACTGCTGGGACACACAGGACATCCCCTACAGAGGGACATTTCTCCAAGGTCAAGAAACGTAACTAACCTACCACATACATAAAAATACAAATAGAAATTTAAACAAAATGAGACGGCAAAGGAATATATTCCAGATGAAGGAACAAGATAAAAGCCCAGAAGAACAGCTAAGTGATGTGGAGATAGGCAATCTACCTGAGAAAGAGTTCAGAGTAATGATCGTAAAGATGATTCAAGAACTCGAGAAAAGAATGGATGCACAGAGTGAGAAGTTATAAGAAGTTTTTAACAAATAGTTAGAAAATATAAAGAACAACCAAACAGAGTTGAAGAATACAAAAACTGAAATGAAAAATACACTAGAAGGAATCAACAGCAAAATAAATGAGGCAGAAGAAATCTGGAACACAGAGTGGTGGAAATCACTGCCACAGAACAGAATAAAAAAAAAAAAAAGAAATGAGGACAGTTTAAGAGACCTCTGGGACAACATTAAACACACCAATATTTGCATTATAGAGGTCCCAGAAGGAGAAGAGGGAGAGAAAGGGCTTGAGAAAATATATGAAGAGATAATAGCTGAAAACTTCCCTAACATGGGAAAGGAAACAGTCACCCAAGTCCAGGAAGCACAGAGAGTCCCATACAGGAGAAACCCAAGGAGAAACATGCCGAGACACATAGTAATCAAACTGATTAACAATTAAAGACCAAGAGAAAATATTAAAAGCAACAACAGAAAAGCAACAAATAACATACAAGGAAATCCCTATAAGACTGTAGCTGATTTTTCAGCAGAAACTCTGCAGGCCAGAAGGGAGTGG
Organism: Globicephala melas; assembly: GCF_963455315.2. Lineage (NCBI taxonomy): Eukaryota > Metazoa > Chordata > Mammalia > Artiodactyla > Delphinidae > Globicephala > Globicephala melas. The sequence continues at coordinate 86,367,479 of NC_083319.1, forward strand.
CAAAATATATTTAAAGTGATGAAAGGGAAAAACCTACAACCAGGAATACTCTACCCAGCAAGGCTCTCATTCAGATTTAATGGATAAATCAAAAGCTTTACAGACAAGAAAAAGCTAAAACAATTCAGCACCACCAAACCAGTTTTACAACAAATGCTAAAGGAACTTCTCTAAGCAGAAGACAAAAGGTCACAACTAGAAACAAGAAAATTACAAAATGGGAAAAGCTCACTGGTAAAGGCAAACATACAGTAAAGGAAGGAGACCTTCTACGCACAAATATGGTATCAAAACTAATAATTGTGATAGGAGGAGAGTACAAATGCAGGATATTTAAAATGTACTTGAAATTAAGACACCAGCAACCTAAAACAATCATGTATATATATAGATTGCTATACCAATACCTCATGGTAACTGCAAAACAAAAATCTATAATAGATATACACACAGAAAAGAAAAAGGAATCCAAATACAACACTAATGGTAGTAGTCAAATCACAAGAGAAGAAAAGAAGAAAGGGGGAAATAAAAAAGACCTACAAAAGCAAGTCCAAAACAATTAACTAAATGGCAAAAAGAACATACATATCGATAATTACCTTAAATGTAAATGGATTAAATGCTCCAACCAAAAGACACAGACTAGCTGAATGGATACAAAAACAAGATCCATATATATGCTGTCTATAAGAGACCCACTTCAGATCTACAGACACATACAGGCTGAAAGTGAGGGGATAGAAAAAGATATTCCATGCAAATGGAAATCAAAAGAAAGCTGGAGCAGCAATATTTATATCAGACAAAACAGACTTTAAAACAGAGAAAGTATTTATGAATTTCACTTCAGGACAGCCAAGGCGGCATTATAAAATATCTGTTCTAAGAACCTGGTGTCTGAAAGTACCGTATTATTTACCACGTCCTTAAAACAATCTGCGCTCAGGTCACACTTTCAAAGTTCCCCCACCCCTTAAAATCCCTTCCATGTCCTCCTGCTGTGGCTCAGATACAAACAAACCCCAGGGTCGACCTCTGCAGCCCCACCTTGTACCCCACAGCCTTCACTGCTTCATTCAGCCCCTTATATTCATCATGTTCCCTTCCACTACATGTTGCCTGTTTCCTGTATCCCCTTCCCTCTGCTCTTCACCTACTAAACCCTTAATCCCTCTTTAGGTATTAGCTCCAACCAAGAGCACTTCATGTCCATTTGCCATGATGTTACTGGCCCACCCTTGTCCCAGGTATGGTCCCCTTGTCTGAGTGAGCACTGATTGATGACAGTCTGCCCCCTGGAAAATATGCTCCACAGGGCAGGGCCTGGGTCGGTTTGAGCACCACTATATGTTCAGTACAGAACAGGTAGGGCCTGGTACAGACAGGCATTCCATCTGGTGAATGATGGAGTGGAAGAACAGAGAGAAAAACACCATTACAGGCCCCTAGTTTCCATTCCAAGAATGAGTATTTTACAGCAATGACTTCCTTACAGGGTTCTGAAAGGTGCACATTCACCTTGGTACAATGACTCTCTTGTTTAGATGAGACTCTTCCATACCTCACTCCCCCTCAAAGTTTTATATTACATTATTAAGAACCTTTTATATGAGAAAGGACTTATATTAGGTAAAAATTTTCAAAGCTTATATGAGTCTTCTTTCTCAACAAACAATGGTCTTACTTTTATACTAGTTAACATCTATCTGCTCCAGGTAGTATATCTACTGACAATAATAGATAATTAACATTTACAAATGTTTTCTCCTTCTTTCTTTTGGTGTAAATCTAAAGAATAAAACCTCTTATTTCTAAATTTTCATGTCAAATCTTTAAGATTACAGGCAAATGCAAAAAGATGCTATTAGAAATACTAGTGAATACTTGGAGTTTGAAAATTAGTGCACATGAACCACTACTGGGAGCTAATGTAGCATAGCAGTTAGGAATCCTGAATCTTAAGAGCAAAACTTCTGGGGTTCATACCGGTGCCCACCACTTACTGGCTTTATAACCTTAGGAAAGTTACTTAATCTCTCTTTACCTTAGTTTTCTCATCTACAAAACAGGGAGGCTGTTGAAGGGATTAAATGAGATAAGACATTATCTCAAAGTATGTGGCACTTTGAATGCGGTCAATAAATGTGCATTATAAACAATATTACTACTGCTCTTCATCCACATGTAAAATACAAAGGAGATCTAACTGGAAGCCAGTGTGGCTGTTTCGCTTTCATAGAGGAGCAGCAAGATGTTCAGTGAAGTACCTTCATTTGCCAAATGGGAAGTTTCAGGCAAATTCCTTATGGGTCTCATCTCATCTATGACATGGAGATAATTATATCTGCCCTGTCATATCACGAGGTTGTTGTGAGAATTAAGTTAGATAACATATGGATTTACTTCTAAATCTACTAAACAGAATCAAATCTAAAGTATTAATAGTTTTATTTTCCTTAGAAATTCACTATTCCTCGAATAACTGACATGTATAATAAGCAGATAACATATAAATGGCAGATCATTTTTTTCTTAAAAACTATGGCAATATAAACAATAAAAGGCATCTATTTTAACTTCATGATATTTATTTGAATAAGACTTTCCCAATCATGAACACAGTCAAATGTTCTTTTCAGACAATCAAAATATACTCTCTAGAACAAGTCAACTAAGATTATACTTAGCTGTAAACTGAAGTACATCTCCCAACAAGAAAACAAATCCACACAATGCAATCTGGTACTAAGCAATATAAAAATACAGTTAACAAAAGATCATTTTAAAAATCTTTAAACAATGTAACATTAAGCATTTTTGAATCATTTGATTTGCTTCCTTTTTAAGCAATAGGCAAATGTTAATTCTGCTAAAGCATTCTTTATTACACAAATCAAGAGGGAAAAGGCCAAACCTAACACACACACACACACACACACACACCCTTGCACTGTTAGTCTCTCATCAATTCCAGCTCAGTTAACCTCTGTGAAACTAGTACAGGAAAAATAAACTGAGCTGCTACTGTGGCTAAGACCACACAACTTTTTAATGGAACTGATCCAAGATCTGAAGTTCCATTTGAAAGTCACTAACAAAACCCTTGGAAATGTTAAGGAAAAAAAAAGCCAAAGACTGAAGTCCTGGCAAGCTCTGAAGCTTATGCTTATCCACACTCATGAAAAGTAATCACAGGTCCAGTTCAGTTCTCTCCTTCCCTCTGCATTTTCTTCAAAGCGACCCACTAACAAAACTGCTAATTTTTTTTTCAGTGAAAAAAAGGAAAAGGATGAAGGAATGCAGACAGATTCTGCATAAACGAAATGTGGAAAAACCCCATTTATGCCACCACATAACAAAAACTACAATAGTTCTTAACTAATCCACAACGAAATCTGTTGGTTTAGCACCTAGTGATTTAAATTTCTTTATGCGTAAGAAACACCACACTCTCATACTAACCAAGACACAGAAGGCCACCTACTTAGACAGTAGTAGATCCATTTTTAAGTGATAGGTAATAGCTGGTTTAAAAGGTTTCCAAGTTTAAAAAGATTTCCAGAACTGAAGTCCAAAGTCCTTTAATATACTCCAAACCTCAGATTAGGATATTGCATTACTTTCTATAATAAGGTACACACCTACATTTTGCTTATTTAAAGAAAGCATTTACAGCTGTACCCATGTAATACAGAAGGCCGATAGTTCTTGACTACTATAATCTCGGAAGAAAACTGAAAATATCAGTTAGGTATGTATTTGGTAGAACTCAACAAATAGCGTAATTATCATGCAAATCACCTGCAATGCCAAATATATAGAATTGCTGCATTAAGCTCAGAAGAGGAAAACCTCCTCCCCATCCATGTGACTAGAGACTAAATGGAAGACTTCAGAGGTGCTGCTGGCTGCGAGGAGGGCTGGGGAAACTTGCCCAGCAGAGGTGGAAAGGACAGGGTGTAAAGGAAGAAATTCTAGTCTCAAGAAAAAGCCAGCCCTCTTAGCACGAGTCAGAAGTTGCGCAACTTCCTACATAGATCAGTGAATCAACCGAGTCCTAAGTTGCCAAGGAATACTCTGTTTCTGGAGACACACAGAAGATAAGCAATCACCTGTTCCAAAGGTTTAAGAAAGGAACTGGATCAGATCTTACATGACTCCATTTCCAATACAGAAATTTACTCCATAGGGCAGTTAGCCCCTTCTAAGTCAGAAGTAACCACATTCTAAAAGATTAGTTACAAAGCAAGATAAACTAAAAATGGAAGATTTAAGGTAAGACAGAGACAAATGAAAATGACAATTCAAAACCTATGTGATGCAGCAAAAGCAGTTCTAAGAGGGAAGTTTATCCCTATACAAGCTCACCTCAGGAAGCAAGAAAAATCTCAATCTAACCTTACACCTAAAGGAACTAGAGTTGCCATACTGAGTAAAGTAAGTCAGACAGAGAAAGACAAATATCATATGCTTTCAGCTTTTCACCATTAAGAATGTTTGCTGTGGATGTGTCATATACGCTCTTACTATGTTGAGGTAGGTTGCCTCTATACCCACTTTCTGGAGAGTAAATATATGATATCACTTATATGTGGAATCTAAAAAAAGAGTACAAATGAACTTATTTACGAAACAGAAGTAGAGTCACAGATGTAGAAAACAAACTTATGGTTACCAGGGGGTAAAATGGGGGAGGGATAAATTGGGAGATTGGGATTGACATATACACACTATTATATATGAAACAGATAACTAATAAGGACCTACTATATAGCACATGGAACTCTACTCAATACTCTGTAGTGGCCTATATGGGAAAAGGATCTAAAAAAAGAGTGGATACATGTGTAACTGATTCACTTTGCTGTACACCTGAAACTAATACAACATTGTAAATCAACTATACTCCAATATACATTTTTAAAAATTATAGAAAAAAATAAAGGAACTAGAGAAAGAAGCATAAGCAAAACCCAAAGTTAGTAAAAGGAAAGAAATCATAAAGATCAGAGCAGAAATAAATGACACAGAGACTGAGAAAACAATAGAAAAGATCAGTGAAACTAAAAGTTGGCTCTTTGAAAAGATAAACAAAATTGATAGCCAGACTCATCAAGAAAAAGAGAGAGAGGGCCCAAACCAATAAAATCAGAAATGAAAAAGGAGAACTTACAACCAACACCACAGAAATACAAAGGATCATAAGAGACTATTATGAGCAACTATATGCCAATAAAATGGACAACCTAGAAGAAACAGAAAAATTCTTAGAAAGATACAATCTCCCAAGACTGTACCAGGAAGAAATAGAAAATATGAACAGACCAATTACCAGTAATGAAATTGAATCAGTAATTTAAAAATTCCCAACAAACAAAAGTCCAGGACCAGATGGCTTCGCAGGTGAATTCTACCAAACATTTAGAGAAGACAATCAAAATACACCTATCCTTCTTAAACTATTTCCAAATAACTTCAGAGGAAGTAACATTTCCGAACTCATTCTATGAGACCACCATTACCCTGATACCAAAACCAGATAAAGATATCACAAAAAAAGAAAATTACAGGCCAATATCACTGATGAAAATAATGAAAATGATGAAAATAAAAATCCTCAACAAAATATTAGCAAACCAAATCCAACAATACATTAAAAGGATCATACACCATGATCAAGAGGGATTTATTCCAGGGATGCAAGGATTTTTCAATATCCACAAATCAACCAATGTGATATATACCACATTAACAAACTGAAGAATAAAACCCATATGATCATCTTAATAGATGCATAAAAAGCTTGTGATAAATTTCAACATCCATTTATGATATAAATTCTCCAGACAGTGGGCATAGAGGGAACATACGTCAAAATAATAAAGGCCATACATGACAAACCCACAGCTAACATCATACTCAACAGTGAAAAGCTGAAAGCATTTCCTCTGAGATCAGCAACAAGACAAGAATGCCCATTCTTGTCACTTTTATAAACATAGTTTTGGAAGTCCTAGCCTCAACAACCAGAGAAGAAAAAGAAATAAAAAAATCCCAAATTGGAAAGGAAGAGGTAAAAGTGTCACTGACTGCAGATACATAGAAAATCCTAAAGATGCTGCCAGAAAACTATTAGAGCTCATAAATGAATCTGGTAAAGTTGCAGGATACAAAGTAATATACAGAAATCTGTTGCATCTCTGTACATTAACAATGAACTATCAGAAAAATTAAGGAAACAATCCCATTTACCAGTGCATCAAAAAGAGTATAATACTGGAAATAAACCTACCTAAAGAGACGAAAGACCTGTACTGGGAAAACCATAAGACACTGATGAAAGAAACTGAAGATGACATAAACAGATGGAAAGATAGACTGTGTTCTTGGATTGGAAGAATCAGTGTTATTAAAATGACCATACTATCCAAGGCAATCTACAGATTCACTTCAATCCCTAACAAAATACCAATGGCATTTTTCACAGAACTAGAACAAATCATTTTAAAATTTCTATGGAAACACAAAAGACCCTGAATAGCCAAAACAATCTTGAGAAAGAAAAACAGAGCTGGAAGAATCAGGCTCCCTGACTTTAGACTATACTACAAAGCTACAGTAATCAAAACGTAATGGTATTAGCACAAAAACAGATACACAGATCAATGCAACAGGATAGAGAGCACATATACTTATGGTCATTTAATCTACAACAAAGGGGGCAAGAATATACAATGGAGAAAAGACTCGTCAATAAAAAAAGTCTCTTTGATTAGTGGTGCTTGGAAAACTGGATAGCTACATGTAAAAGAATGAAATTAGAACATTATTTAATACCATAAACAAAAATAAACTCAAAATGAATTAAAGACCTAAAGGTGAGACCAGATACTATAAAATTCCTAGAGGAAAGCACAGGCAGAACACTCTTTGACATAAACTGCAGCAATATTTTTTGGATCTGTCTCCTAAAGGAAATAAAAGCAAAAATAAATGGGACCTAATTAAACTTAAAAGCTTTTGCAAAGCAAAGGAAACCATCGACAAAATGAAAAGACAACCTACTGAATGGGAGAAAATATTTGGAAATGATATGATCAATAAGAGATTAAAATTCAACATATCTAAACAGCTCATAAAACTCAACATCAAAAAAACAAACAACCTGATTAAAAAATGGGCAGAACTACTGAACAGACATTTTTCCAAAGAGGAAATGGCCAATAGGCACATGAAAAGATGCTCAACATCACTAGTCATCAGGAAAATTCAAATCAAAACCACAGTGAGATACCACCTCATACCTGTCAGAATGGTCAACATCAAAAAGAACACAAATGACAAATGTTGGCAAGGATATGGAGGAAAGGGAACCCTCATACAATGTTGGTGGGAATGTGAACTGTTGCAGCCACTGTGGAAAACAGTATGGAGGTTTCTCAGAAAACCAAAAATAGAACTACCATATGACCCAGCAATTCCACTCCTGGGTATATATTGGAAAAAAACAAATACTAACTCGAAAAGTTACATGTACTCCAATGTTTACAGCAGCACTACTTACAACTGCCAAGATACAGAAGCAACCTAAGTGTCCATCAAAGAGGAATGGATAAAAAAAGATGTGGATAGGGAGGGTGGGAGGGAGGGAGATGCAAGAGGAAAGAGATATGGGAACATATGTATATGTATAACTGATTCATTTTGTTTTAAAGCACAAGCTAGCACAGCATTGTAAAGCAATTATACTCCAATAAAGATGTTAAAAAAAAAAAAGATGTGGTATATACATGTAATGGAATACTACTCAGCCATAAAAAAAGAACAAAATTTTGTCATTTGCAGCAACATGGACGGACTTGGAGGGCATTATGCTAAGTGAAATAAGTCAGACAAAGAAAGACAAATACTGTATGATATCACTTATATGTGGAATCTAAAAAAATAAAACAAACTAGTGAATATAATGAAAAAGAAGCAGATTCACAGATATAGAGAACAAACTAGTGGTTACCAGTGGGGAGATGGAATGGGGGAGGGGCAACATAGGGGTAGGGGAGTAAGAGGTACAAACACGTAAAAAATAAGCTACAAGGATGTACTGTATAAGATGGGAAATATAGCCAATATTTTATAGTAACTATAAATGGAGTATAACTTTTAAAAATTGTGAATCACTATATTTTTACACCTGTAACATATAATTTTGTACGCAACTATACTTCAATTAAAAAGAAAAAAATTTAAGGTAAGAATAAAGGCAAAAGTAATGGTTATTTTGCCAGTTACTTTCTTTTTCTTCTTCATCCCCAAACTAGAAATCAATTGAAAAATAAAAAACATTAGGTAACTGATACAAATGTGGTTAGAAACATCCCAAGTACACATAAGAACAAGGTATTCTATGCTTATTAAAATTGCTGTGGATTCTATGATTGCCATGGAGTCATATATGGAATATGGCAATCTATAGTGTTTTTTAAAAGCCATATATTAAGATGCAGATAGGAGCATATTATGTCAAACTACAAAGAATATCAGTTATATAAGTAAAAGGGATCATAACTCTATAATCTATGTCTCCTTCTTAAATTTACAAGAGGACATTGGCAGCTTGCTTGATATTTCATTTATAAAAAGACACATCATGAAAACATCCTGAAAATGTAAAGGAGACATTTCATTAAAACCTCATGCCTGTGGGCTAATTTTATACATTTTATAGGCTCACTTGGATCAGACTCTCAGAGAAGCCAATGGAAGACTGATTTGAGAACCACAGCAACAGTCTTACTATTTAACGTAACAGTTCTTAAATTTTCTGGTCTTAGGACCCCAAAGAAAAATTTTTATATAGATTTTATATATCAATATTCACTATATTAGTAATTAAATCTCAGAAAATTTTACAATATTATATACTAATTCATTAGAGATAATAAACCCTTTACATGTTAACAGAAATATTATTTATGAAGAAAACTATATTTTCCAAAATGAACAAATTTTGAGTTAGAGTGGCATGGTTTTACATTTTTTTGGCAAATCTCTTTAATGTCTGGCTTAATAGAAGACAACTGTGTTCTCATGTCTGCTGCTGCATTCAATCTGTTGCAATATGTTGCTTTGGTTCAATTTATAAAGGAAATCCATCATCACAAAGATACATAGCTGGAAAAGGAAGGACATGGCAGGCTTCCTGGAAGTGTCTCAGAGACCCCAGTGTCCTTGAACCACACTTGAGAGCTGCTAGTCAATGACACAAAACATAATGATGAATATATTTACACTTTGGGTGAAGTGAGGGGAATACAGGACTGTAAATTCCACCAGGAGCATATAAACACCACATTGGTATATGTTAGTGTGTTCTTTATAGACCAAAAGCCAGGAAAGGAAATTAATTTCAAGAACAGTAATCTAAGTTCATGTAATATATTTGTGCTTTAATTTCATTCAAGAAACAAAAAACATAACGTACAGAGCATTATCTTCCAGTTTTGTTACTTTTCTCACTTGTATTGCTATGTATCTTTTTTTATGAAAGAAATTCAAGGGGATACATCTGTATAAACCCATGAATCTCCATCATGAGGACATCGGCATAATTACATATGGTAACCGGGGAAATGTTCTGCAAACAGGTCTGTGATAGAAACCTGCTGCACCTCCACTGGGTCTCATGCAGTGAGGAACCACACATGAGCCTGAAATGAGACATTTAAGACTCTAAGGCACATTTTCTGTGAAGGAGAGTTTACCCTGATGTCTTAGGCAAATTCTGGGAACCATCAGGAAGCTCAGGAAAAGGGAGATGGAACACTCAGTCATAAGTGTATATTAACCAGTACTATTAAAATTAAAAATGTCAACATCCCTGCTTTTGATATTGTTACTAAACTCCAAATGGTAATTTCTAAAACCAAAACCAACCTGCCTTACCCCTGCTCCATTTAAAATTAAATGTAATCCTTCAATTTATAGATGAAAGACAATTCCAAAAGAAAGTTAATTTCAGCATCCTTAACTTATCCCAGTTGCACCCAGACTCTCAAGTTCCAATCCCCTCTGCCAGAGGGTCCCACATCAAACACCCGATGGCTCCCCATAAACAGACTGTAATGTACCATAGAACAAAGGGTGCCCAAAATAGCTTCAAAATACCAAAGGGGATTAGCCAGCAATTTTTTTTCTTAAATTAAGCCGTTGTGATCTAAAGCTTGGCAAGTAGCATTAGAACAGAGAATTAGATTAGCTTTATCATAAACGAAAATGACTAAAGTATTTTTTAAATGCTTTCATGAATAACAATAAAATTCTCCAAAAATCTATGTAGAGTACTGGATTTTTTACAGGTATGACTTTAAAAGGAACTTATTTCTTCCATAATATATAATCACTCTACTTTCTCTTTAAGCTGGTTTTGACAATGTCGTTATACATTATAATTGTAGGCAACTTATTTATAATCAGTTTACGGGAAAGGAGTACAATATATGTGACTTTATTAGGGACTATATCTTATATAAAAGTTTGCAAATTATTTTCTTTTTTACATACCTTCTTTATGTTATTTATGTATGCTAACATAAAATATCAACTAAAATGTCATGTTTTATTTAAAAACTTGACAACTGGAAACAGTCTGTTTATAATTTTATATATGTTCTTATATATAGGAACAGCCTGTCTATAATTTTAAGCAATAAGACAGAGGAGTGAGAGGAGGTAAGGGTACACATTTGTAACATTAACTGTTCTTTTATTAACATATTTACATTTTTCCAAGTGTTTCTTTTAAAAATCCCTCTTTCAGAGAGAAAACGTTAAAGCTTCAGATAATACATTACCATTTGTACACATTTATCATTTAAAATAATTCCTCCCTAGAGAAATCGACCAAGAACTGTAATAAATTCCATTAATTCTCATGAATGGACAAAAACCAGTGACTTTGCATTTCCATCACTTGCTTTTTTCTTTGATATTCATAAACATTAAGGACTAGGACAATACAAGTTTATAAAAAGGGAAAATAGATTACTAAGGAACAAAATAGGGTAGCAAGGACAACATTTTTGAATGGGGAAGAAAAATCTGCAAATGATTCAAATTTTCTTTTAGTCAAACAAACATCAAAGGAAACAAGGGACAGAAGTTAGATGTTTTAAAAAATGAAATAAGATAATAAGTTGATTAAATGCAATTTTCCAGGGCTTACTGAAAGAAGTTGCTAACTTGTAATGATCACAACATCCTACTGGTCATTTTCAGCTTTTGTGCTGAAATGGAACTTCAAAGTGTTAAACATACTTTATTTTGTTGCCAAAAAAAAAAAAAGCTGAACAAAGAAAGCAAAAGCATATGCAATAAGGTTTCATCTGATAAAAGCAAATAATCTAAGCAACAAAAATTTAAAGGAGGAGGTTAGAGGAGGAGAGAAAGTGGAAAAGCAACCTAAAAGAAATGGAAATCCTGAAAAGCTTGTGAAGTGCTGTTTACTTGTGCTCTGCTTCACAATCCCTCTCGCGAGGGGGCTGGACTGCCTGAAACGTCTGCGGACTGTGACCACCCACACTATGGGAAGCACTGTGATTAAAGAGAGTGCTGTACTCCAGTATCTGCCAGCACAGTCTATGCCATGTTGTAATTATTAAATTTGCAGTCTTTTTGTAATCTGTTGCATGTGTCATGGCAAGTTCCCTACACTGTGTAACAAGAAAACCACTGAACATGAATAGTAAGTTATTTTTAACGTGCATAAATGCCTAGAAAACTGAATTCTTTTAATATTACACTTTCAACTTTCACAAAAATGGTTTAACTTACCATACATCTAACACTACAATGAAAACAGATATGCCACTCCAAATTCCCTTCAATCCTCTTAAAGAAGACATATAGCCCAAGTTAAACCCCTTAATAAGTAGCTAAGAGGTAGGTTAAACATATACCAAGAAACAATTCACTCGTTATCTCTCCAGCGATTAAATACATGGGCAAATACCAAGGAATACAGCAGTTGTAAAATTCTGCAGGTCTGTTTACCCCCCAAACTTTTGTTTTCTATAAAAATTTGCTTTCCATTGTAAATTTTTTCCCCAACAGTAATGTGGCTTTAAAGACATACATTTCAAGAAGCATTATCCCAGGTAGTGTGAAAACGTTAGTCAGAACACCCAGAATAAGCATTCAGAAAAGGATGTGAACTAAATGAATGGGAATGCTACCAAATCCTGTCATCTTCCCCCAACCCTACCCTCCCACCCCACTGGAGAAGTTGTCGCCCCAGCATAGCAGGCCTTCTCTGCAGGAGCCAGGATAATATGAAGTTGGGGTTTTTTTTTTTTTTTTAAGTCTTTTTAGAAAAGAACAAGTCAGCTCAACCAGAAACAGGCAGGCGGGTCTGGCCCAAAGGCAAGTAAGGAAGACCTCCAAACCTCCACCTAAACCTGTCTACTTCAGAGCCCCTGCCTTGGGAGGGGTGCATGAGTGAGCTCGCACAGACAGCTGGCCATGGCTTTTATCACTAAATAGGAGGGAAACCGAAAGAATAAAAGAAAACAAAATAACCATAAGAATTTTTTACAAGATCCTTTATAGGAGCATAAAATCAAAACAACCAGAAAATCATGACCCATCTCTGTAATGCTCCTGCCAAAATGAGCCTTTCATCTGGAGGACAGATGACAGCCTCGTTTTCCTCTTCCCAATGATCAAAGTCCTTAAAGATTATTTGCATAGGTTAAGCAAGGAATGAGGATCCTTCATTCCCAAACATACCTCAGAAAGCCATAAAATCCCCAAAACCACAAGACCAAGACTGAGAAAACCAACTCTGAACTGTGCTGGCCTCCAGGAGACAACAATTCCCATATCTCCCCTGGATGTATGCTCCCGTGAATTGCAGATGGCTCCACTACTCAGTGATGGGGCAGAGAGAAGAAGGAAGTCTCTCTCTCACAACCTTCCCACGACCCACTCCAACCTAACTCATTATGTATATACTTTACATGTGGCAAAATGCTACATAGACAAAAAATGACACAAAGCTGTGTGAGCCATGAATTGACCTTACAATCATAAAGCAGTTTATGTTTAGAGGTTTAATTTAACTTAAATTTTACTTCGTTCCAAGGAAGGGGAAAACAAAAAAATAGATATATTTAAAGTTTGTAAAGTTATGTATTTGAGTTAAAGGCCTCAGACTGTTTGAGAGTTCCTTTTTGATGTTTATTTTAAAATGTTACTAATACAGATTAGACTTTGCTTATGAGTATGACACGAATGGCTCTGACTGCAATATTTTGGTCTGGCTCTTAATCTCCATCTTCTAATAAACTTTTTAGGGAGGAGGCAAAGGACTGGAAAGTAGTAAACTCTTTAAATGACTTCTGCTAATCCACAAGCCTTTTAAGAGAAAAGTCACCCATATGTATCCTTTACTACTTTACTGCTGTTTTATATGAAGGCCATTTTCTTTTCTTTTTATAAATCTAATACAATTTCAAGTTTAAGGAGTTTTCAATAGAGTCAGAGGTCTTGGGCCCATAAAGTTATTTGTCCCTGACCTAGCTAGGAAATGGGGATTAGAGTATGTGTAATACACATTTAAAATATCTCATTTACACACATTATACAGAATACACTAAAATTCATACAAATCTCCTGAATTTTAAAGTGCCTGATTTATGGACACACAGATACAAGCTTAAAGTGGATTATGAGCCTTTAAGGGTCTTCTTGTATTATATACTGACTTCAGTATAAATTGTAACAAAAATAACACTTGCAACATTTGCAAACTGTTTATTCTTCTAAAGTCTTCCAAAAAACCCCCACAACTGTTTGTCTAAATCTGGAGGTGGGTGGTGGCATTATTATTGTTATTATTATTCTTATTAATTTCATACATAAGAAAGCTGCTCAAGTTGCCCATGTGACTGGTCTATGGACATCAAATTTGTGGTAGGTGTGCATGTGTGCACATAAACATGTCCTGTTCCCTGGAAATTGTAAATATGTTACTTTATATAGCAAAAGGGAATTAAGGTTACAGATGGAATTTAAATTGCTAATCAGCTGACATTTAAAATAGGGAGGTTATCCTGGATTATCTACACGGGCTCAGTTTAACCGTAAGGGTCCATAAAGGTAGAAACAGGAGGCAGGAAAGGAAGAACCAGAGAGATGGCAGTCTGAGAAGGACTTGTTGGTTCTGAAGATGGAGGAAGGGGCCACAAGCCAAGGAATGTGGGGTGGCCTCTAGAAGCTGGAAAAGGCAAGGAAATGGATCCTCCCCTAGAGTCTCTAAAAGCAACGCAGCTCTGTTGACACCTGATTTTAGCCCAGTGAGACCCATTTGGACTTCTGACTTCCAGAGCAGCAAGGTAAAAATGTATTGTTTAAGCCACTAAATCTGTGGTAATTTATTAAAGAAGCACTAGGAAACTAATACGCATCTCATCAGTAGCAGGGCCAAGATTCAAACAAAGAGCTTCAGACTTCATCTCATTTGCCATGTCCCTTATTTTCCACTGTCCTTTAACAGATAAGGCATAATCCTTTACCTCCAAATGTCACTGCATTTAAATTACTTAAATATGCATAAAAGACCTTAACAGGATCATACCTAACCTATATGAAACTTAGCCAACTAACAACATCCACCAACACAGCTCAAAACTGGGTGTAATCAAGAGATATCAAGTTCAAATCTCAGGATATTCCTAAGGGAGCCTCTTGTATCCGTATTCAGTGTCATTACATATAATCCCAAACCATTTAGTTCTTATTTATGTTGAAAGCAGATCTAAAGCAGTATATGGGAAACAGAACAGTACAGTTTATAGGCAAGCATACTGACATTACTAATAGTAGCTAATGGGATATTAAAACTTAAAAAAAAATACCCATGGATGAAATGAAATGAAATAAAATAAAATGTCTTATCTATTGTGAGAAGTCCCCATTTCAGTAAATGGCACCTCCATTTAAAACCCTGGGAGTCATCCTTGTTGTAGCCTTTTCTTTTCCATTTAGAGAAGACCCTTTAACACTTCTTGTAAAGTCAGTTTAGTACTGATAAACTGTTAGTTTTTGCCGGTTTGAGAAGCTCTTTCTCTCTCCTTCAATTCTAAATGAAAACCTTGCTGGGTAAAACATCCTAGGTTGTAGGTTTTTTCCTTTCAGCACTTGAAATATATGTCACTCCCTTCTGGCCTGCAAAGTTTCTTCTGAAAAATCAGCTAACAGCTTTATGGGGGTTCCCTTTTATGTGACTCTCCGTTTTTTCTCTTGCTGCTTTTAAAATTATCTTTTTATCTTTAACTTTGCCATTTTAATTATGATATGTCTTGTTGTGGGTCTCTTTGGGTTCATCTAGTTTGGGACTCTCTGCGCTTCCTGTACCTGGATATCTGTCTCTTTCTTCAGGTTCAAGAAGTTTTCAGCCATAATTTCATCAAATATATTTTCTATCCTTTTCTCTCTTCTCCTTCTGGGACCCCTATAATGCAAATGTTAATATATTTGATGTTGTCCCAAAGGTCCCTTTAAATTATCCTCGGGCTTCCCTGGTGGCGCAGTGGTTGAGAGTCCACCTGCTGATGCAGGGGACACGGGTTTGTGCCCTGGTCCGGGAAGATCCCGCATGCCGCGGAGCGGCTGGGCCCGTGAGCCATGGCCATGGGGCCTGCGCGTCCAGAGCCTGTGCTCTGCAATGGGAGAGGCCACAGCAGTGAGAGGCCCGTGTACCGCAAAAACCAAACCAAACCAAACCAAACCAAAACAACAACAACAAAAAAAACTACTGCAAAGATTGATGTCAAAGAGCATACTGCCTATGATTTTTCTAGGATTTTTATGGTTTCAGATCTTACATTTAAGTCTTTAATCCATTTTGAGTTTATTTTTATACATGCTGTCAGAAAGTAGTCCAGTTTGATTCTTTTGCATGTAGCTGTCCAGTTTTCCCAACATTTAGTGAAGAGGCTGACTTTTCCCCATTGGATATTCTTCCCTCTTCTGTCATAGATTAACTGACCATATAAGTGTGGTTTCATTTCTGGGCTCTCTATTCTGTTCTATTGATCTATCTGTTTGTTTTAGTACAAGGACCATAATGTTTTGATTACTGTAGATTTGTAATATAATGTGAAATCAGGGAGCATAATAACTCCAATTTTGTTCTTGCTTCCCAAGATGGTTTTGGCTACTCAGGGTCATTTGTGTTTCCATACATATATTAGGATTATTTTCTTAGGTTCTGTGAAAAGTTTAATGAGAATTTTTACAGGGATTGCATTAAGTCTGTAGATTGCCTTGGGTAATTTGACCATTTTAGCAATATTAACTGTTCCAATTTGTGTATACAACATATCTTTTCATCTCTTTGTATTGTCTTCAATTTCTTTCATGAATGTCTTCTGGTTTTCCATGTAGAAGTCTTTTACCTCCTTGGTTAAATGTATTCATATTTATTTTATTCTTCTTAAAACAATTATAAATGGGATAGTTTTTAAAATTTATTTTTCTGATAGTTTGTTACTAGTCCATGGAAACACAACAGATTTCTGTATATTGGTTTTGTATCCTGCAACTTTGCTGATTTCACTTATTAGTTCTAATCAATTTTTTGGTGGCATTTTTAGGATTTTCTACATATAGTATCATGTCATCAGCAAACACTGACCATTTTATTTTTTCCTTTCCTATTTGGATGCCTTCTCTTTTTCTTGTCTGATTGCTGTAGCTAAGACTTCCAATACTATGTTGAATAAAAGTGAAGAGAGTGGGCATCCATGTTTTGTTCCTGATCTCAGAGAAAGTTTTCAGCTTTTCAATGCTGAGTATAATGCTGGCTATGGTTTGTCATATACAGATTTTATTAGTTTGAGATATGTTCCCTCTATAATCACTTTGTTCAGAGTATCATAAATGGATGCTATATTTTGTCAAAAGCTTTTTCTGCATCTATTGAGCTAACTATATGGTTTTTATTCTTCAATTTGTTAATGTGGTGTATCACATTTGATTCTTTGCAGATATTGAACCATCCTTGCATTCCCAGGATAAACTCCAGTTGATCATGGTGTACGATCCATTTAATGTTGAAGTCGGTTTGCTACTTTTCTGTTGAGGATCTTTTCATCTATGTATATCAATGATACTGGTCTGTAATTTCCTTTTATTGTTGTGTTTTTGTCTGATTTTGGATTCACAGTGATGCTGGCCTTATAGAATAAACTCTGAAGCATTCCTTCCTGCAATTTTTTGGAATAGTTTGAGGGGAAAAAAAGGGTATTAATTCTTCTTTAAATGTTTGGTAGAATACACCTGTGAAGCCATCTGATCCAGGACTTATGTTTTTTGGGGAGTTTTTTGATTACTGAAACAATTTCATTACTGGTGATCAGTCTGTTCATACTTTCTATTTCCTCCTAATTCAATCTTGGGAGATTGTACATTTCTAGGAATTTATCCATTTCTTCTAGAATGCCCATTTTATTGGCATACAATTATTTGTAGTAATCTCTAATGATCCTTTGTATTTATGTGCTGTTAGTTGTAACTTATTTTTCATTTCTGATTTTCTTCATTTGGGCCCTCTCTTTTTTTCTTGACTAGTACCACTAAAGGTTTATCAATTTTATCTTTTCAAAGAAACAGCTCTTAGTTTCATTGATCTTTTCTACTTGTTGTTAGTCTCCATTTCATTTACTTCTACTCTGATATTTATGATTTCTTTCCTTCTACTAACTTTGGTTTTTGTTTCTTCTTCTAGTTCCTTTAGGTATAAGGTTAGGTTGTTTATTTGAGATTTTTCTTGTTCCTGAAGTAGGCTTGTATCACTAAGAACCTCCCGTTTACAACTGCTTTTGCTGTGTCCCATAGGTTTCAGAGTGTCATGTTTTTGTTTTCATATTCGTGTTTCACTGTCTCTAGGTATTTTCTAATTTCCTCTTTGATTTCTTCAATGATCCATTGGTTATTTAGTAGTATATTGTTTAGCTTCCACATCTTTGTTTTTCTTTTTGCAGCTTTTTCTAGTCTCATACCACTGTGGTTGAAAAAGATACTTGATATGATTTCAATCTTAAGTTTATTGAGACTTGGTTTGTGGCCTAGCATGTGATCTATCCTGAAGAATGTTCCATATGCACTTGAGAAAAATGTATATTCTGCTGCTTTTGGATGGAACTTTTTATATGCATACATATATCCATCTGGTCTAATGTGTTAAGGCCAGTGTTTCCTTTTTTTCTACCTAGATGATCTCTCCATTAATGTTAGTGGGGTATAAAGTCCCCTACTATTATCATGTTACTGTCACTTCTCTCTCTTTATGTTTGTTTTATTTGATTTATGTATTTAGGTGCTCCTATGTTGAGCACATATATTTACAATTGTTATATATTCTTGTTGGATAAATCGCTTTATTATCATGTAATGTCCTTATTTGTCTCTTGTTACAGTCTTTGTTTTAAATTCCATTTTGTCTGATAAAAGTATTGCTACTCCAGCTTTCTTTTCCATTTCCATTTGCATAGACTACCTTTTCCATCACCCCTCACTTTCATTCTGTGTATGTCCAGATTTGAAGTGTCTCTTATAGACAGCATATATGGGTCTTGTTTTTGTATCCATTCAGCCACTCTTTGCTTTTTATCGGAGCATTTAATCATTCATGTTTAAGTAATTATTAATAAGTATGTACTTACGGCCATTTTGTTAACTGATTTCAGGTTGATTTTGTGTCTTTTTTTTTTTTTTTCTTTTTGCGGTACGCGGGCCTCCCACCGCTGTGGCCTCTCCCGCTGCAGAGCACAGGCTCCGGACGCGCAGGCCCAGCGGCCATGGCCCACGGGCCCAGCCGCTCCGCGGCACGTGGGATCCTCCCAGACCGGGGCACGAACCCGCGTCCCCTGCATCGGCAGGCGGACGCCCAACCACTGCGCCACCAGGGAAGCCCCTGTGTCTCTTTTTTATGCCTTTCTTCTTTGGCTCTTTTCCCTTGTGGTTTGGTGTCTATCTTTAGTGTTATGTTTGGATTCCTTTCTTTTTTGTGTGTGTATCTATTAAAGATTTTTTAGTTTGTTGTTACCATGAGGTTTATATATAGCAAACTCCATATGTATGTATGTGTGTGTGTGTGTGTGTATATGTATGTATGTATACATATATATAAAATATGTTCCCATATATATATATATATATATATATATACGATTATTTTAAGTTGATGATCTCTTAAATTTGAACACATTCTAACAACCCTGCTTTTTACCCTTTCCCCCCATTTAATGTTTTGACATCATCTTTTTGTTCTGTGTATCCCTTAACTACTTATTCTAGATGTCAATAATTTTATTATTTTGTCTTTTAACCTTCCTAACTTTATAAATAGTTGATCTACTACCTTCACTATATATGAGCCTTTACCAATAGGATTTTTCCTTTCGTATGGAATATTTCACCCAATAATCCCAGAATACACATTTTTTTCAAATGCACATGGAATGTTCTCTGGAACAAACCATAACTTAGGGTGCAAAACAAGTCTTAATAAATTTAAAAAGCCTGAAATCACACAAAGTATTTTTTCCAAGCACAGTGGAATGACACTAAAAAACAATGATAAAATAAAATATGGAAAATCCACAAATATGTGGAAATTAAACAACACACTCTTAAACAACCAATAGTTCAGAGAAGAAATCTCAAGGGAAAGTAGGAAATATATAAAGACAAATGAAAATGAAAACAAAATATATGAAAACTTATGGGATGCAGGTAAGAGGAAAGAGTGGTAAGAGGAAAATTTACAGTTGTAAATGTTTACATTAAGGAGAAAAACAATCTTAACAACCTAACTTTATATCTTAAGAAACTAGAACAAAAAAAGAAAACTACATCAGTTACCAGAAAGAGGGAAATAACAAACACTAAAATAGAGAGAAACAAAATAGAGAATACAAAAACTAGACAAAAATCAACAAAACCTGGAGTTAGTTCTTTGTAAAGAACAAAGAATAAAAATTGACAAACTTTAACCTTGACTGAATTCAAAAAAAAGAGAAAATTGAGGAGGAGACATTTTACAGAAATAAAAAGGATTGTAAGAGAGTACTCAGAACAACTGTATACCAACACATTGGATTATCTAGATGAAATGGACAAATTCCTAGAAAAAAATAAACTACCAAGACTGAATCATGAAGAAATAAAAAATCTAAACAGACTTATAACAAGTAGGGAGACTGAGTAATCAAAAAACTCCCAACAGTTTTTGGTCCTCCAAAAGCCCAGGACCAGATGGCTTCAGGGGAGAATTCTACCAAACATTTAAAAAAAAATTAACACCACTCCTTCTCAATCACTTCCAAAAAATTGAAGAAGAGAGAACACTTACTAAATCATTCTGAGGACCAGTATTAACATGATACCAAATCCAGATAAAGACACTATAAAAAAACTATAAAGCAGCATCTCTGGTGAATACTAATACAAAGAACTTCAACAAAATACTAGCCCACCAAACTCAACAACACATTAAAAAGTTTATACACCATGACTAAGTAGGATTTATTCCTGAAATAAATAAATATAAAATAAAGATGACTCATTATACAAAAATCAATCGATAAATGAACCATAATAACAAAATGAAAAAAACACATGACCATGTGAATTGATGTAGAAAAAGTATTTCACAAAATCAAAAGTCAATACCTGTGCAGGATAAAACACTCAATTAGGAGTACAAGGAAACTATGTCATATAATAAAGGCCGTATGTGAAAAGCCCACAACTAACATCACACTCAATGATGAAAAACTGAAAACTTTCCCTCTAAACATGAGGAACAAAATAAGGATGTCCTCTCTCACCACTTCTATTCAATACAGTACTGAAGGTTCTAGCCAGGGCAATAAGGTAAGAAAAAGAAATAAAAGATATCCAAACTTGAAAGGAAGAAGCAAAATTATCTCTTTTCATAGATAGCATGGTCTTATATGTAGAAAAATCTAAAAATTCCACCAAAAACAAAAAAATGTTAGAACTAATACATGAATTCTGAAAAGCTGCAGGAGAGAAAGTCAACACACAAACATCAATTATGTTTCTATACATGAATAATGATGACCAAAAAGGAATCTAAAAAAACAGGGCTTCCCTGGTGGCGCAGTGGTTGAGGGTCTGCCTGTCGATGCAGGGGACACGGGTTCGTGCCCCGGTCCAGGAAGATCCCACATGCCGCAAAGCGGCTGGGCCCGTGAGCCATGGCTGCTGAGCCTGCGCGTCCAGAGCCTGTGCCCCGCAACGGGAGAGGCCACAACAGTTAGAGGCCCGCGTACCGGAAAACAAACAAACAATTTCATTTACAATAGCATCAAAAAGAATGATTTACTTACGAATAAATTTAAGCAAGAAGAAAATTTATAAACTGAAAACTACAATACAATGCTAAAAGAAATTAAAGAAGATACCAATAAAGGCATCCAATATTCACAGTCTAGAAGACTTAATATTACTATCAATACACCCTAAAGCAATCTACAAATTCAATGCAATCCCTATTAAAATTCTAAAGATGCTTTTTGCAGAAATAGAAAATCTATCCTAAAATTCAAATTAGACTTTCAAGGGTGTCCAAATAGCCAAAACAATCTTGAAAACAAAGAACCAAGTTAGGGGTCTCACTGATTTCAAACTTACTACAACTCTGTAATAATCAAAACATGGTGGTAATGGCATAAAGGTGAAAATACAGACCAATGAAACAGAATACAGAACTCAGACATAAACCCTCATGTATTGTTTAAATGATTTTCAACAGGTGTGTAAGTCTCTCTGATGGGGAAAAACAGTCTTTTTGTCAAATGGTGTTAGGAAAACTGTATATCCACACGTAAAATAATAAAATTGGACTTTTACCTTACACCATATACAAAAATTGACTTAGGGTGGATCAAGCTTCCAAATATAAAACCCCAAACTATAAAACTCTTAGGACAAAACATAAGGAAAAAGCTTCATAACATTAGATTTGGCAACGATTTCTTCAATAGGACACCAAAAAATCAAAGGCAACCAAAGAAAAAAATAGATAATCTGGACTTCATAAAAATTTAAAACTTTTGTGCATCAACGGATGCTATCAACATAGTGACAAGGCAGATCTTAACATACTGGATCTCAACCTTTTTCATACATAAGAATTTTCTGTACGGCTTGAGGAGATTGGTTCAAGACGGTGGACTAGAAGGACATGCACTCACTCCCTCTTGAGAGAGCAACAGAATCACAACTAACTGCTGAACAATCATTGACAGGAAGACAATGGAACTCACGAAAACAGATACCCCACATCCAAAGACAAAGGAGAAGCCACAATGAGATGGCTGAAGGAGCGCAATCACGATAAAATAAAATCCAATAAGCACGAGCTGGGTGATACACAAACTGGAGAACAATTATACCACAAAAGTCCACCCACTGGTGTGAAGGTTCTGAGCCCCATGTCAGGCTTCCCAACCTAGAAGTCTGGCAACAGGAGTAGGAATTCCCAGAGAATAAGACTCTGAAGGCTAGAGGGATTTGACTGCAGTACTTAGACAGCACTGGAGGAAACAGAGACTCCACACTTGGAGGACACATACAAAATAGTGTGTGCATCAGGACCCAGGGGGAAGGAGCAGTGACGCCATAGGAGACTGAACCAGACCTACCTGCTAGTGTTGGAGGGTCTCCTGAAGAGGCTGGGGGTGGCGGTGGCTCACTGTGGGGACAAAGACACTGGCAGCAGAAGTTCTGGGAAGTGCTCCTTGGTGTGAGCCCTCCCGGAGTCCACCATTAGCCCCACCAAAGAGCCTGCAGCCTCCAGTGCTGGGTCACCTCAGGCCAAATAACCAGTACGGATGGAACTCAGCCCCATGCATCAGCAGACAATCGGATTAAAGTTTTACCAAGCTCTGCCCACCAGAGCAATACCCAGCTCTATGCAACACAGTCCCTCCCATCAGGAAGCTTTCACAAGCCTCTTAGATAGTCTCATCCACCAGAGGGCAGACAACAGAAGCAAGAACAACTACAGTCCTGCACTCTGTGGAATGAAAACCACATTCACAGAAAGAGAGACAAAATGAAAAGGCCAAGGACTATGTACCAGATGAAGGAACAAGATAAAACCCCAGAAAAACAACTAAAGTGGAGATAGACAACCTTCCAGAAAAATATTTCAGAATAATGATAGTGAAGATGATCCAGGACCTTGGAAAAAGAATGGAGATAAAGATTGACAAGATGCAAGAAATGTTTAACAAACACCTAGAAAAATTAAAGAAAAACACCTAGAAGAATTAAAGAACAAACAAACAGAGATGAACAATACAATAACTGAAATGAAAAATACATTAGAAAGAATCAATAGCAGAATAACTGAGGCAGAAGAACAGATAAGTGACCTGGAAGACAGAATGGTGGGATTCACTGCCATGGAACAGAATAAAGAAAAAAGAATGAAAAGAAATGAAGACAGCCTAAGACACTTCTGGCACAACATTAAACGCACCAACATTCGCATTATAGGGGTCCCAGAAGGAGAAGAGAGAGAAAAAGACCCGAGAAAATATCTGAAGAGTTTATAGTTGAAAAATTCCCTAACATGGGAAAGGAAATAGCCACCCAAGTCCAGGAAGCACAGGGTCCCAGGCAGGATAAACCCAAGGAGAAACACGCTGAGACACATAGTAAGCAAACTGACAAAAATTAAAGACAAAGAAAGATTACTAAAAGCAACAAGGGAAAAACAACAAATAACATACAAGGGAACTCCCATAAGGTTAATAGCTGATTTCTCCGCAGACACTCTGCAAGCCAGAAGGGAGTGGTATGATATATTTAAAGTGATGAAAGAGAAGAACCTACAACCAAAATTACTCTACCCAGCACGGATCTCATTCAAATTTGACAGAGAAATCAAAAGCTTTACAGACAAGGAAAAGCTGAAAGAATTCAGCACCAGCAAACCAGCTCTACAACAAATGCAAAAGGAACTTCTCTAAGTGGGAAACACAAGAGAAGGACCTAAAAAAACAAACCCAGAACAATTAAGAAAATGGTAATAGGAACATACATATCAACAATTACCTTAAACGTAAATGGATTAAATGCTCCAACCAAAATATGCAGGCTCACAGAATGGATATAAAAACAAGACCCATATATATGCTGCCTACAAGAGACCCACTTCAGACCTAGGGACACATACAGACTAAAAGTGAGGGGATGGAAAAAGATATTCCATGCAAATGGAAATCAAAAGAAAGCTGGAGTAGCAATACTCATATCAGGTAAAATAGACTTTAAAATAAAGAATGTTACAACAGACAAGGAAGGACACTACATAATTATCAAGAGATCAATCCAAGAAGATATAACAATTATAAATATATATGCACCCAACATAGGAGCAATTCAATACATAAGGCAAGTGCTAACAGCTATAAAAGAGGAAATTGACAGTAACACAAAAATAGTGGGGGACTTTAACACCTCACTTACACCAATGGACAGATCATCCAGACAGAAAATTAATAAGGAAACACAAGCTTTAAACGACACAATGGACCAGATAGATTTAATTGATATTTATAGGACACTGCATCCAAAAACAGCAGATTACACTTTGTTCTCAAGTGCACATGGAACATTCTCCAGGATAGATCACATCTTGGGTCACAAATCAAGCCTCGGTAAATTTAAGAAAACTGAAATCATATCAAGCATCTTTTCTGACCACAAAGCTATGAGATTAGAAATCAATTACAGGGAAAAAAATGTAAAAATCACAAACACATGGAGGCTAAACAATACATTACTATATAACCAAGAGCTCACTGAAGAAATAAAAGAGGAAACAAAGAAAACTTAGAGACAAATGACAATGAAAACACGGCGATCCAAAACCTATGGGATGCAGCGAAAGCAGTTCTAAGAGGGAAGTTTATAGCTATACAAGCCCAACTCGAGAAACAAGAAAAATCTCAAGCAAATAATCTAACCTTACACCTAAAGGAACTAGCGAATGAAGAACAAACAAAATCCAAAGTTAGCAGAAGGAAAGAAATCATAAAGATCAGAGAAGAAATAAATGAAATAGAAACAAAGAAAACAATAGCAAAGATCAATAAAATTAAAAGCTGGTTCTTTGAGAAGATAAACAAAATTGATACACCATTAGCCAGACTCATCAAGAAAAAGAGGGAGAGCACTCAAATCAATAAAATTAGAAATGAAAAAGGAGAAGTTACAACATACACCGCAGAAATACAATGCATCCTAAGAGACTACTACAAGCAACTCTATGCCAATAAAATGGACAACCTGGAAGAAATGGACAAATTCTTAGAAGGGTATAACTTCCAAGACTGAACCAGGAAGAAATAGAAAATATGAACAGACCAATCACAAGTAATGAAATTGAAACTGTGATGAAAAATCTTCCAACAAACAAAAGTCCAGGACCAGATGGCTTCACAGGCAAATTCTATCAAACATTTAGAGAAGAGCTAACACCTATCCTTCTCAAACTCCTCCAAAATATAGCAGAGGGAGGAACACTCCCAAACTCATTCTACGAGGCCACCATCACCCTGATACCAAAACCAGACAAAGATAGTACAAAAAAAGAAAATTACAGAGCAATATCACTGATGAATATAGATGCAAAAATCCTCAACAAAATACTAGCAAACAGAATCCAACAACACATTAAAAGGATCATACACAATGATCAAGTGGGATTTATCCCAGGGATGCAAGGATCCTTCAATATACACAAATCAATCAATGTGATATACCATATAAGCAAATTAAAGAATAAAAACCACATGATCATCTCATTAGATTAAAAAAAAAACCTTTTGACAAAATTCAACACCCATTTATAATAAAAACTCTCTAGAAAGTGGGCATAGAGGGAGCCTTCCTCAACATAATAAAGGTCACATACAACAAACCCACAGCAAACATCATTCTCAATGGTGAAAACCTGAAACCATTTCCTCTAAGATCAGGAAAAAGGCAAGGTTGCCCACTCTCACCACTGGTATTCAACACAGTTTTGGAAGTTTTAGCCATGGCAGTCAGAGAAGAAAAAGAAATAAAAGGAATCCAAATAGGAAAAGAAGAAGTAAACCTGTCACTGTTTGCAGTTGACATGATACTATACATAGATAATCCTAAAGATGCCACCAGAAAACTACTAGAGCCAGTCAATGAATTTGGTAAAGTTGCAGGATACAAAATTAATGCACAGAACTCTCTTGTATTCCTATACACTAACAATGAAAGATCAGAAAGAGAAATTGAGGAAACAATCCCATTCACCATTGTAACAAAAAGAATAAACTACCTAGGAAAAGACCTACCTAAGGAGGTAAAAGACCTGTACTCAGAAAACTATAAGACACTGATGAAAGAAATCAAAGATGACACAAACAGATGGAGAGATATACTATGTTCTTGGATTGGAAGAATCAATATTGTGAGAATGACTATACTACCCAAAGCAATCTATAGATTCAATGCAATCTCTATCAAATCACCAGTGGCATTTTTCACAGAACTAGAACAAAAAATCTTAACATTTCTATGGAGACACAAAAGACCCCGAATAGCCAGAGCAGTCTTGAAGGAAAAAAACGATGTTGGAGGAATCAGACTTCCTGACTTCAGACTATACTACAAAGCTACAGTAATCAAGACAATATGGTACTGGCACAAAACAGAAACATAGATCAATGAAAGAGGATAGGAAGCCCAGAGATAAACCCACGCAACTATGGTGAACTAATCTATGACAAAGGATGCAAGGATATACAATGGAGAAAAGACAGTCTCTCCAATAAGTGGTGCTGGGAAAACTGTACAGCTACATGTAAAAGAATGAAATGAGAACACTCCCTAACACCATACACAAAAATAAACTCAAAATGGATTAGAGACCTAAATGTAAGACCAGACACTATAAAACTCTTAGAGGAAAACATAGGAAGAACACTCTGACATAAATCACAACAAGATCTTTTCTGATCCACCTCATAGAGTAATGGAAATAAAAACAAAAATAAACAAATGGGACCTAATGAAACTTAAAAGCTTTTGCACAGCAAAGCACACTATAAACAAGATGAAAAGACAACCCTCAGAATGGGAGAAAATATTTACAAACGAATCAACGGACAAAGGATTAATCTCCAAACTATATAAATAGCTCATGCAGCTCAATATTAAAAAAATAAACAACCCAATCAAAAAATGGGTAGAAGACCTAAATAGACATTCCTCCAAAGAAGACATACAGGTGGCCAAGAGGCACATGAAAAGATGCTCAACATCACTGATTATCAGAGAAATGCAAATCAGAACTACAATGAGGTATCACCTCACACCAGTCAGAATGGGCATCATCAGAAAATCTACAAACAACAAATGCTGGAGAGGGTGTGGAGAAAATGGAACCCTCTTGCACTGTTGGTGGGAAATGTAAATTAATACAGCCACTATGGAGAACAGTATGGAGGTTCCTTAAAAAACTAAAAATAGAATTACCATTGCTTTGGATTACCAGCAATCCCACTACTGGGCATATACCCAGAGAAAACCATAATTCAAAAAGACACATGCACCCCAATGTTCACTGCAGCACTATTTACAATAGCCAGGTCATGGAAGCAACCTAAATGCCCACTGAGAGACCAATGGATAAAGAAGATGCAGTACATATATACAATGGAATATTACTCAGCCATAAAAAGGAACAAAATTGGGTCATTTATAGAGACATTTATGGACCTAGAGACTGTCACACAGAGTGAAGTAAGAAAGAGAAAACCAATATATATTAACGCATACATGTGGAATCTAGAAAAATGGTACAGATGAACCGGTTTGCAAGGCAGAAATAGAGACATAGATGTAGAGAACAAACGTATGGACACCAAGGCGGGGAGGGTGGTAGTGTGATGAATTGGGAGATTGGGATTTACATATATACACTAATATGTATAAAATAGATAACTAGTAAGAACCTGCTCTATAAAAAAAAAATAAAATAAAATTCAAGAAAAAAATACAGTGAAAAAGGCAACCCACAGAACAGGAGAAAATATCTGCAAGTCATATATATAATAAGGACTTAATATTCAGAATATATAAAGAATTCCTACAACTCAATAACAATAAAACAAGCTGGTTAAAAAGTGGGTAAAGAACTTGAATAGACATTTCCCTAAAGAAGATTTATAAACGGCCAATAAGCAGGTGAAAAGGTTCTCAATGACACTTATCATTAGGAAAATGGAAATCAAAACCACAATGAGAAACCACTTTACACCCATTAAGATGGTTAATATTAAAAAAACAAACAAAAGATAAAAAGTGTTGGGAAGGTTTTGGAGAAAGTGGAAACCTCATGCACTGCTGGTAGGGATATAAAACGCCCCAGCCACTATGGAAAACAATATGGTGGCATCTCAAAAAAAAATATTAGATGACCCAGCAATTCCACTTTTGAGTACCTGACCAAAAGAACTGAAAGTAGAGATTCACAGAGACATTCGTACACCCATGTTCTTAGCAGTATTATCCTCAAAAGACAAAAGGTGGAAGCAATCCAAGTATGTTTTGACACATTAGTGGATAAATACATGTGGTATGTACATACAATGGATTATTACTCAGCCTTAAAAAGGAAGGAAATTCTAACATATGACACAACACGGATGAATCGTGAATACATTATGCTGAGTGAAACAAGCCAGTCACAAAAAGACAAATGCTGTATGAAACCACTAATATGAGAAACCTGGAGTAGTCAAATTCATAGAAACAGAAAGTAGAAATGGTGGTTACCTAGGGCTGTGGGATGTAGAGTTCTTGTTCAGTAGGTACAGGGTTTCAGTTCTTTAAGATGAAAAAAATTCTGAAGATAAATGGTGATGGTGGTTGCACAGCAGTGTGAATGTATTTATGCAACTGAACTGTACACTTAAACAGTTAAAATGATAAATTTTATGTCTGTATATTTTATCACCATGTTTAAAAATTAAAGTTTTTAAAAATTCAACATTCATTTATCATAAAACTTTCAATAAATTATAAATAGAAGGGAATTTCCACAACTTTATAAAGGACAATCATGAAAAACACAGTTCTGCTTAATGGTGAAAGGCTGAATGCTTTCCTCTTAAGATCAGGAAACAGGCCAGGTGTCTACTCTCACAGCATGTATTCAACACTGTAGTGAAGTTTTAGCCAGTTCAATTAAGCAAGAAAAAAAAAGTTAAAGGCATACAGATGGAGAAGTAAATATTAAACATGACTATCTATGTACAAAATCCTAAAGAATCTATGTAGAGCTAGTAAGTATAGCAAGGTCCCAGGATACTAAGTCCATTTTAAAAAGTATATTTCTATCAACTGGCCACCAAAGACTAGAAAATGATATAAATTATAAGCATCCCAAAACATGAAATACTTGGTATAAATTTTACATGAGCAAGAAATGTATACTATAAATTATAAAATACCGATAAGAAACATTAAAGACTTAAATGGACAGCTATACTATGCTTATGAATTGGAACACTCAATACTGAATATTCAGTTGTCCCCAAATTGATCTATAGATTCCAATCAAAATCATTTCACACATTTTTGAAGAAACTGATAATAAATATGGCTAATTGAATAACTGTATATCAATTTAGAAGAAAACAAACCTCTACCCTTACCTCACATCTATGTAAAAAGTTAACTCAAAATAGATCATGTATCTAAATGTGAAGGCTGACACTATAAAACTTTTGGAAGAAAACACAAAAGACCTTTATAAACTTGGTATATGCAAAAAATTTCACACACAGAAGTCTGAATCATAAGAGAAAAAATTGACAAATATAAATTTGAGCAAAATTTAAAATTTATGCTCTCTAAAGTATACTATTAAGAAAATGAAAACACAAGCCACAAATGGAGTGAATACTTTCTCTAAGAAAAGACAAAGGAGCACTATCTGTAATACTTAAAAAAGCACTCTTACACTTTAGTAAGAAAGCAATTTTTTTTCAATGAGGAAAATATTTGAATAGACACTTTACAAATGAAAATATAAGTACATAAAAGTTGCTTTAACATTAAATCATCAGGAAAATTCATATTAAAATCACAAAAAGAGACAGCCATGAGAGTGACTAAAACAAAAATAGACTAAAAATACTAAGTGTTGGTGACTATGTGGAGCTACTGGAACTCTCATACATTGTTGCTGAGAATGAAAACCACTTGGCAGTTTCTTATAACATTAAGCATATACTTATTACACAATCCAACAATTCCAATCCTAAGCATTTATCCAACAGAAATAAAAACATATGAGTACACAAAACCCGTACAGGTATGTTCATAGCCACTTATTCATAGTAGTCAAAAATTAGAAACAATCTAAATCAATATCAACAGATAAATGGATAAACAAATTGGTATATCAATACTAGGGAATATACTCCTTAATAATAAAAAGGAATCAACTACTCAGATAAGCTACAAATGGATAAATCTCAACAACATTATGCTAAATGAAAGAAGCCAGACAAAAGAGAGTATACTATATTACTCTGTTTAAATGAATTACAGAAAAGAAAAAGCTAATCTGTGGTGACAGAAAACAGATCAGAGTTGACTAAGACCAGGATTAAGAGAGTGACTGACTATAAAAGGCAACAGAGAACATTCTGTGATGAAAGAAATGTTTTATTCCTTGATTACAATGGTGGTTATAAGGACATATACACATTGAAACTACCCAACTGTACACTTTAAAAGGGTAAATTGTATTCTACATAAAATTTGCCTCAATAAAGTTGATTTTTAAAAAATAATATTGCAACCACAATAATACATTAGCATAATTATATGTAATAAAAGTAACAAATTAAAAGGAAAAACCCACCCAGATCCCACTTTCCTAACAAAGCCTTTTCATTTCTGTGTTCCCTCCTGACCTTAGTGAATGCATATGTACTTTGCACAGCTGTTATCATTTTGTATAAACAATTTTGCATCCAACTTTTTTACATATTTACATTACACACATTCTTCACATTCTTTCATAGGCTATATAAAATGACACTATAATATTTCATCAAGTAGATATAATTTGGTTATTTACTAATGCCTAGACATTTTGGTTACTTCTCACTCTTTCTGATCATAAAAATTATTATAATGAACATCATGTATTAAGATCCTTTCTTAATTTGAATATTGCTTGGGATAAACTCCCAGGAACTATGGCTAACTTTTTTTTTTTCTTTTTCATTTTAGAAGTTATAGTAAAGGGCTAGGGCTGCTGTAAAAAAGTACCACAAACCGAGTAGCTTAAAAAATCACAAAAATTGGGACCTCCCTTGTGGCACAGTGGTTAAAAATCCGCCTGCCAATGCAGGGGGCACGGGTTCGATCCCTGGTTCGTGAAGATCCCACATGCAGCAGGGCAGCTAGGCCCATACACCACAAATACTGAGCCTGCGCTCTAGAGCCCGCGAGCCACAACTACTGAGCCTGACAGCCACAAATACTGAAGCTTGCGTGCCTAGAGCCCATGCTCTGCAACAAGAGAAGCCACCGCAATGAGAAGCCCACGCACAGCAACAAAGAGTAGCCCCTGCTCACCACAACTAGAGAAAGCCCGCGTGCAGCAATGAAGACCCAACACAGCCAAAAAATAAACAAAATTAAAATAAATAAATAAACTTAAAAAAAAATCACTCCTTGGCTCACAGAGTATCACCTCAATCTCTAACTTCATCTTCACCTGACCTTCTCCCTGTGTGCCTGTCTGTGTCCAAATTTTCCCTCTTCATATTGGATTAGGGGCCCACCCTACTCCAAATGACCTCATCTTAACTAATTACATCTGCAATGGTCCTACTTGCAAATAAGGTCACATTCTAAGGTACTGGGATTTAGGACTTTAACACATGAATTTGGGGGGAACACAATTCAACCCAAAACAAAATTTATACTTGTTATTAAAAACTCAAAAGGCAGAAAAATATACAATGAAAAGGTGAAGGCCCTTCTCAGTCTCTGAGAACCAAGCCTTTCTAGAGAAGTAATCACTATTAGCACCTTAATTTTTCTAACATTTGAATAACACCTTGGCCTGCCAAAAACAGCAAATGGAGCTGTTGGTGTACCACAGACTAAATCTAGTATGGCAATTTTTATTCACTATAAATGCTAGAGGGGTAGTCTCTGAACACCAAACATTGAAACTTTTTTTTCCCCTCACTTGTAAGGTCTCTGCAGGGTCCCTGGGGCATCTCAGAATCATAGAATCACATATTCCAGAGCTAAAAAGACAGGAATAGTATGATTTATGCTTAGCTGGTAGCACTATATTTTTTGAATGGCTTTAGAGTCACACCTAGATCCAAAATGGTCTGCCACATACTAGCTAGTAAATTACTTCTCTAAGTCTTCTCATCTATAAAACAGGGTAATAAATAATACCTGCCTTCATGGAGTTGTGAATATTTACTGAGATAAAGCATCTAAGGTAGATACTAAGCACTCAATTAACAATAACACTATTAATTTAAAAATTAAAACATTTAAAAATTGTGAAAAAAGATAACATAAGATTCACCATCTTAACCATTTTAAGTGTACAGTTCAATAGTGTTAAGTATATTCACATTGCTTTGTAACAGATCTCCAGAACTTTTCTTCTTGCAAAATTGAAACTCTATGCCCTTTAAACAAACCCCCATCTCTCTCTCCCCCCACCCCTGTACTTTGTTTCTATGAATTTGACTACTTTAGATACTTCATGTAAGTGGAATCATATAGTATGTTATCCTTTTTTTAAGACAAGGAAATGAGGGTATGTGATTCATAAAAGGTCTCACTAGCAGAGCCAGAACAGATTTGGATTTTTGATTCTTAAAAGAGTGACTCATCTGAGGTCATTTTTTAGTTCCAGTTGAACTATGAGAGCCTTCTGATAGCCAGAATTTTTATAAGTACTGCTACGTCTACCATAGAGTAAAGGACTATTTTAAACCACAAAGCTTTTAAAAGATCTGGAAATCAAGATTTATGGGTTTAAATATGTCTGGTTCTTTTGCCATGCTGCTAATTTATAGAAACTCCAAAGTTGTCAATATTAAACAAAACCAGATCTGATAGGAACAACAGCCAGTAAACTAAGACAAAGTAGACAATCTCTAGGTCAAAAAGAATAAGCCAGTTATAGTTACCAGCTTACAATGCCTGGATGCTGGGAGGGATGTCAGTCCCCTAGAGAAATACACATGTAGTCTGGGAAACAAATGACTTCAAAACAGATGTAGAGATCATGCTGCCACATGTAGTACAGATATCCACACAGCCCCTCACCAGTGGCTATTCAAATGCCTCACACTACAGACATTACCGTTTAAATTTGCTCTTCACAGGGACTTATCCCTAAACAGCCCAAAGAGCACCAGCCAGACAATTTAGATTGAAACACAGTGAGCCCATATCTTAGAAACATATATTTTATCTGTAACCCACAGACCTAAAAATTCCAGTCACTCCAGACTAAGGTTGGGGTACAATAAGAGAATTGGGGGGAGGGGTGTGGAATGAGGAGAGAGCTGGGAGTTAGAGAAGGGGATCTGGTTAATGTTCTATTTACTAAGCCAACTCAATTAAAGTTATAGTTTAATGGAAAAGCCAACATGATCATAAAAAAAAATAAAACAAAATAAACAGAAAACATAAAACAGGTCATCCGGAGAACATCACTAAACATCTCAAACATCCTGTTCCTAATTGGCAATAAATGCCTTGATCTGGCCTATTTGAGCAGTGGCAACTTACTAAAAAACAATCTGATACGATTTAGAGTTAAAATGAGCAGAACTCATCTAAATGAAATCAAAAACAGAAAAACCTAGCCAAAACACAAATGGTATCTCATTTTGCCCCTTTAGAGGAAGCAAATTTTCAATCTGGGAAGTTTAATAGTAAGTTCAGTGTATTTCAACTCCCTCAAAACACGCACATGTAAAGACAAAAAACATTCACAATTAGACTTCATATATGCAATGAACTGCTGATCACATCAAATGAACTTAAAATACTTGGGAATGAGAATTACAGTGATTTTCCATTTTCCAGAGCCTTGAAAAATCCTAAATATCATATTTATACTGCAAAACTATGAAACGTTGAAAAAACTTTATCAGACTAAATAAAAACATGATATTTAGTAAGGCAGATGCCATTTTGTGGATTTACTTAAAGTATTTGCTGAATCCAGCCTACTACCAGACTCCACTGCCCAAACACAGTATGACAGACAGCTCTGGTGGTTTCCAAAACCCTAGGGAACACACATTAACAAAATTATAAAGAAGTTTTCCACGCTTTCCCATTCTCAGTGGCCTGTTCCCTGCCAGTTCTACTCAATAACAGACAGGAAGATAAATGGAAGAGGACTCAATTTGTATTATATTCCCTGCACTATGGTCCCAAGCACGTATAGGGACAACAAAAAGCAGTGAGGAAGGCAGGAGAGAAGACAGGGTCTCTACATGACACTGTGCTGGAACATGACACAGAAGAGGAATATGGGACACTTGCTGGGATGACCTGATCTCCACCTCCTCACTCTTATATGTTCTTTCTTGGCTTATTTCAGGGATCCTGCCACCTCTGCCCCTTATATTTCTCAGTGAATGGTACTACCATCCGCCATGATGCCCAAGTCAGAAACCTAGGAGTTCTCTCTTAGAGGGAAACGTATTGCTTAGTCCTATTTCCAGAGAAGATAGAATATCCACCCCACTCCCTAGGAGGGAAGCAGAGAAGGAATACTTTTGGTACATGTGATGGATGTTGTGATGTCACATCTATATCATCCTCAGCTGTCTCTACCTTGCCCAAGTTCACAGCCCTTTCCCAGAGGTGGCCACACCCCCATGACTGATGGACAGAGAGGTATAAAGGCCCAGTCCTCTTTCCCAAAGCAGAAAAGCTCTGAATGGTCTCCCATCTTTGTCCCTGTAGGCACAGCAGAAGCTTCTGTT
The DNA here is from genome assembly GCF_963455315.2 of Globicephala melas. Taxonomy (NCBI): domain Eukaryota; kingdom Metazoa; phylum Chordata; class Mammalia; order Artiodactyla; family Delphinidae; genus Globicephala; species Globicephala melas. The sequence continues at coordinate 86,402,632 of NC_083319.1, forward strand.
GAGACTACATTGCAGCTAATCTTTTCCCTCTGCTCAGTCCTGCCTCCTTCCTTTCCCTTCCACAACTGTCACCCCCCCAAACACTCCCTGCACACTAATCTCCATCTCAGATTTCCAGCGAGCCCAAACTATGAGATCATCTCTCAATTCCCTCACTCTCTCCTCTCCAGCGAAAGAACTGGTCAATTTGCAAGAAGAAACTAAAAATGCCCAGCACCACACACTGCTCTCCCTGTGTCTTTCTGACTTACCTTACTTGAGAAAGGATGTGATCTGATCTACTGTTGCACCATGCTTTGCCAGGAAGGCTTATTCCCTGCCAGGCAGGCCTATGGCGGTTCATCTTAGCTGTGACTGGCTGATCTGTCTACCAGATCCAAAGGAGCCCAGGTGAACCATAAGTTACATTCTTGAATCTGTTTTAACAGTTAAGGGACAGATGTTTTGATTTCCAACTGTCTATCTCTGATATCTTATATCTCAACTGGTTCCTATCTCAGGAGAAGACAGAGGTGTTCTTTATTAGTTCCTCCAAAGCTCAACATTATTCTTAACTGCTCTTCTTTCCTTTCCCTAACAACTAATCAGTACCAAGCCCTGTCCTAATATGCTCTCAAGTGTATTTTCAACACTAAAGCTACTATCTTATTTATATTTACTGAGGGAATAAATATATTTATTTAGAAAAAATATACATTTATTTAGGAAATACTCCCTTTTTAGGAGTACTCATATTTTCCTGGCCATGCCCAACCTTCTCTGTGTTCATTCTCTTCTTTCCAAGTGGAAACCGTGTCCACCAATCACCACCACCAGATTTTACCATCTAAAACTGTACTCATTTATTTACTAATTCAGCAATCATCAAATGCGTATGTGCCAGGCACTGTTCTAGGCTTTAGAACAAAGTCTCTGCTCTTATGGAACTTGAAACCAAGTTGGGAGGTAACAGGGAGACCAAAAAAAAAAAAAAAAATCAGTATGTCAGGGCATGATCAGCACTAAGAAGAAAAATAGTTCAAAATAAGAAGAGCAAGTGCTTGAGACAGGATGAGAAGAAAGGCCTCTCAGATAAGATGATATTTGAGCTGTGGCCTGAAAAAGGTGCCAGAAGAACCATGTGGCTCCCTGGGAAAGAGCTGTGGAAACGCTTGCATAAACTCCAGGGACGGGGTTGCTGGGTACATAGGAAGAACAGCAAGGCCAGTATGGCTGGAATGAAGTGAGAAAATGGGAGAGAAGATCAGAGAGGTCACTTGGGGCCAGGTCATGGAGGGACTCGTAACCCAAATACACATTGCATTTCACTCTGAATAATATAGGAAACTATCAAAAGGTTTTGAGCAGAGGCCTTTTTTTTTTTTTTTTTTGCGGTACGCGGGCCTCTCACTGTTGTGGCCTCTCCCGTTGCGGAGCGCAGGCTCAGCGTCCATGGCTCACGGGCCCAGCTGCTCCGCGGTATGTGGGATCCTCCCGGACCAGGGCACGAACCCGTGTCCCCTGCATCGGCAGGCGGACTCTCAACCACTGCGCCACCAGGGAAGTCCCAAGCAGAGGCCCTTGTAAGAAGATCATTTGGACTGAGACTATAGGAGAGCAAAGGTGAAAGCAGGAAGACAGACGAGGTATACTGCAGGGGTCCTGATGAGAGGTGATGGTGGCTTGGATGGAGGCAGAAGCATTGAAGCTGGTGAGAAGTAGTCAGATCCTGGATATATTTCATAGATAGTATCAACATATTTGTTGACAGACTGAAATGCAAGAGGAAAAGAACAGCCACAGATGATTCCAGAGTTTTTGAGTTGAGAAACAGGAAAGATGAAGGTTGCTTTTAACTGGATTAGGGAAGCCTGTAGGAGAAACAAGTTTTGGGGAAAAGATAGGAATTCATTTTGGACAGGTTCAGTATAAGATGCTCATGGACATCCAAGTGCAGATATCAGACAGGCAGTTATGAGTCTGGAGCTCAGAGGAGAGGTTTGACCTAAAGATGTAAGCTTAGGACTTAGTGCATATGCACACACACATCTCCCTGTGCCCTCCCCTAGTACCACAATTTATCCCTCTTTCATGGGTCCTTCCACATTTGATCTGGAAACAGATTCATCTCAAAATAAAAAGTCTGATAATCTACAATTTAGGAAAAAGAGAATGAACAAAATTCTGAATTAAAATTTACTTAATTTTAATCCATTCAGTAGTTTTAAATTTTGTGCCTGTTGTAAGCTAGAAATACAATGCTAAACAAAACAGACACAACTCAATTATATGGAATTTAACATCTGGTAAGCTGACAAATACTGCTTAAACAGTGCTTCCTTAATTTATTTTAGTGATAAAAAAAATTTTTTAAGTATTCAATTCAGAAAAAATAGAGACTTTCTCAAGGCCACATGAAGAAAATTCTGCCCTCTGTTGTCCCCAGCAGTCTGGAGGACAGTGAACAAGCTCTCCTTCACTGTTTACTACCAATGTCCCTCTCCAGAAAATGTAGACACAGTGCAATCACACATACTGTATGAACTTTGGGCCACTGGCCAGAGCAGGCCAGATGTCATGTAGTACAGAGTCTAAATGCTTTTCACACAAGGGAGTGGTTTTACCAGGTTAAGTCTGTTTTCATGGGTAAGAAGTCTGGAGAAGCACATATCTTGCTTTCTACGTTGCATCTGGCCTATGGATGAATAAGAGACCATCATCTCCAGTGCAAAACTGTTTAACCTTAGTAGGAGAATTTTTTTGTGTAACTTTATACCATTTTAAAAATCTGACTTATTATATTCAATTTTAAGCCTGAACCTTTGAATTCTGCAAATTTTAACAAGTACTGTTTTTAGAACATTAGTTTACCCTTATGCTTTATTTTTCTGAGATGGTCTACATTGCAATATTTTCAGAAAGTAAAAACCGAGTCCATAAAATATCTAAGTTATGTCAGTTTTCCAAAGGAGGTTGCAAAGAAGCTTTTTAAAAACAATGATTCATCAAATCAAGGTCACACTATATTTGAAAGTTTCAAATGTGGAGAAAGAAAGAGGTATACTGCTCATGACTGACTTGAAGAAGAATTTTTATGGAGATGCAGATCAGAGAAAGGGACATTTTAAAAAGAAATTTATATTGGCCAGTCCTTTATTATATGGTAAGCTGTAACATGGGACAAAGGTATCACATGTGGGCTAATCTCTCTTTCAGCAAGATCTTGTGACACTTTTTTGGTTTATGCCATTTCAGTCTGCTACTATGTAAATGAGTGTGAGGTGACAATTACATTACAATCTCACTTCAGGACTGTGCAAAAAAGTGAAATGAACTGAGGCTAGGAAGGGCCCTAACCGCAACCCAGAGTTTTTCTGCCTATTACCCAATGCACAGGTAGGCAAATATATGGCTGTTAGCATGACTGACACCATTTTGGGCCCTTAGTTTCTCCTATCCTTTCACTGACCCTACCCAGGACTGTACTGTGCAGTGAATCACTTCTCTGTTGTCAAGAGCTTTGTAGTTAACAGATATTGTTTAATAATCATTAGACTAGGTGGATTCTAGTCCCCGAACAATGATGAAAACCTTCCCTAACATATTCCCAGAGCCCACAACACTACTTACTCATTCATAAACCTTGACTTTGGACTGTATATCCTGTTTCCAAGCACCTACCCCCATACCTTAGGTTAACTATAAAATTAGCCCTATGTGCCCTCAGCAGAGTGGAGTGGATCTGTGAATGCTTCCAGATCACTGTCCACCTCATCCAGATCCCACCTGTGAGTAACTTACCCTATAATAAACTGATCCATTGATGACATGGAGCTGTCTGCCTCGTTTTTCGATCTCAAGATGCATTCTCAGTTCAGTAGGCACTTTCATTCCCTCCATCTTCCAACAGTGAGACTCCTCCCGGGTCCCTTGGTGTACAGTGCTAGATCCCACAACTCCCACAGAGGCACTTTTGTTCACAGACAGTTGTCAAATTATAGATGCTATGGGGAGACTAAACTGAAGGAAGTCTTATGTCACCATGATGCTGCTGTCGGTCTTTTAAGGATACCTTCTTCAAAACATATCTTCCACAATGAGTGGTAGTGGTAAAAACAACTATGAATCAAGTATGAATTAAAGCAACTTTTAAGAAACTAAAAGTATTTCATTAAATTCACTGTTTATTTAGAGTATCCTTTGAATAAATAAGACTTTAACCCAGCTTTGTCCCTGAATTTCACCTTGCCTCTACTGTGTTTTACTAATCACCCCCAGGAAAATGGTATTTTCTCTTTTAAACTACCATTCAAATGTGGACAGAAATTCTTTCCGTAAGTTTTGATATCCCAGCTGCACCAGGCTGGCATTTTCAAATCCAAAACAGCACAAAAACAAATAACAATAGAAATTACCAATAACACAGACATCATCATGTTTCCAAAATATCAGTGTCGGTCCCTTGGCTGACCAATTCCTAATGCAGTTGGGCTGCACCAAACCTACTGTCTGTTTCTTCTGAGTCCCCTGCCTGTCTTACATCTTGCTGCACATACCACCATTATGTCTAATAATACTGGCTTTCTAAAAATGCAGAATGCTCTCTGTAGAATGCCCTGACAATGATATGTTACACTAAAAATAACAAAACATACAGTTTGGGATTCACTCAAGAATCACTTTTTTTCCCTCTGAGTGCACAACATAATGATTCCGTATTTCTATACACGGTGAAATGATCACCACAGTAAGTCTAGTTACCATCCATCACCATTCGTAGTTACAATTTTTTTTCTCATGATAAGGACTTTTAAGATCTACTCTCTCAGCAACTTTCAAATATGCAATATAGTATTATTAACTATAGTCACCATACTATACATTACATCCCCATGACTTATTTTATAACTGGAGATTTGACCTTTTAACCATCTTCACCCTTTTACCAATTCCCCACAACCCCTCCCCTCTGGTAACCACAAATCTATTCTCTGTACCCATGAGCTTGGGGTTTTTAGCTTCCACACATAAGTGAGATCATACAGTATTTGTCTTTCTCTATCTGACTTATTTCCCTTGGCATAATGCCTTCAGGGTCCATCCATGTTTTTTTTCACAAATGGCAAGATTCCATTCTTTTTATTTACGAATAGTATTCCATTATATATACACAGACCACATTTTCCATTCATCCATCAATGGACATTTTGGATGTTTCCATATCTGGGCTATTGTAAATAATGCTGCAATAAATATGAGGATGTATATGTACTTTCAAGTTAGTTTCTTCATTTTCTTCAAATACCCAGAAGGAGAATTGTTGTGTCATATGGTAGTTCTAGTCGTAATTTTTTGAGGAACCTCCGTACTGTTTACCATAGCGGCTGCACAAATTTACATTCCCACTAACAGTGGACAACGGTTCCCTTTTTCCATATCCTCACCGACATTTGTTATTTGTAGACTTTTTGATAATAGCCATTCTGACAGGTGTGAGGTGATATCTCATTATGGTTTTGACTTGAGTTTACCTGATGATTACTGACGTTGAGCATCTTTTCACGTGCCTGTTGGCCATCTGTATGTCTTCTTCAGAATAATGCCTATTCAGGTCCTCTGACCTTTCTTTTCTTCTTTCTTTTCTTTTTTTTTTGCTGTTGAGTTCTCTGAGTTTTTAAATGCATTTTGGATATTAGCCCCTTATCAGATATACAGTTTGTAATATTTTCTTCCAGTCAGTAAACTGCCTTTCCATTTTGTTGATGATTTCTTTTGCTGTGCAAAAGCTTTTAGTTTGATGTCATCCCACTTGTTTGGTTTTGCTTTCGTTGCCTTTGCTTTTGAGGTCAGATCCAAAAAATCATTGCCAAGACTGATGTCAAGGAACTTACCACATATACTTTCTTCTAGGAGTTTTATGGATTCATATCTTACCTTGAAGTCTTCAATCCATTTTGAGTTAATTTTTCTGGCCTAGTTTTATTCTTTTGCATGTGGCTGTCCAGTTTCCCCACCACCATTTTTAAAAATTTAAGTACCATTGATTACAATATTGTGTTACACTGGTGTACAACAAAGTGATTCATTTATAAATATATATACATATTCTTTTTTGTTTTCTTTTCCATTATAGTTTATTATTGGATATTGAATATAGTTCCCTGTGCTATACGGTAGGAACTTGTTGTTTATTTTATATAGAGTAGTTTGTATCTGCTAATCCCAAACTCCTAATTTATCCCCAACCCCCTTTCTCCTTTGGTAACCATATGTTTATTTTCTACGTCTGTGAGTCTGTTTCTGTTGTAAATAAGTTCATTTGTGTCATATTTTAGATCCCACATATAAGTGATATATGGTATTTGTCTTTGTCTGACTTTACTTAGTATGATAATCTCTAGGTCCATCCATATCGCTGCCAATGGCATTATTTCATTCTCTTTTATGGCTGAATAGTATTCCATTGTATATAATACCACATCTTCTTTATCCATTCATCTGTCAATGGACATTTACGTTACTTCCATGTCTTGGCTATTGTAAATAGTGCTGCTATGAACACTAGTGTGCATGTATCTTTTCAAATTACAGTTTTTTCTGGCCTAATACCATTTATTAAAGGAACTTTCCATTCCCTAGTGTATATTCTTGGCTCCTTTGTCCTAAATTAATTGACCATATATGTGGTTCTATTTCTGGGCTCTTTATTCTGTTCCATTGATCTATGTGTCTGTTTTTATATCACTATCACACTGTTTGAATTACTATAGCTTTGTAATATAGTTTGAATAAAGGAGTGTGATGCCTCCAGCTTTGTTCTTTCTCAAGATTTCTTTGGCTATCTGGCGCCTTTTGTGGTTCCATACTAATTTTAGGATTGTCTGTTCTATTTCTGTAAAAGATGCCATTGGAAATTTGATATGAATTACACTGAATCTGTAATTTGCTTTGGGTAGTATGGTCATTTTAACAATATGAATTCTTCCAATCCATAAGCACAGTATATCTTTCCATTTATTTGTACCTCCTTCAATTTCTTTCATTGGTGTCTTATCATTTTCAGTACACCTCTTTCACCTCCTTGGTTAAATTCATTCCTAGGTATTTTATTCTTTTTGATGCAACTGTAAATGGGATTATTTCCTTAATTTCTTTCTGATAGTCCATTATTAGTGTATAGAGACAATAATATATTATACTGCATACTGGCTTTGTATTCTGCAACTTTACCGAATTTGTTTATTACAACAGTTTTTGGTAGAGTCTTTAGAGTTTTCTCTATGTAGTATCACGTCATCTGCAAATAGTGACGGCTTTATTTCTTCCTTTCCAATCTGGATCCCTTTTACTTCTCTTTCTTGCCTAATTCCTCTGTCTAGGACTTCCAATATTATGTTGAATAAAAGTGACGAGAGTGGATATCCTTGTCTTGTTCCTTATCTTAGAGAAAAAGCTTTCAGTTTTTCACCACTGAGTATGATGTTAGCTGTGGGCTTGTCATTATACGGCCTTTATTATGTTGAGGCACATTCCCTCTATACCCACTATGTTGAGAGTTTTTATCATATATGGATGTCAAATTTGACAAACGCTTTTCCTGCATCCGTTGAAATGATCATATGATTTCTACCTTCATTTTGTTAATGTGGTGTATCATACTGACTGATGTGCAGATATTGAACAATCCTGGAATAAATACCACTTCATCATGGTATACAATCCTTTTAATGTATTCTTGAATTCAGTTTGTTAATATTATGTTGAGGATATTTGTATCTATATTCATCAGGGATACTGACCTGTAATTTTCTTTTCTTTGGTGTCCTTATCTGGTTTTGATATCAGGGTAATGCTGGTCTCATAAAATGAGTTGGAAGGTATTACCTCCTCTTCTATTTTTTGGTAATTGATTGGTATCAATTCTTCTTTAAATGTTTAGTAGAATTCACCAGTGAAGCCATCTGGTTCTAGACCTTTGCTTGTTGGGAGGATTTTGATTACTGATTCAATCTTCTTACTAGTAATTGGTCTATTCAGATTTTCCATTTCTTCATGATAAAGTGTTGATAGGTGGTATGTTTCTAAGAATGTATCCATTTCTTCTAGGTTGCCCATTTTATTGGTGTATAATTGTTCATAGTGGTCTCTTATCCTTTGCATTTTTTGTGGTTATCAGTTGTAACATCTCCTCTTTCATTTCTCATTTTATTTATTTGAGCTCTGCCCTTTTTTCTTGGTGAGTCTAGCTAAAGGTTTATTTATCTTTTCAAAGAAGCAGCTCTTAGTTTCATTGATCTTTTCTATTGCCTTTTGAGTCTCTATTTCATTTATTTTCTCTCTGATCTTTGTTATTTCCTTCCTTCTACTAACTTTGGGCTTTGTTTTATTCTTTTTCCCATTACTTGAGGTGTAAGTTAGATTGTTTATTTCAGATTTTTCTTGATTCTTGAGCTAGGCAAGAATCACTATGAACTTCCCTCTTGGAACTGTTTTTGCTGTATCCCATACATTTTGGTATGTTGTATTTCCATTTTCATTTTTCTCAAAGTATTTTTTTGATTTCCCTTTTGATTTCTTTGTCAGTCCTTTGGTTGTTCAGTAGCAGGTTGTTTAATCTCCACATTTTTGTAATTTTTCCAGTTTTATTCTTGTAATTGATTTCTAGTTTCATACCATTGTGGTAAAAATAAAAAACTTTATACTTTCCATCTTCCTAAATTTGTTAAGACTTGGTTTTTGGCCTAACATATAATCTATCCTCGAGAAAGTTGTAGGTACAACTGAGGAGCAGATCTTCTGTTTTTGGATGGAATGTTCTATATACATCTATTAAGTCTATCTGATCTAAAGTGTCATTTAAGGTTGATGTTTCCATATTGATTTTCTGTCTAGATGATCTATCCATTGATGTAAGTGGGGTATTAAAGTTCTCTACTATTATTGGATTGCTGTCTATTTCTCTCTTTAGGTCTGTTAATATTTGCTTTATATATTTAGGTGCTCCTATGTTGGCTACATAAATATTTACAAATGTAATATCCTCTTGTTGGATTGATCCCTTTACTGTTATTTAATGCCTTTGTCTTTTATTATAGTGTTTATTTTAAAGTCTATTTTATCTGATATAAGTATAGCTACCCCAGGTTTCTTTTATCTAAAGTGAGTCTCTTATGGGCAGCATATAGATGATTATTATTATTACTATTTTTGGCTGTGTTGGGTCTTCACTGCTGCACACAGGCTTTCTCTACTTGTGGCCAGTGGTGGCTACTCTTTGTTGGGGTGTGCAGGCTTCTCATCATGGTGGCTTCTCTTGTTACAGAGCACAGGCTCTAGGCACATGGGCTTCAGTAGTTGCAGCTTGTGGGCTCTAGAGCACAGCCTCAGTAGTTGTGGTGCATGGGCTTAGCTGCTCTGTGGCATGTGGGACCTTCCCGGACCAGGGATCAAACCTGTGTCCCCTGCATTGGCAGGCAGATTCTTAACCATTGTGCTACCAGGGAAGTCCTGGTCTTTTTTTTTTTAATCCATTCAGCTACTTTGTCTTTTTAGGGAAATTTTAGTCCATTTAAAGAAATTATTGATAGGTATGTACTTATTGCCATTTTATTAACTGTTTTCTGAGTGTTTTGTAGTTCCTCTGTTCCTTTCTTCTTCTCTTGCTCTCTTCCTTTGTGGTTTGATGACTTTCTTTAGTGGTATGCTTAGATTCCTTTCTCATTAGTTTTTGTGTATATACTATTGGTTTCTGCTTTGGGGTTACCATGAGACTTACATATAACACTTACATTTATAACAGTATATTTTAAGTTGAAAACAACTTAAGTTTGAATGCACTAAAGCTCTACATTTTTACTCTCCCCCTAACACATTTTATATATTTATGTCATTTTACATCTTTTTATCTTATGTATCACTTTAAAGATAAAGATTCTCCTTTTATCTTTAACTTTAGACATTTTAATCATAATGTGTCTTGATGTGGATCTCTTTAGGTTCATCTTATTTGGAATTCTCTGGGTTTCCTGAATCTGGATGTCTTTCCTTTCCCAGGTTAGGGAAGTTTGCAGCCATACTTCTTCAAATAAGTTTTCTCTCCCTCTTCTCCTTCTGGGACCTCTATAATGTGAATGTATTCTGCCTGATGTTGTCCCATAATTCCTTAACCTATCTTCACTTTTTAAAATCCTTTTTTGTTTTGCTGCTCTGCTTGGGTGAGTTCCACTGCCCTGATTTCAAGATCACTGATTCTTCCATCTGCTTCATCTAGTCTCCTGTTGAACCCCTCTACTGTATTTTTCAGTTCAGATTATTGTATTCTTTGGCTCTGTAATTTTAGTTTGGTACTTTCTTTAATTTTCTACCTTTTTGTTGAAGTTCTCACTGTGTTCATCCATGCTTCCCCCAAGTTTGTTAATCAAGTTTATGACCATTATTTTGAACTCTCTATCAGGAGTTACTGATAATTACTTATCTATGTTTCACTAAGGTTTGTCTTTTTTTTTCCCCTGAGGTTTTATTTGGTTCTTTCATTTAGAACGTATTCCTCTGTTTTCCTCATTTTGCATGACTCTCTATGTTTCTATGTATTACATGAAACAGCTACCTTCCCAGTGAAGGAGTGGCCTTATTAGGAGGTTCACCTTCATTCAACCTTGCCCTAGCAATGGTTGTGTCTTGGACCTTTGTGATTGTCCAAGCAGCCTGTTTTATTTTTAACAGCTTCTAGAGCTTAAGCATGTGCCAAGACCTGTCAGTGTCCCAACAAGAGGGATCTCAGTCAGCACCTAGTTTAAAGCTAGAGGCCAGACCTACAAGCAACAGCTTTTAAAGTATGCAAATATATACAGTTGTATGGGACCACAATCGTAAACTCTGGTGGTCTCTAGACTAGGCAATCTGGAAATGTCCAATTGTTAAAGTCTGTGAGACTCAGGAACACAAGCTCCAATGGCCACCAGAGCCAGGAAATCAACGAGTGTCCCCCATGTGGCAGCTGCAAAAACTGGGGAACCAGAGGGCAGGAAGATAGAGCCCACCTTCTGAGGTCCCTAGAAAGGTTAACAGTCATCAATGAGATGTATGTTTAATTAGAAGCCTGCTTGTCAGGCTGCAGCTATGATGATGAGCTTATAGGCCTCTTTCACAGGAAGACTGATCTCCTGGGTCTGTTGCCTCTTCCTGGTGGAGGACGGTAGCTGTTTAAGAAGTCTTTCTCTGTTGGTTACAGTCCTGTGGGATCTGTGAGTATAAGCCATGATGACCTCCAGAGCCAAATGATATACAGGTGTCCCCTGGCAACAGCTACAAAAAAAATTAGGGCACCAGACTAGGGAATTAGCTCCTTTCTGGGAGATACCATCAAGCAGTAGCAAGGCAGAGGGGGAGCTCAATGACTCATCCACCAGCCTCTGTTTCCTGAGTATTCCACAAGCCTCGAGGAGTAAGCCAGACTAGAAGCCTCCCCTCAAGCCAAAGCTTCTGGGCATGCAAATAGGCTTCTTTACCAGAAAGATGGGAGTTGTGTTTCAGTCTGCTATCTATGCAGTGCCCTTGGGGTGGCAGACTACCAAGAACTGTCTCTCCAATTTTTACAGTCCCATCGGACCCAGGATGGACCCCCACTATCCTTCAGAGCCAGGCACTCAAGGGGTGTCCCTCAGCTATGGTTGCAAAAACTGGGGCACCAGGTATATAAAAACCTGGGCACGAGACCTGTGTAAAAGCTCCCCTCCAGGAGATACTGGCGCTGTGGAACACGGCAGAGGGAGAGCACAAAAGATGGCCTGCACTGAGGAAAAGAGAAAAAAGGAAAAAACTAAGCAAAACTGAAAAACCACTGTTTATTAGATTCCAACAGAGAGAAAACTTAGGGGAAAAGCAAAAAAAAGAAAAAGAAATTATACCTCTATATTTATTTTTCTTTGCCTGAATATTGAGATCAGACCATCATATTCATTTAGACGCAAAGCCTTTGTTAAGCTTAGGGACAGCAAAGTTTAACACACGATGTTATAATATAATATATAATTATTATAATATAATATAACCAAAAATAAGAATATATATCTACCAGACAAAATGTTTAAAATTATAACTTTTCCCCAAAACCTAGGCCATTCAGTTCTATACCTTTGCACCAACATGATAAATGGTCTTAGGGACTTGAGCTTCAAAGTCACATAGATCTGGGTTTGAATTGCAGCCCCATCACTTACTCACTCTGTACTTTTGAACAAGCTACTTAATCTCTCTGTGTCTTCATTTCCTCATCTATTAAAATAGGGCCAATAATACCTCCCTGACAGAGTTGTTGTGAGGCTTACATGAGATCATCTATGAGAAGTACCTAGTAAAAGGCCTTTCCCATAGGAGATGCTCACTCCTTCACCTCACTGGACACTGTTTATGTGCAGCAGTGACAGACACATAAAAGATATACTAAAAATCCCAGAAAGTATTTATGAAAAAAAAGTATCATAAAAACTGAAAAAGAATTAATAAGATAGATACAAAAGTAAAATATTTAGTATTTAATACGACACACATCCACCGAAGGGCATAAAGGGCAAAGACAAATCAAGAGGTCGGTGTATAAAACAGGTAAAGAGAAGGAGGAAAAATGTTCTGATGGAGAAAACAAGTGACAAGGTAAAGAGTGTCTTCAGTGGATGAAAGTGCATAAGTTGACAATAAGAAGGGGAAGCAAACACAAGGACAGATGTTCAGGTCCCAGGTACTGCACACCAAAATATATTGAAAAAAACAAAAACTACATAAATGATAAGTTCTACTACCATTAAAAGGAGTGAAATAGAGCCAGGGTAATGGAAGACCCTCGCAATAGTCCCCCAGAGACCTCTCAGTGCAGTGGACCTGGGTCTACTCCTCGGCAGGGCAGGAAATGTAAGAAGCAGCACACTCAACACAGGGAGGCTTCTCACACACTGACCCATGCTGGCAAAACTTATAGGAAATGATATATAGTTCAGACCAACAATTTACTGATTATAACAAGAAATATATTTTTCTATTTGAAGAGAATACTTAATGGTTTACTCTTCAGGATATGAGGAATACCAATTTTAAAAACTAGTAAAAACTAAGATTGGTAAAAATCAAAGTATCATTGGTCATTCAACAACAATCATATATCCAGCAAATATTTATTGAGCACTGACAGTATATGGTAGACACAAAGCTACATAAGCTTCAGCTACAAGGATTACTATGACACTGCCCTGCCGTTGACCATGGTAAAAGATACCTATAATACAATTACTTTCAGTATGAAAGACTAAGAAATATAGATACCATGCAAACAGAGCAATCCTACTTCAGGAGAACTAGGGAAAGGAAAAGAACAAATAAGCTGGATATTTTAAATTATCTTTCAAATATGAGCTTTCTAGACAAACAAGGGTTGAAAACCATTCCAAGAAGAGGAAAAGAAATATGCAAAGTACAAATCTGTGAAAATGTTTGCCATATATGGAAGCAATGTGGTAAGATCCTAGGATGTAGTAAGATCCTGAGATGGCCTTCCTGGTGTGTGGGGTGCAGACAATGGGAAATGGCGGGATATGAGGATTGAGAAAAGGTTGAGAAAAGCTGCATATACCAAGGTAGCATGTGGATTTTATCAATTAGACTAGTAGTCACAAAACTTGGGGATGTGCAAGCCAACTTGTGTACAAGATAATCCACTGAGTTGTGGAAAAAAGTTAGAATTTTTATATAAAAGGAAAAATTAAGCTTTAGTAAGATTTCATAAATGGATCAACACTGCAGCCTCATTCAATCTTAACATAAGGTGGTCATGTGTCACAAACTGTCCAAGTGGTATCTTGAAAAAAGAGTAGGGGTTCTACCACACGCAGGGAACCCTCAGCCTTTCATTCACTTTCAGGCTATACATTACAGTTTCTACAGGACCAGCAAGGAAGATGTACTGAGTATACTATTTAACTAAAGTAACCATCAAATGGATACACTGCTTAAAAAGATTCTTGCAAAGAAGTCAGAGATTAAAGATAATACTATCAAGCCAACAAAAGTTGGAAACTAGGAAATGATAGAGCTGACACTTCTATTCCCACTGTGAGCTATTCATCAGCCTCATTAAGAGAATAAGCTAATAAGAGGTCAGAAAAAATTTTCAAAATTATCAGGAAGACCATTTGAAATAATGAATTTATAGACCTTAATAAGAATTCACTCACTCTTTCAAAATTTTACTGTGCAGGTATTGTTCAATTTGCTAACAGTTAAAAAGCTGATAACAAGCAATTTTGCCCTAAGGGTACAGTGTTCACTGAGAGTCTCACCAATTGACTGATTATAATGTCAGTCAAAATCCCAACAAGTTATTTTGTTTTGGGGTGAAACCTGACAAACAGATTCTAAAATCTGTATAATGGTAATGCAAAGTTCAATCATCAGTCAAGATGATTTGATGATTTTTTTGATAAAAAAAAAACACCAAGCTGCAAGGACTGCCTCCTGGATAGTAAGACACTTAGAAGGCCACATTAATGAAGACAATGTGGCACTGGCATAAAGATAGTGTTTTAGTGGGGAATCTCCAGAGAAAAAGAACTAACAGGAGATTATATAGATACATATAGAGAGACCTATTATAAAGAATTGGCTCACTTAATTATGGAGGCAAGCTGGAGACCCAGGAAAGCTGATAGTTTAGTTCTAGTCCAAATTTGAGGGCCTGAAACAAGGAAAGCCAATGGTTTCTGAAGGCTGGCCGACTCAATACCTAGGAAGATCTAATGTTTTAGTTTGAATCTGAAGGCAGGGAAAAAACTCAGGTCCCAGTGCAAGCCCTGTCAAGTAGAAGGAATTCTCTTACTCATGGAAGTGTTCAGCCTTTTTGTTCTACTCAGCCCTTCAACTAACTGGATGAGGCCCACGCACATGAGGGAGGGTAACTGCTTTATTCAGTCTGTTGATTTATATGTTAATCTCATCTAAAAATACTCCCGCAGAAACATCCAGAATAATGTTTGACCAAATATCTGGGCACCCTATGGCCCATTCAAGTTGACACATAAAATTAAGCATTGCATATAGACAATGAGAACATTGGAGACATTTAGGATCAAACCTGCACATAAAAAGACATTTTATTTACGGTATTTCCCTGGCGGTCCAGTGGGTAAGACCCCACGCTCCCAATGTAGGGGGCCCAGGTTTGATCCCTGGTCAGGTAACTAGATCTCACATGCATGTCACAACTAAGAAGTCCCCATGCCACAACTAAGACCAGGGGCTGCATAAATAAATAAATACTTAAAAAAATTTTTTTAAAAAGACATTTGATTTATTATGAAGGTAGCATCATAGCTCAGTGAGGTAAAAAGACTTTTCAATGATGGTGTTGGGACAATGGGGTATCCATGTGGAAGCAAAGTGAAAATGAACTCCTACCTTAGACCACATAATGAAACAGTTACAGGTAGATCACAGACCTAAATGGGAAAGGCAAACCAATATACTTTTAGAAGATAATGTGAAAGGTCTTCATGACCCTGAAGTGGGGATACATTTTCTTAAATAAGATACAAAGTTATTAACCAAAAAGGAGAAGACTGATAAATCTGACAACAATAAAATTTTAAATGTCTTTCTTAAAAGAAGGTAAGACAGGTATTTCAGAGGTCAGCCCAAGCCCATGTTGTTACCTGTGCTTCTGACTGACTGGCTACATTGTGACTGGAGGTCCCAATGACCCCCCCCAACTCAGGATGCTAATCCCAAACCCAGATTATTACCTGTACTTCTGACCGACTGGCTAAATCAGAGGTTCCCAGAACCCCCTCACTGGGTTCAACTATTTTGTTAGAGTGGCTCACAGAATTCAAGAAATGCACTTATATACTAGATTACTGATTTCTTATAAAAGGATATTAAAGGATACAAGTCAACAGTCAGATGAAGAGATGCATAAGGCAAGGTCCCAAACAGAGAAGCTTCTGTCCTTATACAGCTTGGGGCCTGTCAAGGTGGCATGCAGAAACATTCTGCTTCCCCCATGTGGAAGCTCTCTGAAAAGGGGCCAAAAAGTGGTCCTTTGGGTTTTTATGGAGGCTTCGTTATATAGTCATGATTGACTAAATCACTGGCTAATGGCAACTGGTTCAACCTCAAGCCCCTCTCCCCTCGCAGGAAACCAGATGGTGGGACTGAAAGTTCCAACCCTCTACTCACAAGGTTGGTTCTCCTGCCAAGCAGCCCTCATCCTCGGATGCCCTCCAAAAGTCACCTTATTAACATAACACAAGACACCTTTTATCACTCTCAACACTTAGACGATTCCAAGAGTTTTGGCAGCTGTGAGCCAGGAACTGCAGACGAAGACCAAATATAAATAAAAAATATATTTTGGTCATCTGAATGATCAGACATATATTTCTTATAAATTACAATATCTCAAATACATACTGCATTATTCCATTTTTACCAAGATAAAATAATAGGCCAAACTGCATAATTAAGTGGTAAAACCATAAAGCAAGGTAAATAAAAGTCAGGCTAGTAGTAACTGCTAGCAAGGCACATAAGGGCATATAAATAGGAAGGGGCACTTGGGAGCTTCTAGGAGGGAGACAATGTTCCATTCTATTTCCTGACCTGGGTGGTAGTTGAAAGGGTATTTATTTGCAACAATTCGTTAAGCTTGGCATTTATGCCTCATGCACGTTTCTGCATGTTGGTTAGATTTTGTACTTTAAAAGGGTTTTTTTTTTTAATTCTAAAGAATGAATTAGAGGGCTGAAGCAATACAGGAACATCTGGATATTGCTTACTACTGCATTTAAAGGGAATAAAGATTGAATAAAACCCTTTTGACTGATCTCCACTCCTGGTATTCTGCCATTTTCTTCTCATCAGAATAAAATACAATACTGGTATGGTCTTGCCCAAAGAACATAAGTAATTCCTAAATTTGGCAGACCCAGAGACCTTCCCTTTGGATTATAAACTCTGAGAACAGACTGTCTTTAGATCCACTACTGTATCCTCAACTTCTTTAATAGTGCCAGGCAAACAGTAGGTTCTCAAAAAGCATCTGTTCAATGGATTCACTGGTAAAACTAAATTTTTCAAAAACCAAATATTCCAAAAAGATGTGAAAGAGTCCTGTGACTTCAACCAGTCTCTAAGAGCTGTAAGAAGAGCCACAGAGACGGTGTTATTTGACAGTACATTTGAGGTTACTAGTAAGACTCCAAAAAAATTAATGTATTTCGAACATAACATATTAACAAAGGCTAACATATGGCAAGCATCAAACAATTTCTAGGACAGGTGCGGAATTTGCCTCTGCACCATCTTCCATTGGATGCTGTTTGTGCCGTCACTGGAGGGCTGGCAAGATGACTGAGTTGAAGGATGTGAGCTCACCCCTTCCTACAAAAACACCAAAATCACAACTAACTGCTGAAAAAACACTAACAAAAAAAACACTGAAACCTGAAAATAAAGATACCCTACATCCAAAGACAAAAAAGAAGCCACAACAAGATGGTAGGAGGGGCACAATCACGATAAAATCAAATCCCATATCCACCTGGTGGGCAACCCACAAACTGGAAAATAATTACACCACAGAAGTTCTCCCACAGGAATGAAAGTCCTGAGCCCCACGTCAGGCTTCCAAGCCTGGGGGTCTGGCAACAGGAGGAGGAACCCCCAGAGAATCGGTTTTGAAGGCTTGTGGGGTTTGACTGCAGGATTCCACAGGACTGGGGGAAAAAGAAACTCCACTCTTGGGGGGCTCACACAAGGTCCCATGCTCACCAGGACCCAGGGAAAAAAGTAATGACCTTGTAAGAGACTGGGCCAAACCTGCCTGCTAGAATTGGATGGTCTCCTGCAGAGGCAAGGGACGGATGTGGCTCACTGAGGGGGAAAAAAACATTGGCAGCAGAGTTCTGGTGAGTACTCATTCGTGTGAGCCTTCCTGGAGGTCACCATTTCCTCCCCAAGGCCTAGCCCTACCCAACAGCCTGTAGGCTCCAGTGCTGGGCACCTCAGGCCAAACAACAAACACAGCCCCACCCATCAGCAGTTAGGCTGCTTTAAGTCTTCCCGAGCATGGCCCTGCTCACCAGAGGGACAAGACCCAGATCCACCCACCAGTGGGCAGTAATCAGACCCTCCCATCAAGAATCCGGCACAAGCCTCTTAGATAGCCTCATCCACCAGATGGCAGACAGCAGAAGCAAGAAGAACTACAATTCTGCAGCCTGTGGAACAGAAACCGCAATCACAGAAAGTTAGACAAAATAAGACGGCAGAGGAACATGTCCTACATGAAGGAACAAGATAAAACCCCAGAAGAACAACTAAGTGAAGTGGAGATAGGTTATCTACCGGAAGAAGAATTCAGAGTAATGATAGTGAAGATGATATAAGATCTCGGAAAAACAAAGGAGGCGGAGTTTGAGAAGATGCAAGAAATGTTTAACAGAGACCTAGAAGAACTAAGGCACAAACAAACAGAGATGAACAACACAATAACTGAAATGAAAAATACACTAGAAAGAATCAATAGCAGAGTAACTGAGGCAGAAGAACGGATAAGTGAGCTGGAAGACAGAATGGTGGAAATCACTACCGCAGAACAGTATAACAAGAATGAAAAGAAATGAAGACAGTCTAAGAGACCTCTGGGACAACATTAAATGAACCAACATTTGCATTACAGGGTTCCCAGAAGGAGAAGAGGGAGAGAAAGGGCCTGAGAAAATATTTGAAGAGATAATAACAGAAAACTTCTCTAACATGGGAAAGGAAACAGTCACCCAAGTCCAGGAAGTGCAGAGAGCCTCAGGCAGGATAAACCCAAGGAGGAACATGCCAAGACACATAGTAATCAAATTGACAAAAGTTAAAGCAAAGAAAAAATATTGAAAGCAACAAATAACATACAAGGGAACTCCCATAAGATTATCAGCTGATTTCTCAGCAGAAACTCTGCAGGCCAGAAGGGAGTGGCACGATATATTTAAAGTGATAAAAGGGAAGAAACTGCAACCAAGAATACTCTATCCAGCAAGGCTCTCATTCAGATTCAACAGAGAAATCAAAACCTTTACAGACAAACAAAAGCTAAGAGAATTCAGTACCACCAGACCAGCTTTGCAACAAATGCTAAAAAAACTTCTCTAAGCGGAAAAGAAAAGGCCACTACTAGAAAGAAGGAAATTATGAATGGAAAAGCTCACTGGTAAAGGCAAGCATAAAATAAAGGTAGGAAATCATCTGCACAGAAATATGATATCAAACCACCAACTGTCAGAAGAAGAGAGCACAAATGTTGGATATTGGAAATGCATTTGAAATTAAAAGACCAGCAACTTAAAACAATCTTGTTTATATATAGACTGCTATATCAAAACCTCATGGTAAAAGCAAACTGAAAATCTACAATAGATATGCATTTCTTTAAATGTAAATGGATCAAATGCTCCAACTAACAGACACATACTGGCTGAATGGATACAAAAACAAGACCAATATATATATGCTGTCTACTAGAGACCCACTTCAAATCTAGGGACACATACAAACTGAAAGTGAGGGAATGGAAAAAGGTATTCCAGGCAAATGAAAATCAAAAGAAAGCTGGAATAGCAATACAGACAAAATAGACTTTAAAATAAAAACCGTTACAAGAAACAAAGAAGGACACTACATAATGATCACAGGATCAATCCAAGAAGAAGATATAACAATTGTAAATATATATGCACCCCAACATAGCAACATCCCAATATATAAGGGTACAGCCATAAAAGGAGGAATCTACAGTAACACAATAATAGTGGGAGGCTTTATTTATTTATTTATTTTTAATGGAGTAGATAGAGTTGCTTTACACTGCTGTGTCAGTTTCTGCTGTACAACAAAGTGAATCAGCCATACGTATACATATATCCCCTCTTTTTTGGATTTCCTTCTCGTTAAGGTCACCACTGAGCACCGAGTGGAATTCCCTGTGCTATACAGTGAGATCTCATTAGTTTTCTATTTTATACACAGTAGTGTATGTATGTCAATCCCAATCTCCCAATTCATCCCACCCCCTCTTTTCCCCCTTTGTATCCATAAGTTTGTTCTCTACGTCTGTGTCTCTATTTCTGCTTTGCAAATAAGATCATCTATACCATTTTTCTAGATTCCAGTAGTGGGGAACTTTAACACCCCACTTTAATCAAGGGACAGGTCATCCAGACAGATGATCAATAAGGAGACACAGGCCTTAAATGTCACATTAGACCAGATGGACTTTATCAATATTTATACAGCATTCTATCCAAAAGTAGGAGAATACACATTCTTCTCAAGTGCACATGAAGCATTCTCCAGGAATGATCACATGCTGGGACACAAAGCAAGCCTTAGTAAATTTAAGAAAACTGACATCATATCAAGCATCTTTTCTGACCACAGTGCTCAGAAATTAGAAATCAACTACAAGAAAAAAATTGTAAAAACACAAACACATGGAGGCTAAACAATATGCTACTAAACAACCAATGGATCACTGAAGAAATCAAAGAGGAAATCAAAAACTACCTAGAGACAAATGCAAACGAAAACACAACGATCTAAAACCTATGGGATACAGCAAAAGCGGTTCTAAGAGGGAAGTGTATAGCAATACAATCTTACCTCAGGAAACAAGAAAAGTCACAAACAACCTAAACTTACACCTAAAGCAATTAGAGAAAAAAGAACAAACAAAACCCAAAGTTAGTAGAAGGAAAGAAAACATAAAGATCAGAGCAGAAATAAATGAAATAGAAATGAAGAAAACAATAGCAAAGGTGCATGAATAAAAGCTGGTTCTTTGACAAGATAAATTAGCGAGACTCATCAAGAGGGCCCAAATCAATAAAATTAGAAATGAAAAACAAGAAGTTACAATGGACCCCACAGAAATAAAAAGGATCATAACAGACTACTACAAGCAACTATATGCCAATAAAACTGACAACCTGGAAGAAATGGATAAATTCTTAGAAAGGTACAACCTCCCAAAACTGAACCAAGAAGAAACAGAAGATATGAACAGACAAATCACAAGTACTGAAATTGAAACTGTGATTTAGAAACTCCCAAAAAACAAAAGTCCAGGACCAGATAGCTTCAGAGGCAAATTCTATCAACCATTTAGAAAAGAGTTAACACCTATCCTTCTGAAACTATTCCAAAAATTACAGAGGAAGGAGTACTCCCAAACTCATTCTATGAGGATACCATCACCCTGATACCAAAACCAGACAAAGATACTACAAAAAAAGAAAATTACAGGCCAATATCACTGATGAACAGATGCAAAAATCTTCAACAAAATACTAGCAATCTGAATCCAACAATACGTTAAAAGAATCATACACAGGGCTTCCCTGGTGGCGCAGTGGTTGAGAGTCCACCTGCCGATGCAGGGGACACGGGTTCGTGCCCTGGTCCGAGAGGATCCCACATGCCGTGGAGCGGCTGGGCCCGTGAGCCATGGCTGCTGAGCCTGTGCGTCCGGAGCCTGTGCTCCATAACAGGAGAGGCCACAGCAGTGAGAGGCCCGCGTACGGCAAAAAAAAAAAAAAAAGAATCATACACAATAATGATCAAGTGGGATTTATCCCAGGGATGCAATGATTTTTCATTATCTGCAAATCAATCAGTGTGATACACCACATCAACAAACTGAAGAAGAAAAACCATATGATCATCTCAATAGATGCAGAAAAAGGCTGTGACAAAATTCAACACCGATTTATGATAAAAACTCTCCAGAAAGTAGGCATAGAGGGAACATACCTCAACATAATAATGGCCACATATGACAAACCCACAGCTAACATCATACTCAACAGTGAAAAGCTGAAAGCACTTCCTCTAAGATCGGGAACAAGACAAGGATGTCCACTCTCACCACTTTTATTCAATATAGCTTTGGAAATCTTAGCCATGGCAATTAGAGAAGAAAAAGAAATAAAAGGAATCCAAATTGGAAAAGAAGTAAAACTGTCACTGTTTGCAGATGACATGATACTATACATAGATAATCCTAAAGATGCCACCAGAAAACTACTAGAGCCCATCAATGAATTCAGTAAAGTTGCAGAATACAAAATTAATACACAGAAATCTGTTCTATACACTAACAACGAAAGATCAGAAAGAGAAATTAAAGAAACAATCCCATTTACCAACACATCAAAAAGAACAAAATACCTAGGAATAAACCTACCTAATGAGACAAAAGACCTGTACTCCAAAAACTGTAAGATGCTGATGAAAGAAATCAAAGATGACAAAAACAGATGGAAAGATATACAATGTTCTTGGATTGCAAGAATCAATATTGTCAAAATGACTATACTACCCAAGGCAATCTACAGATTCAATACAATCCCTATCAAAGTATCAATGGCATTTTTCAGAGAACTAGAACAAAAAAAAATCTCAAAATTTGTATGGAGACACGAAAGACCCCAAATAGTCAAAACAGTCTTGAAAAAGAAAAATGGAGCTGGAGGAATTAGGCTCCCTGATTTCAGACTATACTATAAAGCTACAGTCATGAAAACAGTATGGTACTGTCACAAAAACAAAAATATAGATCAATGGAATAGGATAGAAAGCCCAGAAATAAATCCACGCACCTATGGTCAATTAATCTATGAAAAAGGAGGCAAGACTAGACAATGGAGGAAAGACAGTCTCTTCAATAAATGATGCTGGGAAAACTGGAGAGGTACATGGAAAAAAGTGAAATTAGAACACTCTTTATCACCACAGACAAAAATAAACTCAAAATGGATTAAAGACCTAAATGTAAGACTGGGTACTACAAAACTCTTAGAGGAAAACATAGGCAGAACACTCTTTGACATAAACCACGGCAATGTCTTTTCCGAGCTGTCTCCTAGAGTAATGGACATAAAAACAAAAATAAACAAATGGGACCTAATTAACTCAAAAGCTGTTACACATCAATAGAAACCATAAACAAAATGAAAAGACAATGCACACAATGGAAGAAAATATTTGCAAACGATGTGACCAACAAGGGATTATTCTCCAAAATTTACAAACAGCTCACGCAGCTCAGTATCAAAAAAACAAACAACCCAATCAAAAAATGGGCAGAAGATCTACATAAACATTTTTCCAAAGAAGAAATATAGATGGTCAAAAAGCACATGAAAAGATGCTCAACATCACTAATTATCAGAGAAATGCAAATCAACACTACAATGAGGTATCACCTCACACCTGTCAGAATGGCCATCATCAAAAAATCTACAAACAATAAATGCTGGAGAGGGTGTGGAGAAAAGGGAACTCTCCTACACTGTTGGTGGGAATGTAAATTGGTACAGCTACTATGGAGAACAGTTATGGAGGTTCCTTAAGAAACTAAAACTAGAGCTATCATATTATCAAGCAATCCCACTCCTGGGCATATATCCAGAGAACACCCCAATGTCAATTGCAGTGCTGTTTACAATAAGCAAGACATGGAAGCAGCCTAAATGGCCATCAACAGAGGAGTTGATGAAGAAGATGTGGTACATATATACTATGGAATATTACTCAGCCATTAAAAAGAATGAAATTATGCCATTTGAAGCAACACGATGGGCCTGGAGATTAGCATACTAAGTGAATTAAGTCAGACAGAGAAAGACAAATATCACGTGATATTGCTTATATGTGGAATCTTTAATACAAATGATAGAAATGAACTTATTTACAAAACAGAAGCTGACTCACAGACTTAGAGGACGAGGAGGAGGGATTGATTTGGAGTTTGGCATTGACATTTACACACTGCTATATTTAAAACATAAGCAACAAGGACCTACTGTATAGCACAGGGAATGCTGCTCAATATTCTGTAATAACCGAAATGGGAAAAGAATTTGAAAAAGAATAGATACATGTATATATATAACTGAATCACTTTGCTGTACACCTGAAACTAACACAACATTGTTAATCAACTATGCTCCAATATAAATTTTTTTTAAATGACAAGTATAAGAAAATTCAGAGGAATAAAGTTAACTAGGCATTCAGCAAAATTAAAACACATAAAAAACCCAGAATTTCTATTACATCTCTGTCCTAAAAATACAACTAATCAATTCAGTCTACCATTTTCAAATTTAATAATTAACATGAATTTTTACTGCATTTTAGAATTTATAGAAGAAATTCTTTGTTTTTGACTCAGGGTGTTTCAATCACATTTGTGATGCTCCAGAAACACAGAATGACCCAAGATTTTATTACCACAATTAAAACAGGCTAGCATGTATCAGGTACTAAGTAAATGCTCACTGAATGAAACTAACAAATATTATTAAAATATGGCTTGTTATATAGTTTTAGAAGGATACTTGATGACAATTACACATTTTTAAAGTGTAATATGTCACTCTTTAACTTTTATGGAGAAAATATCACTTTTAGGATAAAAGAAAATATACCCAAGATATGTACAATTGATTCATAAACTAGCAACCATCTTCTGTCTTGCTGCATTTACAGTCAACATTATACAATTATGAAGGTACTGATTTGTGATAGGTATATGTAATTAGCTTTAGACTGCTAAAAGTTAAATAATTAATATTATTCCTACACATCATTTTTTTGATCAGTTAATATTACAGGTTTGCCTAGTACAACGATGAGGGAAACTGTTTTCCTAGTCTCTTAAGTGCTCAACTCCTCTCTAGTGGCACCATCTTCTCAGAGTAAAGCAGATTCAGAACCATCTCTATTTCAATCAACTTTCTCTCCTTCCTTCACTGCCAAGTTTCTTCAAAGGGTAATCAAAGTTTATTACCTCTGCTTCCTCACCTCCCCATCATTCCTCAATATCTATAGCAGCCTGGCTACTTCCCTCAACCTCCCACTAAACCTATTCTCACCAAAGTCATTCCTCCTTAGTGGCTAAATCCAAGTAGTGCTTTTCAGTCCTTATCTTGCTCTTTCAATCCTTTATGCTCTACAATTGCCGTGTCCAATACAGTGACAACTAGCCACATGAGGCTACTCAGCACTTTCAAATGTAACAGGTACAATGAAGAAAAATGAATTTTTAAAATTTTAATTAAATTTAAATTTGAAAACAGACACATGATTCAGCTTTAAGTTTCTTTGAAACAATTTGGGTATGTGAACCTACTTTTTCAACTGTATATTTTATAAAACAAATCAAGAATTTCCAATGAAAATTTAGCCTCTGAATTAAGATGTAACATATACACTGAATTAAGTATAACATATATACTGGATCTCAATGACTCAGTATAAAAAAGATTATAAAATGATCACATTAATAATTTTTATATTGATTACATATTTTAATAATGGTATTTTGGATATACTGGGTTAAATAAAATAATCATTAAAATTAGTCTCAACTTTTTCTTTTTACATTTCTTAAAGCAGGTACTAGAAAACTGAAAATTATCTATGTAGAATATACTTTGTTTCTATTGGACAGTGGCGTGCTATAGCATTAGATATAAATGACCACTCATTCCTTCTTAAAATGCTGCTGCTTTTCTCCTTCTTCTTCTTGGACTCCCCCTTTCTAGTGTGCAGTGTAACTTATTCTTCCACTCACTCCTTAAATGCCAGTGTCTCCCAAGGTTGTCCCTAGGCCCTTTCCCTTCCTCACACTAGGCACTTTCCTTGGGTGATCTCACCCTCACGCATGGCTCCCACTGTTCCTGTACCCTGAGGACTGTCAACCCTCTATGTGCAAATCAGCCCCTCTCCTGAAAACACTAAGTTCAACTCGACCTACACCTAAGTACACCTGCACTTAATTTGCCGTTACATCCTTACATATTTACCTTATTAATATCATAAATCTGGTCCCTCTTTTCCATTTCATTCAGGCCTTCATGATTTCTCACTTTTACCACTACAATTGCTTTGAAAGTGCTATCCCTGGCACCTTCCAAAGCAACTTCCTTTTGCTGGTAAGTTTCTAAAATTCACACCTAGCCATATGATTTCTCTATTTAAAATACTTCGGTGGTTTCCCCACTGCCTTCAAGTTAAAGTAAAAACTTCTTATAATCATACATAAGGCTTTATGCTTCATCATCAACCCTATAAAATCCCAAGCTCAGGGATATCTAAGCACCTGCAGTTTCCTGAATACAGCATTTGCTTCCTCACCGCCATTCTTTGCACATGCTCTTTTTGCTGGCAGGAATACCGTTCCTAAAACTCTATCCTGTTCTCTTAGTCATCCTTCAAAACTCAGCTGATATATCATCTCTCCCAGGAAACATCACCAAACCACCAAGTCTGAACAAGTGTCCCTCCTCTGCGTCACCATCACCCCTATACATAGTTCTACCAATAACCCAATGACACTGCCCTAGAATGACCTGGTTAGTAGTCTGTAAACTCCCTGAAGGTAGGAATTAAGTGTTTTAACTTTACCTCCCTGTGCTACACTTAATGAGCACCTATTTATTAAATGGACACAATATTAAATAAGGGAAACCCACAGAATAAACTGCAAGGCTAGAAACTTAAAACTAGGCTAATATAAGTCACGAGTTAAATGAAGAAAGTTAACCTAATCACTCTAAAAACACTTTATAAGATGGCCTATTTCTGGACTTAATGAGCTAGCCAATAAAAATATATATCCTAAATAATCACTAAAATAGCAAATACTCAACAAAACCAATAATTTAAAAAACTGAAAACTAAGTATGTTATTCTATTTCTATAGTCTTGTTTTTCATACCTTTTCTTCCCTAATTCTACTTATCAGTTCCTTCCTTCAGCTCTTTAATTTTCCTTCGAGTTAAATGTTGCATTTTTTCCGTCCCTCGCCCAATCCTTTTCACTTCTACTGTCCCTCCAATTCTTCTTTTAATCTAACAAAAATGCAAATACTGTCTTTGTCATCTCTGTCAGCAATTCTGTATAAAACGAAGGAATGGTAAAAAGCAGTGAACGGAATGATATCACTAGTCAGATTGCTAGACAAAACCATATGCATTAATCTGGGTGGTTGGTTTCATAATACTAAGCAGCTAATCTAGACCATATGCATAGTAAGTGGAGTCTGACAGGCATCAGCAAGTCCTTGAGGTTATTGCAGCAGGGCAGTGGGGGGTAAGAGAAAAGACCAGCCAACTTGCTGGTGGTGAGGGCAGCTACAGCACAGCCTTACAACATTCTCCTATTTGTGCCCACCATTCAAGAGGAAGCAGAAACGGGGAATTCAGGAAGCTGTCAGCTATCTGGACTAGCACGGTCAGGTAACCGATTTTAACGGTGCTTGCAGCATTAGCCAACCAGCCCTAGATGCTAGTCTGAGCACACTGGCCAGGGCACCAACTTTAGGACACAAAATAAAGACTGCTGCTCCCAGGGCACTTCTGAATTTTAGTTTTACTACAGAATAGATTCTGAGAGAGGCAGAGAAGTACCTGAAGAGAAATTATATAAGTATTTAAAGTAGGTTGGTAGGAAGAAACAATTGTTAGAAGGAAGGAGAGTACATTCTTTTAATTACCTGAGAGTAACTTTCTAAAACCACTCAACATTAGTTCTTGCAGGCATGGGGAAGTTCACCCTGAGGACCTGTCTCTTAAGGAATTCGCAATCAAACAAAACTGAAATCTCTTGTAAAGCTTTACAAGTTTAACAGTGAAGGATGTGTCTGAAAAAGTTTCTGGACTGTCAAAGCAGCACCTTTATTGAATTCAAAGCAGTATAGTGCAAGATTTATTTTTACCCGTGTCCAGGAGTTAAGCTTTGATTCTCCAGAATTCTGTGGATCTTTCTTAATCAGACAACACAAGCACCATATTAGAATTTTTTGGCTTTCATCTGCAAAAAGGAAAACTAAAATGAGTAGGTTTTATCAAATAGAAAGAAAAGATAATCAGTATAAAATTTGTAACATTATATACTAAAGGAAATATATTTATTATATTTGAGGAAAATCACAAACTACTAAGTTCATAGAACAAGCATCCAGGACCATGTGTGAAACTTTGTGGTTTTTTTCCTTCTTGTGGGTTCAGGATCACTTATGCTTAGCCCTTGTGAGGTCAATTCTCTTTCTGTCACAGCAGCAATTTTTAAAGCCAAAAGAGAATGATGGAAAGAACTAGCTTTTTTAAAGATCAGTTCTTTATTTTATATTCAAACCATTAGTAATTTCAGCCTTTTTAAGGCAATATCACTGCCATAAGCAGTAGTCAATATTTCTGATTTAATCAAATTGGCCAAAATACCCCCACTTGTTAAAAATGAATTTAACAAAAAGAATTGTTTTAAAATACATTCTTTTTAGTACCAAATGGTTTGGATAAAATAGAAGCCTTTTACATGCTCCTAATTCTTTACTCTAAAATGTAAAACTTTACTAAATATGTGATAACAATGCTGACCTTTGAAATCTATTTGGCTAGGACATCTACTTGGTAAGCCATTTTCTCTTTCCTCCTTTGGTAACTAAGTCCATTCAAGTTGGAGATTCTATAACACAACTGAGAAGCAAAAATGAGACCTAAAAACTGAAGATGTCAGTACCTGAACTAGAGCCAAGCTACTATGGACTTTACCACAAGGCCATGGAGCTGATGCTGAGGAAACCCAGCACCCGGAATCACTCCTCTGCAAAATCACCTGATGCTCTTTACTTTGTTATCTACTGCAATTTCATAAACACAGCATTTCTACAGGGCTTCATTAACAAGAAATAAGGAGAATACAAACTACAGTAAGCTATCTCGGCATTTTCAACCACAAACCAAAGGACCCTGATAGTAATTTTAAATCCATTTTCCCCCCATAAACTTAGGCTCTCCTAACAACTAACACCTCTGAACAAACTTTATCAGGGGTTATCCTGAGGGATAGTCCTATTTTTCCTAGCTTTTATGAGCTCAATTACATCACTGGCTTGCCTGAAATCAGTTCATTGCAAGAATCACATAATTTAACCACTGGAGATCCTAGGGTTCTTCAGGTTGAACCAATGCCACTGATTAAAAATCTGACTGTTGTACTTTCTATGTTTTAAATATCAGAAGAAATTATAACTATCTGTATGTCACAAGTGTGACAAACACATCTAATGATATGCTTATGTAAGCAGCTTCCCATGTTATACAGAATGCAACCTGATGGGGAGCATTTCCAAAAATCAGACACTCACCACTGAAGAGAAAAAAGACAGAAAATGTTAATTATGGAGTGTAAATCTAAAAGAATCCCAAAGATAGGAGTTTTCCCCAGGTGTTGAGTGACTCTGCACATTTAGTTCAACAAGCATATTATTTTTTACTTTTCTCTCAAAAAGAAAAAGAAGAGCAAGAGTAACTTGCCCCCAGCCTTTATTTCTTTGCCCAGAGTCAATGCACTGAAATGCACTGCTAATGAGCTTACTTTGCTTTAGGGATTTAAAGATGCAAGCCATCACCTATTATTCATGAATGCCACCAGCACTGTCTACAGGGGATGGCATCTGTCAGGCTCCTCCCTAGAGGCTCAGACATCGGAGCTGGAGCACTGGGGATCGAAAACTGCCTGGGATTCATCATGCAGACAGTCATTAGTGCAAAGCACTCATCTAAAAATGAGTGTAAGGAAAAGGAATATACCACCATATATTTGTCACCTAATATTTTATTGTTTGATATCTTGAACTGAAAGCTCAAATGAAAGCTGAATTAATTCTATAGTTTAAAAGTGTGATGGCAGCATTTTTTTAGACAATAAATATTTGTTTTAAGCTGCCAAGTTTGGGGGCAAACTCTCACACAGTAATAAAAAGCATGAGGAAAACAGGTTATAGCTGTAATACGTTAATCATGAGCTCAGACCTAGAACCTACCAGCCAGAACTCCAAGGAGGTGAAGGCAGTAATTTTATGGAGAGAACACCACTGAATAAAAGGTGTTTTTTCTATTAACTATTTTTTCTCTTCCCTTTGTGGAGTCTTTTAATTTGCAAATCCTTCCTCCTTCCTTATTATCCTTATTTCTGATCCTAGTCTCACTTACTTACTTCTTTCCTTGATGGAAACTGTTTACTCTTACTGTACTTAAAAAATAATTTTGATATTACAAAACCATAAGAAAATATCCCTTCCTGGAAGAAAGTGCCCAACTAGTGAAACAACAGTGGCAACACAGGCAAGATTTGATTACTCATGAGTTCTGTGCCTGTCAGTCTCCTCTACTAGCTCAAAACCAAATGCATACCTCAAACAGGAAACTGAAATTTAATGGGCAGTTCAAATGGTAACACACACATTTAAACAGAAAGAGATGGAGAATTTGTTTCTGGTTCACAGAGGGGGCCAAAGTAATAGAGATTAGGTGCTAAGGAAAGATCACAGACAGATGCAAGTCTAAGTCCACAGGGAAAAATCAGTCCAGTCTCTCACTTTTACAAATAAAGAATCGGAGACCCAGTGAGTTCTTGCCTTAGTTCTTGCCTTAGAAAATCCTATCTCATCTATTTTCCTCCAAGAGTCAGCCCCTGCAAAACCTCCCCTGTGAAACTCTCCTTCCCCTCAGCAACTTAGTCAAAGCTCCACAGTACCAACCATCATCCTGACTCTGGCTGATCTCCTTAGGTTTCTTTTTTCCCTGACTGGAAGCTCCTAGAGGGCAGAAATTGTGAGCCATGTTTTCCTAGGGCTTGACATTAAAAAAAAAAAAAAAATAGTGACTATATACATTCACATGAAGCTGGCTGGTGGTAAAGCCAGGACTGGAACATTTCAACCACAGTGGTACAATCCATGGGGGCAGATCATTACAACAACATGGGCTTTAGAGGAGTAGGATCCTGGATTTTATTAGTTCAATATTCTGAGAAAAGTGACATATTTAGGCTAATCCATAAATATCTATCCTGCAAGCCTATCAAGAACTCAGTTAGACCCATGATGCAATCCATAGAGAACAGTGCTCAGCACAAAGTGAGCAATGCGTTCTACTTCAATTCTACAACCCAAACTTTCCCACATTTTAACATTTCTGAATTAACGATGTGTCCCACATCCACTAGGTACACTTAAAGGGCATATTATTTCTTTTTTCTAAAAAGTGGTCATTCAATCTATGAAGTATCTAACTATGAGTGATGCCTTTAAATGGAGGAAATTCAACAGTTTCTTTTCCCTTCTCCTGCCATCAATAGCATTGGCCTAGCTCAATGTTTTTCACACTTTTGGTCACGACCTATAGGTGGATTGTAAAATCAGTTTTGGGTCATGAAAACCATTTTAAAAATGGTATAGTGAATATGAATTGCACATAATAAAAGCAAGCATTTTTTCATGAAACGTGTGGGTGTATGCGTATAACTGTATGTATGCATATATACACATGTATAGAAAATGTATTTCTGGTCAAAGGTTTTTTGAGAAACACTGGCCTAGTTGAAATATATAAATTTGGGGCAGGTAAGCATGGCCCTGGTAGGCAAATACAGTGATGGCTTTGCCATTTTAGATCAAGAACTTGAACAAGCTAAGTGGGTAAAGGAGGAAGCGTCAACTTAAGGGGGAAGAGGAAGCAAGAGGCATTAAGTGAAGAGGAAAAGGAATAGAATGAAGTTGGGGGTGGAGCCAGTAAGTTTGAGTATATGCAGTGCACCCATGCATGTATGCTCATGGAACCAAATGCAAATGTTGTCCCTTCCCCACCTAGTTCAAGCTCCTTCTAATGACTTAGAATAGGCTAGGAAAGAGATACTGTGTAATTCTCTAAACATCAAAGGGGAATATTCTTATTATTTTTGATTCTACTATCATTATATTATGCAATTAGTCTCTGACTTTAAAAATATGAAAAGTAGGGGGCTTCTCTGGTGGCGCAGTGGTTGAGAGTCCGCCTGCCGATGCAGGAGACACGGGTTCGTGCCCCGGTCTGGGAGGATCCCACATGCTGCGGAGCGGCTGGGCCTGTGAGCCATGGCGGCTGAGCCTGCGTGTCCGGAGCCTGTGCTCCGCAACGGGAGAGGCCACAACAGTGAGAGGCCCGCGTACCGCAAAAAAAAAAAAAAAAAAGAAAGAAAAGTATATATTACATTAGCTAACAATATAGTCAAATCAAGGCAATAAACCTCCACTATAAACCTTCAGATGTGCCTATTCACCCTATGCTAAGCTCTGGGACAACAAAGAGAACTAAAACCACAGTTCCTGCTGTTGAGAGGCATTCAGTCTTCCAGGGCATCAGACAGGCAAACCAACAATTATAAAGCAGTGCAGTAAGTGTTATAATTAAGGGAGATACTGGCAGCTATGCACACACTAAGAAAGGTTCCTAACTCAGCCCTAGCAAGGCTATTTCGAAGAAGATTTGAGGACATGAGATGAGAACAGAGTTCCAGGCAAAAAGAACTGCATGTCGCAGGCCCAGACATCAAGCACTGTTAGTAATTTAAACTGTCTACAATGCATGTGGTATAGCTGTGGAGGATTAAACAGGAAATGAGGCTAGACAGGTAGGCAGGAGGTCAGTGAAGGAACACCTCCCCCAAAGTATCCCCAAATTCCTTTTAACCTTGAGTAAAACCAAACTGTCACCCCTAAATAATGGCAGAGCCATAGCAGAATTCAAACACTGAAGAATTTTACACATGGAAAATGGTGTGTGAGTTAATATGAAATTGCAAAACAAGAAATTATTTCATTATTATAACCATTTTACACTGAATTAAAAATGAAGTTATAACAATCATCTGGGAGTTTCTGCCCTCTAATTCAAGGAGTTCTGTTCTCCTACACATCTGCATGTATGTGCTTGTTTGTGTGTGCTTATCTATATACACATACACAAACATATATGGACAACACTAAAGGGTACCTTCTTTGTAATGGAACAAGGAATACATTTGATAAGTTGTTTCATGAAAAATAAGAGAAAGGCTTATAATTTAAAGTTCTGTGTTTTGTTAAACAATGCAAAGATTAAAATTATCATTAGAAGTCTGCATTTTGAGAGGATATGTTTTGGATTCTTACCATATGCTAAGATAAAAGGATTCCAGCAAGTTTTTGCCAACAGTTGACCAACTGTGGGGAATCTTTCAATAATTGCACTTGAATCCTATAAAAGAAAATTATGTTTTGGTCAGTAAAAGGACACTACGCAACTCAGAAAAGCCTGAACTGCCATTATAGGTTAAGGGAGCTTGAATGTTTCTTGTTTAGCATATATTTTAGAAAAGTAAGGGGAGAAAAAGGTTAGAGAAGATCTTTAGGTAAGTAATTCTAATAAAGTTTAACAAGCAATCACCATACTTCATCCTTAAACCAGGCCACCCAAACTAAGAAGTACAACAAGTTTAGGTAAAATCAATATTATTGCAGCATTAACTTTCTTTTACTCATATTTAAGTCAAGAAAGGCCACTTTATCTAAAAAATAACAAAGACTGAATAATAGTGAAAAAAAATTATAGGTGACTAATATCTATATAACACCATACGTTCATCCTGGTTTTTTTTTCTAACATAATAAGAGAAGTTCCTGAGTCAGCTCCAGTAGCACTATCTCAAAGAAGGTTTAGCAGCACAAGAACTCTGGAACTTGTAAAATGAAATAAAAGCAGCCAAAGCATATAGATGCATATCTCTGTTTATTACTATTTTGATTACTATATGCTAAATGACATCATATTTGTCTGCAACGACCTAAAACCTGAAACAAAAAGCAATCAACCAAATAGAAAACAGCTTAAGATTAAAAAATACACTTGCTGTTGTACACTTGGCCCTTTCCCACTTCTTTACCTTTCAAGAAAGTTAAAAAATAAGACCAAACTGGGCTAACATGCATGTAAGCTGAAATGATAAGCATTTCCTACTGCTGAAGCAATAAATTCCTCACATTTGTCTGAGCATCAAGGTCAGTCCTGGACTTTCTGGAATCACTTTAAGGTCAAGTTACTAAAGTCTCATTGCCAAAAAACAATTTTAAAAGTTCGCATTAGTTGTTCATACAGACAGTATCTTTTCTTCTTCTTTCTAAAGACATGTGAACTCACATCATCACTATTAATTGTTCTTCAAATTTCCTACTTACTTCTTTGATTAAGGAAAGAAAAGTATAACACAAGAACACCTACATTAAATGACAATTTTGCTTTTCATTTTGAAATTAGAAAATAAGTATAAATAAATAATATTTTGATATTATGAAAATACATTAATTCACAAAAATACCTATTGCAATGAAAGTATGAAATCTTATGTCAAAATGAAAAAATACAAAATTTTGAACACAATAACGTATACAATAGTGAAGACACTCATAATCTTAATATTCACAAGAAAAGTCCACTTAAAATATTTATAAAGAAGAGATCTTAACATTTATCATCTCTTAGTAGAGCCCACTTTAGAATAGGGTTGAGAAAAGAGTAAGCATTTCAGCAAACCCTTCAATATTTAAGAGATACAAAGGCCTTTAAAAGAAACCCAATTATTTCCTGACAACAAGTGTCGAAGTCTTGTTTATTTAAAAACAACTTGATTGGTCGGGAAGTCTCATGTGACAATATAACTAATCAAGAAAGAAAAGACTGAAGTCATAATGAATCAGACACTAGGAAACCACATCCTGTCTGCAATATTTACAGGTAATTTGTCTGTCTAATCTTTCGTTAGGTCAATACCACAAGTCCCTGGACTGCATTCAGGCTTAATAAAATCTGGTAAAGAGTTCCTGATGTCACAAAATAACCTTATTATTTTGGTCCACTACTCACCATCTCTTTCAAGGCTTCATACAACTGCCTCAGGAACTCCTGGAACTGAGGCAGGTGAAGACAGGTGTCTTGTTGGGTTTCCAAAGTGGATGCCTGATCCCATACAGAAAGCTTGCGCATCCAAAACTGAAAATCAGAAGGAAGGCCTACTGAATCTTGAGCCATCTCAGAAAAAGGGAAAAGGTGATGTACCTTCACAGTGGTTTATCACACGCTGAAGGAAACAGTGAACACACATCAAATCTATAAGAAAGGGGGAAAGAAATGAAACATTTAAAAAAGGATCTTTTATCAATGCCTTCATACCACTGATGAGTGAAAGGAGGATTACAAGGGACCAAAATAGCATGCTTTCTGTGAAGTCATCTTTGAGTTATTTTAAAATGTGTCACCCAGCTGTATCTCCAATTTTTACCATCTGAACTTTTTATCATGAGTAATATCATTACACTAAAAGTCATTATACCTCCACAGGCACATGCTAATTATGTACAAAAAGCACAGCTGATAATACTTTATATCTTCTTTTTAAGACTGAGCTATTTTTAAATGTTCTGAATATGAAGTTCATTTGAGTATTTTAATGTAATGGGAAATCAAAAACATCCAGGGGAGTTTCATAATAGTCTGTGCCTAAGAAATGTTTTTGAAGTTCTTATGTTTTATATGCACTTCTGGCTTCTCATTTAGGTGTAAAAAAATCTCTATGCATTAGTGTCTAATGAATTTTCTTCCTAGTTTCTCAATTCTGAGAAAAAAGTAAAATAATTCATTCCACATGCACCAATTTGAACAATCTGCTTAATTTAATTAATGACTGCTGTATATGCTTGGTCTCCATTCAGAAGAAGAAATCATATTTTGGTAAAATAAGATAAACTCCAATTGTTGAGGAGGTATGCCAGTCCTAAGTGACAGAAAATAAAAACTCATAAACCTGACTTACGACATCTGAAGTACATGTTAAAAAGAATAGTGGAGTTACATGCAGAGTGAGTGAGTACCTCAGGCAGAGATAGGTAAATAAACTCCAGGTGCCTCACCACCATCCCAGCTCCTTGCCATCCACACCCATGGGAAGCATACTGGGCAAAGAAGGGAAGGCTGCTTCTCAACAGGTGCAGGCTTTTACAGACTCATAGTTTCCTGGGGCAGGGATGATACTCAGCTATCTAATTTCAAAAGATTACTCTGCAAGTAGTAAGTGAGTTTAAATCTTCAACAGCGATTAATTAACAGATAAGGTGCTCCCAATTAAATGCCAATAACATCAACAATGGAGGTTTTCATTACTAAACAGGAAAATAAGAAAAAAAAATAGGAAGACTGTACAAGTTTGCTGCAGTGCAAAAAAAATCTAGACCAGGAAGATGAATGTTTTAAAATAGTACTAAAAATTTAGTTTTGAAAAGTCCCATAAAATTTTTTAAAAGTTTAATTATAGAGGGAAATATGCATACTGTCAAATGGCACATACATAGCCAAAAGTCTAGATGTCTGGTTCCTCTTTCTCTATCTTCTTTGTCCAAGCCACCACCAATACCTGTGAATTCTACCTCTAAAATAAACATATGTGATTTCATTTGACCTCATTCACTTCTTTCCATTTCCACTACTGCCATCCCATCCCATTCCTGTCCATTTCTTCCCTAGAGTCTTCTATCTGGTCCCACCTATTCATCTCCAGTTCATTTTCTACACTGTCAACAAAAACAACTTTCCCAAATGTAAATCAGACCTAGTACACTCCTGCTCAAAACCCCCTTCAATACGTTCCTTGGGAGGAAATCTCAACCCCCTGCAGAAAAGATACCGGCTCCTTACCAGAGTCTCCAAGGCCTTGTAAAACATAGCTCCAGCACACCATCCTATGTCCTATGTTGCCTCTCCCCAGCTGACCAGAGTCCACTCCAGGCCTTTCATCTGTTTACCAACACACCAAACCCTCCTTCCAGGCCTTTCTGCTGATGCCTCCACAGCTCTGAGCACACCGGTTAACTACCCTGGGCATTTATTTGTTCACTCAGTTATTATTGCCTCTACTGGTACATGCATTCTCTGTCTTCCCTGAATTTAGCCCAGGCCTGGGAAATAATAAATGTTGAATGAGGAAATATTTTTCAAAGTATAGTTCTAAGCTAAATGTTATAACAAAATGGTTTTCCAGGTAGAGCAATTTAATTTTTAAAAGGTAACTCCCCCCAAAAAGAAATTTTAAAGGTATTTTTATGTTATCTATGTAAAACTTAATTATTAATATCCCATTTTATAAATATAGTAATAGCTTACATATTCATATAATTACTATGCTCTTGGCAATATATTAAAACCTTATGCATACTAGCTAATTTGATCCTCACAACAACCCTATGAAATGGGTATGTACTACTATCCTCATTTTACAGAAGCACAGAGAGATTATGCAATTGCCCAAAGAAAGATTATGTAAAAGCCAAAGGAAGTAACTGTTAGTAAGTAGCAAAGCTATGGTTGTGGAATTTGAATTCAAAGACTTAAGCTCTAAAGTCCGTGCCCTTAAACAAAGAAATAAACTGAAGAAACAAACTGATGAATTTCTAACATGTTTCATATGGCTCTATATGTAAGTCAGTTTAGATATTTGGGAACATCAAATTGAAGAACTTTTTGATAGAAGAGACAAGAAACTATTTTATTTTAACAAAATTACAAACAACCTTCAGTTTAGCAATGGAAATGCATCTGATTGTTTTAAATGGAAAAAGCTTTAGGGATCATGCAGTACAGTGGTCCTGGACGCTCTATTTCACAGCCTATCTGGGGAGTGGGGTCAGTGGGAGTAGGGAGATGATAGTGGTTGTGAAACAGGTGGTACCCTGGTTGTGATGGTAGCAGTGGAGGTGCTGCTGGCATTTAGTGTCCAAGAGCCAAGGATGCTGAACACACTGCAATGCACTGGGACAGCAGCTCAAAAAGGAAAATGGTCTTCCCCCAAAGGCCAACGATGTCCCTACTGAGAAATGCTGACCTAATCTGCACACTCTGGAATGGGCATCTGTTGGTTTTGCCTGTTTACCATTCCTCCTCCATTTTTAGTTATAACACCTTACTTTTCCTTTAGGAAAGTATCTCCCCTATATTCCCCAAGTTTTGGCAGGTCCATTAATCAAGGTACCTATGCCATCAGTCAAGGGGTGAGATGATGATTCAAAGTAGGCAAACTAGACTCTCTACTGGGAATCCGAATCTTGAGCAGACTGCCATAAAGGTGGAACTAAGTCATTCAAAGATTCTCTTAGTCTAGATCCCTATGCCATCTCCTTAACAAGGTATGACTTTTCAGCTTTCTCTTTAATTCTGTCAGCTACCCAGGGGCCATCTAATAATTTTTTTTTTTTTTTTTGCTTAAATTAACCACTATTGGTTTCTGTGATTTTCAATAAAAGAACACAAACTGATATAGTCTGATGTTATACAGTATTGGATACAAACTGATACCAGATGGTGGGCTGCAGACAACAGACCTTTGGAGAAAGGAGGGGAATTTAGAAGTGCTACTGGGCCAAGTCAGGTAAAATGACAGTGAAACTTCTGTTCCTATTAGGGAACTGGAAACCAGAAGTCCATGGAAGAAGGTAATACAGATCAATGAGGCATCACCCTCACACAGGGGTCCTGAATCATTACACTCTTCTAGTAGGAATGGCCAAGTGAAACCACTTGACTATCAAAAAAAAAAAAAAAGTCACACATCTGATGACTTGCAGAGAACCTCACTCCTCAGCTGAGGGGCCAATGGGTCTTAGTCAGTGATATTAGGCTGTCATAAACGTAATCAAATGGTGACTCCAACTCAAGGTGTACTTTTAGATATGAATCCTAACTGGGGCAAATTAATACCACCCTTTGCACCTAGAATACAGTTAGGAAGCTGGTAAATGCATTTCTCCATGGGGATAAACTGAGGACATGAGAAAGCAGTTGACTTTCACCTGAATCAAAGATATCAATTCTGGATATAGCACATTACACTGGTCTACCATATTGAAGATATCAGGCTGATCAAAGTAGGAAGATACGGGTGCCTTGTTTGTATTCCATATGGTGGGATATAAATCCCATGAACATACAGGGCCTGCCACTTCAGGAAGTTTCTTGTAATCCAATGGTCTGTGGTCCGGTCAGGATATGCCCTTTAAAATGAAGATACACAAGAATCTAGTACCAGTGGTGGCCTCCATTGTGGAGACCTAAGTAGATGGATGATAAGTGCAGGAAAGGAAATGTCCTTTCCTGTACTTTTACTGTACACCTTTTTGCAACTTTTCAATTTAATGCCATGTGTACTAGTTACTGACTCAAAATTAATAATAATAAACAAACAAAAAAGAAAGTGAATGATAAGTGCTATACCTTACACCTGCTAAGAAGCAAAATGCTTGGCTGATACCTCTGGGATTCTGAAGGTAACATATACTACAGGGGTTTTAGACCATTTATCTGCTTCTACCCACTTGCCTGGCAAGGAGGAAATACGGGTAGGCCCAGAGGAATAATCACTATACAGCTTATCTGTCCATACTGAAGTGCTCTGCCACTCAGCTACGACCCAGCAGATCCTACACTCTTTAAAGCCTGTGTGGAAGATCTGGATTCTGGAAAAACCTTATGGCAGGACTCAGTGACTGGACTGATCTTCCAAGCCACAAAGCTGGGTGTACCCAGCAGCACTCTATCATCATGTGCAAATTATGCCTGCTTGGTCAAAATGCATGAGTGAGGTTTTTGGATGCTATCTGTATATGTCTTGCTTGCTATGTCACATAATTTTTAAAAATTCCCTTCTCTTTCATTTTCCCCTCTCCTACTACTGCATATATAAAGTATATTATTAGTAGATAAATTTGCTAAAATCTATAATTTACAGATAATAACAAAGATGGGAAAAGGAACTGACATTATCCAGAACCTCTGGACTTGAAGCTAGATGCATTAACCAGGCATTACTTTGAATTACCTCCCTTTTTGGAAGGAAGAGAAAGCTAAATTATGTTAGTGGAAAGTGTTTTAAAAATTCTTTGTATGGAAAGCAATAGGTTTGAATGTCTTGAGTAGCCAAGAAGAGACAGTGGGCATATCTGTTGTTTTTGCCCGCCTAACACCCTTTTCCTGTTCTTTTAATATACAGTCAGCGCTCTCTATCCACAGGTTCTGCATCTGTGGATGGAAATTTTTTTTAATTTCAAAAGGTTCCAAAAAATTTGCCATGCACCCGCTACTATTTACAAAGCATTTACCTTGTATTTACAACTATTTACACAGCATTTACATTGTATTAGGTATTCTAAGTAATCTAGAAATGATGTAAACTATATGGGAGAATGTGGGTAGGTTATATGCAAATACTATGCCACTTTATATAAGGGAATTGAGTATCTATGGATTTTGGTATCTGCAGGGTCCTGGAATAACCCCCCTGCAGATATCAAGGGACAACTGTATACACACCCCACTTATGCTCTGAAGAACTGCCCTTCCTTTCCGTATAGTTTTAATGACACTGGTTTGCCTCCTCAGAAGTGGAAGAGTTACACAAGTCTAACAGATAAAACTAACAGCTAAGGAATACACTATACAAAATAAAATGAGTTTATGTCCTTTTTATCTGACATAAACTGTAGACTTTCACCCATTAAGGAGTACTTTCTGATGATCTCACTTAAAACACAAATTGTGTGGCACAAGTGAAATTCTGTTTATGATGTTTTCTTTCTTTCTTTCTTTCTTTTTTTTTTTTTGGTACTGTTCAGTAAGTATTTTTTAGTATTCAAAAAAAGAAGTAAACAGCCAAATGAATCCTATGTACCCTTTAAACAGTTCAAACAATTATCAAGATTTTCCATTTTTAAAGCAAATCACAGATACCATATCACTTTACTCAAAGTATCTTGATTTGTGTCTCTCTTTTTTTTTTTTTTTTGTGGTATGCGGGCCTCTCACTGTTGTGCCCTCTCCCGTTGTGGAGCACAGTCTCCGGACATGCAGGCACAGCGGCCATGGCTCACAGGCCCAGCCGCTCCGCGGCATGTGGGATCTTCCCGGACTGGGGCACGAACCCGTGTCCCCTGCATCGGCAGGCGGACTCTCAACCACTGCGCCACCAGGGAAGCCCTGTGTCTCTTTTTCATAAAGACTTAGAAGAAACTTAACTACAATATCTCTTTCATAGCCAATAAAGCCAACAATGCTATCATCTAATACCTCTTCTATGTTCAAATTTCTTAAAAACTTCCCTTTATATTTGGATCGTTTATATTCGGATCCAAACAAGATCCACACATTGAATGTAGTCAATATTGATATTTCTCCTTTAATCTGTAACAAAATGATGTAAAAACAAGCCTTCTCTAATCTGTAACAAGTACCCCTCTTTTATTTGTTTTTAACCTCTTCATACCATTTATCCCCGGGAAAACCCAACACATTTGACCTATAGAATCTTTCACACTTGTGCATTTAGCATTTCTCGTGGTGGTCTTTAACATGTTTTGCTCTCTCTTCTATATTGCTTGCAAACGGATAGCTAGACCTAGAGGTTTCATTAGATTCAGGGTTAGTTCTTTTGCAAGAATACTTCATTTGTGGTGTTGTGTTCTTTGAATCAAATCAGAAGTCACATATAATATCTGGTTGTCTCATGTATCATAATGTTGAAACTGATCAGTGGTTTCAGGTATTGTCAAACAAATCCATCCATTATAAAGTTCACCACCACCTTTTCTCTAATGGTTTTAGGATCTTCTGATGATCATTTTAGGTCCATTAGAGGCTGAAAAATAGTGATTTTTCTAATTTTATCCATTCTCCTGCTTTTATGATGTTTCCTGATATATAGAAGTTTTACATTTTTAGGTAGTCAGGTTAACAATCTTACCTTTGGAACTCCAATGTATGTCTCTCCAATCCTGTGAAACTGCCAAAAGTTCTGCTAACTTCTCTCACTTTTAGTAGTACAGGCCCTCTTCTAGGTTCTTGGTCTCTCCCAGCTTCTCAAGAAATGACAAATGCCCTGAGGTTGAAAAGCTGCTGTAAAATGTCTGCTCAGAACTTTGCACCTCCCTTCATCCCAAGATCTTAACCCTTTGAGTCATGAGTACCTTCATAGTTCTCCAGTATCTTCCAAATACGTTTTATCTGGCTTTTCTAGCCACTCTAAAATAGCTGGAGGTAAAGTCTATAATAAGTTCTCTTGACTAACCAGGATAGGTGAGGTAAAAAAAAGTATGATACAGACTATATTTAATGCAAACATACTTTCTTTAAAATTGCACCCAGGGCTTCCCTGGTGGCGCAGTGGTTGAGACTCCGCCTGCCGATGCAGGGGACGTGGGTTCATGCCCCAGTCGGGGAGGATCCCACATGCTGCGGAGCAGCTGGGCCCATGAGCCATGGCCGCTGGGTCTGCTTATCCGGAGCCTGTGCTCCGCAACGTGAGAGGCCACAACAGTGAGAGGCCCGCGTACCGCAAAAAAAAAAAAAAAAAAAAAAGCACCCAATTTCAGTTCTATTTCAGACTATATAGTTGAGACCAACCTTCCTGCTGAAAGTTATTCTATAAAGCTACATGAAATATAAAAACGTAATTCAAAAATCACCAAAGAAACAGCAGGATAGTGTGGAATTTTCAGAGAAAGATCTTGGCACATAAGGTGGCACAGGCCTAGGGAGGCTTTTCTGATCCTGAAGAGGTAGTTTAAAGACAAAGCAGCAATTTTGACAGCCTTGCTAGAGAGTAAAAGTAGGAGGCCAGGCCTCTCAAAGTGAGGTCCGCGTAAACCACCCCACATTGAGGACTGCACCCACAGAGGTCCACCCTGAGAGTATGCGTGACCCAGAAGTAAACCAGCCTGCATACAGACTACAGCCTAACTATGAAACTGAAACTGAATTAAGGTGGCCCCAGGTTGCTAGTGCTGCTAGGCACCTGCAAGATGCAAACAAAATTCCTCTCTGGAGAAAAATAACATCATCATACCTTTCTAGTTATTTCTGAAAATAATTTTTCAAATCCAACAAAATTAAATAATTAAAGACAGGCACACAGGAAGAAAAGAACACATGAACAAGAACCCAAAAACAATGGACAAGAACAACAACAACAAAAAACCCCAAAACAGAGAGGTACTCAAGATAGTTCAAAAACTAGACAAATTCCTGGTGGCACAGTAGTTGAGAGTCCGCCTGCCGATGCAGGGGACACAGGTTCGTGCCCCGGTCCAGTAAGATCCCACATGCCGCGGAGCGGCTGGGCCCGTGAGCCATGGCCGCTGAGCCTGCGCATCCAGAGCCTGTGCTCCGCAAAGGGAGAGGCCACAACAGTGAGAGGCCTGTGTACCGCAAAAAAAAAAAAAATAGACAAAAACTATAAAGTAACTAAGAGGGTCCCTTGTGAAGATGAAAGCCAAAATTTCATCAAGGAACTGAAAACTATAAAAAAAATGACCCTATAGATGAAAAACAAACAAACAAAAAAAGCAGGAATTCTAGAACTAAAAAAAAACTGAAATTAAGAATTCAACAGATGGGTTTAACAGCTACTTAAACACAGTTGAAAAGGGATTTGATAAACTTGGAAGATATATTAGAAGAAACTATCCAGAATTCAACATGGAAAGTAAAAACAATGGAAAAATACAGAAGAATGGATAAGATACACAGAAATACAGTGTGAAAAAGCTAGAAAACCTATCTTCAATGCAATGAAAGGAAGAAAGGACCAACCTAGAATACTACACCAAGCTAAAATACTCTTCAGGAATAAAGGTAAAATAAAGTTCTTTTGACACACTGAAAGAATCTGTCACCAGTAAACCTGCTCTAAAGGACGCTCTTCAGGCAGATGGAAAATGATTCCAGATGGAAGTCTAGAGATGTCAGAAGAAATAATAAAAAATGATAAATACATGTGAAATTTTAAATTAACACTTATGATATAAAATAAGAATAGTATTATTGGCGTTTTATTCATATATATACTGAAATTAAAATATAAAAAACAATAGTACAATAGTACTTAATAGTATTTATTTTATAATCTTACAAAAATTTTTAAAGCAATGTGTTAACACTGTAATGAATATAAAATGGATCCTAACTGCATGTCTTAGAAAATGTGAATTTCATAGAATTATTTAAGAATGAATCCCTAATAGCCCATCTTTTAAAGTATGTTAGCTGAATGTTATGATTGTGTAATATCATTTTAGGGCATTACAAAAAAAAAAAAAAAAAAACAATAGTACATATGCCAGGAGAATGACAGACTTAAAGAGTTCTAAAGTCCTTGCATTTTCCAGGAAAAGGAGGATAAAAATGTTAACATTCGACTTTAATAATTCAAAAAAGCATACCATAATTTCTAGGCTATCCACTAATGGAAGAATAAAAGACAGTATAGAATCTCCAAATTATCAGAGGAGAAAAATTCATAGTAAAAAACACTTAACCCCCAAAAGGGCAAGACTGGAGAGAAAAGGAATATAGAATAGACAAAATAAATAAAAAGCACACAATAAGATGGTAGATTTAAACTCAAATATATCAGTAATTATATAATATGCAAATAGATTAAATTCCACAAGTAAAAACCAAAGATTATCAGTTTTGAATTTTTTAAAAAGCTAAATGTTGTTACAAAAGACACATCTAAAACACAACGATATAGGGATACCAGAGAGGCTAAAAGAAGAATAAGGAAAAAAATGCCATGTTAACCTAACCAAAAGAATCAAATAGAGAGGGTGGGAGGGAGGCGCAAGCAGGAGGGGATATGGGGATATATGTATACATATAACTGATTCACTTTGTTATACAGCAGAAACTAACACAACATTGAAAAGCAATTATATTCCAATAAAGATGTTAAAAAAAGAAAATCAAATAGTTTCAATTTAAATACACTTTAGGGCAAAAAGCATTATTAGAGGTAAAGAGAATCACTTCATAATGATAAAATGTTTCATTTACCAGGAATACGTGACAATTTAAGTTTACATGTACACAATAACATGGGAATGTAGAACAACATATAAAGCTTAAAATATAACACAGAAATTAACATAACTACAATGAAAAATAATAAATTCCAATCATAGCAGGAAATTTTCACACACTTCTCTCGGTAAATCATAGGATAATCAGACAAAAATCCATGAATTACAA
This sequence comes from Globicephala melas, assembly GCF_963455315.2. NCBI lineage: Eukaryota > Metazoa > Chordata > Mammalia > Artiodactyla > Delphinidae > Globicephala > Globicephala melas. The sequence continues at coordinate 86,447,631 of NC_083319.1, forward strand.
GTTTTCCCTCAAAGCACACTCTAAGCTTATGTGTTTATGTACACTAGTAGAATGCTCGTAGCAGTATTATTCATAATAGACCTAAATTGAAAACAACCTATATGCCAATCAAGAGTAGAATAAATAAAATATTCATACAAGGGAATACTATGGAGCAATAAAAATGTAGAAACTGATAGACTTCCGGGAAGATGGCAGAAGAGTAAGACGCGGAGATCACCTTCCTCTCCACAGATACACCAGAAATACATCTACGCGTGAAACAACGCCTACGGAGCACCTACTGAACGCTGGCAGAAGACCTCAGACCTCCCAAAAGGCAAGGAACCCCCCACGTACCTGGTTAGGGCAAAAGAAAAAACTAAACAGAGACAAAAGGATAGGGACGGGTCCTGCACCAGCGGGAGAGAGCTGTGAAGGAGGAAAAGTGTCCACACACTAGGAAGCCCCTTCGCGGGTGGAGACTTCGGGAGGCGGAGTGGGGGAGCTTGGGAGCCGCGGAGGAGAGCACAGCAACAGGGGTGCGGAGGGCAAAGCGGACAGATTCCACCGCAGAGGATCGGGCCGACCGGCACTCACCAGCCGAGAGGCTTGTCCGCTCGCCCGCCGGGGCGGGCGGGACTGGGAGCTGAGGCTCCGGCTTTTGTCGGAGCGCCGGGAGAGGACTGAGGTTGGCGCGTGAACACAGCCTGCAGGGCGTTGGTGCGCCGCGGCTGGCCGGGAGAGAGTCCGGGGAGGGGTCTGGAGCTGCCGAAGAGGCAAGAGACTTTTACGTCCCTCTTTGTTTCCTGGTGCACGAGGAGAGGGGATTAAGAGCGCTGCTTGGGAGAGCTCCAGGGACGGGCGCGAGCCGCGGCTAAGAGTGCGGAGCCCGGAGACGGACATGGGACGCTAAGGCCGCTGCTGCCGCAGCCAGGAGGCCTGTGTGCGAACACAGGTCACTAGCCACGCGCCCTTCGGGGGAGCCTGTGCAGCCCGCCACTGCCAGGGTCCCGGGATCCAGGGACGGCTCCCTCGGGAGAGCACTCGGCGCCCTCAGGCTGCAGCGTCACGCCATCACGCCGGCCTCTGCCGCTGCAGGCCTGCCCCGCACTCCGTGACCCTCCCTACCCCCCGGCCTGGGTGAGCCAGAGCCTCCGAATCAGCGGCTCCTTTAACCCCGTCCTGTCTGAGCAAAGAACAGACGCCCTCTGGCGACCTACACGCACAGGCGGGGCCAAATCCAAAGCTGAGCCCCTGGGAACTGTGAGAACAAAGAAGAGAAAGGGAAATCTCTCCCAGCAGCCTCAGAAGCAGCGGATTAAACCTCCACAATCAACTTGATATACCCTGCATCTGTGGAATACCTGAATAGTCAACGAATCATCCCAAATTAAGGAGCCCTGTGGATGAAAGGCTCTTGGTGCTGCAGCCAGGAGTCAGTGCTGTGCCTCTGAGGTGGGAGAGCCAACTTCAGGACACTGGTCCACAAGAGGCCTCCCAGCTGCACATAATATCAAACGGCGAAAATCTCCCAGAGATCTCCATCTCAACGCCAGCACCCAGCTTCACTCAATGACCAGCAAGGTACAGTGCTGGACATCCTATGGCAAACAACTAGCAAGACAGGAACACAACCCCACCCATTAGCAGAGAGGCTGCCCAAAATCATAATAAGTCTACAGATACCCCAAAACACACCACCAGACGTGGACCTGCCCACCAGAAAGACAAGATCCAGCCTCATCCACCAGAACACAGGCACTAGTCCCCTCCACCAGGAAGCCTACACAACCCACTGAACCAACCTTAGCCACTGGGGACAGACACAAAAAACAACAGGAACTACGAACCTTCAGCCTGCAAAAAAGGAGACCCCAAACACAGTAAGATAAGCAAAATGAAAAAACAGAAAAACACACAGCAGATGAAGGAGCAAGATAAAAACCCACCAGACCTAACAAATGAAGAGGAAATAGGCAGTCTATCTGAAAAAGAATTCAGAATAATGATAGTAAGGTTGATCCGAAATCTTGGAGATAGAATGGACAATAGAATGGACAAAATGCAAGAATCAGTTAACAAGGACCTAGAAGAACTAAAGATGAAACAAGCAACGATGAACAACACAATAAATGAAATTAAAAGTACTCTAGATGGGATCAATAGCAGAATAACTGAGGCAGAAGAACGGATAAGTGACCTGGAAGATAAAATAGTGGAAATAACTACTGCAGAGCAGAATAAAGAAAAAAGAATGAAAAGAACTGAGGACAGTCTCAGAGACCTCTGGGACAACATTAAACGCACCAACATTCGAATTATAGGGGTTCCAGAAGAAGAAAAAGAAAGGGACTGAGAAAATATTTGAAGAGATTATAGTTGAAAACTTCCCTAATATGGGAAAGGAAATAGTTAATCAAGTCCAGGAAGCACAGAGAGTCCCATACAGGATAAATCCAAGGAGAAATACGCCAAGACACATATTAATCAAACTGTCAAAAATTAAATACAAAGAAAACATATTAAAAGCAGCAAGGGAAAAACAACAAATAACACACAAGGGAATCCCCATAAGGTTAACAGCTGATCTTTCAGCAGAAACTCTGCAAGCCAGAAGGGAGTGGCAGGACATATTGAAAGTGTTGAAGGAGAAAAACCTGCAACCAAGATTACTCTACCCAGCAAGGATCTCATTCAGATTTGATGGAGAAATTAAAACCTTTACAGACAAGCAAAAGCTGAGAGAGTTCAGCACCACCAAACCAGCTCTACAACAACTGCTAAAGGAACTTCTCTAGGCAAGAAACACAAAAGAAGGAAAGGACCTACAATAACGAACCCAAAACAATTAAGAAAATGGGAATAGGAACACACATATCGATAATTACCTTAAATGTAAATGGACTAAATGCTCCCACCAAAAGACACAGATTGGCTGAATGGATACAAAAACAAGACCCATATATTTGCTGTCTACAAGAGACCCACTTCAGACCTAGAGACACATACAGACTGAAAGTAAGGGGATGGAAAAAGGTATTTCATGCAAATGGAAACCAAAAGAAAGCTGGAGTAGCAATTCTCATATCAGACAAAATAGACTTTAAAACAAAGACTATTAGAAGAGACAAAGAAGGACACTACATAATGATCAAGGGATCGATCCAAGAGGAAGATATAACAATTGTAAATATTTATGCACCCAACATAGGTGCACCTCAATACATAAGGCAAATACTGACAACCATAAAAGGGGAAATCGACAGTAACACATTCATAGTAGGGGACTTTAACACCCCACTTTCACCAATGGACAGATCATCCAAAATGAAAATAAATAAGGAAACACAAGCTTTAAATGATACATTAAACGAGATGGAGTTAATTGGTATTTATAGGACATTCCATCCAAAAACAACAGAATACACATTTTTCTCAAGTGCTCATGGAACATTCTCCAGGATAGATCATATCTTGGGTCACAAATCAAGCCTTGGTAAACTTAAGAAAATTGAAATTGTATCAAGTATCTTTTCTGACCACAACGCCATGAGACTAGATATCAATTACAGGAAAAGATCTGTAAAAAATACAAACACATGGAGGCTAAACAATATACTACTTAATAATGAAGTGATCACTGAAGAAATCAAAGAGGAAATCAAAAAATACCTAGAAACAAATGACAATGGAGACACAACGACCCAAAACCTGTGGGATGCAGCAAAAGCAGTTCTAAGGGGGAAGTTTATAGCAATACAAGCCCACCTTAAGAAGCAGGAAACATCTCGAATAAACAACCTAACCTTGCACCTCAAGCAATTAGAGAAAGAAGAACAAAAAAACCCCAAAGCTAGCAGAAGGAAAGAAATCATAAAAATCAGATCAGAAATAAATGAAAAAGAAATGAAGGAAACAATAGCAAAGATCAATAAAACTGGTTCTTTGAGAAGATAAACAAAATAGATAAACCACTAGCCAGACTCATCAAGAAAAAAAGGGAGAAGACTCAAATCAATAGAATTAGAAATGAAAAAGGAGAGGTAACAACTGACACTGCAGAAATAAAAGAGATCATGAGAGATTACTACAAGCAACTCTATGCCAATAAAATGGACAATCTGGAAGAAATGGACAAATTCTTAGAAATGCACAACCTGCCAAGACTGAATCAGGAAGAAATAGAAAATATGAACAGACCAATCACAAGCACTGAAATTGAAACTGTGATTAAAAATCTTCCAACAAAGAAAAGCCCAGGACCAGATGGCTTCACAGGCGAATTCTATCAAACATTTAGAGAAGAGCTAACACCTATCCTTCTCAAACTCTTCCAAAATATAGCAGAGGGGGGAACACTCCCAAACTCCTTCTACGAGGCCACCATCACCTTGATACCAAAACAAGACAAGGATGTCACGAAGAAAGAAAACTACAGGCCAATATCACTGATGAACATAGATGCAAAAATCCTCAACAAAATACTAGCAAACAGAATCCAACAGCACATTAAAAGGATCATACACCATGATCAAGTGGGGTTTATTCCAGGAATGCAAGGATTCTTCAATATACGCAAATCTATCAATGTGATAAACCATATTAACAAACTGAAGGAGAAAAACCATATGATCATCTCAATAGATGCAGAGAAAGCTTTTGACAAAATTCAACACCCATTTATGATAAAAACCCTGCAGAAAGTAGGCATAGAGGGAACTTTCCTCAACATAATAAAGGCCATATATGACAAGCCCACAGCAAACATCATCCTCAATGGTGAAAAACTGAAAGCATTTCCACTAAGATCAGGAACAAGACAAGGTTGCCCACTCTCACCACTCTTATTCAACATAGTTTTGGAAGTTTTAGCCACAGCAATCAGAGAAGAAAAGGAAATAAAAGGAATCCAAATCGGAAAAGAAGAAGTAAAGCTGTCACTGTTTGCAGATGACATGATTCTATACATAGAGAACCCTAAAGATGCTACCAGAAAACTACTAGAGCTAATCAATGAATTTGGTAAAGTGGCAGGATACAAAATTAATGCACAGAAATCTCTGGCATTCCTATATACTAATGATGAAAAATCTGAAAGTGAAATCAAGAAAACACTCCCATTTACCATTGCAACAAAAAGAATAAAATATCTAGGAATAAACCTACCTAAGGAGACAAAAGATCTGTATGCAGAAAATTATAAGACACTGATGAAAGAAATTAAAGATGATACAAATAGATGGAGAGATATACCATGTTCTTGGATTGGAAGAATCAACATTGTGAAAATGACTCTACTACCCAAAGCAATCTATAGAGTCAATGCAATCCCTATCAAACTACCACTGGCATTTTTCACAGAACTAGAACAAAAAATTTTGCAATTTGTATGGAAACACAAAAGACCCCGAATAGCCAAAGCAATCTTGAGAACAAAAGAAGGAACTGGAGGAATCAGGCTCCCAGACTTCAGACTATACTACAAAGCTACAGTTATCAAGACAGTATGGTACTGGCACAAAAACAGAAAGATAGATCAATGGAACAGGATAGAAAGCCCAGAGATAAACCCACGCACATATGGTCACCTTATCTTTGACAAAGGAGGCAGAAATGTACAGTGGAGAAAGGACAGCCTATTCAATAAGTGGTGCTGGGAAAACTGGACAGCTACATGTAAAAGTATGAGATTAGATCACTCCCTAACACCATACACAAAAATAAGCTCAAAATGGATTAAAGACCTAAATGTAAGGCCAGAAACTATCAAACTCTTAGAGGAAAACATAGGCAGAACACTCTATGACATAAATCACAGCAAGGTCCTTTTTGACCCACCTCCTAGAGAAATGGAAATAAAAACAAAAGTAAACAAATGGGACCTAATGAAACTTAAAAGCTTTTGCGCAGCAAAGGAAACCATAAAGAAGACCAAAAGACAACCCTCAGAATGGGAGAAAATATTTGCAAATGAAGCAATGGACAAAGGATTAATCTCCAAAATTTATAAGCAGCTCATGCAGCTTAATAACAAAAAAACAAACAACCCAATCCAAAAATGGGCAGAAGACCTAAATAGACATTTCTCCAAAGAAGATATACAGAGTGCCAACAAACACATGAAAGAATGCTCAACATCACTAATCATTAGAGAAATGCAAATCAAAACTACAATGAGATATCATCTCACACCAGTCAGAATGGCCATCATCAAAAAATCTAGAAACAATAAATGCTGGAGAGGGTGTGGAGAAAAGGGAACCCTCTTACACTGTTGGTGGGAATGTAAATTGATACAGCCACTGTGGAGAACAGTATGGAGGTTCCTTAAAAAGCTACAAATAGAACTACCATATGACCCAGCAATCCCACTACTGGGCATATACCCTGAGAAAACCATAATTCAAAAAGAGTCATGTACCAAAATGTTCATTGCAGCTCTATTTACAATAGCCCAGAGATGGAAACAACCTAAGTGTCCATCATTGGATGAATGGATAAAGAAGATGTGGCACATATATACAATGGAATATTACTCAGCCATAAAAAGAGACGAAATTGAGCTATTTGTAATGAGGTGGATAGACCTAGAGTCTGTCATACAGAGTGAAGTAAGTCAGAAAGAGAGAGACAAATACCATATGCTAACACATATATATGGAATTAAAAAAAAAATGTCATGAAAAACCTAGGGGTGAAACAGGAATAAAGACACAGACTTACTAGAGAATGGACTTGAGGCTATGGGGAGGGGGAAGGGTAAACGGTGACAAAGCGATAAAGAGGCATGGACATATATACACTACCAAAAGTAAGGTAGTTAGCTAGTGGGAAGCAGCCGCATAGCACAGGGAGATCAGCTCGGTGCTTTGTGACCGCCTGGAGGGGTGGGATAGGGAGGGTGGGAGGGAGGGAGACGCAAGCGGGAAGAGATATGGGAATATATGTATATATATAACTGATTCATTTTGTTGTGAAGCTGAAACTAACATACCATTGTAAAGCAATTATACTCCAATAAAGATGTTAAAAAATAAATAAATAAAAAAAAATCATCAGGCTATACACTTTAAAAAAAAAATGTAGAAACTACTACTACAGTCATAGAGATGAACTGACAATCACTGGCTGAGAGAAAGAAACCAACCCATAAGAATATATAAGGTATGATTCATTTATATAATGTTCAAAAACAGGTAAAACTAAACTGTAGTGATTACCCCAAAAAAGCCAGGAAACCTGCTACATTTAGAGGAAAGGAAGCAGTATTATTGGGAGGGTATGTGAGAAAGGCTTTCAGAATGCTGGCAATATTCTATTTATTGACCTGGATGGCAGTTACATATATATTAACGTTTTAATAATTTATTAAAGTGTAAATCATGTTTATGTACTTTTCTACATGTATTATTTCCACAACTATAGAAAAATTGTTTTAACTTCTAGCTACATATTTGCCATACAGATATCACCCCAAAGGTAAGGAAAAAAAAGAAAACATAGTATAGTTTGTAAATGCGAATCAAGACGTAAGGTACTTGATGAACATAATAAAAGGTTTTAAATTGCTAAAATAGTCTGCATTTTCTATTTTTTAGTTGAGTTCTCTGTTTGAAAAAATTAAAACCACCAGAATTGGCCAGGGATACAGTTCCAGCGCTTGCTCCCTCTTCTTCATTCCTGTCCTCAAAATGTCCCCATTTTCCCAATCCTGGCTCTGCGGAAGAGAAAATCCACAGCCTTCTCCCTCCATCTGCCTTCCCTTAGCTATATGGCTACTGCTTTGCCCTATGAGGGCCATTGCCACAGGAAGGGAGAGACATCCAATCTACCACGCAGGGGAGGATAACTGGTGAGAGCATGAGATGGTCTGTGCTCATGTATGAGGCAGTGTCCATGTACCTCAAAAACAAAAAGAGAAATGTATGCCTTGTAAAATGGGGGTGATGCTTCAGATTCATAGTGATTTCAACTTTTTTCACAAATGCACTGATTTTTTTATACCAGTTAATCTGCACACTTACTACACAACTGAGAACTAACTATACTTTTGATTGATACCACATCTTTTGATTGGTACCAAAATCCTTGATACTGCACTGAATGTAAATCCTTGGCTTTCTTATGATCCCACTGAGTGTATATGCCCTCACATGGACGTCTATGCCTATATTCATTTCATACAAACAACTAAAGAAATATTGTTTAGCATCTTTTACTTAAGAGCATAAAAGAAAGGTGGACGTTCAATGACATATTTCCTCAAAACTCAAGATTTTAACAAGTATTTTGTGCGCGCGCGCGCACACACACACACACACACATACACACATATATATACTAATGTATACTAATGTAGCAAAAGCAAAGGGCATGGAGAGTCAGAAGGAAATCCCCTTTTTCATTTCTTGAATATTTCTCTTTTAGCACATTTACACAGGTTCCTAAGGAATCAAACCATGATTCACCTTCTCTACATAGAGACTAAAAATAACAGAATCGCTAGTCTCCTCAGTATATATATCCAAAAGAAAATAAAATGACCTTCATAAATTCTTATGAAGAGTGAACTAAAGGGAAAGTCCTATGAGCAGAGAGACCTAGACACCTGAATGGAAATGACTGTCCTGTGAAAGATTCCCATGTGCTTGTTCATGTCCCTGTTTCCTGCTGATCAGAGGAAAGCAGGAGGTGGGAGGGGGAGGAGTAAAGTGGCAAGGAAAACCAGCTCTGGGGTCCAGCAAACACCTGAGATACCCAAAAGAGACAGGGTCAAAATGGTGTCAGGTTGGGATCACTGCATTTGCCCTTTCCCTCTCATCTATAAATTGGTCAAAAGTTACTTTGTTGCTTGCCAAGTACTATTCTATGAACTCAAATCACATGGCACAAAGATACACTATTGCATACCCTCAATAACCTCAACGTCTATGAGGGTTCATACTCAGACTCAAAGTACAGCAGGTGAGAGAGAAGTAATACTTCAGGGCTAAAAAATTCCCCCATTTTGGTTGACTTCTATTCTTTAGGAAAAGGATATATTCAAAAGCTTCAGAGACATGTCGACACAAGGTATATGGATTTCACCAGGCACAATTCATTAGAGTAGAAGAAGGAAATAAAAGCATCAAAACACTTAACGTACTGTCTGAAGAAAGATGTCAAAAAGTGAAGAAACAATTGGGAGACAGGCTGGAACAAAGCGTCCTAATTCATTAAAAACAAAAACATTTCCCTTAATTTAGAAATCAAGAGGTTTAAGAACCTGGCATGGGACAGCCCTAGGCCAGTGGTTCTCAAATTATCTTTCAGAAAGCAAAGTGGGTTCCTAAAGTTCTATGTTAACACCTGAGCATTTCAGCAGCCCCAACTTCAAAGAGCCACAAGCAGGGCTGCACAGTATGTCCAGTCTACCACAGTGCTAGGACCAGTGACCAGTAATGACATGAGTCTCTTGCTTAACATTATATGACATTATTTCCCCTCCTAAGTTACTAGGTTTCAGGATGGAAAAATAAACATTCTATAATTTAACCTGTGATATCCTGGTTCTCCATTTGCATTACTGTTGGTTGAATGACACTTTCACATCTCAAATGGTGGTTCCATCTAGAAACATCTTAGAACTCAACCTTTTAAAGATTTTCTGAAAAGTCTAAAAAGAATCCCTACTCAGCTGATATGATGAAGAATCTGGTACCTTTAAAGTTCTGTCAAAGGATACAACTGCCATGGATGAAAGAAAAAATATTTAAAAAATCATTTAGCCTTAATCATCGTTTTCTTTCATGGCAAATATGAGGTAATCTATAAAACTATGTGTGCAAATAAGAGTAGCCAGTGCCACATTTTGAATAGTGTGAGAAATTCTAAAGCAGTTATTGTAAATTAATCATGAGCACTGAAGTAATTACCAAGGTCCTACCATCTATACCTTCTAAACCAGTGCAGTGTGTAACACCCAGGATGACAAACGTGAAAATAACAACAGTGATATAGAGCTTTAAAGCTCTTTTAAAAATCATTTAGCAAAATGAAATCTTGTGTTAAAGTTCTACATACAAAATGGACAGACCCATGCAAATCATATAGCTGATAAGGGATTAATATCCAGAATATACAAAGAACTATAACTCAATGATAAAAAAACAAATGACCCAGTTTTTTAAAAATGGGAAAAGGGCTTGAACAGACATCTCTCCAAAGATATACAAATGGCCAATAAACACATAAAAAGAAGTTCAACATCACTAATCATTAGGGAAATGCAAAGCAAACCACAATGAGATACACTTTATACCCATTAGGCTGGCTATCATCAAAAAACACAAAAAATAGCAAGTGTTGGTGAGGATGTGGAGAAACTGGAACCTCAACTGCTGGTGGGAATGCAAAAGAGTGTAGCTACTGTGGAAAATGGTATGGTGTTTCCTTTAAAATAATTAAACATTGAATTATCATATGATACACTTCTATGTACATACCCCAAATAATTGAAAGTTGGGCTTCCCTAGTGGCACAGTGATTAAGAATCCACCTGCCAATGCAAGGGACATGGGTTTGAGCCCTGGTCTGGGAAGATCCCACATGCCGTGGAGCAACTAAGCCCGTGTGCCACAACTACTGAGACTGAGCTCTAGGGCCCACAAGCCACAACTACTGAAGCCCGTGTGCCCTAGAGCCCGTGCTCTGCAACAAGAAAGGCCACCACAATGAGAAGCCTGCATGCCATAACGAAGAGTAGCGCCCACTCACCGCAACTAGAGAAAGCCCGTACACAGCAATGAAGACCCAACGCAGCCAAAAATAAATTAATTAATTTTAAAAAAAAAGAAAGTAGGGACTCAAACAGATAATTTGTTTCCCCATATTCATAGCAGCATTCACAGTAGCCAAAAGGTAGAAACAACCCAAATGTTCATCAACGGATGGATAAACACAATGAATATATGCAGACAGTGGAATATTAGTCATAAAAAGGAAGGAAATTCTGATACATGGATGAACCTTGAAAACGTTATGTTAAGAGGAATAAGCCAGACACAAAAGGACAAATACTGTATGACTCCACAGATAGGAGACACCTAGAATGGTCAAACTCAGAGGCAGAAAATACAATGGTGGTTGTCAGGGGCTGGGAGAAATGGAGGAGGTAGGGATATATTGTTTAATGGGTAAAAAGTTTCCATTGGGAAAATGAAAAAGTTCTGGAGATGAACGGTGGTGATGGTTGCACAAGAATGTGAATGTAATAATGCCACTTAACTGTACACTTTTAAATAATGGTTAAAATAGTAAATTTTATGGTATGTATATTTTACCACAATTAAAAAAGAAAGGATGGACCTGGGTGGAGTGGCTCCAGTCAAAGCAGAGGCAGGACCTGGAGCACACCCTGGGTCTGAGCCATGCCCTCCCTGCCAAAGCCCCTCCTCATAATAGTTCTATAAACACTGCTGGTTGCCCATCCAACAGCCTAACTCCTCTACTGCTTCTTTGTTAACAGAATCAGTTTTGTCCAGGAATCTCACAGCCACTGAGTCTTGGGGGAGGCTGGGATCTTCCCAAATGCCAGGGGTGAATCTTGATTAATGAAGACCAGTGGATCTCAAACATTTTATTCTCAGGCCCCCTTTATACTCATACACGTTATTGAGGACATTACTGACAGCTTTTGTTTAAGTGAGTTATATTTATCAATATTTACCACGTTAGAAATTAAAACTGAGAAAATTTAAAACCCAAGAATATATTCTATTAGTTGCCAAAGCAATGACGTCATCATATATCATGTAACCTCTTAACAACTCCACTGTAGACTAGTGAGAAAATTAGACTAGTAAAAAACACAAACGATGTTTTAGCATTATTATGAAAATAGTTTTGCTCTTGTGAATCTCCTGAAAGAGTCTCAGAGATATCCAATGCCACATTTTGAGAATGGCTGGTGCAGACCAGTCATGGTATTTCCATTTGTCTTCCAACTAACTGTAGGAATGTAGGAATGGGCAATGTTATGCAACTCTGGACAATAAGAACTTCAGCTGGAGGATTATTGAGAGAGTCTTTCTCAATCTTAAATAAATTCACTTTTTTCCATATTAGACACTGTAGTCTTCATGTGACACAAAATAACAGCAGTAGTTACCTTGGGAATCAAGCAATAAGTAAGCCTGAGGGGACTGGCCAACATGCTGCAAATAGCAAAGCAGAAAGATGGACCGGGGTCTTCTCACTAGCACAGCTGAGGGAATGAAGGAGCCAATCCTGAAAATTTTCCTTTTGGCTTAAGTCACCTTTCATTGGGTTTTCTTACAGTCAAATGTGTCCTAGCTGGCGTATCTCCTCAGAACCTAGTTTGCTGAACACATTCTGAAAACCACCATTGTGTACGTAGCTGGCACACAGTAGAAGCTCAATAAATATTTGTTGAACAAATGTGTGAATAAATAAATAAGTAAACAAACAAATCCACTAAGGCTTTTGTAAAGGAGAGACTAAGATAAAATTTTGACTGATTTTGTGTTGAAAGAACGCTGTGTAGCTCCCAGATTGTCAACATTTAAAACAACGCTCATTATAAACCTCATAGTATCAAAAATGGCTGCATACTGTACCTGTCAGGGGGGCCAAGAGAGTTAGAAATTGCTTCCTTTTAGTCTGCACAATCTCCAAGCCAGAGGTATGAGAGGTAAGTCTACACATGCCAAATACAGACCATAACCTACTCAAAGTGGCAATCTGATAAAAAGCACTGGTTTTTATTTTTCCTCATTTCCCCTGAGCACGAGTCAACTGAAGTCACTTCTCCCATGAAATAAGCACCAAACAGAGATTTATGCACAGAATGCTAGAAAACACACTGTTTATGGAAGAAGGAAAAGAGACAAATCAAACACCTAGCCTCCAATCAATGTCACTAACTAGAGGCACAATGGCCTTGTCTGAAACTACTTAAAACCTCCATAAATATAATCAAATATAAAGTTAAGAAATTTATGCTCAACTATGCTTAAACTTGACAATATTCCTCCTCTTCCTTACTGAAAACCTGATACCAGTATTTTTAATTTACTTTAATGTTTCTTTGCTTCATTACTTTAAGTAGAAGTGATCGATTTGTCTTTTTGTTTGTAGCATTCTAAAAAAATTCACAATAAAATATTCTTGTTCCCATAAAGCACTTATGAGAGAAACAAGTGATATTTTTTTCCCCTAAAAACAATGAGGTTTTAAGAAAAGGTCCACTAGGAGGAGCTGGCTTTTTCTCTGTTGAGTCAGAAGTGTCTGGCCTCTGAGCTACTCTAACCAAAAACACAGACCTGAAATTTGCAGATAATTTCAAACAAACCCCAATCATAAACAAAATCTGGGCCTAAGGAATCAGAGGAGGCAACTGCAATCCAGGTGCAGAGTGTACACATTCTTCACTCAACTTCGCCAAGAATTAGGGAAGTTTAATTTAGCAGATAACTTTCTGGGGATTTACTGAGCTCCATTCTCCCACCCATGTCCCTAGCCACATGGGAAGTAGAGCTGCTCCCTGGATCTGGCTTCCAAGTAGAAGCATCCCTTCGTGAGTGGTTTGCCTTTGAAGCTGCTTAGATAGAAACCCTTGACCTTGTTCTGCATCAGAGAACCAAAGACCTAGTATTGGGACTTGAAAAATACCAGTCTTCCCACATACATTCTGTTAGAAATAGTGGTTACTTACTTTCCTTGCATTCCTGTCCTCAATTCACTTAACTGACAGTAAGACTGTGAGCTTTTGGTGAGACCAGATAACAAAAATGGGCTGAGGAGCACATTAGATATAAAAATATTAGAAATCTTTTTGCCTACTTGGCTGCAAGTTATTTCTGCCTCTTTCCACCCTTAGTTCTACTCATAATTTATTACTAAATAAACAAAAACAAACAAAAAATCCCACACATTTATTGGAAAACTACCATATGACAGGAACTCTAAAAACACTGCAAATAAAAAGATGGCAGGGGCTTCCCTGGTTGCACAGTGGTTGAGAGTCTGCCTGCCAATTTAGGGGACACGGGTTCGTGCCCCGGTCCGGGAAGATCCCACATGCCGCGGAGTGGCTGGGTCCATGAGCCATGGCCACTGAGCCTGCGCATCCAGAGCCTGTGCTCCGCAACGGGAGAGGCCACAGCAGTGAGAGGCCCACGTACCACAAAAAAAAAAAAAAAAAGATGTCAGTGTTACCTGCTCTCAAGCAACCCATGGCTAATGAGGAAATCAGTAACTGCAAACAGATAAAACATAATCCCTTCTGGGAAGGACTGGGAGAGATGGAAACACAGGGTGCTGCAGGGAGCATTAAGAAGGGGCACCTCGCCCAGCAAGAAACAGCAATCTCTCACTCTCCCATTCAAACACATTGTTTACATTTTCACCTCTGTTCGGTTTTCAGCATCTAAAAGAAGTGCCACTTGGTGCCAAGACAAGCACAACTGCAGGCACTGACATCTTAAGACACTATTCAGTTAGAACTGTGAGCAGTTAGGTGTTTGGAAACAACTGAATTCTTAAAATTACCATGAAAATGAAAAATAAGGGACTTCCCAGGTGGCGCAGTGGTTAAGACTCTTCCGCCTGCCAACGCAGGGGTTCGGGCCCTGGTCTGGAAAGATCCCACATGCCGCAGAGCAACTAAGCCCATATGCCACAACTACTGAGCCTGTGCTCTAGAGCTTGCGAGCCACAACTACTGAGCCTGCGTGCCACAACTACTGAAGCCCCTGCGCCTAGGGCCCGTGCTCCGCAACGAGAGAAGCCACCACAATGAAAAGCCCATGCAGTGCAACGAAGAGTAGCCCCTGCTCGCCGCAACTAGAGAAAGCCCGCGCGCAGTGATGAAGACCCAACGCAGCCAAAAATAAATACATAAATTTATATATGTATAAAAAAATAAAAGGTGAAATCCTTGTAGAGAACTATGGCATCCTGCTTAATCCCACGCATCTTTTTGGGGCTGCAAGCCTCTGAAGGAGGAGTTTAAATAAATGTATGCTAATGGTCACTGAAGTCACACAGAAAAGCATTTTTGTGGTTAGCTTTTAGTACTATGTAAAACCAAATATCTGACTTTGTTTCCTTTAAACCCTCAGCCCACGTGACCGCCAGTTAAGATGGCAAGTAAATTCACTCTTTGATGGATCCCCTCTACTCCAAACACAGCAACGAGAGAGGAAACAAGAAGAGAAAACCAAGAGGATGCAGGCAAGCTCAAAAACAATATAAACATTTCTGTGAAACTGATATAGGGCAGAAACACAGTGAGGTAAATCCTCAAAGTTAAAGCCTTTAGCCCGCTAAGCTCAGGATCCAAAAACAGGCACTGAAACTGGAAGCATGAGACCTACACAATTTGGTGGCTAACCATAACCCACAAAGGACAGACTCAGACCTAGCATCATACTTGAAGGCAGGGTCAGAGGTGAAACTGGAGGAGGGTTCCTCCATTCCTGAAAGAAAGATGGTTATCTCATATGGAGCTGTGGCCTAGGGAGGAGGGAGAACATAGACCAGCCAGAGACCAGGAACTCAATGAAGCAGCCTGTGATTGCCCAAGTAACTGAAACACCACTGCAGTTCTAGACTGGGGCTCTGTGGAAGCCAGTCAGAGACAACTATAAATTGCTAAACAAGAAAAGACTGAGCAGAGAGGGAGAAAGACAGGTGGAAAATGAATGAATGAAAGCAATTAAAAAATATATCTCATTCAAAATAGGCCATTCAACCAAAATTCTAAAGTACATGAAGAAATCTAATGCCAATAAAGGCAACTAAAAGTCAGCCATCAAACCACTAATTCATTTCAGCTGAAATGAAAATTATAAAATAGTCCAACAAAATAAGTATATTTAACTGAATTAAAGACTTAAATTTAAGACCTGAAACCATAAAACTCCTAGAAGAAAACAAGCAATAAGCTCTTTGACATCGGTCTTTAGGAATTTTTTTTGATCTGTCTCCTCAGGCAAGGGCAACAAAAGCAAAACTAAACAAAGGAGACCACATCAAACTAAAAACCTTTTGTACAGCAAAGGAAACTACCAATGAAACAAAAAGGCAACCTACTGAATGGAAGAAAACATTTGCAAATGATATATCCAGTAAGGGATTAATATCCAAAACATACAAAAAACTCATACAACTCAATATGTAAAAAAAAAAAAAAATCCAATTAAAAAATGAGCAAAAATGAGCAGAGGACCTGAATAGACATTTTTCCAGAGAAGACATACAGACAGGCATCAGGCACATGAAAAGATAGTCAGCATCACTAATCATCAGGGAAATGCAAATCAAAACCTGTCAAATGGCTATTGTCAAAAAAATAACAAAGAATAAACGTTAGCAAAGATGTGCAGAAAAAGGAACCCTAGTATGCTGTTGGTGGGAATGTAAATTGGTACAGCCACTACGGAAAACAGTATGGAGGTTCCTCAAAAAATTAAAAATAAAACTATCATATGGTCCAGATATTCCACTTCTGGGTATTTATCCCAAGAAAAGAAAAACACTAATTCAACAAGATATATGCAAACCAGTGTTCACTGCAGTTTTATTTCCAATAGTCAAGATATGGAAGCAACCCAAAAGTCCACTAATAGATAAATGGATAAAGATGTCACACACACACACATGAACACACACACACAATGGAATATTGCTTAGCCATACAAAGTATGAAATCTTGCCATTTGTGACAACGTGGGTGGATCTAGAAGGTGTTATGCTAAATGAAATAAGTCAGACAGAAAAAGACAAATAACATATGATTTCACTTACATGTGGAATCTTAAAAACAAATGAACAAACGTAACAAAACAGAAAAAGACTCATAGATACATAGAAAAAACCAGTGGTTGCCAGAGGAGAAGTGAAATGGGCAATACAGGTGAAAGGGACTAAGAGGTACTACCAACTTCCATTTATAATATAAATAAGTCATGGGGATGTAATATACAGCACAGTGAATACAGTCAGTAATATTGTTATAACTCTGTATGGTGACAGATGGTAACTGGACTTACTGTGGTTATCATTTTGTAATGTACAAAAATATCAAATCACTATGCTGTACACCTGAAACTAATATAACAGTGTAAGTAAATTATACTTCAATTAAAAAATCAAAATAGGGCTTCCCTGGTGGAGCAGTGGTTGAGAGTCCACCTGCCGATGCAGGGGACACAGGTTCGTGCCCCGGTCCGGAAAGATGCCACATGCCGCGGAGCAGCTAGGCCCGTGAGCCATGGCCGCTGGGCCTGAGAGTCCGGAGCCTGTGCTCCGCAATGGGAGAGGCCACAACAGTGACAGGCCCGTGTACCGCAAAAAACAAAACAAAACAAAACAAAACAAAAACAAAAAACAAACCTACACAAACTAAAATATTAATTGTAAAAAGAAAATCTCAAAAGCTACCAGAAAGCACCCTGCACATCACTGGATCTGCTGGGTCACAAGGCTCAAGAGGAAAGCTGCTGGAGCTCCGGGTGAGCTCACTGAGACCAGACAGCCTGCCGAGACAATGGGGAATTAAGCAGCTCAGATCAGCACACCCAGGCTGATTCAGAAGTCCCACAAGAATTTTGCCTCTTCCCTTAACAGTTGGTGGATACAAAGTGAAGTGACCATCTTTCATTTTAGAGACAACCCCAAGAAACTCCCTGAAAAAGCAGAATCTTAAATGTTTCCAGCAACTTCTAGCAAGAAGAGATTTGTCCTCCCTGGAATGATAGTCTGGATTTAAATTTCTCTTCCTTGCCCACCATGCTTCTGCCAGCAGCATCAAACATGGACTTTCTTGGATGCCTTGTTCACCATCATGGTATGACAACCAACTTCAGACCAAGACTCATTATACAGCAAAAGAAGTGAGGCAAGGAGCTGATGCCAGCAGGGTTCACTGTCAGCTCTAGTTATTACTAGCTGCTATCTGAACTTGATGTTTTTTCATCATTTTTGCTTTAATAACCACAGTAAAATGAGTCTTGCTACCGTCAATGTCCTCTTTCTCTCCTATCCACAGCTTCAGCTATCTCAGTGAATACCGCTATTTCTAGAACTCTTCCCCTACCTGTTTTACAAGAAGCAGAGAAAACTCAAGGGGAGAACCTATAGTAGTTCTAATGGGCCTGGAAAGGATAATATGTCAAGTTATTCAGTCAAATTTTAAACCATACAAGGCACAATACTAAGATTAGGGAATTGTGCTTTGTTTTCCAAACTCATTTAAAGATGATTACAATAGTCTCCCCCTCCCCTCAAGGAGCTTAAAATGAACACAGAAGGGGCTTCCCTGGTGGCGCAGTGGTTGAGAGTCCGCCTGCCAATGCAGGGGACGCGGGTTCCTGCCCCGGTCCGGGAAGATCCTACATGCTGCGGAGAGGCTAGGCCCGTGAGCCATGGCCGCTGAGCCTTCGCGTCCAGAGCCTGTGCTCCGCAACGGGAGAGGCCACAACTGTGAGAGGCCCGCATAACGCAAAAAAAAAAAAAAAAATTAACACAGAACTTCTAGACCAGCAAAGCTGGAGGCCAAATGAGATACTAGTAAAATAGAATAAAGAAGAAAATACATAGGGAAAGACAATTTATGGGATATTATTATCTAATATCAGAGTATGACATTGTTTCTGCTATGCTGTATACAAACAGAATAAAACTAAAGCCATGGCAAAAACAGGGTTCTTTCTGTAGCCCTTCAGGCTTTCATGAAGCTCTTAGTTATTGCTAATTACAAAAACCCTGACCCAGGCTCACTTGAACAATTCACATAAATTCTAGCTTGTAAGTCATTTAGTTTTGTTACATTTTATTGGTCTGATGGGGGTACTCTATTTATGAGCCATTGTATGTGTAACCTCTACTAGGCCTTAGATGTAATGAAATTCTAAGATAAAGAGCAACTGACTAGTTGACATAAGTAAAGCAGAAAAAATCCCAACAAGTGATTCACAGGCCCATAGAATTAAAAAAAAAAGGCATAATATTGGGTTTTATTTGTCCAATATAAAAGACCATAATGTTAGACTATACCAACAAGGACCTAAAAAAAAATTTAGTAGGTCTGCTACATTTGACCCAATTTTGGTCCTCATTAGAATTTCAGGTATAGTGAAAATTTGCAGTTACCTCTCCAACACCCATTTTCTACATTCCTCCTTCCTAACAAGACCCAAAATTTCCCACCCAGCAGATTTTGGTGAGACAAGAATAGCTCTGATTGGTTCTCAATCAGGGGCAACCTTGGTTCTCAATCAGGGGCAATCTTGATTCACAGGGGGACCTTTGACAATGTTTGAAGATATTTTTGGTTGTCATAACTGGAGGAGTGTGCTGCTGAAACCTAGTGAGTACAGGCCAGCGATGATGTTAAACATCCTATAATGCACAGGACAGTCCCCCAAGACCAATAATTATCTGGCTCAAAATGTCACTCCCTCACCCATGCTAGAACACTCTTCTCTCACTCAGGAGCTACTGAAAAAAGACTCTCTCTTTGTCAGATGTAAAGGAAATAAGAATTCTAGTTGCTGCTGGGAGCCATCGCACAACCACACGGAAGCCAGCTTTAGGGTGAAGTGTGGTAGGCAAACACAGATTTCAGGTGATGACTTCCTGCCATTAGGGCTCTTAAAAAGATATACCACTTTTTGGACAATGACTCCTTTTTTTCCCCCCTCATTATATGACCTTTTCACCCCATAGCACACTACATAAATCATCAAAGGTAATATATCGACATTACGATTTCAGAGAAAGAACACTCACTAATTTATACAACACAGCAGTTTTTTGTCAAGAATATCACAGTACAAAAAGATTTTAAAAATCATTCAAATATGCCACCTTATCTGCAGTAGGCTAAATGACGGCCCTGTCAAATGTAAGGTCCCCCTGGGACCTGTAATTATTACTTTGAAGGAGTGA
This sequence comes from Globicephala melas, assembly GCF_963455315.2. NCBI lineage: Eukaryota > Metazoa > Chordata > Mammalia > Artiodactyla > Delphinidae > Globicephala > Globicephala melas. The sequence continues at coordinate 86,467,566 of NC_083319.1, forward strand.
ATTCATATTCACCTTGTAAGGCAAAAGATGTGATAGTTAAGGATCTTGAAAGGAAGTATCAATACTTATAACGGATTATCAAGGTAAGCCATAAAAGTAATCAGATGTATCCTTATGAGAGAGGGAGAGGGCGTTTGAGACAGACACACAGAGGAGGAGGCAACGTAAAGACAGGCAGAGATTGGAGTGATGTAGCCACAAGCTCAGGAATGCCAAGCTGGCAACACCGGAAGCCAGGACCAGATTCTCCTCTAGTGTCCCCAGCAGGAGAGCGGCCCTGCCAGATTGCAGACTTCTGGCCTCCAGAACTATACACGAATAATACATTTCTGTTGCTTTCAGCCACTAAATTTGTAGTCATTTGTTACAGCAGCCTCAGGTAACTAACAGCATCCTACAAAGAGGTATAAAAACTGCAGACTACAAGAACGGAAGCAAACTTATATCTTGCTGTTTTTTTGTTCCCCAAGATACTTCTTCTTTGATGCCAACGGTTTTCACAATCAGAAGTTTCTTCTGTCAAAGTCCCAAAGAAAAAAAATTGTCACTAAGCACTCCTGATATTGAATACATGCCTGAAAACCCATCACCTGACTCTACCATCTTCCAAAGAATGGCTCCTTCCCTCTTCCATCAATCCCCACAGCCTGTCAAGATGCCTCTTTCTTATTTATTAAGGCAAGAAAGCAACATTTTATTTATATTTTATGTATAAACTGTAGTTGTTTTCAAATTATGGTTTACTTTTTACATAAAAATGTTTTCATTGCTCAATGATATATTTGTCTATTTGTGGAAAATGTTTGGGTATCTTAGGTTAGGTTGAAACACCTCATAAATTTTCCCATTAAAATTAACAGAAGTAGTTTTTTCTTCACTAGCTTTTCACTTAGTGACTGAGTTTACAGAAATGAATTAAAGTCATTAAGGTATATCTATTTCATCTATAGTAAATGCCTGGTAAGTAGATTGATTTCTTAACCCTCTTCATTAATGCCTTATCAAGAATATGGAACAAAAAGTTTTAAAAATGGTTCAAACATGCCATCTCATCTATTGTAAATTAAATGGTACTCTCCCATTCCAAAATATTGAATATATGTCCACATCCTAATCCCTGGAACCTGTTAATATTACCTTTAAGGAATGTAAGAGCTATAAGTTGGAAATCAGTGATCCAGCCCAACCCTTTCACTTCACTGAAGAGGTAACAGGGGAAGGAGGAATGAAGTACCTTCCTTAGACCATCCATCTGGTTGGAGTCCCAGCAAGAACAGAATCCAGGTCTCCTAGCACCTAGTCCAGTATGCTACCTAAGGTTATATGAAGGAACTGAAGAAAAATGCGATGAATAGAGAGTCAGAAAACAACAAAACTTTTTTCTTTTTTGAGAAAAGATGAAATGATACAGACATTCTTTAGCCTAGAAAAGGGAAGGGTAGTGAATAAGTTAATAAATGCCTAGAAGTGAAGAAAACACTGACTGACTAAAGGCTACCTGACATACACTTATTTTGCACTGATAACAAGACCTTGACTTTCTTTTTTTGAGTCTTAGAACCCAAAGAGTCTTCAAGACTTTAATTATACAAGACTCTCTTATATTAGATTCTACTAGCACTATCTCAGTTGCAAAACAAAAACTCACACAACTAGCCCAAGTCAAATGGGGGGTGGTTACAAAAAGGCTACAAAAGATATCATGGATACACAAGGAAAGAAAACAAAGATTAGGTGGACCAAATGAGAACTGGAACTAGAAGCTCCCACCACCGTCTCTCATGGGTCTCTATACATCTGCTCCACTCTACAGCTTCTCACTATAGACTAGCTTCTTCTGCTTTTTTTGTTGCCTCTGACTTGCACATGGCTTTTATGGTGTAGTTCAAAACCTGGTCACAACTCTATATGATCCTTCAGCCCAAGGATTCATCATCAACCAATTAACTCAGAATCTCAAGGTCCCCATTCTCAGGAGGAAAATTTAATTGGCTCAATCCATCCAATGGAGTCTCTAAATTGTTTTCTATTGGGTCAGCTGCTCATCCCACAAAGATAGGTGTTCGACAGGTACTAAAGTCTGTGCAGATTCTTCAAAGGCGAGAATAGCAAAGAGGAAATGATCAGCATGTGCATTAAGGTACTCAAGAGTTACATAGCTCTTTAATTAGGTTGGCCAAAAAGTTCGTTCACGTTTTTATGAACATCTTAACAGAAAAACCTGAACGAACTTTTTGGCCAACCCAATGGTTAAGCCTACCCAGGAAGATTATGTCATTTCTGTATTTGAGATCTGTGGAAGAGATGACCACTGTCTGTAAACAGAGTAAGAGTCATTTAAAAATTTCCTTCTAGCTCTATGGGTCTAGAGCAAAACCTTACTACTTAGTATTATCAGATTGTATCATTTATCCAGAAGTACCTCCAATTAGCAGACCATCAAGGAAATCTCAGGAAATGAAAGAACATCTCTGTTATATAATATGGTCACTGACTTGCCATTATTGGGGGAAAGGAAGGGAGGAAAGGAATAAAGGGAAGATACCAGTAGTGCTTACAGAAGTAAAAATCGTCTGAACTAGTTATGGTCAAAGTACAGTGCAACAGTTCAACAGAGCACTGGAATTGTAACAGAACTGGTCCATGGGTAATTAAAAAAAAAAAAAAAAAAGCCTGACAGGGGTTGAGGAGAGGGGAGGATGAATAGGCAAGACACAGATAATTCTTAGGACAGTGAAACCACTCTGTATGATACTCTAATAGTGAATACATGTCATTATATACTTTTCCAAACCCATAGAATGTACCACACCAAGAGTGAACCCTAAAGTAAATGATGGACTTTGGATGATTATGATATGTCAATATAGGTTCATCAACTGTAACAACTGTACTACTGTGGTACAGGATGTTGAGAATGGGGGAGATTGTACATATATAGGGGAAAGAAATATATGGGAAGTTTGCACTTTCCACTCAATTTTGCTGTGAACCTAAAACTCCTCTATTAAAAAAGAAAAGTCCTTTTAAAAAGGCCATGGTGACAGGAGCAATTTTGGCACAACAAACCCAAACCAACCCTAGATACTCTGAGCATAAGAGTCAGAAATAGCAGGAGCAGAGTGAAAAAGACAAGAACAGCTCTCAACTATTATCTGGCAGCAGCTGTAGCCCTCATACCCTATATAATAAAAGTAATCAGTTCCCTGAGTTACAATTTCATAAATTCAGACAGCCAGATGCTTGCTTCCTCCAGACACAGAGGATAATTCCTGTTGGTTATACTATGAGGTATTATCTGCTTCAAAGTCTACTATGTGAACTCCTCAACCACCAGGAAATTAAAATACAGAAGTTTTTTATTGGGTCCTCCCCTAACTCTACCCTCAAGATATTATGCATTTCCAATGTCAACTAAGAATTTCACAGGGGAAATCTCCTCTCACATGTAAGATATGAAGGGTTTTTTGTTGCTGGGTTTGTTTGTTCTTAAAGAAGTTTTCATCCCGACTTAGACTGCAGGATATTCTAACAGTACCATATGGCCTCTGGCATTAATTCCATGGACCAACTTTTCTTTAATCCCTTCCTCTAACAGATGTTCCTCTCCCTGTCACAAGGAACCTAGTCTTTTTCTTACCCTCCTCTACCTCATCTTCAAGACCCCTCATTTAGGGGCAAGGTAATCTCAAGTAACAGCTTAGTTATGTATGTATGTACCCAGCCTAAGTATTAATAATGTGCTACTGATCATTCCTTGTCACACCCCAAGACTTGTATTTGGTCTGGCAATCCTCAAAAGGTTTAATGACATTTATTTGGCTAAGATCTTAACAAAAAAAAAAAAAGAAAAAAAAAAAACAAAATAAAGAAAGAGTATGAGTCCATTTGCTTACTAACTGTGGGTAAAGATCTTGAAATTTTCCACTAGCTTAAGAAGCATAAATGTAACCTTCGGCTAATTAAAGTTAAGACTTGAAAATAAACTAGCTCATACATAATTACTTTTGTCTACCTTGTCTTCTGTTTCTACGCCTCCTTCCTAATAGTACAAATTTCTTCCTTTAAACATTTGGGAAGGAAGATCCTATGAAAGTACAAAATGTTTACATGGTATATCCTGGGTCTTACCCATCATTTTCATTGGAAAAAGAAATTTACAAGCCATACATTTATTCATTAAAAAAAAAAAAATTTCCCAAGCACTAGTTCTGAGATACTTGTAGGGACTCCACAATCAAAGGGTTCAGGAGTCAGGTAAGTTTCTAACTGTATGCTATAACCTCTCTTAGGGTATCTCAGTGCACAGTAACTTGTTAAAGACTGGGAAGTCTGGCATTCACACGATCATTCAACAAACATTCATTAAATGGCTACTGTGTACTAGGCACTGTGCCAGAAATTAGTGACAAAATGTAAGTCCCAGGAACAGTCCCTTGCCTCAAGGAGCCTCAGTCTAAAGAGTGATTTTCAAATTGCAAGTTGTGAAATCAATTAGGTAAATAGCAACCAAGGATTTTTTTAAATGAAGTAAGATATAGTAGAAAATATCATAGTGTACCATACATAGCAAGAGTAGGTGCTATTTGGTGAAACCTTTAAAAAAATTATGTGTGTGTGTGTTCTAAATAGGATATAAAGTGTATTTCTTATTCTGGAACACAGTGAAAAAGTTTTCGAAAACCCTGCTCTAGCAGAAGAAATACAATAGAAATTATAATAAAATATAATGGGTGATATAAGAGAGTAAACAGAGGATCCTATGGGAACAGCAAAGAGCATTCCCAAAACTTTTTTTGAGCCTAAACCCATTATCACTTCACACTTGTTAAAAACCTAGAGAAGAATGGATCAACTTCCAGCAAGACAATGTGAGGAGCTCTGCTGACCTGCTCCCCAGTGAAACTGGTGAAAATTATTAAAACAACAACAAGGTAAAGTCTCTGGAAATGGTCCTACGGGCAAACAGCAAATGAAAAAAATTCAAGAAAATGTATGAAAATTTGGTAAGAGTGAGTCTGTGGTATTTAAACCAGACCACTATCTACTTCCTTCCTCTCAACTCAATGTGGCCCACTCCACACTGCTTCATCCAGAACAGCTCGTGCTCCCTCCAGCTGCTAGCCAAAGGGCTTTCTTTCTAGAAGGAGTAGGACTTCAGCTTTTCTCATCTTGCCTCCAGCCACCTGTTGCTAAGTCCCAGAGGAGTAAGACTAAACGGTGGGAGCTCCTTTCTTCCACCCAGCCCCCACTTGCAGAATGGCAGCTCTACCTTGTGTGTGGCACACAGAGAATAATGGGGCCCTGAACACTCCTGCCCCAGTGGTTCCACACCAGATATGGCCAGCTGAGAAGACCTCAGGCTACTGCACTCCCACCAAGTGCTCACCTCCTGGAGCAAGAATGTCACTCAAAGAAGCCTGTCATTGTCACCAACCCAAGCTCCAGAGCCCCGACTCAGAGATTTCACCTGAAAGGGGAAGCCGGCCGTAACAGACAGCTTCTAATCTTTACCCAAAGGAACTGATTTCATTTGCAACAGAGTCTGAAGAAGTTCAAGCCTAAGTGTGCTCCCCAAAACACTGGAAAATGTGGGGAAAGGCAACTGGGAGGAGATTCAAGATACAGGCTTCAGTGCAGGCCAGCTAGTTTGCAGGAGAGAACTGTGGATAAGTCAGGAGAAGCCCTTCTGGGCCTGGAACAAATATCAAACTCTGATCTCAAAAACTATACCTTCAAAGGAGTCACAATTTGATTGGATTAGTTTGTAGAGCAACGTGTGTCCCAGGGCACTGTTAAAAACGTAGAGTAATTAGCCAGCAATCAGTGGAAATCATCAGCTGGGTGTGGTCAGAGAAAGAGTTGAACAGAGCCCTACCACTATCACTGTCATCCCAGGGTGACAACTGGCATACTAAAGCTGCTGAGGAGCAACATCAGAGGCTTAACACTGTAAAGGAAAATACACTAACCAGTTGCTAAAAAATAAACAAGTAAATAGCATAACAGGCCCTGGAAGGGGGTAGGGGAAGACAACCAGTGTCCAGGTTTGCTACAATATATTATTTAAAATGTCCAGTTTCCAACAACAACAACAAAAAAAAAACCTATGAGGAATGAAAACAAACAGGAAAGTATAACCCATACTCCTGAAAAAGGCAGGCAACAAAAACTGCCTGTGAGAGCAATCAGATGTTGCATTTATCAGAAAAAGATTTCAAAGTAACCACTATAAACATGTTCTCAGAACTAAAGAAAACCATGATTAAAGAAATAAAGGAAGGTATGATGACAATGCTGCATCAAATAGAGGATATCAATAAACAAATAGAAATTATAAAGAAAAGACCAAATGGAAATTCTGGAGTTGAAAAGTACAGTAACAAACAATTAAGAAAACACCTCACTAGAGTGGCTCAATAGCAGATTTAAACTGACAGAAGAAAGAATAAGCAAATTTGAAGATAAACTGACATAGGTCAACTCAAAGAAGAAAAATAATGAAAAAAATGAAAAGAGCCTCAGAGAAATGTGGGATCCATTAAGTGCACCAACATCCTCATAACAGAAGCAAAGAATAGAGGGAAGGGAGCACACAAATGTGCGCGCGCGCACACACACACAACTAAAAATAATAGTTAAATTTTCCCAAATTTAATGAAAAAAATGCAGGAAGACCAACAAAGCCCAAATAGAATAAAAGCAAAGAGATCTACAAACAGAAACATAGTAATAAAACTGCTGAAAGTCAAGGACAAGGAAAAAATCTTAAAAGCAGCAAAAGAAAAATAACCCATTACTTACAAGGAAACCCCGGTAAGATTAAAAGCTTGAGTTCTGAGCAAACTCAAAGTTCTGTTGTTCTTGAGCAAAAACAACAGGTGCCAGAAGAGACTGGGGTAACATATCAAAGTGCTCAAAGCAAAAAACTGTCAACCAAAAATTTCATATCCAGCAAAACTATCTTTCAAAAATGAAGATGAAATAGAAACTTTCCCACATCAAAAAAATAAAAAGCAGAAAATTTCTTTCTTAGAAGAAAGTCAGTTCTTCATATTGAAAGCAAGTAACCAGAGTCCACACAGTAAAACAAAGAACACTAGTAAAGATAATTATGTAATTGTAAATGCATATTTTTCTTTCTTCTCATAACTGTATAAAAATCAATTAAAACATTATGTGTATAATGTACTGTTGGCCCTATAGCATAAAGAAAGGTAAGATATGTGTGATATATTTGCCAATACCACTGCAAATGAGATGTGTGGGAGCAAAGCCCAGTAAGGCTAAGGAAATAACTACATATGGTAAAATAATATCTATAACAACATATGGTTGGGTTTGAAACATTAAATGATGTAATCTGTATAACACAAAAAGGTGGGGGGAGAAGGGAATAATATATATAGGATATAATAATATATAGGATTAACATTACTATATACCAATGAAATTAAACTAGTATAACCTGAAAATGATTAAAATAAGTTAAAATATATATGGTTAGCTTTCAAGGAACCACTAAAACAAAAAGAAAACTCAAGCTGGTGTGGCCAAGATGGCAGAGTAGGAAGACCCTGAGCTCACCTCTCCCATGGGCACATCAAAATTACAACTATTTACAAAGCAACTATCTATGAGAACAACCTGAAGATTAGCAGATAAGATTTTCCACAATTAAAGTTACAAAGAAAGAACCAGGTGAGATGGGTAGGAGGGATGGAGATGTGGTACAGTCAAGACCCACACCACTGGGTAGGTGACCCACAAACAGGAGTGTAATCAGAATTGCAGAGGATCTCCCCAAGTAGCAAGGAGTCTGAGTCCCATACTGGGCTCCTCAGACTGGGATGCACTGGGATGATGAGCCTCCAGAACAGCTGGCTTAGAAGACCAGTGAGGTGTGGGTACAGGATAGCTGGAGGGCTGTAGGAACCAGAGACTCCATTCTTAAAGGGTGGATGCAAAATATCACAAGTTCTAAGTCCCAGCACAGAGGCAGTAATTTTGAAGGAGCCTCGGCCAGACCCACTTGCTGATCTTGGAGAGCCTCCTGGAGAGTCAGGACGCAATGGGGACTCACCCTGGAGACACAGACGCTGGAAGCAGCCATTTGAGCGAGTTCGTTTTACCACCAGGACAGTAATGCTGACAGTGCCATTTTGGAGTTCTCCCCCTAGCCTCTTAACACTAGAGGCTTACCCATCCACCAGCTGATTGACATCAGTTCCAGGGGCCCCCAACCCCCGCAGCCAGCCACCCCAGAATCATGCCCAGTAGACAGGCACCAGCCCTAGCCATACCCACCAATGGCCAGCAGCCTCACCACAAAGCAGAATCTGGTGGCCAACTGGCTGAGAAGCCAGCCCCACCTACCAACATGCTCCCAGCAGGTGGCCTCATGACAACAGAAGGGCCCATAAAACCCACCTAGGGGACACCCCTAGAGCAGCAGTCCCCAACCTTTGTGGCACCAGGTACTGATTTTGTGAAAGACAATTTTTCCACAGATGGCAGGGGTTGGGGGCGGGGGATGGTTCAGGCAGTAATGCAAGCAATGGTTCAGGCAGTAATGCAAGTGATGGGGAGCGATGGGGAGCAACAGATGAAGCTTCACTCACTTGCCTGCCGCCCACCTCCTGCTGTGCAGCCCAATTCCTAACAGGCCATGGACTGGTACCAGTCTGCAGCCTGGGGGTTGGGGCCCCGTGCCTCCTAGAGTATGTTGCTCTGATGACCAGAGGAGAGTGTGTTGCTGGGCCCCATAGAATGTCTCCTACATAAGACCGCTTTGCCAAGATCAGGGACATAACCATCTACCTAATATATAGGAATAAAAACAAAGAATTAGGCAAAATGAAGTGACAGAAGAGTATTTTCCAAACAAATGAACAAGGTAAAACCCCACAGGAACTTAACAAAGTGGAAATAAGCAATCTATCTGATAAAGAGTTCAAGGTAATGATCATAAAGTTGCTCAACAAACTTAAGAGAAGAATGAATGAGCAAAGTGAGAAGCTGAACAAAGAGTTAGAAAACATAACAAGAACCAAACAAAGGTAAATAATACAGTAACTGAAATAAAAAATACATTAGAAGGAATAAATAGTAGATGAGAGGATACAGAAAAACTAATCAGTGAACTAGAAGACTAGTGGAAATCACCCAAGCTGAACAGAAAAAAAAAAAAAAAGATTTTTTTTAAAAAATGAGGATAGTTTAAGAGACCTCTGGCACAACATCAAGCATACTAAGATTTGCGTTCTAGAAGTCCCAGAAAAAGAGACAGAGAAAAAGGGGCAGATAACTTATTCGAAAGGATAATAGCTGAAAACTTTCCTACTCTGGGGAAGGAAATAGACATTCAGGACCAGGAAGTAGAGATTCCAAACAAGATGAAACTAAAGCGGTCCACACCAAGACAAAAATAGCAAACACTAAAGACAGAGAATCTTAAAAGCAGCAAGAGAAAAGCAACTAGTTAAGTACAAGGGAACTCCACTAAGACTATAAGCTGACATTTCAGTGGCAACTTTGCAGGCCAGTAGGGAGTGGCACTATTAATTCAAAATGATGAAAGAAAAAAAAACTTAAAACCAAGAACACTCTACCCAGCAAGGCTATCATTAAGAGTTGAAGAAGAGAGAGAATTTTACAGACAAGCAAATCTAAAAGAGCTCAGCACCACTAAGAAATGTTAAAGGAACTTCTATATGTGAAAAAGAAAAGATCACAACTAGAAATATGAAAATTACAAAAGGAAAAATCTCATTAGTTAAGGCACACATCATACAGCAAAGGCAGTAGATCAACCACTTATAATCAGATACGAAGGTTGAAGACAAAAGTAGTAAAATCATCTATATCCACAATAAGTAGTTAAGAGATACACAAAATATAAACATGTAAAATAGAATGTCAAAAATATAAAAAGTGGTGGAAGGGGAAGTAAAAATGCAGGGTTGTTAGTGTTTGAACTTAAGAGATCACCAACTCAAAATAATCACTCATATTCATATTTATATATGTTGTTATATATGAATCTCATGGTAACCACAAACCAAAACCTATGATAGATACATACAAAAAAAGAAAAAAAAAGAAAGAAAGAAAAGAATCCAAACATAATACTAAGATAATCATCAAATCACAAGGGAAGAAAGCAAAAAATGAGGGAGGAAAAGAAACTACAGAAACAAGCAGGAAACAATGAACAAAATGGTAATTAGTACATACTTATAAATAACTACTTTAAGTGTAAATGGAACAAATGCTCTAATCGAGAGACTCAGAGTAGTTCATTGGATTAAAAAACAAGACCCATATATATGCTGCCTACAGGAGACTCACTTCAGATCTAAAGACACACACAGACTCAAAGTGAGGGGATGGAAAAAGATATTCCATGCAAATGGAAATGAACAGAAAGCAGGAGTAACAATACTTATATTACACAAAATAGACTTCAAAATAAAGACTTTAACAAGAGACAAAGGACATTACATGATGATAAAGGTATCAATCCAACAAGAAGATATAACAATTATAAACACAGATGTACCAAATGAAGAAGCACCTAAATACATATAGCAAATATTAATGGACATAAAGGGAGAAATTGACAGTAACACAATGATAATAGGGGGCTTTAACACTCACATCAACAAACACATCAACCAGACCAAAAAAAAAATCAATAATAAAACACCGGCCTTAAATGATTCATTAATCAGATGAACCTAACAGATATAGACAGAACATTCCATCCAAAAGTAGCAGAATACATTCTTTTCAAGGGCACATGAAACATTCTCCAGGGCAGATCACATGCTAGGCCACAAAACAAGTAATAAACTTAAAAAGATTGAAATTATATCAAGCATCTTTTCTGGCCACAATGGTATGAGCATAGAGGTAAACTACAAGGGAAAAAACTGCAAAAACACAAACATGTGGAGTCTAAACAATATGCTACTAAACAACCAACAGGTCACTGAAGAAATCAAAGAGGAAATCAAAAAAATACTTGGAGACAAATTAAAACAGAAACATAATGATCCACAATCTATGGGACCCAGCAAAAGCAATTTTAAGAGGTAAGCTTATAGCAAGCCTACATCAGGAAACAAGAAAAATCTCAAATAAACAATCTAACCTTATACCAAAAGGAACGCAGAAAGAACAAACAAAACCCAAAGTTAGTAGAAAAAAGAAATCATAAAGATCAGAGCAGAAATAAATGAGCTGTTTCTTTGAAAAGATAAACAAAATTGATAAACCTTTATTTAGCCAGGTTCATCAAGAAAAAAAGAGAGAAGACCCCAATAAATAAAATCAGAAAGGAAAGAGGAGAAGTTACAACTGTCACCAGAGAAATACAAAGAATCAAGAGATTACTATGAACAATTATATATATGCCAATCAAATGGACAACCTAGAAGCAATGGATAAATTCCTAGAAATGTACAATCTCCCAAGACTGAATCAGGAAGAAACAGAAAATATGAACAGACCAATTACCAGTAATGAAATTGAATCAGTAATACCAAAACTCTCAACAAACAAAAGTCCAGAACCAGATGGTTTCTTGGATAAATTCTACCAAACGTTTAAAAAAAATTAACACTCACCCTCCTCAAACTATTCCAAAAGATTTAAGAGGAAGGAACACTTCCAAACTCATCCTATGAGCTCAGCATCACCCTGATAGCAAAAACAAAGACACTACACACGTGCGCGTGCGCGCGCACACACACACACACACACACAATTACAGGACAATATCATTGATGAACACAGGTAAAAAATCCTCAATAAATATTACAAACCAAACTCAACAATACATTGAAAGGATCTTACACCATGATCAAGTAGGATTTAGCCCAGAGATGCAAGGATGGTTCAATATCCCCAAATCGATCATTGTGATACACCATATTAAAAACCTAAAGAATGAAAATCGTATAATCATCTCAGTGCAGAAAAGGCTTTTAACAAAATTCAACATTCATTTATGATTAAAAACTCTCAGTGAAGGGAGTATAGAAGGAACATATCTAAACGTAATAAAGGCAATATATGACAAACCTACAGCCAACATCATACTCAAGAATGAAAAACTGAAAGCATTTCTCCTAAGATCAGGAACAAGATAAGGAGAGAGAGAGAGACACTCTCTTGCCATTTTCATTCAACATAGTATTGGAAGTCCTAGCTACAGTAATCAGAAAAGAAAATGAGATAAAAGGCATCCAAATGGGAAAGGAAGTAAAACTACCACTGTTTGCAGATGACTTGATATCATATATAGAAAATCCTAAAGATGCCAGCAAAAAAATATTAAAACTAATAAACGAATTCAGTAAAGCTGCACAATACAAAATTAACATACAGAAATTTGTTGCATTTCTATACATGAACAATGGTCTTTCAGAAAGAGAAATTAAGAAAACAATCCCATTTACAATTGCATCAAAAAGAATAAAATATCTAGGACTAAAATAACCAAGGAGTAAAAGACCTGTACCCAAAAAATTATGACATCGTTGAAAGAAACTGAAAATGGTGCAAAGAAATGAAAGATATACCGTGTTCATGGATTAAAGAATTAATATTGTTAAAATGACCATACTACAAAAGGAATGCAGATTCAATGCAATCCCTATCAAAACACCAATGGCATCTTTCACAGACATGGAACAAATAATTCCAAAATTTGTGTAGAAACATAAAAGACCTTAAATAGCCGAAACAATCTTGAGAAAAAAGAATAAAGCTGAAGGTATCACATGCCCTGATTTCAAACTATACTACAAATCTACAGTACAGTAATCAAAACAGTATGGTACTGCAGTGTGGTACTGGCACAAAAACAGACACATAGATCAATGGAACAGAAGAGCCCAGAAATGAACCCACATTTATATGGTCAAATAACCTATGACAAAGGAGGCAAGACTATACAATGGGGAAAAGACGCACTCTTCAATAAATGGTGTTGGGAAAACTGAACAGCTACGTGCAAAAGAATCAAACTGGAATACTTTCTCACACTTTACATAAAAATCAACTCAAAATGAATTAAAGACTTAAATATAAGACCTGAAACAATAAAACTCCTAGAAAAAAACACAGACAGTATGCTCTTTGACACTGGTCTAAAGGAATATATTTTTGGATATATCTCCTCAGGCAAGGGAAAGAAAACCAAAAATAGACAATTGGGACTCCATAAAATTAGAAAACTTTTGCACAGCAAAACTTTTGCACAGAAAAACAAAGGGACCATTCAAAAGATGAGCACTGATAACATTTTTGAAGGCACCCACCAAAAATATCACCACCACCCCATACTCTCCTTAACAGCTGCAATTCACATGACATTTTCCTTTTATCTTTAACAGATTATTTTCAAAATGTATAAAATGTTTACATCATTCTAATCAACTGTGTACTAGGAATAATTTAAAAGATAACTAAATTCAGGAAAAAAGTTAAACGCATCATCTTAAATTATATACATTTTATTGCAGAATTTTAACTCTATTACATAACATACCTATATTCTTGTTTCACTGTATTCTACTCAGTCAGAAGTTTCTTCATCTTTGAACTATCTATCCTGAATATCCTCAACTTCCCATACTTGCCTCATTTCCAAATGAAGATTCATCCTTTCCTACTTCCCTGAGTTCCCTCACTTCTCCCTCCCATGATCCCTCACTCTTCCCACCCATGATCTACTCATATCTCTTCCCATCTCATTTAAGACTTTTTCCATCTACTGTTCTCTCTGCTCATCACCTCTTCCTGAGGTCTAGACTTGACAGCAAAACAGAGAGACTGCTGGAAGAGAAATGAGGATGAGAAGCAGAAATCTCCTGAGCCGCATGAAGAAGAGAGGCAAATAGTGAAAGTAATTCTGTACCCTGGCCTTTGATTTTTTTATTAAATGCAATTCCCTGAGAAGATGAACCATAATCTTAAACATTAATATGAATATCTTAGGAGGGACTTGTTGACAGTGAGTAAAGGTGGTTAGGTACCCCATCCCACCTAGTAATGGGGAAAGGCAGAAGAGACCGAGGTGCCAATGACAGGTAAAATGAGAAGGTGTCAAAGACACATTCTGCCAACAGCCAGCCTGGGCAATTCCAAACTATTCAGCCTGCCATTTCTAGAACATTCAGTTATAAAGGATGGAGTACAGGACCAATAATGCATGGTCTATTTATTACAGAGCATTAACAAGATCACTTGATCATTCTGTGACTATCACTTTGATTCTGAACCCACTCTTCATATTTTGTTTTAAACACTGTCTTTCTAGGAGACCATTTTATTTATTAGAAATGCAAGCTTATCTAAATTTTTATAAACACACAAGAATATGCTTTACCCACTGTTTCCACCATAATATTAGGTACAAGACAATTCATTTTAAGAGTTAAGAATTTAGGGCTTCCCTGGTGGTGCAGTGGTTGAGAGTCCACCTGCCGATGCAGGGGACACGGGTTCGTGCCCCGGTCCGGGAAGATCCCACATGCCGTGGAGCGGCTGGGCCTGTGAGCCATGGCCGCTGAGCCTGCGCGTCCAGAGCCTGTGCTCCACAACGGGAGAGGCCACAACAGTGAGAGGCCCGCGTACACCCCCCACAAAAAAAAAAAGAGTTAAGAATTTAATGAATGGCAATAGCTTAACTATTTTGAGCTGCCACTATACATAAAAGTAAACCTTTTCCAAAAACATGAACAGCTACTTAAGAGTCATCTATCCCCCTCTCTCTTTTCATCTAATAAACGTCAGTATAACAGAGTAATTAAGGAGACTACCTCTGGAGGCAGACTGCCAAGGTTTGAATCCCCACTCTGCCCAGTGACCTTGGGAAATTATTTAACCTCTCCATGCCTCAGTTTCTGCATCCGTAAAATGGGGACAACCTAGGAGGGTTACTGTGAATAATAAAATATATTACTATCTAGAAAGCACTTAGACTTGTGCCTGACACATTGTAAGCACTCAAAAAATGTTAGCTACTATCATTAGTTATGGCATTTCTAATAAAAAGACTATGATGGCTTTCTCCAAGATTTCTCCACTAGGTAGAGATAATCTCTCTTGGCGAATCTAAATGCCTGTCAGCAAAAGTGCTCATGAAAGCAAGGGAGTCAACAGTGAGAATAAGCATCAATGCCTTGGACAGGCTGCACCACACAAACCTGAAAGCCACAAAGTTGTTTGTTTTACTATACCACAAATATTAAAGTCAGAAGTTTCAAGATTTTGCTAAGCCAGTTTTCCTGCTACATTCAAAATATGGTAATACAAGATGGTTTGGTCTGCTGTCAAGTCATGGGTTGTATAAACACTAGTTTACAGCAAAAATGACTGTAAAAGTGGTATGGTTCCTAATGGTTATATTAAATTATATTTGAGGCCTTTTATTTTTCTAGCTGAAAATAATAGCGAGAAGAGTCTACCTGAAAGCAAGAAACAAATTTAAATAAACTGTAAATTTCTCAACATAACTTGGAAACTTCAGTTCAGTCACTTTTATGTGTAAGACCAAACACTGTACAGTTTATAAGGTGAAATCCAAACACATCACTAGCAAACTAGGTTCCAATCTAGCTCTACCACTATTAGCTGTGTGCCTTAAAATATTTCACCTCTCTCTAAAAGAAAGGGGTAATGATACCAATCTCCTAGAACCAAAAAGTAGATTAAATGAGATAAATGTTAACAATAAGTAGAGTTGTAACTATTAATAAATAACACAGGAAAATATCATTTACTTGAGCTCTGAGATTACACACACACACACACACACACACACACTCATACAATTAAAAAAAAGAAAAGGAAAAAAGAATCTGATCTAAGAAGTGAGAAGGAAAGCTTAGAAAGAACATAATTTAAGATTCCTCCTGTATAAAAAGGTTTTTATACCTGGGAGAAAGTGAAGATAAATAAAATGCTATGTTGTCAAAGCAAAGAAATATAAATATGTAAATATCTGTAGTCACAGATATTTACTAAATAACATAAAAGAATCTGAAAAGAAATGATTTATTTTTCAGTCAGTATCAAAGATGAAATTTATAAGTAATTAGGAGCACCAGAAAGGATGGAATAACTCACCCAATCAGAGCTGGCTCTGGGAAACTATAATATTATGTTCTTTATGTATATCATAATAAAGCAAAAATAATGATGCCATGTAAAGGAGATCACATCAAGAAACACATATTTATTCTTTCATTCAACTGATATCTGGATTGCTTGACTAAATGAAAAAGTATTCCATAAGATTGGTAATCCAAAAACAAAAACCAGAGTAAAACAAAAGAATACCACTTTTTGCCTATAAAATTAGCAATTAAAAAATAATTCCAAGTCTTGGCAAGAATACAGTTAAATAGTCACTCATATACAGGTTTATGGGAGTATAACTGACACAAGTTTTCTGGACTTCTAGGAACTGAGCCTAAGGAAATAACCAGAGGCATAAGCAATGATTGATATAAAATGATGTTCACTGCATATTTACAACAGTAAAAAACCACTATCTAAATTTCCAACAACAAGCAATTAATTAATTTGTAATATAGCCATATGAAGGAACCAATGAACTCCTCCTGTCTCATTTTAGATGAACGTGATTTAGTGGCATGGAAAAACGCTTGTGTTAGACTGCTAAATTTAAGACTCTAAAACACTATATACAATCTGATTGCAATTTTCTTTAATACACACAAAATATATCCATATACAACCAAAAAGTGAAAAGCGAACACTGCAGTGTTAACAACAGTTATCTTTGTGTGGTGTTTTTATTTTCTTAATTATACTTTTCATTATCTTCCAAATTTCCTATGATAACTGTGTATTATTTTTATAATCAGTACAGTCATCTTTGTGGTTTACCCAAAACACTTATTCCACCTAAGTCTATCAGGGTAATCCCACTCCCCTGTCATGACTATATCCTGGCCAAGGAGATACAAGGAGACATCTGGGATGGAGGCTTCCAGGAAAGGTTTCCTTGCTTCTGAGAAGAAAAGTGGGAGAGGTATTGCTTTCTTCTGAAAACGGTCAGAAGATGTGATTCATTTATTTATCATTCAATACACATTTACCTGAATATCTACTGTGCAGTTCTTGACCCATCTCTAAATAGAGAGATTATGTTTGCTATTACTTCTAAGAGTCCTAAATTAATAGCTTTAGTAGTTAAATACAAAAATCTTAATTATCATCCATCTTCCACTTTATTTGTCACAGGTAAGAGAATTTGTTGACTCCATGGCAGTATTGTACAAGAAAACAAAACAAACTTAACACAACAACAAAAACCTGACCAACTGCATAGGTTAAGCAAAACAAAACAAAAATAAAGACAAGACAGCTTCAAGCCATCATTACCCTATTAAACATTATGGACAGACAATATTACAAAAGATAAGAGGAGTATGAAAGTCTGGAAGGAAGATTAAGGGCTTTGTTTCTCTCATGCTAACTTTAAGACTGTGAACAAAATACATGAATCTTTCATTTCAACGCACCTAAGAATACACTAAACCTGACAGAGGTTGCTAAAATTACAGAGGAATTTTAAGTGCCAAAACTTGCTATATGTATTCATGATGGAGATCTTTTTCAAAAGCAGATATACAATTCCATTTCTTTTTAAAAGCACACCTGAAAATCTGGATGACTTTGGGGCTGGCCACCATTAAGAATTGCTGTGTAGCTCCGTAATATAATAATGCCCTTAGGGCGCACTGGGGTGTGTAGAGTTTTTTGCCCCTACCCTAAATGGCTTCACGTGGCTGTATTTTTTTTATGTGACATTTACTGGCTCATGTTTTAATTAGGAAAAATGCTAAGAAAATACTTACATTTTTCAAAAGTTAATTTTTCAAAGGTAACATGGACATATTACAAATCACCTTAAACACTGAACAATTAATTCATTCCTAATTCATTTCTATAAAAATACATCAAATATACTTAGGTTATTAGAAGTAACTTCCTCTTCAAGAGACTTTCTTAATCTATTGATATAAAAATGATGATAATTATTATACCAGCTAACACTTAAACAGTGCTTATTTTATGCCCACAACTATCAGCTCTTTTGACATACCTCAATTAATCTCCACAATCTCATTCTACAGATGAGGAAACTGAAGCAAAGAGAGATGAAATTTCTTACCCAAGGTCTTGTATCTTGTGAGATAGAACCATTCACTGAGGAACAGATCAAGTACTCATCCACATCACAATCACTGATGCCATATCACAAAAGGAAAGAAGGCTGAATATAAAAAGTAACTTTTGTTTGTTTTTATCTATAACAAAAGCAAAATTTTTTTTTTTGCGGTACAGCGGTCTCTCACTGTTGCGGCCTCTCCCGTTGCGGAGCACAGGCTCCGGACGCGCAGGCTCAGCGGCCATGGCTCACGGGCCCAGCCGCTCCGCGGCATGTGGGATCTTCCCGGACCGGGGCACAAACCCGTGTCCCCTGCATTGGCAGGCGGACTCTCAACCACTGCGCCACCAGGGAAGTCCCCCAAAAGCAAAATTTTTATGGGACCTCGACCTAAAATTTTTGGCTTATTTTTTAAGGAGAAATTACCATTTTATTCTGAACATTTGCATTCCTCATTTACATTCAAATTACTTAATTCTTCTCTCAAATCTCTCTAACAACCCCATCCCATCCCACATCATCAGGGTCAACTGTCTCATTCTAAATTCTCAGTGTGTCCTTCCAACTGTCAGAGGCAATCTCTCTGTCTGCTGTTTCTATTTACACATCCCATTTCTACCCACCCAAACTTCTGTGGGGAAACCACAGACAGACAATGTCTGCCTCCTGCCAAAGGATAAAGGGAGCAAAATGTTTTCCACACAGTTAAAAGAACTCCTTTTGTCAAATCAATCTGATGATGCTGAATAAACTGAACACTTCCCTCTGACCACCTCATCACCATTAAATTGCATAATTTCCAAGATGGAAATTATTCAAATTGCCCTCAAAAAGTTAAAATAGAAAATCTTTTTTGTCTATAACAAAAAGGCAGGCATTTGTAGACAGAAGCTATTACCTACAATATGCTTTTTCCTGAATAAAAATGTGCTTCTATTCTCCTATATAAAAATTCAAAACACATATCCAAGATAAGGGATTTGGTATAGATGTTTTTACCATGGCTATACAGTAGTAAAATCAGTTTTTCTAGCTGATAAGGTTTCCCTATCTTCCCAAGTCCGATTCACAATTTCTCTCAAGAGCTCTAAAATTTAATTTCTAAATTCATGTCCTCAGTTGTAGAAAATTCATGTCCTCAGTTCCTGATAATCTATGTACGTATTAGAACAGGGTATGTGACAGAAGTAAAGTGTTTGGCATTTAACATTAATGACTGGGATTAAACATTGTTTCTTTTTTATCTAAAAACATTCGTGCTTTCTCTACAACAAAGGCTAATGTTTCAGCAAGGAAGAACAATTTTCAAAGTAGGGTTTTATTTACAATTTCATTGTCCAAGTGATCGTGTCTTTATGTAAGATGACGTGTCTTTACTAAGACCATAATAAAGGAAAATTAAACTTGGTATGGAACTATTTTCTCCAACAGATCTTTTTTTTTTTAACATCTTTATTGGAGTATAATTGCTTTACAATGGTGTGTTAGTTTCTGCTTTATAACGAAGTGAATCAGTTATACATATACATATATTCCCATCCAACAGTAGTTATAAATAAGACATTGATGTATTTTATTTATCTGCCCATGTACTTGAAAACCACTGGACCATTTCAAGGTCATTGCTTAATCTTAGCACGCCCTGATACAAGCTCCCCTGGCAAACTGCACTCTCATACAGGTGTCCATGTTTTTGTGTTTTATGTAAATGTCTTTTTAAATGTTCTCATAATAGGTAATAGTTATAACATGTAGCACATGGATTCAGTGTTTAATGCTGGTGCTGCATTAATATCTTGCATTATCAAGCTCTTGCCAGGACACAAATTTCCTATGCTCGTCCACCTTGATTAGTTCGTTGAGTATTTGCATCCAGTGCTTCTACTTGATTAGCATTATAGCACTTTACTCTTTCTCTTATTTCCAATCACATTTCTCTTTCTTCACTGTTTTCTGTTCTTCTAAGAGTTTCATTTCAATCTATAGTTTCTCCTTTTATATTTCACTAATGTGTCTTTTACAGTTTGTCAAAGGTACTACATGGGATTCAGCCTTTCTTTTTTAAATTTTCTGAACCTTTAAAAAGTCTGGTGCGGTAAATGCTCAGAAGCATATATAATTCCTATAAATAGCACTACCTATCTCCTGCCACTGAGGTATACATAAATTAATGGGTATGGTTTTCACACAATCACTGAGTGTTTGCATTTCCACTGGTTGGAGTAGGAACCTAAAAACTATACAACTGAACCTTGACAAAATATACATAAGTATATTATAAACAGAGCACACCATAAAAGGGCAGTTGCCTTTTACACCTGTATTTCACAGGGTAGTAATAATTTCATGTGTTAATATCTATAGTTAAAGCTTCTGATCATGCTAAAATTCATAAATCATTCTTCTCCACAGAATTCATATAAATCCCAATATTCATAAATTCTCTATTGTTCTCAATTTTTTTTTAAATTTAATTTTAACCTTAACTGTAGCACACAGATTTCAGAACATGCTTGGACATGTGTTAAGGTTAGGCCTGCTGAGAGAATGCTCCCAGAAAACTGGTCTTCATGTCCATCCAATCTTGCAGTAAACTCTGAAGAATGTGTGGGGATTGCTGTGTATCTATTACTTCTACCTATTGACTGGGTAGGCATGTCACTGGGTTCCAGAATAATAACATTCAAGCATGAGGGGTGCTAAATGACCAAAAATGTAAAAAAACTCATGAGAACTACTAAGGGGGCTTGATCCACAGATTTCCAAATCTATTACCATTAAGGAAACTGACCATCTTCCAACTGTATCTCTCCATCACCAATATGCACATTAATCCACAGATCTTAGAACTCTAATTAATGCCAAGAACGATAAATGCCTTATTTTGGTTTCCCTAGAAGTAGTTTATTTGAAGGTAAACTGTTAGGGAAGTGGAGAAAGGATACAGGGAAGTGAATTTTGAGGATAACCATTAAAAGAACAGACATAGGGCTTCCCTAGTGGCGCAGTGGTTGGGGGTCCGCCTGCTGATGCAGGGGACGCAGGTTCGTGTCCCGGTCCTGGAGGATCCCACATGCCGCGGAGTGGCTGGGCCCGAGAACCATGGCCGCTGAGCCTGCGCATCCGGAGCCTGTGCTCCGCAATGGGAGAGGCCGCAGCGGTGAAAGGCCCGCATACCGCAAAAAAAAAAAAAAAAAGAACAGACATAGAGTATGTAATTTTGAAACTAATAGAAATAAACTATGGAATGATTTTTTAAATTATCAATCAAAAAGAATGCAAGAAAGGAGAGAAAATGGAATGCAGAATAGTTGGAGTTCAAAGAAGGAAGGAAATAAAAGACTGATTTATCATTGGTCACACCAAATGTAAATATACGAAAATGATCTAGTTTGAAAAAGAGGATCAAATTGGATTATCCAAACATACAATGTTTATCAGCGTGACATGTAAAACATAAGGATAAAGAAAGGCTGAGTATGGATACAAACACTGACAAAAATAAGGTTGGTGTAGCGATTTCTATTAAACAAAATAGGCTTTAGAGCAAAAATCATTACTAGAGACAGAGGTTCACTTCACAATGACAAAATTCAATTCACCAGTATGTTATAATAATTTTAAATTTGTATTCATCAAACAATATAGTATCAAACTATATTTCATACTATAAAGTGAAACATAAAGCAAAAACTGGCAAAACTCCAAGAAGAAATGGAATAGTTCCACAAACAAGTGGGACATAATTAAAGCATTTATAGCTGTAACTGTGTACATTTTTTAAAGGCTTAAAAATTAATGTACTCTAACCTTATACCATATACAAAATTAACTCAAAATGGAACAAAGATCTTAATATAAGTGCTAAAACTATACAACTCTTAGAAGAAAACATAGGGGGAAAGCTTCATGACACTGGACTTGGTAATGTCTTCTTAGATATGACATCAAAAATACAGGTATCAAAAGAAAAAGAGATTGAACTTCATAAAAATTTTAAACTTTTATGCATTAAAGGACACTATGAAGAGAGTGAAAAGAATACACAGAATGAGAAAAAAAATTGGAAATCATATTTCTGATGAGTTAATATGGAGAATATATAAAGAAGTCCTATGACTCAACAACAAAAAACATAAACAACTTCATTAAAAAATGGGCAAAGGTCTTGAATAGACATAACCCCAACAAGATATACAAATGGCCAATAAGCACAAGAAAAGATAGTCAACATCACTAATCATTAGGGAAATGTAAATCAAAACCACCATAACCACCATGAGATATCTCTACACACCCATTAGGATGGCTACCATCAAAACAAACAAAACAGAAAATAAGTGCTAGTGAAACTGTAGAGAAATTGGAACCCTTGGGCATTGCTGGAATGAATGTATCATGATGCAAACACTGTGGAAAACAGTATAAGACTGTTCCTTTAAAAATTAAACAGAATTACCATATATGATCCAGCAATTCCACCTCTGAGTATATATCCAAAAGAATTGAAAGCAGAGATGGGAACATGTACACCCATGTTCACATCAGCATTGTTCACAATGCAAAAAGGTAGAAACAACCCAAATGTCCAACAACAGATGAACAGACACATAAATTGTGATATATACATACAATGAAACTTTTATGTTGTGTATATTTTATATGTTATATAACTTTTATGTTAGGTATATTTTACCACCATGAAAAAATTTTTAATTAATCAGTTAGGTATCTCAAGAAGTTAGGAAAAAAAAAGAATACAAATAAGAGCAGAAAGGAAGAAGTACTAGATTATCACTCAGAAGAAACTGTTCAAGAAAAGTTTATAACCCAGTTATGAATCTCTGTTATAAATTAAATTTCCTAACTATAAAAGACCTTATATAAGAAATATGTTCTTGAGACCTCTGTCAATACCAATAAAGTATATTATAGAGCAAAACATAACTAAAAGTTTTAAATGACTCTTTCAGACTTTAACTGTTGTATCAATCAAAACCATCTATAGTCAGGCAGAGAAAGACAAATATGATACCACTTATATGAAATCTAAAACAATAATACAAGTCAACTTATTTACAAAACAGAAACAGACATAGAAAACAAACTTATGGTTACCCAAAGGGAAAAGGGAGGGGGAGGGATAAATTGGGAGTACAGGATTAACAGATACACACCACTATATATAAGACAGATAAAACAACAAGGATTTACTATATAGCACATGGAACTATATTCAGTATCTTGTGATAACCTATAATGAAGAAGAATCTGAAGCTGTACACTGAAAACTAACACAGTATTTTAAATCAATTGTAAATAGTTAAATTTAAAAAAAATCATGTGTAAACTAGTGATACACAATAACAAGTGCTGATGGGTTGTGGAGAAACTGGAATCCTCATACACTGCTGGTGAGAATGTAAAATGGTGCGGCAAATTGTGGGAAACAGTTTGGCAGCTCCTCAAAAAGTTAAACATAGAAATACCATATGACCCAGAAATTCTACTCCTGGGTATAGGCCTAAGAAAATAAAAAACAGGTATTCAAACAAAAATTTGTATACATATATTCATATCGGCATTATTCATAACAGTCAAAAAGTGGAAGCAACTCAAATATCCATCAACTGATGAATGGATAAAATATGGTATACCTATATGATAGAATATCATTTAACCATAAAATGGAATGAAATATTGATACATACTACAATGGGGAGCCCTGAAAACATTATACTGAGTGAAAGAAAAAAGTCACAAAAAGCCACACATTGTAAGAATCCATTTATACAAAATGCCCAGAATAGGCAAATCCATAGGGACAGCATATTAGCAGTTGCCAGGGATGGGTGGGGGTCAAGGGTTCAAGGGGTGTTGGGAGGATAACAGGGATTTTCTTCGTGTAATGCACAGTTAATGTGAAGCATAAACCAATCATAGTGCTAGGGACAAGTTTCCTCTTGAGTTCCAGAAGGTGAAGATGTTATTGACCAGAAATGTACTCCGTAAGATGACAGACAAAAACAAGTGGTAAGGAATAAGCAGTGTGTGATGTTCAGAACCCTGGAGAAGTACTCTAATATTAGAAGTTGCTAACTGCCATATTCAATCATTTGTGACATACAGTAAGTCCCCTACATACGAACCTTCAAGTTGCAAACTCTCAAAGATGCAAACGTACGTTCCATCAGCGTCAGGCGTGAGTGAAACTGCAGCTTGCCCTCCGTCTCCTATTGCTGATGATTCTTCAGCTCTACCATCTCCCACCTTCTCTCCCTCCTCCAGTCAGTAACTCTTCTTGCCTGTTCACTCAATACCAGTCCCTGTATGCCAGCTGTTGTACTGTACTACTGTACTTGTCAAGATACTGTACTGTGAGATTAAAAATGTTTCCATTATTTTTTGTGTTTGTTTTTTATGTATTATTTGTGTGAAAAGTATTATAAACCTATTACAGTACAGTACTATATAGCTGATTGCGTTAGTTGGGTACCTAGGCTAACTTTGCTGGACTTACAAATTGGACTTAAAATGCGCTCTCGGAATGAAACTCGTTCGTATGTAGGGGACTTACTGTATTGATGAACTGAAGAATGCCTGAGCAGTAAATTTCTCATTAGCCCCATGTAAAATAAATTTATAAAAAGGTAGAAAAGAAAAAAATAGTTATTAGATATTCTTTAAGGGGCAGTAATAGGGTAGTGGATTAAGAGGTAAAACTACTATGTATAAAATAAAAAAGCTAGAAGAAATATATTATACAGCATGGGAATATAGCCAATATTTTATAATTACTATAAATGGAGTATAACCTTCAAAAATTTACCTCATGTCTTAAAATTATGGACCTTTAAAAGGAAAAAAGGATCATCTAATTTCACCCTCTACGTATTAATTATAAATAGTTTGGTGACTATTCATTTAGCCTTTGTTTTCTATGTGTAGTATAACAAAAATATAATTTTTTATTCTGCCCCCCCCCCAAAAAAAATTATGGACCTTTACTCTCATTAAAGTTTTTTCTTTTTTAGAAATTGACTACTGCCTTCAATACTTGATGTTTCATATTTTATATCCATGACCCTGGTTTTCTACAGAATATTTCCACAAAGAATAACAGACTTCTTCCTATCTTCAGAGCACAAACTAATTACCTATCCAACTTCTACAATTTCGCATTCGCTTGAGCAACTTTCACACTGGCTGCAGTACTCAGTGCAGCAGGTTCACTAACTTGATGACTACCATGGACTCATTCACATTTTAGTTCAGAATTACAATTTAATTAGACATCCTAATCTTTAATTTATACAAAACTTTACTATCACACCTAGAATCAACATGTTCTTAGCTCTTAATATTTTCTCTTCTCTTTCTTCAACAGGACTAGCAGTTGGCTTTCTTTATAAAATCATTTAAAAAATGTTTTATTAGTACTTCATAAGAACTATTGTGTAAGCTCTTATGATGAGCAGACAGCAAAGTCACTCTGAAAGGCAGACTCTGAGGCATGAGTTAAGCTTACTCACAGCGCCTCATGCCCACAAACTTGCCTCACAGTCAGCGCCTCATGCCCACAAACTTGCCTCACAGTATCGATTACTCAAATATGAGTCTCAGCAAAACTACAACTTACTGCATCTCATAGATTTTTGAAATCAATTGCAAATAGTCAAAACTGCACATGTTAAACCTGAAACTATCTAAAGTCTACTGTATATTATACTGAAAACCCTCTATATCACACTCCAATTTAAAATGAAATAAGGATCATGATATAGACACACTGATCTAATATATCAGGAGGCTTCATTGCCTAGAAAATAGAAAAGAGACAGAGGCCCCAAATGTCATGTCTTTTGGATGACAAAGAAGACTGTGATAAAGTGAAAAGAACATATTTGAAAAGAAATGTACTCTTTTTTTCATTGCTCCTTTAGATTCCACATCAAACCCATATATCTTTGTTAAGTATTTTTTTCTTATTCAAAGGTAATTTATTTGGATTTTCCAATAGGGTTCCAGTAAAGCATAAATTAGGAAATTACATATCCTTATTGGATTACAGTATGTCAAGCATATTAAACTCCCCTGAGCACAGAAATAAAAGTGCTCTCAGAAACAACAGTTCTAGACAACACCACCTGAGGAAAAACACCTGGTTAATAAAAGTAAATATCCATTCTAACAGGAGGGGATTTAGGGGCTAAGTGCTAAAGAGGGCAAAGAAAACTTTTAGGCTGAAAGTGGAGAAAATGCAGGTAGGGTATATTGAGTTAGCCAAACAAGCACAGGTCATGTATTGGGACAAGACTGGGCTGGCTTTAAAGCTGGAGTATATACCAAAATAAAGAACATTAAACATGAACACCAGCATTCACATTCAAGTCATTCACAGCTAGACTGGGGCAGGCTAGCTCTCCTCCACAGAATACCTTATGGTATGCTCTGCCTACATTTTTCAAAGTTGTAATTAGGTTCAAAGGCAACTCATGGCTTTATTGGTTTCAGGAGTGGAGAAATGCCTCATGACTCTAGTCAATTCTCTTTTAAAAACCTCCTAAAATCCCTTTCATTTTAAATGGTAAAATTAGTCATAGTCAATGAACTTAAACTAAAGCTGCAGTATGAAAAGTGTTCTGTGGAATGGGAGACTCAGCAGAACACTTAATCCAGACTTGGCGTGTCAAGGAAGGTTTCCAGAGAAAGAGAGCTGAACAACATGTGAGGGTTCATCAAGTGAACAGTAGGCAGAATGTTACAGGTAGAGGGAACAGCATGTGCGAAGACTGAGGCAAGAGGACCTGTCAGTAGACAAAGCACAGACTAACAAGAGAGCTGTTTTAGGATCCTGCCAAATCAGGAAATACTCCTTTCTCTGGGAGAGGCCAACACTGACTTCTTTTTTAATCATGAAAACAAACATTTTAGGGCATCTAGAGATAGAGACCAGCCAAAGGATTACTCTACTGGTGCTTCTGTATTCTGACCTCATCATTTATATCCCTCCACCAGAGACATTCTTTCCTCCCTCCCTCCCTCCCTCCCTCCCTCCCTCTTCCTTCCTTCCTTCCTTCCTTCCTTCCTTCCTTCCTTCCTTCCTTCCTTCCTTCCTTCCTTCCTTCCTTCCTTCCTTCCTTCCTTCCTTCCTTCCTTCCTTCCTTCCTTCCTTCCTTCCTTCCTTCCTTCCTTCCTTCCTTCCTTCCTTCCTTCCTTCCTTCCTTCCTTCCTTCCTTCCTTCCTTCCTTCCTTCCTTCCTTCCTTCCTTCCTTCCTTCCTAAGATTTTCAGGAACCCCAGTGTCTTAGAGGGAGACTTACCTACAGCCAACCTCTGTTGGCATGTTTGGGCAACTGCTTCAATGGGAGCTGCTGTTAAATCTTTTATTACCTTGTCTGGAGAAAAATGACAGGCTGCGGTGACATCTAATCACCTCCATTACTTTATTTGAGTCAGGCTCAATAAAGTAGATACCCTCTCTATAGTATGTAATAAAAACATTAAAATAACATCAAGCATAACCTCTAGAGATTTCTCAATGGAATTTGCCAACTAGTACAACTATTTGCTACAATATGTATAATGTATCTTTAGGAAGAAGGGCACACAGCTCTGACTGGGGTTTACTAATGGACAATGGACCACAATAAAATTTCTGGCTTCTCATAAGAAAAGCATCATGAATGATAAGTGTTAGGGGGACTTCAGGCTAAAACAGTAAATTTGACCAAGGCTGTCACCTTGTTTAGGCAAGCAGTAGATGGATGTGAAAGAACCTTATAAGATTGGTAAGGACTCTAGACTATATTCTAAGAGCAATGGGAAGCCACTGAAGAATTTTTAGCACAAAAGTGATATAATTAGGTTTGTATTTTAGAAAGATCACTAAGAAGCAGTGTAGAAAATGAGTAGAAAACAGGAAGACTACACTACACTGTAGGATAGAAGATCATCTTTTAGTAATCGAGGCCTAATCTAAATGCATGAAAGAATGTAGAAAAGTGTGTAGATATGAGAGATACTTAAGACGTAGAGTATATAATATTTAGTGTCTGATTGAACATGGCAAAAAAGGAATAGGGAGGAACTAAAGATGGTGTTCAGGTTTCTGACTAGGGAACTAGATGCATGGTACCACCATGTACTAAAAGAGGGAACAGACGAACAAGGACATACTTAGATAGAAAGATGAGTTCAGTTTACAGCATGTTGAGTGTAAGATACTTGGGGCATCCAAGTGAAAATGTCCAACGAGCAATGGGCTATATGAGTATAGAGGCTAGGAGACAGATATGAGCTGAAGACGTAGATGTGGGAACCATCAAAAGATAGAAGGTATTTAAAGCCATGGAAATGGATGAGCTAACCTAGGGAGGATGGAAAAAAAAGAAGGATTGGGCCAAGGACATAGGGATGTGAGAGCTATGGAGGATTTCGTTGACTTGCAGATATTTAAACGAGGAGGGGAGGGAAGTTAATCGCGACAATAGTCATGTTAAGGGAGCAAGGTCTGGCATTCAGGAAGAAACTGCACTGATTCTCCTGGGACAAATTAGCAGACCTGTAGTAGGGAACAGGAAGAATGTCCACCCATTCTGTTCTTGGCTCTAGTTTCTAGGTTAAGTCTGCCACCTTCACAAAGGACTACAGTCATCCAAAATAAATAATCAGTAAAAACTGGCAAAATCATTGTTGTTCTAGTTTTCTTTTACTTAGTAATTCAAAACTGATACCATCTGTTCAGTGAAGCAATGTATCTTACTTAAATATAAGAATCATTCTTGTACCACTAATGCAATCCAAAAGCCATATCAGGGCAGCACAAACATACAAGTAATATCAGATGTAGTTTCAGCTGCTATAAAACACAGTGATTCTACATTTTGGTTCCAGGCTTTAAAAATACTATAATATATGTGGTTTTGAATAAGATTCTACATTGTAGTCGGATTCTTAGACTAGTTTTTTTCTATTCAAGTGTTGACAGGAAAAAATATAGTTTTAGTCTGACCTTACAGGCACACACCATTTACCCTACTTTTAACTTGATTTGAACCTTAAAGGTATCCCTGCAAAGCAACAAGAATGTGCAAAACTAAGGTCAATTAATAACTAGTTTCTAAAATCTACTGAATTTTTGCCTGAACAATATCAAATCCCTATAATTTGTAATGAGCAATAATAAAATTAAAAATTTTCCAGTTTCAACTAGGAGTTCCCAAAAAATGATGAACAGTTTCTTTTAAGAAATTCTATCTGTTTCATCTATATGTCCCTTTAACTGCTTCATTAACAATTATTCTATTGCTAGATATAAGGTTAGATATAATAACCACATTCAGACATTTTAGTAAAAAGGTGTCCAATTGAATACTGAAATTATTATTCAAATTTAACTGTCTTCTAGGAACAAAACCTTGTTTTCTGAGGCCCAGAATAGGTTCTATCCCTTAGTACTTAACATTTCTTCAAGTAAGAGTAACTAACAGTATAGTCCTGTTTATTACCAACATAAAATATCTCTGTATACTTAAAACTCAGCTCCTTCTGAAAGTCTTTCCATTTTTATCTATCATCCATTCACAATGTATGTGTCACTGACACCATAGTTGCTTACTGTCATGTTGGTTTATCTCTGCTGGTGTATTTTTCTTGCACCTTCTACACAGGCAGGTACCTTTTCCCACAATGCATCATGAACTCATGGGAAATGGGGACTTATCATTATCTCTTTGTAAGGCTTTGCACACAAAAGCCACTTGATATTAGTGTCCAACTGATTCTACAGTCTCCCAAACACGACGAATCAAAAAGAAATTAGGTTCTTTAATGTCTTGTTTAATATTATATGAAACAATTAGCAGATGGTATATTTACCCCCACCTCCCTATCCCACCCTCCTGTCCCCACCCAATGAAAAACTAGATCATTAGATGCAAGCAGAATGAAAATCTGATTAGCATAGGGCTGATTAAGAAAAAGGAAAAAGTCTGAGGAATCAGAAATAGGGAAAATGTCAGAAAAAATGAGCAAAGTAAAATGACTAAAGGGAAATTTAAGCCAAAAAAATTAAAAAGGAATAAGGTAGATAATAATAAGGCAATAATGTCAGATGATGACCAAGAAAAAGAAGCCTGTAGGAAATAAATTTAATCTCTTGCTTAAACTGATCACTAAACCACAGCTCACAGGACAACTAACAACTTTCAAATCCCAGTCCACCGACGTGTGGTTATCCCACCGTGGTGCTTGTTATGCCAAATATTACTGCTGACTTGGGGTGCTCTTGAGTCAATTGAGAGGACCACCATCATTTCCATTCCCTGCCAAGAGACACATCAGTGACTGGGGGCTGGAACAAGAGCCAGTGGCAAATATACCACAGCAACAGGCTAAGGACTGCACAAAAGAAGTCTGGTATTGAGGTTAAAATTAAATGAAATGGAAGAGAAATAAAGACAAGGGAGGATGAGAAGAACAAACACAGCACCAGTGTGGGTTCTTTCTACACGCTGGGAAAAGCAAACATCTGGAATTATTTGGTGCTGAGTACCACCAAATTTAAGACTTTGTTACTCTCTTGCAATTATTTCTTAGTAACCATACAAAGAAAAAATAGACCTAAAGGCTAAAATGAAGGAGAGTGGTTAAAGTGGGTATAACAATAACCATTACACACACACACACACACACACACACATTTTTAAAGTAACAGAGCAGTGAACTGCACAAAGAATATTCCTGACTGACTTGGAGAGATGTTCATCCTAAATTCTGAAGTTCAACGAGGAAGCTGCAGACAAATACATATAATAACATGATAACATTTTTGTCAAAATATGCCTGTACAAACACAGGAAACATCTTTAAATGATTCCAAAATAAGTGCTGGTATTATGAGTGGTTTTTACTTCTTTTTCATTTTTCCTGCATTTTTTAATGTAATTATTGATAAAATAACAACAATCCCCTAAAATAAAAGAAAAAATATCCCCTTGCAGGTCATTCAGTCTTTACCTTGAACTAAATGGGTATTCAATCTACAAAAACCCCTTTTACATAGAGCACAGCTTTCAGAGACCTGCTCCCACCCAGTGGAGAGGAGGGGCCCCAGGCCAAGTCCAGTTGCATTATGGTGGAAAAAACACAAGCTGTGAAGACCAATGAAAAGACTTGAATCCAGCAACTCTATTCACTAGTTCAGTGACCCAGGGCAAATTACATGAAATTTCTGAGTGCTACCTTCACCTGGCTTCAGGAGTGGAATAATACATACCTCACAGGGTTGTTTTGAGGATTATCAAGAC
The DNA here is from genome assembly GCF_963455315.2 of Globicephala melas. Classification (NCBI taxonomy): domain Eukaryota; kingdom Metazoa; phylum Chordata; class Mammalia; order Artiodactyla; family Delphinidae; genus Globicephala; species Globicephala melas. The sequence goes on from NC_083319.1 coordinate 86,499,089, forward strand.
CAGCTCCCACATATGACAACAGACTGGTGGGCTAGGTACCAGGGAGATTTTGACCCTTCTGAACAATGTTAAACTGTTTATCATCTCATGAAACAATCTGCTCTGAATCATGCCACACTGTTTGCCACTTTTACTGACCTCCCCTCAGTCTATGATTCCTCAGACTAATTAGTGTTCAGCAGAGCAACCTGGTTACTGATGCTTGCTTCTACAGCATCTGTGTCTACTACCTCCAGGAGAGAGCAAACATCCAGCGGAGAAAAACAGTGAAGCAGGCATCAGATAACAAAGGCAGGTTTATCCAAGTTCTTTGTCCTACAAATATATAAGCAAGCCCAGAAGGAGTAGAAAACAGTTCTTCTAGGGGCACATACTGCAGAAGCATGACCAAATGAATAGCTTGATAATTGCAGATATTGTTACAGACTCAGCTTGACATATTATACTTTAACAGAGTTTGCACTGTAATTGGTGACCATTTCTTACTGTTATTATTTTAAAAACTTTAGTATTCATAAGTATGCCTTGAACCTGCAGAAGTTTGGAACCACTGAGACAGAAAATAAATAGTGAGAGGTTTGAGGCAACTATCTAGAAAAGTGCTGCTAAGAAAGACTTTCCTCAATGATGGAAAATTTTTCTCTATATTTATGTCATCCAATACCATAGCCACTAGCCACATGGGGCTACTGAACACATGAAATGTGGCTAGTACAACTGAGGAACTTAATTATTAATTTTATTTAATTTTAACTAATTTAAATTAATTTGTTTCATGAAATATGGCTATTGACTATTGTATTGGATGGCACAAATTTAGAACACTGGTTTAATGACTTGTGCTAACTCAAAAAAGGTGGTATGTGGATGAGTTAGCGAAGTTTAAAAGCTAACAGACAAGAAGAGAAACAAACAAAACACACACAAAAACAACAACAACAACAAAAACCCAGCACCATGTTAATATTTCTCTTGCTTCACACAGGATTCACCTTGATAAAGCTGAGGTCCTACTCTGATCTCAACTTGTCATAGTCAGCTCAGGCTGCCATAACAAAAAACCATACACTGGGTGGCTTCAACAACACAAATTTATCTTCTAACAGTTTTGGAAACTGAAAAGCCAAAGATCAAGGTTCTGGACAAACCGGCTCCTGGTGAGATCCTCTTCCTACCTTGTAGATGGCCCCCATCTCTCTGTGTGCTCACATGACCTCTTCTTTGGTGGGTGCAGGGAAATAGATCTCTTATCCTCTTTTTATAAGGCCACCAAACCTATTAGATTAGGACTCCACCCTTACTTCATTAAACCTTAATTATCTCTCTAAAGGCCCTATCTCCAAATACAGTCACACTGGGGGACAGGGCTTCAATGTGTGAATCGGGGGGTGGCAAAATTCAGTCTTTGCACAAGCTTCCACTCTCCTATAACTAGCTTTTTATTACGAGTTCCAATATTCCATAAGCCATATTTCTTGCCCTTAATTCATAATCTTCTAGAGGCTTAGTTTTCTGCCTTCTCTTACTATACCACCAGTTTACACCTGAGTAAGGCTTTAACCCTGTCATCAGACAACTCTGAAATTCACTGAGATTAAAACTTATCTTTGGCCGTCAAAAATGACTTCTTACCTCTTAAACTGATTATGCAGAAAAGAGTTATTTAACATAGCAGGCCTGATACTGCTCTCCTTAGAAAAAACTGTTTGTAAGGTTGGCCCCTGGATAGGGTCTGGGAACTTGGATACTAGAAGAGTTCCCACCTCCCTAACTACTAAGAGGGACTCTCTCTGCCCAAACTGTTTGTACAAACAATGTGATTGATGCTGAACATCTGCTTTCCTTCTGAGGGTCTGGAATTTTGGTACTTGCTAGACATACGATAACTACGGGACCAGCCCCCAAAATAAACCTTAGGCATTGAATCTCTAATGAGCTTCCTTGATGGATGACATTGCACATGTGTTGTCACAACTCTGCTAGAGGAATTATGTGAGTCTTGTGTGACTCCACAAGGAAAAGACTCTTAGAAGCTTGTGTCTGGTTTCCTCCAGACTTCGTCCCGTGCACCTTTTCCCTTTGCTGATTTTACTTTGTGTTCTTTCCCTGTAATAAATTATAACCATGAGGATAACTACATGCTGAATTCTGTGAGTTTTCCTAGTAAATCATCAAACCTGGGGGTTATCATGAGCACCCTCAACATATCAAACCACAAACATTTTTATATAAAAAAAAACTTGCCCCCCTATCTCTTAGAGAACATTCGCCCCAGTTACAGAAGCATTAATCCTGGAGGTCGAACTCCAAATACAGGAGGGCCAAAGAAAACAAAGGGAAGGATATAATCAACAAAACTTTTTTTTTTTTACAACTAAAAGACAAGCATTTCCAGATTGGAAGGGCTGAACAAGTGCCCAGCACAATAGATGAAAAGATGTACCACAGTATGTCATCATGAAATCATAAAAGCACTGGAAAGCAGAAGGAAATGGAACAATGCCTCCACAATTCTGAAAGAAAATTATTTCTAACCTGGAATTCTATATCCAGACAAACTATCAATCAAGTATGACTAGTACAATGACACATTCAACAGTCAGTGACCAAAAGTAATTTACCTCCCACACACCATTTTAAGAAGAAACTAGAGGATGTGCTCCACCAAAAGCAGGGAGTAAACCAAGAGAGAAGATATAGTAAAGAAAAGATATAATATCAGCGAAAGGATAGAAGAATGGATGATAATGAAGGAAAGTCCGAGGATGGTTGCAAAGAAGTTTTTAAACAAGAAAGGAAGGGCCTATTTATATCTGCCCAGATTACCATCTCAAAATACAGAAGTTCACGTAAATACCAAAAGAGATAAAAGAAACCTCCACAAACTCTTAAATTAAAAGAAGGGGGAAGGAGGCAAGAAAGAAGAGGGAGGCAAAAACAACAGCAGCAGTCATAGTGGTATACCAATCTTTTTTTTTTTTTTTTTTTTTTTGCGGTACGCGGGCCTCTAGCTGTAGTGGCCTCTCTCCCGTTGCGGAGCACAGGCTCCGGACGCGCAGGCTCAGCGGCCATGGCTCGCGGGCCCAGCCGCTGCGCGGCATGTGGGATCTTCCCGGACCGGGGCACGAACCCGTGTCCCCTCCACTGGCAGGCGGACTCTCAACCACTGTGCCACCAGGGAAGCCCACCAATCTTTTATGTTGATAGAAATATCCAAAGCTCTTTCGAATAAGGGATTACCAAATCAGCTCTGAGCTTTCAAAATTACCGACTTTAGGTTACAACATGGTACTTGACAATGGCTGGCAATTCTCCTGATCAAAAAAATATGTTCAACAGAAGTTAAAGAACAAATGTAAATGAGAGATTCCACTGGCCTCTTTTGATAAATGTTGCCTCTTTTTATTCAGGGACTAGGAATAGCTTATCAACAGACACATAACCACTCTATTACCCAATTTAAAGGCTCCCTCAAAATTCTAGTTAAGGGCTTCCCTGGTGGCGCAGTGGTTGAGAGTCTGCCTGCCAATTCAGGGGACACGGGTTCGTGCCCCGGTCCGGGAAGATCCCACATGCTGTGGAGCGGCTGGGCCCGTGAGCCATGGCCGTTGAGCCTGCGCGTTCAGGGCCTGTGCTCCGCAACAGGAGAGGCCACAACAGTGAGAGGCCCGCGCACCGCGATGAAGAGTGGCCCCCGCTCGTCGCAACTAGAGAAAGCCCACGCACAGAAAAGAAGACCCAGCACAGCCAAAAATAAATAAATAAATGAAATTTTTTTAAAAAAAAAATTCTACTTAAGAAATTTAGTAAAGGCAAATGAATTTTAAAATCTAGTCAACAATAAACAAGCGAACAAAACCAAAACAAGCACCTGCCTCCTTCCCACCACCCCCGCCCCCCGCCAGAACTATTTGGCCCAATTCATTCAAAAAGACTCCAGTGGACCTTTATAGACCCTTAAATTTGACCTTTATATACTCAAAATTCATACAAGATTTCATAGGAAATCAGAGCACAGAATGTAACTCTAGAAAATATATTGCTGAATTGATACCTAACCAGTCATATCACTAAGTGGAAAATGAGGAGAAAAACAAATTAGAGTGGTGCAGATTTTGAATGCTTGTCCCACCCTGGTCTAGCTGAAAGACAAAACCACAAGAAACAGGCTCAGAATCATTTAAATAAAATTCTTTCTTTAAATATAGCACTCTAAAATGTCAAACTACAAAAGACCCCGAATAGCCAAAGCAATCTTGAGAAAGAAAAACGGAGCTGGAGGAATCAGGCTCCTGGACTTCAGACTAGACTACAAAGCTACAGTAATTAAGACAGTATGGTACTGGCACAAAAACAGAAATATAGATCAATGGAACAGGATAGAAAGCCCAGAGATAAACCCTCGCACATATGGTCACCTTATCTTTGATAAAGGAGGCAAGAATATACAATGGCAAAAAGACAGCCTCTTCAATAAGTGGTACTAAGAAAACTGGATAGTTACATGTAAAAGAATGAAATTAGAACACTCCCTAACACCATGCACAAAAACAAACTCAAAATGGATTAAAGACCTAAATGTAAGGCCAGACACTATCAAACTCTTAAAGGGAAACAGGCAGAACACTCTATGACACAAAACACAGCAAGATCCTTTTTGACCCACCTCCTAGAGAAATGGAAATAAAAACAAAAATAAGCAAATGGGACCTAATGAAACTTAAAAACTTTTGCACAGCAAAGGAAACCATAAACAAGGTGAAAAGACAACCCTCAGAATGGGAGAAAATATTTGCAAATGAAGCAACTGACAAAGGATTAATGTCCAAAATATACAAGCCGCTCATGCAGCTCAATATCAAAAAAACAAACAACCCAATCCAAAAATGGGCAGAAGACCTAAATAGACATTTCTCCAAAGAAGATATACAGATTGACAACAAACACGTGAAAGGATGCTCAACACCACTAATCATTAGAGAAATGTAAATAAAAACTACAATGAGGTATCACTTCACACCAGTCAAAATGGCCATCATCAAAAAATCTATAAACAATAAATGCTGGAGACGGTGTGGAGAAAAGGGAACCCTCCTGCACTGTTGGTGGAAATGTAAATTGATACAGCCACTATGGAGAACAGTATAGAGGTTCCTTAAAAAGCTACAAATAGAACTACCATATGAGCCAGCAATCCCACTACTGGGCATATACCTTGAGAAAACCATAATTCAAAAAGAGTCATGTACCACAGTGTTCACTGCAGGACTATTTACAATATCCAGGACATGGAAGCAACCTAAGTGTCCACTGACAGATGAATGGATAAAGAAGAGGTGGCACATATATACAATGGAATATTACTCAGCCATAAAAAGAAATGAAATAGAGTTATTTGTAGTGAGGTGGATGGACCTAGAGTCTGTCATACAGAGTGAAGTAAGTCAGAAAGAGAAAAACAAATACCGTATGCTAACAAATGTATATGGAATCTAAAACAAACAAAAATGGTTCTGAAGAGCCTAGGGGCAGGACAGGAATAAAGACGCAGACGTAGAGAATGGACTTGAGGACATGGGGAGGGGGAAGGGTAAGTTGAGACGAAGTGAGAGTGGCATGGACATATATACACTATCAAATGTAAAACAGATAGCTAGTGGGAAGCAGCCATATAGCACAGGGAGATCAGCTCGGTGCTTTGTGACCACCTAGAGGAGTGGGACAGGGAGGGTGGGAGGGAGACGCAAGAGGGAGGGGATATATGTATATGTATAGCTTATTCACTTTGTTATACAGCAGAAACTAACACACCATTGTAAAACAATTATACTCCAATAAAGATGTTAAAAAATAATAAAATAAAATGTCAAACTAATACCATCCTAAAATATCGACTATTTTTAGTGTCTTTTTATATTTTAATTGACCAATGCAATTGGATTCCATTAATAGCTAATTTTTGCCTAATTTAATTCTAACAAACTCACTTAAGTTAAAAGACCATAATGAAAGAATAAAAATATTTATACCATATTTTTGCATTCCTACAATTCAAAAGCAACAGTATCAAATTTTTTCAGGCTGTGAATAAACATGCCATACTTTAGGCTAAAAGCATATTTTATCCCAAAATTAGAAGTGAAAATGAAGCTCAAAAGAAATGACCTCCCAGTCTTGAATTCAGTGGCATTAATATTAATGACAATCCCACTCATTTCAAAGGCATGTCCCAGAGTGTTTATATTATGAAAAATGGGTCTGGAATGTCATCTTCAGTAAATTTTAAACTGTTTAATCTGAGGTTTTGCTAGATTTGTAACAGCTGCACTTGTGTTTACAACTATAATTTACAGCACGGCACTCTTTTACACATTTTTTTTTTGGATATGGTTGGTACAAACATGCTGTACTGATCAATGGAAATGAGTTTGGTATCTCTCTATAGCTACAAGTTTAGTCAGAATATAGTTTTGTTTTGGATTAACACTGTAAAACAAATGCATCATGGACCTTCAGAAGTCTTATGGTATTGGTTAAAGAAGGAAAAGACAAAAACTTCCATTCATATACAAACATTTGGAAAATGACTCAATTTGTGTTTGTTGAATTCAAATTTTGTTTGGGGAAAAGATATGCACATCAAACACACTGTGGGTCTAATTTGTTTGCTGGCATTCATTGAGGGTCTCGGGGCACATTACCAAGCAGAAACTGGTTGGGCAGTATTCAAAAATTACATTTCTTCTAATGCCTCTATTTACACATAGAAAGATGCAACAAAAAAGCCTGCCAAAGACTTTCTTAAGAATGCTTCAGGGGCTTCCCTGGTGGCGCAGTGGTTAAGAATCCGCCTGCCAATGCAGGGGACATGGGTTCGATCCCTGGTCCAGGAAGATCCCACATACTGTGGAGCAACTAAGCCTGTGTGTCAAAACTACTGTGCCTGCGCTCTAGAGTCCACGAGCCACAACTACTGAGCCCACGTGCCACAACTACTGAAGCCCATGCCTAGAACCCGTGCTCCACAACAAGCCACCGCAATGAGAAGCCCGCACACCTCAACAAAGAGTAGCCCCTGCTCGCCACAACTAGAGAAAACCTGCACACAGCAACAAAGACCCAACACAGCCCAAAATAATAAATAAAATAAATAAAGTTATTTTAAAAAAAAAGAATGCTTCAATAGGAAGCATCAGCAACCCTTGATGTGGAGTTGCTGGTGCAATGAAAAGAGCACCGAAAAGAGTTAGTTTCTCAGGGTAACACTCAACAGCTTTGTCACTAACCTCATCTTCCTCCTCTGCAAACATTTCAAAGAGAAGTTATTACTGAACGTGAATGTTTTCTGCTAAAATCAGTTGAGTCTGGGTAACCAGAAATGCTCAGCTCTTTTAGTAACTGAAAAGGTTATCATGCCATAAGAATTAAGACACATGTAAAAGTTGCACAATAGAAGTAACCCCAGCAGTTCTCTAGTAGCTATCTTCTTTTTGGGCAATCTCTCGGGAACCCTTAATCCTGGTCAAAATTAATTTTTTTGAAAAAGCTCCACTCTATGTTCCTTTTTAATACCTGTCTTACCTTGGTATATATGGTTACTGTAAGAATCACGTACAATCTATATGAAAATAATTTGGAAAGTATGAAACATATTTAGTAGGGCTTATGACCAAGGCAATGTTAGAAATGAACCAAGACCCAACAGTAGTGAAAAAAAAAAAAAAGCTTATAAAATCAATGAACTTCACGGGGCTTCCCTGGTGGCACAGTGGTTGAGAGTCCGCCTGCCGATGCAGGGGACACGGGTTCGTGCCCCTGTCCGGGAAGATCCCACATGCCGCGGAGCGGCTAGGCTCGTGAGCCATGGCCGCTGAGCCTGCGCGTCCAGAGCCTGTGCTCTGCAACGGGAGAGGCCACAACAGTGAGAGGCCCGCGTACCGCAAAAAAAAAAAAGAAAAAAAATCAATGAACTTCTTAAAAACATCAATAGAACAAAAGCTCTGATTTCTAAAGGGTATATGGTATATTATTGTTCAAGATAATAATAATAAGCTTTTTTCTACAAGTATGAAACTTTGAACTCACCAGAGAACATAGACTAGAGTAGTAATTTCCCCAATAAGTATGATAAATTTGTTTTGAACTACCCATTGTTTTTTCTGTCAGTTTGGCATTTCAAAATGATTCAAAAGTTAGTAAATCACTTTAGACAAAGGTCATAAATTCAAATGTCCACAATAGGTAAGTATAATGAGTAAAGCAATCAGATGGGCTTGAAGCAACCAGGAGACAAAGCACTATCCAAAGAAGACGGCCAGAACTTAGCTCCTGCCAGCTGCTGCCAAATAAAGAAGTCAGATTTAGTGTTGCCAGATTGCTTTTCATCTAAAAGATAAGCTGAAAATATGGATTTTTAAAGGTAAAATAACATAGTATTTAAATGTAGGTAAATGACTCAAAAAAGCTTAAAACATCATGCAAGCCACACCTATCTGCAAAGCAGATCTGGTCTCAGCTTTATCATCTCTACCATGTTTGCTCTATATAGATAGATCTATTTAAAATACCATTACAAGATTGAAAAGAACTTTGGTGACTTTTTTTTAATGCTTCAATTATACTACGAGTCATGTTAATGTATTCAACAGAGTTTGCTTTTTCCTATAAAAATTATTACCTGAACTTCATCAAGCAAGAGAATTCATCTGGCCAATCGCAAATGGAAAACAGTAAACGATTCTTCTTTTACCAAATACCCAAGTATGCCACGACACCCTCTCCCCCCAATCCATCCTGGAAGGTAACCTCAGCTAGAAAAGGAATCAAGTCTACTTTGCCCACTATTATATCCCCAGCACCTAGCACAGTGCCTAACTCATTATAGTTGTATGTGACAGAGTTTAACAGTGCTCCCCACATCTGGGGCAAACGAGTATTTCCCAGCTCCTTGGTAGTTAGGCTGGCCATATGACTAAGTTCTGGCCAAAGGAATGAGAGCATAAATGATGTATACTACTTCCAGGCCTGGCCTCTAAAACATCCTGTGCAGTAGTCTAACTTCTCCCCCAAAACACAAGGCTGGAAGTAAAGGACTGAGTCAGTGCAGCTAGAAAATGGAAGGAGCCCAGAGAAATTGGGGACTCTGCAGAAAATCTGTCATGGAAATATGCACAAAAGAGACATCTGACATACAGGGGCCTGTGACACCAGCAAAAATTAGCACTTGTATTATGTTAAGCCACTGAGATTTAGGATTTTGTTACCACAACTAGTATTTACTTTGACTAATACTGTGTTCAATATTTGTTAAATGAACACCTAAATAAATAAATAAATGCCTTAGGCAAGAATCAGGCATCAAAAGTGCAAAGATTCCTGTCCCTCTGAGTTGGCTGACAAATGCTAAAGTAATGATGTTCAACCCCATTACAGACATTATGGCTTGAATTTCAAAACATAGGAGATTGTGGAAAACAACCAGAAAATTAGCACAAAGGCAGTCAAAACAGTTAAATGAGAATAGAATCTCCAAGAACTTACGTGTACCTCAACAGAGGCAGAAAAAGCATGTAACAAAAATTAATATCCATTCGTGTTTTTAAACATCTCATCAAACTAGGAATACAGAGAAACTTCCTCAGCCTGACAAAGAATATCTACAAAAAACCTACTACATGTTACATTATACTTAATGATGAAAGAAAGAATACTTGGAAAACTCAATATTGTTAAGCTAACAATTCTCCTAATGTGATCTACAGATTCAATGTAATCCCAATCAAAATCTCAGGAGGGTTTTTTGGAGATATGAACAAGCTAATTCTAAAATGTATATGTAAATAACCTAGAATAGCCAAACAACTTTGAAAAGAACCATGTTGGAGGACTTACACTACTTAATTTCAAGACTTATAAAAAGGCTATAGTAATCAAGGCATATAGACATGTATATAGACAGTGGAACAGAAAAAAGAGTTCAGAGATAGAGCCACACATATACTGTGTGATTTTTGACAAGTTCCAAAGCAATTCAACAGGGAAAGAATAATCTTTAAAGTATGGAACAACCGGAAAGGTACATAAAAAAATGAACCTGATCTCTTTCCTCATACAATACATAAAAACTGAACTCAAAATGGATCATAGACCTAAAATGTAAGAGCTAAGCTGGACTTCATCAAAATTAAACTTCTTGTTCTTCAAAAGATACCATTATAAAAATAAAAAGGGAAGCCATAAACTGGGAAGAAAACATTTGCAAATCAGGTATCTGACAAAGGACTTGTACTAGAGAAGTGCAATTTAAAATGACTGTGAGCTATCACTACAAACCCATTAAAAGGGCTAAAATTAAAAAGACTGACCATACCAAGTATTGGTGAAGATGTGGAGCAACTGGAAACTCTCATATATTGCAAGTAGGAATATAAAATGGTATAACCCCTTTTGAAAATAACTTAGCAATTTTTTTATTGAAGTAGAGCTGGTTTACAATATTGTGTTAGTTTCAGGTGTACAGCAGCAACTTCTTAAAAAGTTAAGCTTTCACCTACCCTACAATCTAGCCCTTCCACTCCTAGATTTTTACCCATGAGAAATAAAAGCTCTGTTCATAGAAAGACTTGTACATAAATATTCATAACAATTTTATTTGTATAGACAAAAAATGGAAAGTACCCAATGTCCATGAAAAGGAGAAAGATAAACTGTGCTATATCCAAACAATGAAATGCAACTCAGCAATAAAAATGAACTAGTAATACATGCTATATAACACAATTATCAAAACAATTATACTAAGTGAAAAAAGACCAAAAAAAAGAAAAAAGAGTAGATATCATCTGATTCAATTTATATAAAATTTTAGAAAATGCAAATTAGTTTACAGTGACAGAAAGCAGATTAGTGATTGCCTGGGAATGGTGGAAGGGGTAGAGTGGAACAGGGGAGAGGATGACAAAGGAGCACTAGGAAACTTGAAGGTACGATATACATGTTCGTTATCTTAATTGTGGTGATGGTTTCAAGGATGTATGCATACTTAAAGAGTACAATTTGATGTGTTTTGACAGATCTGTAGTTCACTATCAATAAAACCTCAGTCAATCTGTTTCAAAAAATAATTAAGGTATAGCCAGATACTCATAGCTACTGTGGCCACAAAACAACACAACCAAAGATTGTTCTAATCAAATACAACAGTATTTTCAAACACTTGTCTTATTTTAACTATTTTGTCTCAAAAAAAGATAATTCTTTAAAAACTCATATTATTTTAAAGGTAAGGAAATTAGACAAATTATTTTAAAACTTAAAGAACTTAGTGCAGTATTAGCCATATATTAAATGTGTACTGTACACACTTGTAGAACTAAATGGAAATACAGATCTTTCATATAATGAAATAAATTTCTAGCTTTTAATATAGTTCCAAAGGAATGTCACTACCAAATTCAAGACATTGTTCACTGCACTTATCTTAATTTATAATCATTCAATTTAAAAATAAAGTCATTCTTATTACAGTACTTCATATAAAAGTATTTTTATGTGTGTTACTTCTAAAACTGGCTGCGCAGTTTCAAAAAAATACCAATTCATCAAAATACTTATCAGCAAGCAAAACTTTCACTAGCTTTGCCAACATTTTTAGTATAATGACTAAGAAGTCTAATGGTGCTGATCAGAATCAGAAACAGGATATTTTTCTGTGTGCCAAATACTGCAGAAAATACCACTTGATAAATAAAATATCATACTGTTATACCACTAACACAAGGTTACTTACTCTCAAGGCCTATGATTACAGATACACAGCTAACAGCTTCAAATAAAAGCAAAAATGAGTCTCACTAGAAACTGGAAATGTCCAAATACACATTCTATATAGCCTTTTGTTATAAATGCTGATTTGCAGGGACAGGCTAAAGAATCATCACAATCCATGTTTTACAAGGTCATGTTTGAGTACCCCAAGTTCAGAAAGCTAGGGTTAAGTACAAATGATTTCTTCAAACAAGCATAAGTCTTACAAATCAGTTTGAATGTATAATCTGCATACACTGTGTATATCACATACACAAGTAATTATAAACTATATCACTTAGAATGCTTTTGGTTTCTAGTAACTGAAACCTAACTTTATTCATCAAAATAAGATAAATTATGCTATGGTAAGTTTTTGCTCATGCTGTATGTTCAATGCCTGTGTGGGAGGTGAAGGGCATGAGAGTGGTCTGCTTACTCACTTGTGGACCCAAGATGACAGATGCTATGACATCTTAGCGCCTGGCATCCATAATCACCACTGCAGGGAAGAGAGACAGCTAGGTCATTCATCTACTACTAAATGTTTCTACCTAGAAGTAACCTGCTTAAAACCTATTGGCTAAAGAATCACATGGCTGTGCTTAGTTGCAAGTGAAGCTAAGAATTAATATTGTTGAAATGTCCATTCTACCCAAAACAATATACAGATTCAATGTAATCCCAATCAAAATTCCAATGGCATATTCACAAAACTAGAACAAATAATTCTAAAATTTGTATGTAACCATAAAATATCCTAACTAGCCAAAACAATCTTGAGAAAGAAGAACAAAGCTGGAGGTATTAAAATCCCTGATTTCCGACTATACTACAAAGCTAATAAAATCAAAACAGTATGATACTGGTACAGAAACAGGCATATAGATCAATGGAACTGAAAGTCCAGAAATAAACCCACACATACATGAACAATTAATTTATGACAGAGGAGCAAACAACATACAATGGATAAAGGATAGTCTCTTCAATAAATAGGAAAACTGGAGAGTCACATGCAAAAGAATGAAACTAGACCACCATCTTACACCATACACAAAATTAACTCAATGTGGATTAAAGAGTTGAATGTAAGGGAGTGGCCAAGATGGCAGAGTAGGAAGACCTTGAGCTCACCTCCTCCCATAGACACACCAAAATTACAACTATTTACAGAGCAACTACTGATGAGAAAAAAACAGAAAGTTAGCAGAAAAGATCTTCTACAACTAAAGATATAACGGAACCGCAGAGAAGGGCAGAAGAGGTAGAGATGCAGTATTGTCAAGACCCATATCCCTGGGGAAGGCAACCCACAAATGGGAAAATAATTACAGTTGCACAGAAGTTCTCCCCAAGGAGTGAGGGATCCAAGACACTCATCAGGCTCCCCAGCTCGGGGGTCCCACACTGGGCAGACAAGCCTCTAGAACATTTGGATTTGAAGGTCAGAGGGGATTATTTTCAGGAAAGCCAGAAGGCTGTGCAAAATAGAGACTCCATTCCTAAAGGGTACACACAAAATCTCACACACTCTGGGACGCAGGGAAGAAGCAGTAATTCGAAAGGAGCCAGGGTGAGACTCACCTGCTGATCTTGGAGAGCTTCCCAGAGAGGAAGGAGGCAAATGGAGTTCACCCTGTTAATACTGACAATGGGGGCAGCCATTTTTGGAAGCTCATTCTACCTGGAGGACAATGCTGCTGATAAGCACTATTTTGGAATCATTCCTCTAGCTTATTAGAGCTGAGACCCAGGCCCACCCACCAGCCTGTAGGCAGCAGAACTGGAACACCTCAGGCCAAACAACTAGCAGAGCAGAGACACAACCCCACCCACCAGGAGACCTGCTGCCCTAAGCCCCTGAGCCCACAGCAGCCCTGGGATTGGCCCTGATCACCAGAAGGCACAGGATCCAGCCCAGCACACCAGCACACCCCCAGGGCCCTGCAGCCAGAGACCCTGGGACATGGCCTCATTCCCAGTGGGCGAGCAGTAGGGCCAGGACCAGCCTCACCCACCAATGGAGAGACACCAACCCTGGGATCCATGGGACCACTGCCCCACCCAGGCAGGCTGACACTAGTTCTGGGACCCCCAGGGCTCTGTAGCCAGCCACTTCATGACCCAGCCCCAGCTACCAGCATACTAGCACCAGGACTGGGACTCCTCTGGCCATGCAGCCAACAATGCCAGACCCAGTCCCACACACCAGTGGCTGGCAGCCTCCACACAAGGCCAGACCTGGCAACCAACTGGACCAGGACTAGCCACTTCTACCGTGTGCCCACAGTAGTCAGCCAGCCACAACAGGATGACCCATACAGCCCACATAGAGGGCATCCATAGACAGTACAGGTCTGGTGACAAGAGAAGAGTGTACTGCTGGGACACACGGTACATCTCCAACAAAAGGCCACTTCTCCAAGGTTTGGAAATATAACCAATCTACCAGATATATAGAAATAAAAACAGCAAATTAGACAAAATGAGGCAACAGAGGAATATGTTCAAAATGAAGGAACAAGATAAAACCCCAGAAGAAAAACTAAGTGAAGTGGAGATAGACAATCTACTCAATAGAAAGTTCAAGGTAATGATTGTAAAGATGTTCAAACAACTCAGGAGAAAATTGGATGAACAGATTGAGAAGTTAGAAGTTTTTAACAAAGAGTTAGAAAATATAAAGAAGAACCAAGCAGAGATGAAGAATACAATAACTAAAATGAAAAATATGGGACTTCCCTGGTGGTCCAGGGGTTAAGAATCCACCTTCCAATGCAGGGGACGTGGTTTCGACCCCTGGTCAGGGAACTAAGATCCCACATGCCACGGGGCAACTAAGCCCATGTGCTCTAGAGCCTACGCACTACAACTAGAGAGCCCACATGCCACAACTAGAGAGAAGCCCGCATGCCACAACGAAGAACCTGCATGCCACAACGAAAGATCCCACATGCTGCACCAAAGATCCCGCGTGCCGCAACTAAGACCCGATGCAGCCAAATAAATAAATAAATAATTTAAAAAAAAAAAAAGAAAAATACACTAAAAGGAATCAATAGTAGATTAGAAGACAGAGGAATGGATCAGAGAGGTGAAAGACAGAGTAGTGGAAATCACTGAAGCTGAACAGAAAAAAAGAAAAAAGAATAAAAAGAAATGAGGACAGTTTAAGAGACCTCTGGGAAAACATCAAACATACTAACAATAGCATTACAGGGGTCCCAGGAGAAGAGAGCAAGAAAGAGATAGAGAACATATTTGAAGACATAATAGCTGAAAACTTCCCTAACCTGGGAAAGGAAACAGACATCCAGGTTCAGAAAGTACAGAGTCCCAAACAGGATCAACTCAACAACACACTGTAATTAAAATGGCAAAAATTAAAGATAAAGAGAGACTATTAAAAGCAGAAAGGGAAAATCAATAAGTTAAGTACAAGTGAACTCCAATAAGGCTATCAGCTTACTTTTCAGCAGAAACTCTACAGGCCAGAAGGCAGTGGCACAATATATTTAAAGTGATGAAAGGGAAAAACCTACAACGAAGAATACTCTGCCTGGCAAGGCTTTCATTCAGATTTAAAGGAGAGATCAAAAGTTTTACAGACAACAAAAAGCTAAGAGAGTTCGGCAGCACCACACCAGCTTTACAATAAATATTAAAAGGACTTCTCAGGCTTCCCTGGTGGCGCAGTGGTTGAAAGTCCGCCTGCCGATGCAGGGGACACGGATTCGTGCCCTGGTCTGGGAAGATCCCGCGGAGCGGCTAGGCCCGTGAGCCATGGCCGCTGAGCCTGTGCGTCCAGAGCCTGTGCTCCGCAACGGGAGAGGCCACAACAGTGAGAGGCCCATGTACCACAAAAAAAAAAAAAAAAAAGTACTTCTCCATACAAAAAAAAGGCCACAACTAGAAACATGAAAATTACAAAAGGAAAAATCTCATTGGTAAAGTCAAATATACAGTAAAGGTAGCAAATCAGCCATGTATAAACATGGTAGGAAGGTTGAAAGACAAAAGCAGTAAAACCGTCTATATCCACAATAAGTAGTTAAGGGATACACAAAACAAAAAGATGTAAAATATGATGTCAAAACAGTAAAAATGCAGGGTTGTTAAAATGTGTTTGAGCTCAAGAGATCAACAACTTAAAAAAATCATAGATAGATAGATAAGACAGCTATGTACAGTGTGGGGAATATAGTCAGTAATTATGTAATATTTTTATATGATAACAGTGTAACTAGACTTATAGTGGTGATCATTTTGAAATGTACAGAAATACCAAATCACTATGTTGTGTAATGGGAAATAACATAGTATTATAGGTCAGTTATACTTCAAAACCAAACGAACTCATAGAAAAAGAGATCAGGTTTGTGGTTACCAGAGGCATGGGGTGGGGGGAAAGGGGAATTGGATGAAAGCAATCGAAAGGTACAAATGTCCAGTTATAGGATAAATAAGTACGAGGAAAACACAGGGAATATATCCAATAATTTATAATAACTATACTATAAATGGAGTAAAACTTTTAAAAATTGCAAATCAGTATGTTGTACACCTGAAACTTAGAGAATATTGCACATCAACTATACTTCCAAAAAAAGTTACAAAAAAAAGATAAATAAGTCCTAGGAATGTAACGTACAACATGATAAATATAATTAACACTGTTATATGTTATATATGAAAGTTAAGAAAGTAAATCCTAAGATTTCTCATCACAAGAAAGAGATTTGTTTCTATTTTTTTTTAATTTTGTATCCATATGAGATGATGGATATTCACTAAACTTATTGTGATAATCATTTCATGATGTATGTAAGTCAAATCATTATGCTGTACACCTTAAACTTACAGAGCTGTTATGTCAATTATATCTCAATAAAACTGGAAGGGGAAAAAAAAAAGACTCGAATGTAAGACCTGAAACCATAAAATTCCTAGAAGAAAACATAGGCAGCAACTTCACTGACATTGGTCTTAGTGATTTTTTGGTGGATTGGACTCCAAAAGCAAAGGAACCAAAAGCAAAAATAAACAATGGTGCTATATCAAACTAAAAGTTTTCCCATAGTGAAGCTTCCCCATCATCAAAATGAAAAGGTAACCTACTGATTGGAAGATATCTGCAAATCATATATCCAATAAGGAGTTAATATCCAAAATATATAACCTCATACAACTCAACATCAAAAAAACAAACAACCCAACTAAAAAATGGGCAGAGGTCTTGAACAGATATTTTTCCAAAGAAGACATACAGATGGCCAAGGGTTCATGAACTGCTCGACATGACTAATCATCAGGGCAAATCACAGCCAAATTACAGCCAAATCACAGCAAATCACAACCATAATGATGTATCATCTCATACCCATCAGGATGGCTATTATTAAAAACAAAAACAAAAAAAAACAAGGAATAACAAGTGTTGATGAGGATGCAGAGAAAAGGAAACCCTTGTGCACTGTTAGTGGGAATGTAAATTGATGCAGCCACTATGAAAAACACTATGGAGACTACCATAGGATCCAAGAGTTCCACTTCTGGGTATTTAACTGAAGAAAACAAAAACACTAACTTAAAAAGATATATACACTCCTATGTTCACTGCAGCATTATTTACAGTAGCCAAGATATGGAAACAACTTAAGTGTCCACTGATAGATGTATGAATAGAGAGTATGTGGTACATATATACGGTGGAATATTATTCAGCCATAAAAAAGAATGGAATCTTGCCATTTGTGACAACATACATGGACCTTGAGGACGTTATGCTAAGTGAAATAAGTCAGACAGAGAAAGGCAAATACTGTTTGGTCTCACTGACATCTGAACTTATTGATATAGAGATGAGATTGGTGGCTGCCACAGTGCGGGAGCAGGGGACTGTAACAGGCCAAATAGGTGAATGAAGTCAAAAGGTATAAGCTTCCAGTTATATCATAAATAAGTCATGGGAATATAATGTATAGCATGATGACTATAGTTAGTAATACTGTACTGCATATTTGAAAGTTGCTACGAGAACAGATCTAAAGTTCTCATCACAAGAAAATTAAAATTCTGTAACTATGTATGGTGACTAATATTAACCAGACTTATTGTGATCATTTAGCAATATATACAAATATTGAATTATTATGTTGTATACCTGAAACTAATATATGTCATTATACCTCAATTAAAAAATGAAAAGTTGGGCTTCCCTGGTGGCGCAGTGGTTGAGAGTCTGCCTGCCGATGCGGGGGACACGGGTTCGTGCCCCAGTCCGGGAGGATCCCACATGCCGTGGAGCGGCTGGGCCCGTGAGCCATGGCCACTGAGCCTGCGCATCCGGAACCTGTGCTCCGCAATGGGAGAGGCCACAGCAGTGAGAGGCCCGCATACCACAAAAAAAAAAAAAAGAAAAGCTCACATATACTTTGATTTGGCAATCCAATTTCTAGAAATATATACTACAATTATAGTTACACATGTGCAAAATGACATGTATGTGAATATTTCTGGTAGCACTGTTTGCAACAACAAAAAAATTCATCTAAATCCATTGTGTTGCATTTACAAACTGAATAAAATGTAACTATTTAAAAGAATGGGGCAACATTCTGTGTACTATTAGGAGAGACTGCCAAGGGATATTATTAAGGAAATCCATCCTCATTATTCACTAATTCTGCATTTGTGAATTCATCTACTCAATATAATCTTCCTGTAACCCCAAAATCAATATCCACTGAACTTTTGTGTTCATTTGCGGATATACACAGAACAGCAAAAAATCTACGTCACCCTGTACACTCATTCTTAGCTGACTGAGGTCCAACAACATGTCTCTCTGCCTTCTTGTTCACTGCTCATACTATAAACAAATGTTACTCTGGGGTCTGTTTAGTGTCGTATTTTTTACATTTTTATGCTTTTTGTGGGTGACTTTGCTGTTTAAAATGGCCCCCAAGCATAGTGCTCAAGTGCTGACTAATATTACTAAACACAAGAAGGCTTTGATGCACCTTATGGAGAAAACATGTGCCTTACAGTTACAGTGGCAAGCTCTGTGGAAGACAACTTGTTAATTGTTTAATAGGTTTTTATACTTTGGGGAATTTTATATCACTTGCATGTACTACTAAATCAAAAGATATATAATTTTATAAAAGACAAATAAAAGAAACTGGCAGATCCTGAGACAGGGCAGACTTCATGATTGATCTACCTCCATCCTATTCCCCTCATGATAGCAAAATAGCTCAGTCATTACAGGAGTCCCATTACACACGATACCACCCAAAAAGAGAGTATAGATGAGACGCTGTTGCAGCATCCCCCCAAGTAAAAGACTTCAGATGTTTGCAGGCTGTACTTGTTTAAGCTTATGTCCATCCCGTGATCATGCAAATTTTATTGCCTATTTTAAGGCAGATTGCTTTAAGCCAATCAGAGTCTACTGCAGGAGCTAGTAGTGAGATGTGTGTTCCCTGAAGTCTATATAATGGTGACTTCTGAAAGAAAATCCAGGCCCTGTTAGGAAGGAGAAAAGCAAGAACGGATGCTGGGTAGGCACCCAGCAAGGTCAACAATCCTGAAGAAGCGCTAAGAGTTGTGGAAATAAAGCATACACACATAAGACAACAGTATAAATTACAGTGCATAAGGACCAGAAGTGATCATCAAGCAATCAGGGCTTGGTAAGGAAATCTACATTTCCTTACCAAGGATACAGCACATAAATGTACAAACAAAATCAGAGAAATGGGGTTAGGATTAAGTACAAGGAGGACTTATAATGTGATTGCTCTAAATAAACAACAACAACAAAAAAGGAACCAGCCCCAGGAGGATGTTGGAAGTCATTAAGGTAAATAGCACATCCAAATTCCTATGAAAGAAGCAAATTAGTTTAGCAGTTCTGCACCTTCAAACCTGACCAGGTAAGGGATCATAGAGCCAAACTCAAATTCTTAAATAATGCCTGACCTGAATAATTGTGTGTATGTGAAAAACAGCTGTCTCAAACTGTCTTATTGGTAGTTACCAGAGTATCAGACCCCAGATCTCAGATTATGCTAAAATAGATTAAATCTACACAAAATGTTTATATAACATATATATTCTGTATTACAAAATCAGTGATGGGCCTCTAAAGGAAAATGAAAAAACAACAGTCCTAAAAATCTGAAAAATGAAAACCATGTGGTAAAAGGTAATAAGAAGTATAGCCAGACAGATGTAAAGTCATGCCATCTGGAGGTCCTACCCACTGGATGCCATTAACACTGACCACAGTACAAATTCCCTTCCTCTTCCCCTTCCCTCTTACCCCCAACCCCACTTCCCTTGGTATCTGTACTATTTCTAATTTTTGGAGGCCTGAAAGAAGCAAAGGAAATACAAAGCCCAATTCATCACTATACTTTTGTACAGTGACATACATAAGTCATATTCTCACCAAAACCTACCTTTTGTGATATGGAAGTGGTAATAACCCTAAGGTTTTACTTTCACAGTTCAAGAAAATGAATAGGCTAAATACTCTCACCACTCACTATCTCCTGAGAAGGTTGGAAGCAAAGATAATGGATCAATCTGGGTCCCATCAGGAGAGAGAAATCACACAGTAATTTGAATAAAGAAAATCAAATATAAACAATTAGTCACTATAACAGGAGACTAGAGTAACCAGGGATTAGCTAGTCAAAAGTAAAAAAAAAAAAAAACTAAAGAATATAGGAATAGCAGATATAAAGAGGACCCACTACCTTCTAGTGCTAGAATTCAGCACCCAAGGAAGAGCACCCCCTTTGACCTTACCCACCATGCATGCAGTAAGATCTAGATCTTGTTGGAGAGGGCATAGCCATGGCTCACTGAATGACGGTGAAGTGTCAATGGGTGCTGTGCCGGTAGAACTTGCTGGAAATCCACCTTTTGTAACTTGCCAGATACCTACCCTGTAGGGTGCCATGGTCACAAGGAGGTGTCTCACCAGAGGCACTCTGTTACAAAATCACCTGAGGGGAATGATGGGTTAAGTTGCTGGCAACTGGGTGCTGCTGGCCATAGTGCACAATAGGACTGGGCACTAAAAAAGCCACACATGCCCAGGAGCCTGCCAGAGGAGCCACAAGTCCAAGGAGCTGGGCAGTAGGGGAGCCGTGCTCTGGAGGAACCACTCAAGCTACAGGAGCTGGGCACTGGGGAAGCCATGTGGGCTGCAGGAGCCAGAAGTACTTGTCCTGACAGTACATAAAATATCACACTGGTCTCCTACTTGAACATTTGCTGATTGCATCTGATGAACAGGAAATAACAAGTACTCTAGATGCCTTATTAACACACATGCCAATAAGTGGGTGAGAGATAAACCCCACAAAAGTTCATGGGTCCCCCACCTCAGTGAAGTAAATGGGGTTTAAGTTAGCAAATTTCTTCTATAAATATCCATATAGTTCAAGAAATGAATAGGCTAAAAACTCTCACCACTCAGTTTGTAGGTAGTCCAGTGGCTACCTACAAAAGGTAGGTTTTGGTGAGAATATGACTTATGTATGTCACTGTACAAAATATTTTAGGCTTTAGGGATTCTGTCACATATTCTTTTTGGGGTTTTTTTCAAACACTTAAAAATATAAAACACATTCTTAGCTCACAGGTCACCCAAAAACAGGTAGCAGGCCGAATCAGACCCACAGGTCATAGTTTGCTGATTCTTGATCTGGAGCATGTCGAGGTATCCTCTACAGGGTGAAATATAAGTTTCTCTACCTTGCACCACCTACCATGAAAAGAATCACAATGGTGGGGTAATTTTTTTGAATTCTGGAGGCAACATATATCACATTCACATGTACTATTTTGACCCGTCTATAGAGTCAAGGGTAAGCTGCCTGCTTTGAGTGGGAACAGAGCAAGAGAAGGCTCTGAAGCTAGATCCTTCAAGAATACAGATCTGCTCATGTACCAGACAAAAAATCCCAACCATCTAAGGCTCTGGCTGAGGGCAAAGGAAATAAGGGAATAAGTTGTGGAAAGAAGTCACAGATATCAATTATAGCCCTGTGGTCAACTAGAGGAACAAGGATTGTAAGTAGTTTTGCGTATTTTCTATTTGCTTATTATATGTGTGTGTGTGTGTGTGTGTGTATATATATTATATATATATATATATAATATATATACTCACATGTACACATATGTTAGAAAATTTCCTTCTCTTTCCTTCCCATTTTTATCTTATGTACAAGTTGTTAGAAGTTAGCTTTACAATTTTGTCTTTAAGCAACAGAATATTCAGTGGGACTACTGCTGATTTTGAAAAGTAATATAGTAAGCAATTAATACAATGACTCTTGGGATTGTGCATTTGCTCATTTGGGGAAAGAGTAAAATTTGTTCACTTGTAAGGATAGCTTTACCTTGTTGGGTAGAAATACAGTTGTTTTGTTGTTATACAGCCAAAACAACAGGCCTTAATAAATTTTAAAAGCACATGTTCTGGGGGACTTCCTTGGTGGTCCAGTGGCTAAGACTCCACATTCCCAGTGCAGGAGGCCCAGGTTCCAACGCCAGTCAGGGAACTAGATCCCACATGCCACAACTAAGAGTTCGCATGCCGCAACTAAAACCCAGCGCAGCCAAATAAATAAATAAATACTTTAAAAAAAAAAAAGCACATGTTCTGACCACAATGGACTTAAATTTAGAAATCAATAACAAAAATGTATGAAATCTTAAAATATTTGGAAATTAGGCCCACACTTCTAAATAACCAGTGGGTCAAAAAAAGAAATCACAAAGGAAATTAGAAAATATCTTGAACTGAGGACAAAAACACAGCATATCAGAATTTGGGGGATGTAGCCTAAGCAGTGCTTAAAGAGAAACTTGTAACTGAACAGGTGTATTAGAAAAAAAATAAAGGTCTCAAATCAATAACTTAAGCTTCTACCTTAAGAAACTAGAAAAAGAACATCAAACTAAACCGAAAGCAAGCAGAAGGAAAGAAATAATAAAGATCAGAGTGAAAAATTAATGGAATAGAACACAGAAAAACAACAGGTAAAATCAATGAAACAAAAAGTTGGTTCTTTCTGGATTTGAAAAGATCAAAACCAATAAACCTTTAGCTTCACCAGCAGTCCCCAACCCTTCTGGCACCAGGGACCAGTTTTGTGGAAGGCAATTTTTCCACAGACCAGGTGAGGGGGGGGTGGTTTCAGGGTGATTCAAGCACATTACATTTATTGTGCACTTTATTTCTATTATTATTACATTATAACATATAATGAAATAATTATACAATTCACCATAATGCAGAATCAGTGGGAGCCCTGAGCTTCTTTTCACTTGCCACTCACTGATAGTGTTTTAATATGTCTGCAAGCAATTGATTTATTATGGTCTCTGTGCAGTCAAACCTCTCTGCTAATGGTAATCTGTATTTGCAGCCACTCCCCAGTGCTAGCATCACTGCCTCAGCTCCTCCTCAGATCATCAGGCATCAGATTCTCATAAGGAGTGCGCAACCTAGATCCCTCACATGCACAGTTCACAGTAGGGTTTGCACTCCTATGAGAATCTAATGCTGCTGCTGATCTGACAGGAGGCGGAGCTCAGGTGGTAATGCGAGCGATGGGGAGCAGCTGTAAATACAGATGAAGCTTCACTCTCATGTCCGCTGCTCACCTCCTGCTGTGTGGCCCAGTGCCTAACAGGCCACAGACTGCTACTGTGCGTCAGGTACACAAAGTTGCATTTGGTAACAAAAGATTAAATGTTTTCCCCCTAAGATCAGGAACAAGAATGTCCACTCTCCTCACTTCTGTTCAGCAATGTATTGGAGATTCTAGGGAAAAAAAAAACCCTAAAGGCATCCAGATACAAAGAAGTAAAATTGTCTATATTCACAGTGACATGATACTGTATGTAGAAAATTCTAAGGAATTCACAAAAAATCTTACAGTAATAATCAAATAAGGTTGCAGAATACAAGATAAATATACAAAAATCAATTGTATTTTTACATACTGATGAACAATCCAAAAACGTAATTTGAAAAATAATTTTACTCACAATAGCACAAAAAAATGAAATACTTCAAAATAAAGTTAACGAAAGTAGGGCAAGACTTGTACACTGAAAATTACAAAACATTGCTAAGAGAAATTAAATATCTTAAACAGAAAGACATTCCATGTTCATGTTAAGATGGCAATGGCAATTCTCCCCCAAACAGATCTACAGATTCTATGCAATTTCTATCAAAATCCATGACAGTAGGCTTTTTGGAAAAAATGACAAGCTGATGCTAAAATTTATATGGAAATGTAAGGAAACCAGAATAGCCAAAACAATTTTGAAAAAGAAGAAAAACATCGGAAGACTTATACTACCCAATTTCAAAGTTTACTACAAAGATACCATATAATAAAGACAGTGTGGTGCTGGTGTAATAAGAGGCATAAAGATTACTCAAACAGAAATGAGAGTCTGGAAATAATTTATGGTCACTTGATTTTTTTTTTTTTTTTTTTTGCGGTACGCGGGCCTCTCACTGCTGTGGCCTCTCCCGTTGCGGAGCACAGGCTCTGGACGCACAGACTCAGTGGCCATGGCTCACGGGCCCAGCCGCTCCGCAGCATGTGGGATCTTCCTGGACCGGGGCACGAACCCGTGTCCCCTGCATCGGCAGGTGGACTCCCAACCACTGCGCCACCAGGGAAGCCCTGGTCACTTGATTTTTAACAAAGGTGCCAAGGCAATTAAAAGGGGAAAGGTCCTTTCTTTTTTCTGAACACATAGTGCTAGAACAACTGGATATTCATATACAGAAAAAGATGAATTTGAACTCATACCTCATACCATACACAAAAGTTAACAGAAATTGATCATAAGCCTAAAGAATGATCCAAAAAAAAAAAAAAAACTGATAAACTGGACTTCCTCAAAATAAAAACTTTTGTATTTCAAAAGATACCATGGATAAAATGAAAAAACAGATAACAAGTTGGGTAAAAAAATATATTTACTGAAATAACTTATAAAACATATATCTGATAATGGACTTGTGCTCAGAATATACAAAGAATGCCTACAGCCAGTAAGAAGGCAAACCCAGTGCAAAAAATGGACAAAAGATTTCAGTAGACATTTCAAAGACAACATAGCAACAGTTAATAAGAACATGAAAATATGTTCAACATCATTAGCCAATGGGGAAATGCAAATTAAAACCAACATGAGATACTACTTCACAGTAAAATGGCTATAAAAAAGACACAATAGCAAGTGAAGATATAGAAAAATTGAAACCCTCATACACTGCTTGTGGGAATTTGATATGGTACACCCATACTGGAAAACAGTTTGGCAATTTCTTAAAAAGTTAAAACATGAACTTACTATACAACCCAGTAATTCCTTCATAGGTATCTGTCCAAGAAAAACGAAAACGTATGTCCACACAAAGACTTGCACATGAATGCTCACAGCAGCATTATTCATAATAGCCAAAAAGTAAAAACAACTGAAATGTCCATCAACTGATGAATGGATAAACAAAATGTGGTATAATCATACAATGGTTATTCATCAATAAATAAGAACAAATTACTGATACATGCTACAACATGGATGAATCTCAAAAACTTTATACTAAATGAAGCCAAGCACAAGACAGCACTTATTCTATACATCCATTTATATGAAATGTCCAGAAAAAGTTAATCAATAGAGACAGAAAGCAAATCAATGGTTGCCTGAAGCTGAAAGCCAGCGCCAGGTTTGAGTACAAAACTCACATGGGCAAACTTGTTAAGGTGATGCAAAACTTCTAAAACTGAACTGTGGTGATCACTGCACAATCCCCCAAATTTACTAAAAATCACTTAATTATTTAGAAAATGAGGATATAGTTTCCAAAAGGTGATTTCCATATGAACTCTACCTTCCTGTAACTAGAGAAAGGTACCAGGAAGATTATAAATGTTCCTATATTAGAGATCTTAACAGAGATCTACACATGCAGCAGAGTTTATGAAGAGCCTAAGAGAATGGACCAGATAACTTTGCAAAGCCTCTTCCAAAATCAGTCCAAAAAGAAAAGTCTGATATTTAGTAGAAAATTAAAAATGCTCAAGATTTGCCTTGTTATCTAACTTTTCTGATGAAATTTTTAAACTTTTTCCTTCTCTACTTCTACTGCATTCTTATAAAAGACTGCGAAGTCAGTGCACTTCCCCTATAGGTGTTCTTTCATATTAAAAATCAGTCATTCAAGATCTATGAACAAAAACAGAGAATGTACATACCCCGGCCTAAAATAAAATTTAATAAATCCATTTAAGGGAGGGGGATCAAGATGGCGGAATAAGAGGACATGGAGCTCACATCTACATGTGGAATAATTCTCAAGGAAAACTAACTGCAAACTGGAAGAAGAAATCCTATTAAATCAAGGCTGTAATAAAGATACATACATAATTGGGCAGGACAGAAAGAAAAGCATCAGTTGGACCTGTGCCCCTAGGATGGGACTAAGAGGGAAATGGAGATGGCATGGGCAGGCACTTACCCTGGGGAGTGAGTGGGACCTATGCGGAGGAGACAAACCCCCTTGGCTGACTGGAGAACTGCTGGGACAGACAGAAAGACTGGAGAAGCCAAGACTCCACTAGTAAGAGGTACATGGGTGCTGGCTCACCACCAGACAGGGAGGAGAGAGGTCTGCCCTAGCGGCTGCTTCCTTGCCACACTCTCCAATCCACACCAATCCCATGCTTGGCATGGGATCTAGGGTAGCCAGGACCTGGGGAAAGACTCGATCTAGGGACACAGAGGAGACATGGGGGCCTAAGGTGTGGTCCAGGTGAGGCAGCAGTGGCCATTGTTGATGCTTACTCAAACAGCACCACAGAAGCAGCCCAGACTTCTGAAAGACGCGCCACTGCTTCCCCCAACCACCAAACCATGCTCCCCAGTCCCAGCTCATTGAATGCTCCGGCCCTGCCCACTCCACGCCACACAACAACGTAGCACTAGATCTGGGACAACCACAACAGGGGAAAAGACACACCTTGAGCTGCGTCTGAGCAGAGCTGCAGATGCCTACAAAGGCAGAACATCAGGTCTTTGTAAGCACGCAAGTCCCATTTGCTACAGTACTCCCCTCCTTTGAGGCAAAGGCCCCAGTGCAGGGAGAAGGAAAAACACACACTTAAAGAAAACAGAGCCAGCTTCAGTCCGACATTCAGGGCATCCTCTTCAGCAACCTGGGAGCAGAACCTGCCCCTTACAGGGTGACTACAGCCACTGAGCAGAGGGCAAGTCCTGCCTTTCACCCTGCACAGACTCTAGCTCCCCAATCATCAGCCACACCCCCTACCAAAGTGATAGCAGCCAGCACACTCTGAGGAAAAACATGACTGGCATCCACATCAAATTCAGCCCTAACACCAAAGGCACTGGGCACACGCAGTCTATACAGGGATGTTCCCACATAAGAACACTCCTTCAAGACCACAAGATATAACTGTTTCACCTAAATTCATAGAAACAGAGGAAGTTACATAAGATAAAAAGGCAGAGAAACTACCCTCAGTTGAAAGAGCAAGAGAAAACCCCTGAAAAAATAAATAATGAAACAGAAATAATCAGCCTACCAGACAATAAATTCAAAACACTGGTAATAAAAATGCTAACTGAATTAGGGAAGAGAATTGATCTCATCACAGATCATTTTAACAAGAAACTAGAAAATATAAAGAAGACCCTATCAAAAACAGTTCAACTTCTGAGATTAAAAAGCACTCTAGAAGCAATGGATAGCAGACCAAATGACACGGAAAAACACGTAGTGATCTGGAAGATGAAAATAATAGAAATCACCCAATCAGAACAGCAGACAGAAAGACAAATGTAGACCTTTTAGAATATGTTTGAATTTAAATGACTATCAGTTTAAAGCAAGTAGATATAATTATGGGTCAACATACATGAACCCCATGGTAACCACAAATCAAAAACCTATGATAGATATACAAAAACCAAAAAGAAAGGAACCCAAGCATAGGAGAAAAGAAAATCATCAAACCACAATTGGAGAAGAAAAAAAAAAGAAGAACAAGGAAGAACTACAAAAAACAAACGAACAAAAACAAAAAACTGGTAAACAAGGAATAAAGTGGCAATAGGTACATATCTATCAACAATTACTTTACATGTCAATTGGACTAAATGTTCCAATCAAATGACATAAGGTGGCTGACTGAATAAAAAAAACAAGACCCATCTATAAGCTGCTTACAAGAGACTCACTTCAGAGTCACACACAGACTGAAAGTGAGGGGATGGAAAAAGATATTTTATACGAACAGAAACAATAAGAAAGTGGGGGCAGCAATACTCATATCAGACAAAATACTAGACTTTAAAACAAAGGCTATAATGAAAGACAAAGAAGGGCATTATATAACCCTCCTACATTGTTGGTGGGAATGTAAATTGGTACAGCTACTACAGAGAACAGTATAGAGGCTCCTTAAAAAACTAAAAATAGAGCTACCATATGACCCAGCAATCCCACTCCTGGGCATATACCCTGAGAAAACCATAATTCGAAAGGATGCATGCACCCCAATGTTCACTGCAGCACTATTTACAACATCCAGGACATGGAAGCAACCTAAATGTCCATCGATAGAGGAATGGATAAAGAAGATGTGGTGCATATATACAATGGAATATTACTCAGACATTAAAAAGGGACGAGGGACTTCCCTGTTGGTCCAGTGGTTAAGACTCCGTGCTCCCAATGCAGGGGGCCCGGGTTCAATCCCTGGTCAGGGAACTAGATCCCACATGCTGCAACTAAGAGCCCCCATGCCACAACTAAAAGATTCCCCATGCACAACTAAAGACCCCAATGCTGCAGCAAAGATCACACACGCGGCAATGAAGATCCTGCGTGCCGTGACTAAGACCTGGCACAGCCAAATAAATAAATAAATAATAAAATAAAATAAATAAAAAGGAACGAAATAATGCCATTTGCAGAGACATGGATGGAGCCAGATATTGTCATACAGAGTGAAGTCAGTAAGAAAGAGAAAGACAAATATTGTATAATATTGCTTATATGTGGAATTTAGAAAAATGGTTCAGATGAACTTATTTGCAAAGCAGAAATAGAGTCATGGATTAGAAAATAAACTTATGGTTATTAAGGGTGGACGAGGGGGTGGGATGAACTGGGAGAATGGGATTGACATAAACATACTACTATTTATAAAATAGATAACTAATGAGAACCTACTGTATAGCACAGGGAACTCTACTCAATGCTCTGTGGTGACCTAAATGGGAAGGAAACCTAAAAAAGAGTGGATATATGTATATGTATAACTGATTCACTTTGCTGTACACTTTGCTTTACAACATTGTAAAGCAACTATACTACAATAAAATAATTTTTTTTAAAGGGGCATTATATAATGATAAAGGGATCAGTACAAGAAGAGGATATTATACTTGTTAACATACATGCACCCAATACAGGAACACCTAAATAATCAAGTTTTATTTATTCCAGGGTCACAAGAATGGCTCAACATACACAAATCAGTCAATATGATACACCACATTAACAAAAGAAAAGACAAAAACCAAATGATCATCTCAATAGATGCTGAAAAAGCATTTGACAACATTCAACATCCATTCACGATAAAAACCCTCATCAGGGCTTCCCTGGTGGCGCAGTGGTTGAGAGTCCGCCTGCTGATGCAGGGGACGCAGGTTCGTGCCCCGGTCCGGGAGGATCCCGCATGCCACGGAGCAGCTGGGCCCGTGAGCCATGGCCGCTGAGCCTGTGCGTCCAGAGCCTGTGCTCCGCAATGAGAGAGGCCACAACAGTGAGAGACCCACGTACCGCAAAAAAAAACAAAACAAAACAAAACAAACAAAAAAAAACCCTCATCAAAGTGAGTATGGAGGGAACATATCTCAACATAATAAAGGACATTTACAACAAATCCACAGCCAACATAATACTCAACAGTGAAAAGGTGAAACCCTGCTAAATTCAGGAATAAGACAAAGATGCCCACTCTCGTCACTTCTATTGGAAGTTCTAGCCACAGCAATAAGACAAGAAAAAGAAATAAAAGGTATCTAAATTGGAAGGGAAGAGGTAAAACTGTCTCTATTTGCAGATGACATGATACTCTATATAAAGAGCCCTGAAGTTTTCACTGAAAACTATTAGAATAAATGAAACCAGCAAGATTGTAAGATACAAGATACAGGTTTAACCCTCCCGGACTTCAGACTATACTACAAAGCTACAGTAATGAAAACAGCATGGTATTGTCACAAAAACAGACACATGATCAATGGAACAGAATACAGAGCCCATGCACCAATGGTCAATTACTCTATGACAAAGGAGGTAAGAATATACAATAGAGAAAAAACAGTGTCTTCAACAAGTGGTGCTGGAAGAAATGGAAAGCCATAGGTAAAACAATGAGATAAGAATATTCCCTCACACAATATACAAAAATAAACTCAAAATGGTTTAAACACCTAAATGTAAGACCCGAAACCATAAAACTCCTAAAAGAGAACATAGGTGGAACATTTTTACATAAGTTGCAACAATATTTTCTTGGATCAGTCTTCTAGGGCAAATAAATAAAAGCAAAAATAAACAAATGGGGCCTAATTAAACTTTAAAGCTGTTGCACTGCAAAGGAAACCATCGACAAAATAAAAACACAACCTACAGAATGGGAGAAAATACTTGCAAATGATGCAACCGACAAGGGGTTAATATCCAAAATGTACAAAGAGCTCTTACCACTCAACATCAAAAAACAACATGGGCTTCCCTGGTGGCGCAGTGGTTAAGAATCCGCCTGCCAATGCAGGGGACACGAGTTCAAGCCCTGGTCCAGAAAGATCCCACAAACCACAGAGCAACTAAGCCCGTGCGCCACAACTACTGAGCCTATGCTCTAGAGCCCACTAGCCACAACCACTGAAGCCCACGCGCCTAGAGCCTGTGCTCCGCAACAAGAGAAGCCACCACAATGAGAAGCCCGCTCACCACGACGAAGAGTAGTCCCCACTCACAGCAACTAGAGAAAGCCCGCGCGCAGCAACAAAGACCTGATGCAGCCAAAAGTAAATAAACTAAATAAATTAATTTTAAAAAAAAACAACCAAACAACCCAATCAAAATATGGCAAAATATGGGCAGAAGACCTGAATAGACATCTTTCTAAAGAAGACATACAGATGGCTAACAGGCACATGAAAAAATGCTCAACATTGCTAATTATTAGAAAAATGCAAATCAAAACCACAATGAGGTATCACCTCACACCTGTCAGAATGGCTATCATCAAAAAGTCTACAAATAACAAATGTTGCCAGGGATGTAGAGAAAAGGGAACCCTCCTACACTGTTGGTGGGAATGTAAATTGGTGTAACCACTATGAAAAACAGTATGGAGGCTCCTTAAAAAACTAAAAATAGAACTACCATATGATCCACTCCTGTGTACGGTCTCTGGAAAAAATGAAAACACTAATTCGAAAAGATACGTCCACCCCAATGTTCACAGCAGCACTATTTACAATAGCCGAGATATGAAAGCAACCCAAGTGCCCATCAACAGATGACTGGATTAAGATGTGTAGTATATATATGCAATATGTTAGCCATAAAAAAGAATGAAATACTGCCATTTGCAGCAACATGGATGGACTTAGAGAATATTATGCTTAGTGAAATAAGTGAAACAGAGAAAGACAAATACTGTATAGTATCACTTGTACATGGAATCTAAAAAATAATACAAATGAAGGTATATGCAATAACAGAAACATGCACAGATGTAGAAAACAAACTTGTGGTTACCAAAGGGGAAAGGAAAGGGGGGGAGGGCCAAACTAGGGGTATGGGATTAACAAACTACTATATATAAAATAGATAAGCAACAAGGATACACTGTATAGCACGTGGAATTATACCCATTAACTTGTAATAATCTATAATGGAGTATAATCTGCAAAAATACTGTACCACTATGCTGTACACCTGAAACTAACACAATATTGGTAAATCGAGTATACTTCAATTAAAAAAATAACAATAATCCATTTGGTGCTGATTTCCAGCCTGACTTGAGGCTCCGCCACTACCAACCTGGAACTGCCACAGATGTGAGATTTCCTCAGCTGTCACTGTGGCCTGGATAATCAATCCAACTTTCTATTGGCTAGGCTAGCCTCCCTGTAACTGGTTTTCATAAATACAAAATTTGTATAATTGTTACTGGAACTACTTGCTGAAATATGGAACTTGTTAAAAGTACCATTTATTTTAAAATGCACAGTTTCACATACAAGCAGCAGCACATCTTTCACATCCAGCCAATCAATCAAGTTAATGCTTCGTATTAGAGAACGGAACAAAAAATGCAGATATTCCACTACAGAGTTTGCCTTTCTTTTCTGGGGACTTAGTAAACGTTTTTCAAGAAATCAAGAGGTATATGACTAAATAATGGAAAGAATGAATTAAAATGTATAATACACCAAGGTATAATTTAGCTCAACTCTAAAGAAGCAGGACCTAACTTTTACTCTGGGGGAAAGAGGCCTTTGATATAACTAGGAAAAGCAAATTCTTTTTTGATGCAGTCTTTCTTGTACAGGTATATGAGTAATGCATATGAGGGCTTATTTCCCTGCGAATCTGGCACAGTACATTAGATTGAAACATCAATTTGATTTAAGCTTAATGGATAAAGTCACAATGAATATATTTTTATATAAGTTTATGTATAAATGACCCCAACACAGTATGAATTCTATCATTTGTAACAACCTTTCCACCTCTCATGAGGGGAGTAATGAAAATCTGTTCTGAGCTGCACATCACTAAAGGTGAGTGACATCCAGAAAGAACTGAAGTTGGGTGGTCCAAAAGTGCCTGCTCATCTGATAAATAACTCAGTAACATCTCAGTTAAGATGCATTAAATGGGACACAGGTTAGAATGAAACCAGGTGCCCGGGAGCTTTCCAACAATTTCAGATTAGGACAAACGTAGAGGCACATACAGGTCTTTGCTGAAAATTCCTTGGCCTTTATTTGACATTCTGGTCCCAAATTGCTGATGTTTTAAAAACTCCAAATCATTCCCCCTCCCGACTTTTCTAGCCCATACAACATGACCACAGAGGGTTCATGGTTGTAAACGCGCCCACGTAAAAAAATTCGAAAAAAGCAAGCTAAACAAACACAACCCCCGACCGTCCCCCCCCCCAAAAAAAAACCTCTCAAAGGCTTTGGACGCTATTTGGGCTTTCATTCAAAAAAAGTGAGTTAGTGCGAGATGATCGCCCACCAGAACTCTCCTCCCCTCACAGCGGGAAAAGCCCGCAGAGTACGAGGGGTAACAGCCCGCCCCGGGCTCCTCTAATTGGCCTCCCGCTCCCAGCGCCCTGAGGAAGGGGGGAGGTGCGGAGAGCACGTGGCCAGCTGTAAAGGGTGATGAATTTTAAAAGGCGAGATTTTCACATCTCCCACGGATCCAAGGGCGAAGAAATTCACCTTTGCTCCTGTCCTTTTAAGAAGACATAGCTAACCCAGGCTCAATGAACAGAGAGAAGCAAAACGCCAGCCCCCAGCTCCCAACGCTCTGGGGAACTCCCTTCCTTACGACCACCCCCTACCCCCCACCCCCGACCCTCTGTCGGCTCCACCCCCTGGGCCTGCTCCGCCCTCTAACCACGCCCCTCGCCCAAGGCCCCGCCCCTACGGTTGGCGCCATCCCATCCCCTACCCACTCCCCTCAGTCCCTACAGACAGCGCGAGCCCTGCTCACCCACCTAGAGGCGGGGAACGGAGAGAACGTTCTAGCGAGTCTCCCTCACCCCCACCCAACCCACACCCCCAGGCTGACGTGTCGGCCGGACCCCCGAAGGAGGCAGCTGCCTTCGCTGTCGTTCTGCGGCCTCTCTCTTACCAGCTGGTCCGCGCCAGAGCTGCTTCTGCAGTTTGGGCAGTGGCGGAAAGGCTGCCACCGCCCGGTTCTGTGGCTTGAAAATTTGACTTTGCCTCGTACTGGTTTTTTGTTTTGTTTTGACTTTT
Organism: Globicephala melas; assembly: GCF_963455315.2. NCBI lineage: Eukaryota > Metazoa > Chordata > Mammalia > Artiodactyla > Delphinidae > Globicephala > Globicephala melas. Next base: position 86,533,067 of record NC_083319.1, read on the forward strand.
TTAGAACTTTCCCGCGGTCGCTCGTCAATGGAGCCGCGCGCGCACGTATCCGCAGTGCACTCTGGGGCCTGGCCAGCGGCTCCGCGCCCCCGCGGCCTCGCGGGAAAATTCCGACGAATCTCTTGCTCGTGGGGCGGGGCGGGGTAGGGGCCCCGGCTCAACCGGAAGTCGGTCTGGCTGGGCGGGTTCCCTGGCGAGGGGGCCGGCTGGGGCTGCCTTAGATGTCACCGGTCTCTGGTTGGTGTCGCTGGCCCCAACTAGACCGCAGGAAGTACCTGGAGGGGAAAAACGCGGATTTTTTAATCGGTTGTTGCTCAGTTATTTCAAGATTCTGTTCAAAATGCAGAGAATTTTTAAAAGAAAAATTGGGTCTTGGTCAAGAAGGTAAAACCTCGAAAGAAGGCCTAGAATATGATTTTCTAAGTGTGGTCACACACAAAAAAGGGATCTTTCTTGGGTTGATGCCCCTCACCACCACCAAAATCAGTTCTATACACTGTTTGATTGGGGTTCAAATCAGTTCTACGCTGCATTTAAACCTAAGTGGTTTAAATAAATAAATGGAAAACAGCATTTTTAAATAAACTTCCATTAATGTCATTAGTATTAGCGTGTCTTGGTGGATTTTTTAATTTTAATTCTTGAACTTAGTAATACACGAAGGTTTTTCACAGATGTTTAAATTTTTACAAAAAATTTTTTTGAGGAAACTACCTAACCTTAAGCCTTATTTTTTTTTTTAAATCAATGACATAATTATAAAACTACAACTTAACAGGTGCTTTCAAAAAATTTACTACAAGGCAATGTACACACATAATAAAAATATTCAGACACCTCCAGCCTTCTATAATAAAGGAATATCCACTTTACCAAATACGCACTTTACCGAATAAATTGAATTCAGAGATTAGATAATCTATTAACGTTATACAGCTTGTAAGTGACAAAGTTAGTGTGTAGGGTAATGGTGACAACAGCAACAAAAATTTTTTTCATTAAAGGGAGATGCAAAAGGAACCAGACCTAGAATTTGAGACAAAATTGGCAGGATCTGTATCAAGAAATAAGGTGTTAAATATATTCTTGAAAATATTCCCTGCCAGCCAAAGGGGTCTCTGCTTGTTTGATGTGTGCATAGTTCAAGGTGAGTAAATCTAAAGCAGGGCTTGTGCAGAGAGACACATGCTTGAGTGATATTCATCATGGCACTTTGGCCATAAGAAGAAAGTAGCCTAATGTGACAAGTTTAACTTTTGTGTTTACCAGCAAAGGAAGCAATTAAACCATGTATTTCTTTAGAGAAAATATCTGTTTTGTTACTCAGGTCCTTTTAAGTATTTGCTGAAAAATCATTTCTAGTGTTTGTAGTGTTAATAATTGAGGTCTTGCCATATTGTAGTTTTATGTCTTTTTAATTCAGTGTTTAATAAAGAGTTGCATGGCTTGTTACAGTATATGAAAGGACATCATATTTAAACCTAATTTAGACCTAAATGGGTAGTGTGTATAGTATAAATTTCCAAATATAAATTTATGGGAATTTATAGACATTCATTTTATCTGGCATCCATATGTATGGAGCTATCCTAATACTTTAATACTGAGATGATCACTATAAAATGCCTGAAAAGTTTCTTGAGAAAAATACTTAGATATGAATCCTATTTTTAACTGCCTCATAAAGTTGAGTATGTGTGTTCTAGAAACAATTTTGGTTACAGTATAGAGTCAAATCACAGAAATAATATGGCAAAAATGAAAAATGGCATGTGTAGGCGAAAATTATTTCATCCTTAGACACAATTAGAATTAGAATCCATTCTAATGGAATCCATCCTTTAGAATCTTTACGTTCTGGAGAGAAGAAACACCACAGCTGCGTGCTGCAAGGTTACTGACATTAAATCTTCCTTTAAAATTCAACAAACAAATAGAATAAACTGTCTCGGATTCTAGCCATTGTAGTAAGACTCATGTTTCCAGAGTTAGTCCAGACACCCACCTGGTTTCCGGCTCTCATATGGCACCCCAACACTTAACACTATCTTGTCCTTGGCTCTAATATTTGCCGCTGGTATCTCAACTGTGAATATTTAATAAGTGTTTATTAAGTCCCAGGCACTAGGCTGATTATTTTCTTTAATTCTTACAGTGATCTTTTGTGGCAGACAATATTCCAGTTTCACAGATAAAGAAACTGATGCACAGAGCAATCTCAACTAATAGGTGTTATACCTTCAAATACAAGTAGATTGATTCTGGTGCTTCTTATTACTTGCCATTCTCTTGCTCTTGCCCCAGTCTGGGTACCAGACCACTTCCCAAGATTTTAGTGGGGCAGAAGTGGGGGAGGGGTGATGTGACCCCAGAGGCTGTGCATGTTCATCACCGCACTGCTTTCCTCTTAAAACATTCTGACTGAGGAAATGAATGTTAAATTGCAGGTGAAAACAGTAATAAAAATGCTTGTGCACAAAATGCATCAAGAAATGGTGCAAGTAATAGTGAAAGTCTTTGATCTGCCACGCTGATGGCGGAAAAGCACCTGAGGTCAGGAAACAGGGCTGCCAGAGGTGGAAAATAACAGAAAAAGGGAAATGTATTATAACTGTTGCATGGTACTGCCACCCTCCCCCAACATGCTCATTCTCTAGGCTCTGTTGAAAGAATGAAACTTAGGAAAATATATTTGTACTAATCACCCAGCTCCCTGCCACAACGACTTGAATCAGAAATAGTAACCTGATCCCCACTGAACCAGTCAAACTGTTGCTGGGGAATTTGAAATCGCAGCGCTGGGACTGACTGTACCACCCCTACGTCACAGAAGCCAAACCCCATGCCAACCAAAGACACTGGGGGAAGAAAAAATATAAGTAGCAAACTAAGTTAGTTGGCAGAGAATGTTGAAAGACCATGTTTTTCCATGAGAGATAGAGGGTAGTTACCATTCCCAACTTTCCATTTTTAAGCCCAATTTTAAGGCAAACTGACTAGCTTATTTTTCTGTTCTTAGTTGTCGGTGAGATTCCCCTGTATCATTGCAACAATCACTCCCTCACTTATTCTGACTTCAGTGGGTTTCTCTCCCTTACTGCAAAGCAAGCCCTGACTAAGGACCTGGCAGTGGCAGCTCTTCTTTGTGTTACTGGGCATTAGCACTTTGGATAAAACCTACTTGATAAATTAATCAATGGATACCTCATGAGAACCTCCCAAGCAGAAGGCATGAAGCATGTAGGCTGCATTGAAAACACAGATCCATCTGAGTATATTGGAGTTTGGAGAAATCTCACAGCTCACCTATATAGTCCAGGAGTTCCCTGTATGTGGGCCAGTAAAGTGTCAATAATATTAGAAGACTGACAGAGTTAACTGTTTATTAGGTGGAATAAAGACTGGGGAGCAAGGGGGAATCTACCATCATTTCACTTTTTTAGTAACATTTTTGACTTTCAAAAAAGATGGGAAGGAGTCTCAAAGAACAGTCTTATAAACTGAATAAATTTTGCTTCACGAAAAACTCATTAGATTGTCCTTATTAATCTTGTTTTACCACTTCCTCTTTCCTTGTTAGTATGAGAACACTGCTTTTACTTAGCATGGCAATGTGCCCAATAAAAAAGACTACATTTCCCAGACTCCCTTGCTATTAGGGGTGGCCACGTAAGGAGGTTGTAGCCAGTGAGAGAGAAGTGGAAGCTGCCGGTTAGAACTTTCAGAAAGGTTTCTTGAAAGGCCGAAAGACAATAGACAAGGAGCTTTTTAGCCCTTTCCCTCTTTCTCTTTTTTCCTGCTGGTGGTCCAGTCACCTTGGACCATAAAGTACCTCAAGGACAATGGTCATGGAATACGGACGGCAGAACAAAGGAAATAAAAGGACTCTGGGTCCCCGGTAATCATGGGAGTCACCTGGTTTTCCTAACTCTGGACTTCTTTTATTTTTTAAATAAATTTATTTATTTATTTATGGATGCGTTGGGTCTTTGTTGCTGCACGCGGGCTTTCCCTAGTTGTGGCGAGCAGGGGTTACTCTTCGTTGAGGTGCGCGGCCTTCTCACTGCAGGGGCTCATCTTGTTGCAGAGCACGGGCTCCAGGAATGCGGGCTTCAGTAGTTGTGGCATGTGGGCTCAGTAGTTGTGGCTCGCGGGTTCTAGAGCGCAGGCTCAGTAGTTGTGGCACATGGGCTTAGCTGCTCTGCGGCATGTCGGATCTTCCTGGACCAGGAATTGAACCCGTGTCCCCTGCATTGGCAGGCAGATTCTTAACCACTGTGCCACCAGGGAAGTCCTGGACTTCTTTTAGAACAAACAAAAATAAATCTGTTTTGTTTCTAAAATAACTACTGTTATTTTTTTTAACATCTTTATTGGAGTATAATTGCTTTACAATGGTGTGTTAGTTTCTGCTTTATAACAAAGTGAATCAGCTATACATATACATATATCCCCATATCTCCTCCCTCTTGCGTCTCCCTCCCTCCCATCCTCCCTATCCCACTACTGTTACTTTAGGTCTTTCTTGCTAGCAGCTGAACTCAGCTGAGGCACTATAGTAGGATCTGAGGTTACTCTGATGAAAAAAATAAAAGAAAGAGAAAAAATACATATCCTCTGCCCTTGTGAAGCTTAGTCTAGTGAAGGGGATCGTCCTTTAATTAATCAACATCTTCTCTGCCAGTAGCATAGATATTGTCAAAATGAGAAAACTCAAGACACTAGCACGTTTCATTCAAAAAAGGGGGTGGGGGGTCCTAAACCACCTCAAGAGACAGGAAGGCAGGAGACTCTTATCCACTTACTAAAATCCTATAAATGTCGTAGAATGGAGAAACAACTTTATCATTTCGCAATCTCTGACACAGAATTCCCAGAAAACAAAAGTTTGTTCTTTTTCCATTGATCAATGATATACCCTTTTTGGAGAAAAAAAAAAAGAATAAGAAAAAAAGATATATATATATATAAGGGCAGTTTTCATCTGATTTTCTTTAGTTCAGTAAAAAATGCATTCCTATTTAGAGCATGCATTCCCACTAATCATGGTGTGTTGTAACTAGCATAGCACATTTTTATTGCCTGCAAAAAATAATAAATTACATTTTGAAAGAAGCACATGGCTTAAAAATAATTTTCTTCTTAAGTATTTCATAATGATTCATTTAGCATGAAATTAATAGTAAAGAATTGCTAAGAATAAGCACTTTAAAAATAGCAAATGAAAAGAAATTCTGCACATTTATGATTTAATTAATTCTGGAAACTATTTAGTCAAAAATAAGTTTTTTTCCCATTCTTGTGTCAGTTTCAGATTGACCCTTTAATTGCCTAGCATTTCTCAGTAAGACTAGTTAACTGCATTTATTAATGTGCTACATTTAGGTTTCAATACACTCAAATCATACAATAAAACAGCTGCTGGTGAGTGGCAGAAATGTGGAGATGTGGCTCAAAGGGTACAAACTTCCAGTTATAAGATGAGTGAGTTCTGGGGATGTAATGTACAGCATAGTGACTGTAATTAACAATACTGTATTATATACTTGAAAGCTGCTAAAAGAGTAAATCTTAAATGTTCTCATCAAAAAAAAAAAAAGGTAATTACATGAGGTGATGGAGGTGTTAACTAACCCTATTGTGGTAATCATTTCACAGTATACACATGTATCAAATCATCACATTGTATGCTTTAACTTATACAATGCTATATGTCAATTATAATTCAATAAAGCTAGAAAAAAACCTGCTGCATGATAAAGGAAAAAACCCCAAACATGACACCAACATGTATATATGAAGTATAGTATTATACTATATAGTATAATATATACATATATGTATATATTATACTAAATACATGTATATAGTATAATATATATGTATAATATATACATATATATATAGCTTTCATTCCTCAAGATCCAAGATCTGTAAGAGTGAGTGGGAGAAACTAACATTTAATGAGCATCTACTATGTCAGGCATTTTGTTAAGCACGTAACATTTATTATCTCATTTGATTACTTTCTCTGGCATAATCTCATCACATGTAAGTATAATTTTAAAAAAATGTCACTCCCATTTTTCATGTAAGCCAGTAGAGACAATGTATCAGGAGAAATCATTTTAACTGTAAAAAAGAAAAATCAGGACTGCAAGTGACAGAGCATCATCTGCAGTCTCACTGGGGCTTGATTTCACAACTTCCTTAAATGTCTTGGATCTCTTTTCTTCTGACACTTGCAGACACCTGTCTTTGCCTTGCTCCCTGGCTTCATGTGCATATATCTTAGCTCCCAACAAGGCCATAGTCATCTTAGGAGCTGAAACCAGGTCCTCTTCTTCTGTATCTCTTGAGGGTCTAGCAAAATATTGGGCCAGAAAGAATAAGCAAGCACCCTGAAGTTTGCATCTTGCCAGCAGACTTGTTTTGTTTACCTTGAAGGCTGTTTGAGAAAAAAATTGATTGAAAACATTTAGAAATCAGAGGATCTCACAAAAAATTCTTTACATCCCACTTTTCTTCTAAATATGGAAACTATGGGCACCCTGGGCCAGCGTTTCTGCCTGGGAACCATCACCTGTAGTTCAAGAGCAGTACCTCCTGTAGATAGGCAGTGGTTCTCCAGCTGGGTAGCCTCCCAGCCCCAGACTGACCCCAATAAGCACTTGACTTTGGGATTCCTGTACTAGACATGCCATAAAAATCTTTAGTGATGTCCTAATAGTATCCCATCATTTTTCAAGTGTGGAACCTGCTTGCTAAACCCATGTTTGGCCCAGGATCTATTTGAGGGAATGTTCGCAAAACATTTTTCACGTGTAAATTGTCCTCTAAGACCTTGCTAATCAAAGTGTAATCCGTGAACCTACAGCATTAACATCAACTGGGAGCTTGTTAAAAACTCTACTGAACCAGAATCTGCAGTTTAGCAACATACCCATGTGATGTGGATAGGAATTAAAATTTGAGAAGTACTCCTCTAGATGAAGTTCATGGCTAACCCTATCTCTCTCTCTCTCTCTCTCTCACACACACACACACAAACACACACACATGCACAAACACTCCAAGGCCAGGCCAAATTCACTCATTTTTGTGTCATGGAAATAATATTTTGAAAATTACTAACAAGTTTTTCTCTTTTGCCTTTCTGAATGTAGAGTCAGAGGCATTCTTCTAAATGAATGGAAAGAGATTAAAATACAAAAGAATATGAGGTAATGTCTCTAGGCTTAGGCCAAAAAAACCCAACTCATAGAATTTACCTATTATTCTTGATGACAGAAGGAGGATACACTGTAGGAACAGTGAAAGAAAAGCACCACTCTTTTTAGCACTAAGAGCTGAGCGAAGAATATAGAGGCAGGAGAGACCTTCGGTCCAGGGTCTGAGCATGTCCTACATGTCCTCACTTCTCCAGAGAGGTGTATAGATTCTGTAAGGCCCACATGAAGGCACAAGGGTTTTTTTGTCCTCACTCTTCTCTTAAAATCTGCCTCTGACAAAAGGACAGCACAGTGTAAAAATGGACAAAGGACTTGAATAGATATTTTTCCAAAGATCTACAAATGGCCAATAAGCACATGAAAAGATGTTCAACATCATCAGTCAACAGAGAAATACAAATCAAAACCATTTCACACCTAATAGGATGGCTATTATAAAATAAAACAAAACAAAACAGAAAACAAGTGTTAGCGCTGATGTGGAGAAACTGGAACTCTCATACATTGTTTGTTAGAATATAAAATGGTTTAGCTGCTGTGGAAAACAGTTTGGCAGTTCCTCAAAAAGCTAAACATAGAACGACTGTATGATCCAGCAATTCCCCTCCTAGGTATAGACCCAAAAGAATTGAAAACAGGGACTGAAACAGATATTTGTACACCAATGTTCATTGCACCATTAGTCTCAATAGCCAAATGGTGGAAACAACGCATGTCCACCAACAGATGAATGGATGAACAAAATTAGGTATATGCCTACAATGGAATATACCATAGCCATAAAAAAGGATGAAGTTCTAATCTATGTTGCAACGTGGATACATCTCGAGGACATTATGATGAGTGAAATTAGCTGGACACACTAAAGGATAAATATTGTACGATTACACTTACATGAAATATTTAGAATAGGCAGATTTATAGAGACAGAAAGTAGATTAGAAATGACCAGAGGCTGGGAAAAGGGAGCAATGAGGAGAATTTCTGTTTCAGATGTTGAAAAAGTTTTGGAAATTGTGGTGATGAATACTATGAATCAAATTAATGCTGCTGAATCATACGCTTAAAATGGTTGAAATGACAAATTTTATGTTATGTATTTTTTGCCACAATAAAAAGAATACTTTTTGCCTCTGGGGCTCCCCACAGTACTGTGGGTGATTTGAAAGTTGATGGTCAGAGTGAGTGGACAGTAAATGGACCTCTGGCTGCTTAGCCCATAGGCTGGAGGGATTATGTGGCATAGACCCAGGTGTCTATAGTCAGTGAAGGTCAATGTGATGCCAAGTCAGGAGGGGTCACCTCAGACTGTGACCAGTCTGACAAAGAGACCAAACCAGAGGTGAATGACATCCAGGCAACCTGCAAACAGGACTAGAGCCATGGTCCCAGAGGCCAGAGAAGTCAAAGGACACCTCAACCAGACATCCCAACCCTTCTCTGTCACCATAAGAGGGTATAAGACACTCTACCACTCATATCTCAAGATATTATCTCAAGAGAAGAAAGGGGGAAGGGGCAAATGAGAAACATTTCTATCTGAGAAGGCTGAGCAACAGCTTAAGACACTGATACAATTTTTTTTTTTGCGGTACGTGGGCCTCTCACTGTTGTGGCCTCTCCCGTAGCGGAGCACAGGCTCCGGACACGCAGGCTCAGCGGCCATGGCTCACGGGCCCAGCCGCTCCGCGGCACGTGGGATCACCCCGGACCAGGGCACGAACCTGTCCCCTGCATCAGCAGGCGGACTCTCAACCACTGCGCCACCAGGGAAGCCCAACACCGATACAATCTTTAAGCCAGATAGAACTAACAGTTAATTTTTTAACTCCCTCTCTACTCCCCACCCGCACCATAAAACAAAGGGTGGGCTTTCATGAGGAAGATCAAATTGAGTAAACAAAGAAATTTCGAGAGCATGGCGGTGCGTCCCCCAGCGCCTGCTAAACCTCTTACACTGATTCTGGTGCCCCCCTTTTGGCTTCTACATGCTTTTGTGCTAAGGGCCAGGCCCTGTGGGGACTCTTTTTGAAAAACTTGACTGGGGCTCCTGGAACCACCTCACCTGCAGATGCAGACTCTGAAATTGAACGTTTGCTTGGTTTCTTCCCCTTCTCTGTCCTTCTTCCTCCATCCGCTTCCTGGTTTCTTTAGGCACCGCCCCCCCACACCCAGTTAATAAGTCACTTGTATACAAAAGCTCAACTCATAGCCTGCTTCTGGGGAACAAACCTACAACATGCGTTTTTCTCTGCACTCCCAAGTTACAATATAATTTAACATCTTCAACCTTGTCACATCTGTTACTTGGCTGACTCCAAAAGTATTTGAGTTTGCGGCCCCTGTTGTAGGTGTTCTGCATTGTTTGTGGGAAGCACTGAGCCAGCTCTGTGGTAGGAGTACCTCAGGGAGGGAAATTTCAAGCAAGGTTGGAAGGAACAGTTGGGGAACAAGATCACAGAGGTGGGCACCTACTTCCTTCCTCCTCATTTTGGCCCCTCCTCCCCCAAACCCCAACTCTGCTTCTAGATGTTAGACTCCAGGCTGGTGAAGTGACTCCAGGAGCCCAAGTCCAGTTTTCCAAAGTGAATCACAGGAGGCCTGACCCTTAGAACAAAAACAAACTCTTTAAAATTTAAAAGGTAATATGGGTTTATTTCAGAAACCATAAACTAGTAAGAAATAATAAAAATAAAAGCAACTAATTCAAATTTTCTGTTTTATATCCATGAATCCATTCATTTTTTTCTCTTTTCCTGATTTCCACTGGATACTTTGAGATTTCTTCTGCTAGTTTAATTTATGTAATATTTTTGTTCAGTAGCGGTTATACTCATGTTTCTCCCTACTGACTTCTTAAACGTTTCAACATTTGCGTCTTCCCCTAAAAGTACTACTCAACTGCTACTACTCTAGTTCCAGGTATCACCGTCTCTCACCTGGATCACTACAAAGCATTGCTGTCGGATTTCTCTGCTTCCACCTTGCAGCTATACAGTCCTTTTAAAAGCCAGAATTCGCACTTCTCCACTGAACATCCTCCAGTGGCACCCTATTTGACTAAGGAAAAAAAAGTCAAACTCCATAGCTTGGCCTACAAAGGCGCACTGCGTCTGAATTCTTGCTCTTGATGTGGCATCATCCCCCTGTTAATCCCCCCTTAGCTCACCGGGCTTCAGTACATTGGCCTTTTTGCCCTTCTTCAGGCATGCTATGGAAGGTCCCACCTTGGGGCCTTTGCACCAGCTGTTGCTTCTCTTTTCTCTCACCTCTTTCATGTCTTTGCTCAAATGTTCCTTCTTAATGAGGTGTACCCTGATCCTCCTATCTAAAATGGAAACAAAAACCAAAACAGAAAGCCCTCCCAGCACTCCCAATTCCCTTAGCCTGCTCAATTTTTATTCTTTTTGACCAAAGCATCTCCTAACATATTATGTAATTTACTTATTTATTATGTTTATTGTTTATTTTCTGGATCTTCCAACTAACATGTGAAGCCTTGAGGGCAGGGATCTTCTACTGGCTTGCTTACTGATATATCCTGAATACCCAGACCAGTGTCTGGCACAAAGCAGGCATTCAGTAAATATTGGTTGAATGAATGAATGAACGAATGAATAATGCTCTACTTTTCTTATGATTTATCTTCCAAATTTCGGTCTAATTGTCTTTTTCCTTTTAATTACTGGGTTATTTCTTCATCTTTATTTTCTGAATATTGGATTGAATTTTACATTTCTGCAATCATATTTCATTTTCAAAAGCTCTTTCTTGTTTTCTAAATGTTCCATATTTATAATCCCCCATTTTTATCATGGATACAATATGTTCTCTTATTTTGAAGTTTTCTTGCATTGTCTTTTTCCTCTGTTTCTTTTTTTTTGTTTTTGTTTTCTATACTGAAAGATTTTTTCAAATTTGTGATGAACTTTGTCTATTCATATTTAATATTGAGGCACTAAAGGCCCATTGGAAATTCCACATACCTGGTTGGATCCTGTCAATGGGTGGTCCTCAATGGGTGGTGATAGGTGTCAGCCTGTCCTTTTTGCAGGGGAACCTTCAATATCAGTATCTATAGAATTTCGGGGAGGGGGCTGGTTAGTCTTCCAGTAGAGAAGCTCCTCCCTGAGATCATACTCCTGCCTGCCAGGAGTATGGGTAAGGGACCTGAGCAGAATACAGGGGACTGCAGTTCTCCCAGTTCAGAGTGTAGATTTTCACTGGAGTTTTCCAGTACAGAACTTTATCCCTGCCGTAAGTTGGAGTGTAGCCACAAGATCAGAGTCCATGTGGTTCAATCTTCCTGTCTTCAGCCAGTGTAGGGGCAGGGTAATTCTCTAGCTGCGTGGTGGGGAAGGGGCGGGGTGAGGCTTGGGGGTCTATTTCTTACCACCAATTTTACTCCTGCCTTTAACTCTGCACTGCACCCATGCTTCTGAAGTACCCAGCACCTCCAATTCCTGAGCCATCCCAGGGTTTAGTAGTGCAAACCTGCTCACTTCTGATCCTCTCAAAAGGTGGAGATTTTAGCTTCCAGTTTGCTAAGACAGATGTCAGCCACTGATTTGTTTGCCACCTTCCAAAATTTTATTAAGCTCTTGCCTCTGCGATTGCCTATTCTGCTTTCTTTATTCTTATGGGTTTATGTCTGTTTAATTTATTTTGCCCTATTTTAGTGGGGTTTTGGGAGGGAGCAAAAATTAAATTATTTAATTGGAAGTGATTTGTGTTATGTCCAATATAAATATTATTTATGTAAAAATAAAAGAAAACCACTTGCATTTTTCTTTTTGAGAGATTGTGTTTACATCAGGACACTGATTATCAAATAAAACCAAGTTTTACTCCATATATGCTTATTTGTGCAATACTATCTAAAAAGTATCTAATCTTTAAAGACATTTAAACATTTAAAAATGATGGGTGGAAGCATTGTAATTTTCCCCTCTATAACATGAATCATTTGTTCCGCTGGGACACTGTTTCCCAATATTTCTAAACTAATGTCTCTTTTGAACAAATATAAAACTTTTCATTTTCCCCAGTCCTTGCCATTTCTGATAAATTTCTCTTAAGGGCCTAGAAGATATTTATTAAGCTTTATATTCTGTATTTTGAATTATAAAAGTAAGGTTTTATTTATATTTCCAAATATAAAGTATTGAGTAAATATATGTATTCAAATCATATTTTCTCATTTCTCCAGATTCTAATTAGTTCCCCCTGCTGGGGGTAGGAGGGAGGACAGGTGACTTAGCAAGTTGGTAAAACTATGTTTAGGATGATTTTAGAAGCAATATTTTTCCCCCTGATTTATGAGCATAACTATTCTGTGAAATTTCGGGCAAGGGGAAGAATTTTCAAACAATGTATGTTTTAGACAATGATTTCCACCAAGGTCTATTGCCTTCCAGACTTGACTAAATCATTGTAATAATTAAACTGCTGGTATAATGTGAATTTAAGCTGACTAGATTATCATGGGAAGTTTATCATCTTCATCATGAGAAACAGTCCCAAGCTACCTTAATAAAATTAAATGGACTGCATTTAGCATCTCCTCCACAACCATGACAGTGGTTATTTCACCATTTTAATAACGTATTTAACCACATTAAATTAATTGGTGGAAAAGGTATTTGTAAAATCCAACTATAGAAATATAAAGAAAAGCACAAGGGAAAAAAGAAAAATTAATTAAAACAGACTTCATCAAAATTTAAACTTTGTGCTTCAAATGATACCATCAAGAAAGTGAAAAAACAACCCACAGAATGGGAGAAAATATTCACAAATCACATGTCTGATGAAGGACATATCTAGAACGTATAAAGAATTCTTACAACTCAGTAATAAAATGATAAATAAACCAATGTAAAAATCAGTAAATTATTTGAGTAGACATTTCTCTGAAGAAGATATATAAAGGTCCGATGAGCACATGAAAAGATTCTCAGCATCATCAATCAATAGAGAAATGCAAATCAAAACCACAATAAGCCACTACTTCATACTGACTAGGGTGGCTATAATATCAAATATGTGGAGAAATTTGAACTCTCACACATCACTGATGGGGATGTGAAATGTACAGCCACTTTGGAAAAAGAATTTGGTAGTTCCTCAAAACGTTAAAATGAGGTTACCCTATTATATGACCCATCAATTCCGCTTCTAGGTATATATCTCAAAGAACTGAAAACATATGACCACACAAAACCTTGTACATAAATGTTCATAGCAGTATTATTTATAACCGTCAAAACATGGAAACAATCCAAATGTCTATCAACCGATGAATGGATAAACAAATGCGGCATATCTATACAAAGGAATATTACTCATCCATAAAAAGAAATGAAGTACTGATATCCTGCTACAATGTGTGTGAACCTTGAAGGCATTATGCTAAGTGAAAGAAGCCAGACACAAAGACCACATATTGTATCATTCCATTCATGTCCAGAATGGCAAATCCACAGAGACAGAAAACAGATTAATGCTTACTAGGGGCTGGGATGAGGGGGAATGGGCAATAATTGTTAATGATTATGGGGTATCTTTTGGGGGTGGTAAAAATGGTCTAGAATTAAATAGTGGTGAGTGCTGTGTAAGATTGTTGACTATACTAAAAATCACTGACTTGTACACTTTTAAAGGGTGAATTTCAATATTTCAATAAAGCTATTATTAAAAAGCAATTTCCCTAATTATCTAAAAAGAAAATCTCTGATCTACCAGGTAGCTGTTAGAATCAAGATATAAGAAGGCCCACACAATTCATTTGGTTGATAAATCTCTTAAGACTCTTAAAATCCAACCATTTCCCTTCTCTTTTTCATGCCACTGATTTGTTGAAACAATCCCTTAATTAATACATCAGATTACTGTTTTGCTTGTGTTGCAGTTGTAGGATGGTGTAATGGTGAATTTCCTTTATTTAAAATTTTCTCTCAGCCCCTTTAATGTTCCATTTTCATTCTGGAAGAAATAAGCCTCGTTCCCTGTTATGGGAAACTTCCGAGCTTTCAGAGACTTAGATCCTCATTAGCCTACCTCTCTCCACATCCCCCACAATCATCCCCTCGACCTCCCTCGTTGCTGACCTCGGCCTGTTCTCCATTACCCTTCAGCCCAGCCTGGCCTCCCCAGGGTGGCACACAGAATTGCAACTCCAGATGTGGACTGACCAGGGACGCGCCTATTGGGATGGTTACTTCCCTTGATCTGGACGCCATCCTTTAGTTAATACAAATTAAGTTCTCATTAGTTAGTTCATTCATCAGCTCACATTCTTGGCTTATTTTCCCCTTGAAATCAACTAAAACATCTAGAATGTGTTTGCACGTGTGTGTCTGTTTTCTCATATAAACTTATGCCAGGCTGTGTACTTTACAGTGGGATTTTTGAACCTAAAGGCAAGTTTTTAATTTTACTTCTGTGCATTAAATTTCATTTTGTTGATTTTTGTCCATCTCTACAATCTTCAGAGATCCTTTGAATCGTACATACTTTACAAATCTGAGAAGCACATTTCTCTGTTGCAAGGTCAAATACAGAGCCCTAGAGCTTTCCTTTAAAGGCCTTCTTTCCCATATAACATTGATACATTGCCTCTTTGACCTCTCAGGTTTAATCAACTATAAATCCACCAGACTGTACCAATTCCCAGGCCTTAATTCTCCATGTGCTCTACAATAGTATCATGAAAGACTTTGAGAAGTGCTTATATGAAGCCAAGAAACTGTTCATTTATTTCCAGACTCATTTCATTTTTCCTTACCTTTCATTGCAGCTCACTAAACAATAAAGTGTTTCCTTGATCTCAAGAACGAAATGAGTCCCTAAATTGCAAGACTTGATTGTTTTGCTGAAATTTTTGATAACTACATTATTCTGCTCAGAAATCCCTAATCTCTAATCTTTGAAACATAGTCTTTAAAACAAATTATCACTAAGTTGTTTTAACAGACCTCTGCCTTAATGAATATTTCCCTTCTTTTACCTTGTTAGTCTGAATTTTGTCTTATCCGGATAACATGTTGGACAAAATATTCATTGACTTCAGTATTTTGTTTTGAGGAGAATACTTTCTAATTTTAAGAAATTTCTTGAGAGTATCATATTTATTTAAGCTCTCTTAAATGTGTCTTATGATAAATACCATATGTATATAGTAATATCTTAACTGCTTATTCATTTTGACATCCTTTGTAGGCAACAGCATGCTTAAATCTGTATACTACTCTACAGAAAATCAGAATGCAAAAAGTAACTGCCCAATACAGCCACGAACGCAGTGAATTCGATAAGGTAGGCTGAGAGACTCAGAGACTTCTTTCTGTCAGGTTCTGAAAGAAAACCCCACACTCCCATAGCTCATACATGATAGGCATTTATGAGACATCCACAAACTGTGTGAATGGCTGGAGAGTCTCTCCACGACTGGTGCTCTTGCAGGACCACATTAGGCTCTGCATCTGAACTGGCCACATTCGGTGATGTGGATGTGGACAGGTGAGCTTGATGCTCTGCCATTTTTACCATCAATCATCCAAAAAACATTTGCGCTCGGGAAATACTGGTCGGTTTAGGATTGCAAGGAAATGGCAGTTCCCTCTGCTTGATGAGGTGATCCACTCTAGGAAGATCTCACATTTTTTTTCAACCATTCCAAATGGAAAACAGCCAAGCTCTGGACAACAGCACATGGTTTGGTCTCTGCAAGATGCAAACTCCATCCTGCTCAGAGAAATTTTTTTCCTGCTAAAAGAGTAAACAAAGCAGTAAATAAAGCAAACATTCTGTAGGAATCCTATGTGGAGAGTGTGGGGAAGGCTGCTCTGTCAGAGCCGACATTTCAAGAAACATCTTCAGCCTGAAGGAGACTTATGGCTTTTGCGTTATTCAACCCAGTAATAGGTACACTGTGCTTTAGGGAAACATTCTAAATGTAACCATATTAATGGAGCTCATAACTTTACTAGTAGATTAATGAGGATCTGAAAGATAGGGTAAGTCTGATCTGGATAATGTGGTGATTAATGTTTGTGATGTAATAAGGAAGCCCCAATTAGGAAACTACAGGGGAAAAAAAACCTCAACAGGCTTTTTCACTTAACCAAAGCTTTCTACCATCTAAAGAAATTTTGCAGTGTCATTTAATAAGCTTTATGGACTCAGGACATAAAGTCAGAGGAAAGCCTATTAAATGTTGAATCAAGAGTAAGCAATGTAACGATCCACTGAGACTTCATATCTTTCCTTATGAAAATTCCGACATCAGAACAAATTACTGTGAAAAATATGATCTGAGGTTATAATAATAAACTGGCCTATGTTTGTGATATTTCAAGTACACTTTATACTCGGTTCTTTTAAGAATATGGGAAACATACAGCATCATTTTCAAGTGGACATTCACCTACAGTCCAATTTTCACTCTCATTATGACTTTTAATAAATTCATCCAAAGTATTAAGGACAAAAACAAACGCTCCCATCTTTAAAGTGAATTTTATACCCCCTTTTCTTTGGGCCAATAAAAACATCTTAGGATGCCAGATATTAGTAATAGTTTTCCCTACATACATAGCATATTTATGTCAAATTATTCTTTTGTATTGGAAGAACATTCTAGAAATAAAAACCTAAACAAACTTTAAACTACTATGCACATACATATACAATACGAGAGACATCTTCTTACTAAAAAAATATATATATGAAACAATTATACAGCCTTTTAAACGATACTGGTGAAATCCTTTTCTGCACCCTACTTAGTGGTTTCTGGAGGTTAATAACCAGATTCTAGAGGTTAATGACCATCTGAGGAGGCTCAATGAGCTAAGGCTTCGTCAGAACTATTAACCTCAACCAATCACTAATGGCTAGAAATGTCTTGGGTCTGGGAGGTTAGCTATAGTACAAGATTAAGGAGAAGGAACTGTAAGCTCTTAATACCATCTTTATGCTCTATGTCCTTTAATTTGGAATGTACACGGCAATTATTGTTTTATACATTGGCCAATCAGATGATTTAAAACACCATTCAGTATTCTGTCCAACAGTGCTATAATTAAAGGCCTTGGATTTAAAAAGGAAATAAAGTCTATTAATTTCTATCTATTTCAGTTGTTTATGTTTTTTTGTTTGTTTGTTTGTTTGTTTCTTTGCAGTACGCGGGCCCCTCACTGTTGTGGCCTCTCCCGTTGCGGAGCACGGGCTCCGGACGCGCAGGCTCAGCGGCCATGGCTCACGGGCCCAGCCGCTCCGCAGCCTGTGGGATCTTCCCGGACCGGGGCACGAACCCATGTCCCCTGCATCGGCAGGCAGACTCTCAACCACTGTGCCACCAGGGGAGCCCTCAGTTGCTTATGATTTTTATATCCCTTGCCAGAGTTAGTTTTGTATTTTTTCTTAGCATCTTTGTACAGGGGTTTTTATCTCTTAAAAAAGTATACCTATTTGTTAATCAATTCACTGGAGTGTAATCAGTACTCAAAATGATCTAGAACAGAGTC
Organism: Globicephala melas; assembly: GCF_963455315.2. Lineage (NCBI taxonomy): Eukaryota > Metazoa > Chordata > Mammalia > Artiodactyla > Delphinidae > Globicephala > Globicephala melas. The sequence continues at coordinate 86,550,828 of NC_083319.1, forward strand.
AAGAAGTCTTCTCAAAACACTGCAATTTAAGCAACCACCTGCATTTCTCAGGTCCCAGAGAACTCTCTCTGACTCTTTCAATTTCACGCTTATCACTGAATGTTTTGTATTGGGCAGGGAAAACGTCTTAGGTGTCTGTGCAGTGTCTATTTTGTTTTTAGCACATGGAAGTCCCCCCAAAACATGTATTGATTTGACTATATACATGTGAATCAAGTCTCTATATATGCATCTTTAAACACAGTAGCTATTCTTATTTTCAAATACTCATGCTATACATGATTAAACATGTTCAGAACAGTGATGCCCATAACATATTACTACATGAAAGAAGAAAGTATGTAAAATATAATCCTATTTTTTAAAAAAGAAAGGAAAATATTCTCAAATTATTTGAATTATTAAAGTCACACAACTGTGAACTTATTCAGTTACGTGTCTCTCTTTTTGAAAAAATTCCAGGTTCCTTGAAGAACAATGAGTTGGGAAGTTTTAGGCAAACAAATCAAAACTCTTCAAAGCATTCTCCTTAGTCTTGCCTTTTATCAATCACCCTTTCTTATTAACTTCTCACCCTTAAAAGGTGTTTCAGTGGGGGAAAAGTATGTGGTAGGCTTGGGGGTGAGGAGTGAGTTATAAAATGCAAATTATATAGAAGGGAGATACAGCTATAACAATACCTTATGTTTATTCTGAGCCTTGCTCAGTGTTTTGTAAGCACAATCTCCTTACTCCTGTGGGATGAGTTAGGTGGCAAGACTCTTGATCTTTACTTGACAGATATCTACGATATAAAAAATTAAATGTGAGCATAAGATCTTAACAGAAAGGAATTGGATGATGAGAAAGGTTAATTTTAATGTATGCCCTCAAGCACAGTTCAGAGCAATCTACACTACACACTTGATTTTCAGCTGCATTTTTTAGCATCTTCCAACATGCAAAGTTCCCATGTGGTAGGAGTCCCAAAAAACTGGTCACAGTGGTTGCCTTGAGGGAGAGAAATTTGGCAGATGGAGGGAGGGATTAATGAGGGGGAGATTTTTTCCCTGTGTACTCTTCTGTACCTTTTTGGATTTACCTATTCAAAATTTAATTAAAATTTTAAAAAACCACAAAAAACCTCCTAAAACAGTTTTCAAGAGGGCAGATTCAATCAGAAGATCTGCTCCCTTGATTTTTTCCCTCCATTCTCCAGGAAACTGGGTGGCTGTGCTTTATCCTTCATGTTTCTTTGTAATACTCTGATAGAAATCATTGCCTACAATTGATAGTTTGTATTAAATGTATAAATTAGCCTACAATTAAATGTATACATTCAGAGATTTAATAGAAATGAGAAGTGCAGTGTGTTGAAAGGCACTTTGGCTCTCCCTCTCTGTGAATTTATATATGTACTGCACTTTCTTCATCTGGGTGGTGGATCACACCAAAGACGTTTCAGGTGTCTTTACAAACCACAAAGAGTTTTTAAAAGAGGAGGTAAGTGTCCTCCTTTTCCTGATTTCACCCAGTTTTCAACTCCTTATCAATTTAGTCTTGATTGAGTAAAATAGATGTGAGGTCTTAGGCTGACTAGCAATGAAATACAACTTTTTAAGCAGGAACAAGAAAAGAACTAAATCAGGGTAACCGGTGTGTGTGGGGAGGGGCAGTGAGAAACGTACTTAATGGTTGTACATATACAATTTTGCGCCCACCTCCCAGTGTTTGAAAGTTATCCCAATAAATCCCAAGGGTATCACTGTTTCCAGACAGACCATATCTTTCAGCCTAGGAGAGAAGAACTAAGGAAAATGTCCTTCCCTGACTTCTGTGAGCTCCAGAGCTGTGCTCCTCCAATTCTGAAGTGCCTCTAGATCAACCCCAGCAAATGAAAGTGCATAGTTTTCTTGTTAAAATGCAGATTCTGGTTCAGCTGATCTGGGGAAAGGCCGTAGATTCTGCATTTTAACACACTGCCAGGTGACATCCTTGCTGCTGGTTCAGGAGCACACCTTGAGTAGAGAGGATTTAGACAGAACCCGTTCTCAGTTGCATCAGTTGTATCAACAGATTACGCTGGTGCCAACGATTAAGGATTTCTTTTTCTTAGCCAGCAAGCCTGGGGACTGGCAGAATTGGGCTGATGAGGCATTTCCACAATGCCATCAGGGATCTCAGATCCTTTGACTGTTTTTGCTTTGCCATCTTTCATGTGTGATTTTCATTCTCATTCTGTCAGTAGAGTGGCTGCCCTTCTGCCCTTCAGATTAATTTTTTTATACAGGACATAGAGTTAATGGAAGAGGGCAAATGGTATATGACAGCTGAGCCTGCCTCTTTTAATCAGGAAAACAGTAGCTTTCTTGGAAGCCAGAATTCTACTTCTCATTGGCCAGTAGACTTCTACCGACATCTCATTGGCCAGACATGTCACATGAGCACATGCAGCTTCAAGGGAACTTTGTAAATAAAAATTTTCAACCAATATTATTGTCACCCTGAACAAAGTGTTAAAAAGGAAGAAGGGAAGACTAGATATTGGGTAGGTGTGGGAGGCAGAATAATGGCTCCCCAAAGATGTCCCTGTCCTAATTATTGAATCTGTGATTAAGTTACCTTGCATGGAAAAAAGGACTTTTTGCATATGTGATTCACTTAAGACTCTTCAGATGAGGAGATTACCCTGGATTATCTGGGTAGACCTAAGGCAATCACAAGGGTCCTTAAAAGAAGATGGCAGAAGGGACAGAGTCGGGCAAGGAGATGTGATGACGGCAGTAGGAGTCGAAGTGATGTGGGGCCATGAGCCAAGGAAAGTAGGCACATCTAGAAGTTGGAAAAGGCAAGGAGATGGATCCTCTAGAGTCTCCAGAAGGAATGCAGCCCTGCATATTGTGTGACTTTGTGTGACTGTGACTTTGACTTTAACCCAGTGAAACCTACTTTGAAATCTTGACCTTCAGAACTGTAAGATAAATTTGTGTTGTTTTAAGCAACTAAATATACAGTAATTTGTTACAACAGCCTTAGGATACTGATACAGTAGCCAACTAGCATTGCCTGTCATAAGGTTTGAGTTAGGAGAAGGTGTGAAGAGGCCTGCAGCGAGGAGGGAAAGAAGCATGAGTGGCAGGGCCATGCCCTGTAATCAACAAACTCACCAGATTGGGGTGAGTGCTTAAAGGAGAACTACTGAAAAGTTAGAACACAAACACACAAATACACTCAGCAAATGAAGACAACTGTCCTGAACTATAAACATCTTAAAATTCATCTGTTTGTTTTATTTTGTTTTGGCAAGTAATGTTTCTTTAATGGGATCATGGACTACAAGGGAACCATAGTGAACATCCCAGTCAAGCCCCTCATTTTCCATCTGAGGAGTCAGGCCTGAAGGTAAAGTAGTCATCTACTTCCTATGTGAGTATGTTTTCTACCATGTCCCACTGCTTCATGCTTTTAAGCGGGTTGCCAGATAAAATACAGGATAATTAAATTAAATTTGAATGTCAGATAAACAACAAATGATTTTTAGTGTAAGTTCTGTATGGTTCCTATTGCTCCTGTAACAAACTACCGCAAACTTAGTGGCTTAAAGCAACACAAATTTATTATCTTACAGTTCTATATGCCAGAAATCCCACTGGGTCTCACTGGGCTAAAATCAAGGTGTCAGCAGGGCTGCGTTCCTTCTGAAGTCTCTAAAGGAGAATCTGTTTCCTTACCTATTACAACTTCTAGAGGCCACTGGCAATTCTTTGGCTTGTGAACCCTTCTTCCATCTTCAAAGCCAACATTGTAGCATCTTCTAATCTCTCTCTGTTTCTGATCCTTCTGCCTTTCTTATCAGGACTCTTATGATTGCATTGGGTCTACTCAGATAATCCAGGATAATCTTCCATCTGAAGAATCTAATTTTTTTTTTAACAACTTGAATAATCTAATTTAATCACACATGAAAAGTCCCTTTACACACATAAGATAAACTGTTCAGAAATTAAAATGTGGACACTTTTTGGATCATTTTTCTGCCTACTACAAGTCCCAGATATTGCATGGAACCTACCTACACTAAAAAATTATTCATTGATTTTCTGACATTCAGATTTAACTGGGCACGACTTCCCTGGTGGTGCAGTGGTTGAGAATCTGCCTGCCAATGCAGGGGACATGGGTTCGATCCCTGGTCTGGGAAGATCCCACATGCTGCAGAGCAACTAAGCCCGTGTGCCACAACTACTGAGCCTGTGCTCTAGAGCCCGTGAGCCACAACTACTGAGTCCGCATGATGCAACTATTGAAGCCTGCACGCTTAGAGCCCGTGCATCGCAATTAGAGAAGCTACTGCAATGGTAAGCCCGTGCACCGCAATGCAGAGTGGCACCCACGCACCACAACTAGAGAAAGCCCACGTGCAGCCATGAAGACCCAATGCAGCCAAAAATAAATTAATTAATTTAAAATATATATATACATAAGATTAAAAAATATATATACATAAAATTTAACTGGGCATATTGTGTTTTTATTCGCTAAATGGCAAATGGCATATATTCTCTATGGCATGATAACTATTACACCTAAGACTCAAACAATAAACAAAAAATTGTCTTTGGACTGGTGAGCCGCTTTTTCCATTTTGTGAAAATGGATATTCGCCTTTTAATATTTCATACTGTGTTTTTAGTGAAAATCTGCTGAACAATTTCTATCAAGTTAATCTTCAATGTGGGCATTTTACCCCTAAGAATAAATGAACACATCACAGCAGTCAGAGAGGAAGGATGCCAAGTATTTATTTTAAACATTTCCAATTTTCTCAAACACCAAATGGTTCAATTCTCTCAACCAGCCCATTAATAAATCTGTTATCCAAAAATGTGGAGCTAAACATGGCTTAGCTTGGCCTTACTTAATTATTGAGCGTATAGAATGTTTTTCCCTTTTAACCAAAACATTTCATGGGCAAGAGAGGGGCCAGGAAGTAGGACTATCACAGTGTAGGATGGGTTCAGATTTGATGCCTCCTTGACTGGCAGTGTTGAAATACCCCTGTTTTCCACCCCAGCTGCTTTCTGAATAACCCCTGGAACAATTGTCTCTGTGGGTACTGGAGGTCCCTAGGCCTTCTCATTTCTGCCAGCTTCTCTTACTTGACTCTTCTCTAGTCTGACGGTAGCAGGACACCTCTCCTCCTAGTGAAGGGTGTCTAATTTCAACTACTTCCCACTCAAGGAATCAGTCAAAATGTCTCTTTCTTTGAGCAGATCTCCTCAAGCTCCCTTTAATGGCTATGTTACAATTGATTAAAATTAGCAGTATCTACTGATGTGTAAGTACTATAAGGCTCAAGCCCGTTAAAAAACACACACACACACAACAAACTTGCTTTAAATAGATTGCTCTGGTGGTATTAGATAATAACAAAAATTATTCAGAACTTAGAAATAAACCCAAGAAGATTGTCTATCTTTTTTTTTTTTTTTTTTTTTTTTTGCGGTACGCGGGCCTCTCACTGTTGTGGCCTCTCCCGTTGCGGAGCACAGGCTCCGGACGGGCAGGCCCAGCGGCCATGGCTCACGGGCCCAGCCGCTCCGCGGCACGTGGGATCCTCCCGGACCGGGGCAGGAACCCGTGTCCCCTGCATCGGCAGGCGGACTCTCAACCACCACGCCACCAGGGAAGCCCTGTCTATCTTTTTAATGTCCTACTAGAGCATGGTTTAACAGGCCCATCTAAGGATTATTTCATTCTGTGCATCTAGGAAGTTGTATTATTATTTTACTTCCCTAGCTACTACTAAAGACTCAGACTTCATGCAGTTAACTATTAACTTGTAGACCTGTATCCTGTCCAACAGAAGTGTGAGTGATTTCTTTCAGGTAGAAAAGATATCCCCAAAGGTTATGATTTCATTGCTCTGAAGCATATTAACCAGTTTTGTCTTTAATTTAGTAATGTTATTCTAACCCCCTTTTTTAAAAAAAGTGACTTTCCTGATGAGTGATATAAACCCTTGTCCCTGAGATGCTCTTCAAACCAGCTTCACACTCTTATCAGATTTCCTTATTAATTAATGAACTGAATGAAATAGTTGACGTGTACCCATCCTAGATTTCTATGAGTCATGTTTTAACTTTCTGAAAATTATGTCTTGACGCTAATCAGTCCATTTGTCTTATGCTATGGATTTGCTTTAACAATGTCTTTCCTCACAGTTTGAAGGTCCAGATTCTTAGCATGGCATTCAAGGTTCTTCATATTCTGGTCCCAGCTGGCATCTCCTTTTCTGTGAAGCATTCCCCAACCTCTTCTTTCCCACCCACACCATTCCTTCCTCTGGCAGAGTCAGATGTCCCTTCATCTTTTGCACCCAACATCCCCAAACACGTTTATTGATAAATTGACATATATTCCTACCCTTGTGCTTGACATGTAACCTAGAGGTTAATTGAGATAATGCATTTCATCTCCTAGCCACAGTGATTGCTTCAGGTGGGGTTCAATAAGCACTGTTCCCAGGACATGTACGGGAATGGTGTGACAAAATCACTCTTTCTTTTCTGCCGGATGTGGACAAAAGCCTGCCGCCCTGGAATCTGGTGGCAACCATCTTGGGACCATAGGAGGAGTCACCTCAAGATGAAGCGGAAAGCAGCTCTGAGAACTGGAAAGAAACCGAGGCCTTGGTAACATGGGTCAGCCTCTGGATCAAACCTTAAAACAGCCCTGTTTCTCGACTTTTTAGTTCAGTGAACTAGTAGATCTCTTTGATCACTTAAGCCTGTTTGAAGCAGGTTTTCTATTATTTCCAGTCAGAAGCATCCTAGCTGATACATACACCTGTATCACTCATTTGTATATCCATCAGTGTTTCCTGAATAATTTTGTATCTGCCTAACTTCTGGCCAAAGAGAAACATCTTAGAAGGGCTATATTCTTGTCATTTCTGCAAGTAGTAAAATAAAAACCTACTTTCCCCACCTTTGCAGCCCCCAGTGTCTATAGAATTCCAAGTCTTAATCCTATTTTCTGGCATCCCTCTCATCACATCTGGAGCCACATGAATCTCTGTGTGCTTCTACCCTCCTGTGCCCACCCCTGCCCACTTCCTCTGGAAATTTTCAGAGAGAAAAATGCCCGGGCTGGCAAACTGTGGGTCTAATAGAGCCCTACGTAAATATGCCTACATCATAGGTCAACAAGATGCGCTTTGTCACTTGCTACTTCGGATCTTGAAAGTGATTGTGGAAATTCAGCATTCAATGGGGAGACTTCCTTTGAAAGGTATGGGTCCCACCCTCTGAGCAGCCACACTTGAGGACCAGGCTGAGAAATCACCTGGGAAAGAGATTTTGCTGCCAGATGAAGAGGGCCTGGGAATGAATCTCTTCTTAATGACCAGGCACAAATGCTGGGAAGCACTTTGGAATCATCTCTCTCAACGGACCTTCACAACATCTCCATCAGACAAGCATACTTGTCCTGCCCGAATAATCACTTTTTGACAAGCATGCCGAGTTTGTTTATTGGACTTGTTTCTCTCTTGTATGAAGAGTGAGAACTCAAAATATCTGTGGGAAGAACAAGCCTGGAAAATTAGTTTGTGCTTAATATATTTGCATACCTTGAGAGTAGCAAGGGAAAAACATTACTTCGAACTGGTTCGAGTAGGTGAAAGCCAGATAGATTTGGTAATTTAAAATCGCAATTCAGTAAGCCCTTAAATGCCCAGGGAAGAAATTTGTCTGTTTCAATTCCTAAATAAAATTGGTAACAATGCTGAAAAAAATACTGAATGAAATCAAAGTGGTCTCTGCCAGTTCCGTATTTCAGATGTTATTTATGTTGTGTTAGTTTCCCAGAATCCACTCCATCGGGGACAAACCATTGCTAATAATTTATATATGATTCCCCATATCTGCATGTTAAAATAGAATGAAGTAACCAGTATCAACCTGGTTTTTACAACAAAGGCCAGAAACTTCTTTCCTACTCACCACCTGGGGTCCCTTAGGGGTGTGGCGCTACCATTTAAACATGAAACACCCTCAATCCCTATATTTCTTCCTCTCCCTCTCGACCCACGAAACACTTGGAGTTAAAAACAAGAAGTAGGTGTATGAGGCAGGCACCCACACAAGGAAGCAGAACTTATGATTTGTGTCTTCCAGATTTAACAGATTTTCTAACACTTCCTCCTTTCATTGAATTTCATAGTATCTGATGCTACTACAAGCATATAATATTAAACTCATGGAGTTCCCAGTTGAGGTGTGGCTGTGAGGATAGAGCAGATGGACACCCATAAGTTATATTTAGCAATGATAACCTGTCCCATGGGGTCACTGTGGACTTTCATTTTGAAAGGTGAGCCTGGAATATTTCACATCATAGGGACATATGACCACATCCACATTAAAATGAATGTTTTCTGCCCCCAAATTGAAAATGCTTAAAGGAAGCAAGATTAGAACTTTTACATAACAGAAGGGCAGCTGTTATCTCCATGTTGCCTAAGATGCTCCCATTTTAATTTTGGCAACATAGCCATCATATCCTCAAAAAAGGTTAATAATCACGTTAGACTATCTCAGTGTGGGTTACAGAACACAAATTTGTAAAGCTTAATGTGGTAATTTCTCAGTGAAAATGGAATTTCTAAGCTGAGAAGTCTAGGCCTCTGTCCATCTATATGAATTTATTAATCAGTTCACTAATACATATTGAATATTTACTCCATGCAAGGCTAACGAGTGTAGGGGAAACTGTGAAGTCTAAGGCATGGTGCCTGTCTTGAATTGCTTATAATTGAATAGATGATAAAAGATTATATTATTTAAAAAACCCTCATATTCATCCTTCAAGAATTAGCTCAAGACTCTCTACCCTGACCCTCCTTTGGTATTCCTTCCTTGAGGGAGTTAATCACCCCTTTTTCTGGACTTTCCAGTACTTTCATTCTGAACTGTAATGCTTTCTCCAGCTATCTTCTCCCCCACAGCTATCTTTGTAGTTGCTTAATATAGTTCAACATAGTAGGCTCTTGAAAAAAATGTGGGTTAACTAAATAATGAACAAAGAGTTAGTGCATTAGTAGAACCGAGAGAACATTCTGGATTATATAATAATATGCATGAGACAAGTGGGGCAGAATGAGCCCTCCCTCCAACCTGGGTTGGTCAAGAAAGATTACACTGAGGAGATGGGAAACACACCAGATCTTCACGGCTGGACTTGTCAGATGTAGGTAATTGTGCATGGGACAGTGAAGACCCCATATCCCTGCTCCCCCAAATCTGGTGTTGCCTTCTGATATTTAAGTCAAATCAACATAAAATAAGAAGAGGTAGACTATTCTTACAAAAGTGTTTGACAAGAAAAAGCAGCTTCACCAAGAAGGGTCACACATTTGAAGGAAGAATGCCTCCACTAAGTGTCTGTCCAGCTCAGAGAATTAGAGTGGAGAAAAGCAAACTTTAGCAGTGGGTGTGTAGCATTGTCAAATAGAGAAAGAAGATGAATCTAATTCCTTCTAAATGGTCTTCCCACTCACCAGAAAACTATTTTAGAAGGTAAATTTTCAGCTAGCTAAACTCAACATACCTCAGATTCATGAAATCCTAGTTTGTACGCACTATGGAATATTTAATCCATCCTTAATCATAATCCTTTTCCATTCAATTGTGCATCTTCTTCCCCGACCCAACTTCCCTCTGCCCTAAACCTTCAAAGCTTCCTCCACTCCACTCCTTGCCCTAGTCCATCTCTTGTCCCATATGGTCTTTGTCACCCATCATTCACTGAAGATTCTTGCACATTATTCACTTTTTAAAATAATAAATGAGGTTTTGTATCGTGGTAAAATATACATAACGTAAAATTTACCACTTTAACCATTTCTGAGTGTACAATTTACTGACATTAAGCATATTCACATTGTTGTGCAACCATGACCACTATCCTAAATGATGTATTTTTCATTACATCATATATATTAATTTGGTTCTTAATTCTATCAAAATTATGTAAATGCAGAGTTTTGAGTAAAATGGTTCCATGAGGCTTGTAACTTACATTAGCAATTCCTGACCCACCCATTCCCCATTTCTTGCACCTCCCTCATCAGGATCAACCATTTCCAATTCTTTCATCTATTCCTTCTGTACTTAGGTCTACATATTAAATATGTTGCTACTTTTTGATTTCTCTTTTTTCTTTTTTTTTTTTTGGCCACGCCATTTGCGGGGTCTTAGTTTCCTGACCAGGAATTGAACCCGGGCCCTCAGCCATGAAAGCGCAGAGTCCTAACCACTGGACCACCAGGGAATTCCCATCTTTTTCTTTTTTTTTCAGTTTTCACAGGCACTTTATTCATTGAAAAGTTACCTCTCTGACTTTATCAGGCTCTGTTCTGAGGCAAGATCTGTGTTATGTTTATTTTATTTTTTCTTCCAGTTTTATTGAGATATAATTGACATACATCACTGAATAAGTTTAAGGTGTACAACATAGTACTTAGACTTACATACATCATGAAATGATTATCACAATAAGTTTAGTGAACATCCATCATCTCATATGGATACAACATTAAAGAAATAGAAAAACACTGTGACTGAAACTCTTAAGATTTACTCTCTTAACAACGTTCATATACAGCTACAGCAGAGTTCATTATATGTGTCATGTTGTACATTACATCCCTAGTACTTATTTATCTTATAACTGGAAGTTTGTACTTTTGGCTGCTTTCATCCAATTCCCTCTCCCCACGCCCCAAAGCCTGCCTCTGGTAACTACAAATCTGATCTCTTTTTCATTGTTTGTTATTTTGAAGTATAATTGACTTACAACGCTATGTTAGTTCCTGGTATACAACATAGTGATTCAATATGTCAATACATTTCAAAATGACCATCATGATAAGTCTAGTTGTCATTTCTCACCATACAAAGATATTATATAAACTCCCAATCCATCCTTCCTTCACCCCACCTTCCCCTTGGCAACCACAAGTCTTGTTCTCTAGGTCTGTGAGTCTTTTTCTGTTTTGTAAATAAGTTCATTTGTGTCACATTTTAGATTCCACATGTAAGTGGTATCACATGGCATTTGCCCTTTTGACTTACTTCACTTAGTATGATCATCTCTAGGTCCATCCATGTTGCTGCAAATGACATTATTTCATTCTTCTTTATGGCTGAGTAGTATTCCATTGTGCGTGCGTGTGTGTGTGTGTGTGTGTGTGTGTGTGTGTGTACCACATTTTCTTTATCCATCATCTATTGATTGTTTCCATGTCTTGGCTATTGTAAATAGCTCTGCTGTGAACATTGTGGGGTATGTATCTTTTCTAATTATAGCCAAAACCATTTCTTGAAGAGGCTGTCTTTTGCCCACTCCATATTCTTGCTTCCTTTGTCGCAGACTAGTTGCCTATATAAGTGTAGGTTTATTTCTGGGCCCTCTATTCTGTTCCATTGATCTATGTGTTTGTTTTTGTGCCAGTACCATAATATTTTGATTACTGTAGCTTTGTAGTATAGTTTGAAATCAGGGACTGTGTTACCTCCAGTTTTGTTCTTATTTCTTAAGATTATTTTGGCTATTTGGGGTCTTCTGTGTTTCCATACACATTTTAGAATTATTTGTTCTGGTTCTGTGAAAAATGTCATCAGTGTTTTGATAGGGATTATATTGAATCTGTAGATTGCCTTGTTGTAGTATGGTAATTTTAACAATATTAATTCCTCCATGAGCATGCTATCCATGTGTTTTTGTCATCTTTAATTTCTTTCATCAATGTCTTATAGTTTTCTAAGTACAAGTTTTTTACCTTCTTAGTTAGATTAATTCCCAGGCATTTTATTTTTTTGACGTGATTGTAAATGGGATTGTTTTCTTAATTTTTCTTTATGATAGTTTGTTGTTAGTGTATAGATACACAACTGATTTCTGTATATTGATTTTTTGTCCTACAGCTTTACCAAATTCATTGATGAGTTCTAGTAGGTTTTTGGTGGTGTCTGTAGGATTTTCTATGTATGGTATTGTGTCACCTGCAAACTGACAATTTTACTTCTTCTTTTTCAATTTGGACAACGTTTCTTTCTTTTTCGTTTTTGTCTGATTGCTGGTCTAAGACTTCCAATACTATGTTGAGTAAAAGTGGTGAGAGTGGGAATTCTTGTCTTGTTCCTGATTTTAAAGGAAAAGTTTTCAGCTTTTGACTGTTGAGTATGATGTTCCTGTGGGTTTGTCATATATGGCCTTTATTATGTTGAAGTATGTCCCCTCTGTACTCCCTTTGTTGAGAGTTTTTTCATAAACTGATGTTGAATCCTGTCAGATGCTTTTTCTGCATCTAATGAGATGATCACATGATTGTTATTCTTCAATTTACTAATGTGGTGTATCACATTGATTGATTGTGGATATTGCATCCCTGGGATAAATCTCACTTAATCATGGTGTATGATCCTTTTAATTTATTGTTGGATTTGGTTTGCTAATATTTTGTTGAGGATTTTTGCATCTATGTTCATCAGTGACACTGGCCTATAATTTTCTTTTGTTGTGATATCTTTGTCTGGTTTTGGTATTAGGGTGATGCTAGCCTCATAGAATGAGTTTGAAGCATTCTTTCCTCTGCAATGTTTTGGAATACTTTGAGAAGGATAAGTGTTAACTCTTCTCTAACTGTTTGGTAGAATTCACCTGTGAAGCTGTCTGGTCCAGGACTTTTGTTTGTTGGGATGGGGTTTTGGTCCCCTTGCTCCTTGGGGATAATCTCAGCAATTGTAATTATCTTCTTTTTTGTGGGTCGCCCACCTGGGTGTATATGTCTTGACTATACAGTGTCTGTGCACCTTCCACCCATTTTGTTATGATTCCTTCTTTGTACCTTTAGTTGTAAAAGATCTTTTTGCTAGTCTTCAGGTTGTGCTCATTGAGAGTTGCTTTGCAATAGTTGTAACTTTGGTGCCCTCATGGGAGGAGGTATGCTCAGGGTCTTCCTACTTTGCCATCTTGGCCACTTCCCTTGATTTTTTGCAATTTTAGAAATTATCTATTTTTTCCTACCATGAATATGAGGATTTTATTCTTGTACTGGCTTACTACTACCTCACACATGTACTTCTTATACTTCCATCCTCCCCATATAATTATACAATAATTGTAGCTAGATCACTATGCATTGTTGACATTTTCATGCTGGTAGATTTGGATGGAACACAATTTAGAGCAGAGCCATGTAGAAGATATTACTTTCTTGCACAGTATTTTGTTTTCCCTGGAGTTATTTTCTTATTTCCTCATATGCTGAGTTCTCTATATGTCTACTATAAGTTATCCCCAGACTCTTCTTCTCAGTTTGACTAAATCCCCTTTCAACATATTAGGACTTACTAGACATTCTATCAGTTTCATTTTTTTGAAGAAATCTCTCCAGGAACCTTCTTACCTGGTCATATCTGAACTGGTTGCTCTCCAAATTTCCTGAATAGTTGTCCTACTGAGATAACCTTTCATCATTATCCTGGGATTCACTTTTCTTTCCCCTGCATTGAATTCCCTTTATCCTGGATCCCCTGTCTTCTTCTCTCTTTGTTTAGTCCCTTATTTTTGTGGACCACACCCTATAGTAGCTTATTTTTTTTTTTTTTAGTAGCTTCTTGAAAAAGGGTACATGGGAGGTAAATTGAGATCTTGCATTCTTTCTTTTTATAGCTTAATTGGGGTATAATTGACTTAAAATAAATGGCACGTGTATGCACTTGTGAAGCCATTACTACAATTGTGATAATGAACCATCACCCCCAAAAGTTTTCCTGTTCCTTGGTCATATCTCCCTTCTGGTGCTCCATGTGCCTCTCTTCCACCTGTAAGTAAGAACTGATATCTTTTGACATTATAGATTAGTTAGAATGTCCTAGAATTTTATAAAAATGTAGTCATAGAGGGTGTACATTTAACAGAATTATTTTGAGCTTATTCCATGTTGCGTTATGTAAATTGTTCATACCTTTTTATTGATGAGTGGTATTCCATGATACACATATACCACAATTTCTTTATTCTACCACCTATGCATTTACACTTGAATTGTTTCCAGTTTTAAGCTGTTACAAATAAAGCTGTTATGTACATTCATGTACAGTTCCTCTCCTTTTACATAAGAATGCTATCATTTCCTTTGGATAAATTCCAAGAAATTTAGATCTGTGATTCCTGGAAGTCAAATGACTGGGTCTTGTGGTAGGTATCTACTGAAGTCTAAGAAACCGCCAAGCTGTTTTTCCAAAGTGGTTGTGCCATTTTAAATTCCCACCAGAAGAGTAAGAGAGCTTCAGTTTCTTTTTACCAACACTTGGTGTAGTCAGTCCTTTTAATTTTAGCCATTCTAATTAAGTATGTACTGGTATCTCATTGTGGTTTTAATTTGCATTTTCCTAATGACTAATGATGTTGAGCATTTTTCATGGGCTTATTTGCCATTTGAATATTTTCATTGGTCTGTTCAAACCTTTTGGCAACTTTCAAAAAATGGGTTGTTTTCTTATTATTGAGTTTCGAGAAAGTTCTTTTTATATTCTGATTCAAATCCTTTATCAGAAATCTAATTTACAAATGCTTTCTACCATTTTGCAACATGTCTTTTCATTCTCTTAACAGTGTCTTTTGAAGAGTAGAAGTTCTTAATTCGACAAAATCTAACATCAATTAAAAAAATGTAATATACTTTTGCTGTTCTAAAAAAGTTTTGATCAACCCAAAGTTTCAAAGATTTTTTCCTATGTTTTCTTCTACAAGATTTATAGTTTTAAGGTTTACATTTTGATCTGTGACCAATTTTGAGTTTATTTTTATATATTGTATGAAATATAGACTGAATTTCATTGTTTAACATACAGATATTTAATTGTTCCAGCACTATTTGTTGGAAAGACAGTCCTTATTCATGGAATTAACTTCGCACATTTGTTGAAAGTTGAATGACTATATATTTGGGTCTGTTTCTGGACCTAGTTTTCTTCCATTAATCTACCTTTATGCTAATAAAAAACTGTCTTGATCATTGTAGCTTTTTAGGTAAAGTAAATTCACTATTTTGTTTTTCTTTTTCAATGTTTTGTTGGCTATTCTAGGTCCTTTGCATTTCCATATAAATTTTATAATCCTATTATCAATTTGGACCATAAAAAAGGTCTTGCTGAATTTTGATTTGGATGGCATTGAATCTATGGATCAATTTGGGGATAACTGATGTCTTAACAATATTCAGTCTTCCATTCTATGAACATAGTATATTTCTGCATTTATTTACATTTATTTCGTTTTCTCAACCATGTTTCATACTTTTCAGTGTACAGGTCTTGCACATCTTTTGGTGGATGATATACTTACATTTTCAATACACTCAGATGATAAAAATAAGTTGATGAAAAAGATGGGGACGGGGGACCTTCAAGAAGGTGGAGGAGTTAAACGTGGAGATCGCCTTCCTCCCCACAAATACATCAAAAATACATCTACATGTGGAACAACTCCTACAGAACACCAACTGAATGCTGGCAGAAGGCCTCAGACTTCCAAAAAGGCAAGAAACTCCCCACGTACCTGGGTAGGGCAAAAGAAAAAAGAAAAAAACAGAGACAAAAGAATAGGGATGGGACCTGCACCTCTGGGAGGGAGCTGTGAAGGAGGAAAATTTTCCACACACTAGGAGGCCCCTTCACTGGTGGAGATGGGGTGTGTGTGGGGGGAGTTTTGGAGCCACCAAGGAGAGTGCAGCAAAAGGGTTGCAGAGGGCAAAGAGGAGAGATTCCTGCACAGAGGATCAGTGCTGACCAGCACTCACCAACCTGAGAGACTTCTCTGCTCACCTGTCAGGGCAGGTGGGGGCTGGGAGCTGAGGCTTGGGATTCAGAGGTCAGATCCCAGGAAAGGACTGGGGTTGGCTGTGTGAACACAGCCTGAAAGGGGCTAGTGCACCACAGCTAACCAGGAGGGAGCCCGGGAAAAACTCTGGACCTGCCTAAGAGGCAAGAGACCATTGCTTCGGGGTGCACAAGGAGAGGGGATTCCTTCCCCGTCTACCCACAGAAGGCAGAGCACCGCCTAAACCAGCTCCAGAGATGGGTGCGAGCTGCGGCTCTCAGCTTGGACCCCAGAGATGGGCATGAAACACTAACGCTGCTGCTGCAGCCACCAAGAATCCTGCATGCAAGCACAGGTCACTACCAACACGCACTCCACCCCCCCGCCCCGGGAGCCTGTGCAGCCCGCCACTGCCAGGGTTCTGTGATCCAGGGACAACTTCCCCGGGAGAACACATGGTGCGCCTCAGGCTGTTGCAACAGCTGTTTTTCTTATATTCTCCATTGTTTTTTGCCCTAACCATCTCTCTCTTCCTTCTCTCTTTCATAATTGTATAATTTTCCAAATATATCATTCCTTAAATGTTCCTCCTTTTTCACAATACTGGTGACTTTGTATGCTGTTTGTTACATTCCTTTATCCATTCCTTCACCCATTATTCATTCCTTCAACAAGTATGCCTTGTGTTCCTACCATGTGCCAGGCATTATGTACGCTAAGTGCTGGAGGTACTTCTGCCTGGAACATCATTGCCTCCAAATGCCCCCTTTCTCCACCTGAACTTCCACTTAATTGAATTATCTGACTTTTACTGTGAGCTTATTCAAGGTCAGACACTGTGCTAGACATGCTTTAAGCCTCTGCTCTCTTATAAGACTTCCTTTTTCCACCAGAGTTAATTGCTTCTGCCATACTCTGTATTGGTAATTCAGTAAAGTTTTGCTTACTCATTTGTTTATTCACTCATTCTTTCATCAGGTATTTTTGAGAACCTGCTATATGCCTGTGTTAGGAGCTGGGGAAACCATGGTGTGAGGTAAGTGCCAACAGACATTTGCGCCTAATGCAATGGAAATTCTAAGTTGGAGCAACTAATTGTATGCTGTAATTATTTCCCTTGGTCCCTGGGTTCTTCAAAGATCTTGAGCTACCTGAAGACATTGATTACATCTTCTTGTTATTTCCAGTACCTAGCACAGCCTCTGGCACATGGAAGGAGCTTACTAAAGGTTTGTTGTGTGTTTGAAGCCCACTACTATGCTATATAACAACTGGAGACCAACCTGCGTTGGATCATCATACAGTCATCAAATTAATGATCTCTCCAGGCACCCACATTTTGGCTTATGTCTTTTCTCAAAGTTGATTCAAAACAAAAGCTCATCTACAACTCAATTGCATTTCAGATGCTCTGCCCTGGTCAGACTGGCAATACGCCAAATTCACTTAAATTTCTGGGAGAAGGTTTGTAGATTCTGAGCGGTGGCTCATGAATATTGGGTGCTTAGTGAGAGGTGAAGGAGAAAAACAAGCTGTTGGAAAATGAGATGGAGGCCAAACATAAGGTTGGTCTCCTTTTTCATCTTTCTGGGGCTAATCAAAACTCAACAAGTTAGCTTTGGCCGCTGAGCCTGCGCGTCCGGAGCCTGTGCTACGCAATGGGAGAGGCCACAACAGTAAGAGGCCCCTGTACCACAAAAAAAAAAAAAAAAAGTAAACAAACTTTTATCATAAGATTCAGCAATTGTGCTCCTTGGTATTTACTCAAAGGAGTTGAAAACTTATGTCCATACAAAAGCCTGTATGTTTATGAAAGCTTCATTCATAATTGTCAAAACTTGGAAGCAACCAAGATGCCCTTCAGTGGATGAACAGATAAACTGTGGTACATCCTGACAGTAGGATATGCTTCGCTGTTAAAAAGAATTGAGCTACCATGCCATGAAAAGACACGGAGAGCCTCTGAGTGCATATTACTAAGTGAACGAAGCTGGAAAAGGCTACATACTGTATAATTCCAACTATATGACATTCTGGAAAAGTCAAAACATTAGAGAAAGTAAAAAGATATGTGGTTGCCAGGGGTTGCAGAGAGGGAGAGATGGAGCACAGATCTTTAGGGCAGTGAAATTACTCTGTATGATACTATAATGGTGGATACATGTCATTATATATTTACCCAAACCCATAGAATGTTCAACATCAAGAGTGAACAATAATGTAAACTATGGACTTTGGGTGATAATGATGTGTCAGTGTAGGTTCATCAATTTTAACAAATGTATAATACTTTGGTGGGGGATATTGATAATGCGGGAGGCTATGCATGTGGAGTAGGGGGAGCGGAGGGCATAAGGGATGTTTCTGTACCTTCCTCTCAGTTTTGTTGGGAATCTAAAACTGCTGTTTAAAAAGAGTCTTAAAAAAATAGGTGCTAGAGTCACTTAAAGTTTTTATGAGCTTTTTAAAAATGTTTCATTTAAAAAAATTTTTTAAATTAATTAATTTATTTTTGGCTGCGCTGGGTTTTAGTTGCTGTGTGCGGACTTTCTCTAGCTGCGGCGAATGGGAGCTATTCTTCATTGCAGTGCCCGGGCTTCTCATTGCAGTAAGAAGTGGGTTATCTTGCTGTGGAGCATGGGCTCTAGGTGCACGGGCTTCAGTAGTTGTGGCACGTGGGCTCAGTAGTTGTGGCACGTGGGCTTCAGTAGTTGTGGCACGTGGGCTCAGTAGTTGTGGCACGTGGGCTGTAGAGCACAGGCTGAGTAGTTGTGGCACACAGGCTTAGTTGCTTCACAGCATGTGTGACCTTCCTGGACGAGGGATCAAACCCATGTTCCCTGAATTGGCAGGTGGATTCTTAACCACTGCACCACCAGGGAAGTCCCTAAAGTTTTTATGAGTTTAAATGATACAGTATATGAAAAGTACTTTGCTCTGTGCTTGACATAAGAAGCCCTTAGTAACTGGTAGCCATTAAATATAAATAACATGATAAGGCAGCATTACAGCACAAGTAAATGACAACTGGGTAATGTAAAGTACAATAGGGATGACCACAGAAAGTAGTGAGGAAAGGCTTTATGGAGGAGGTGGGCCTCGTCTGGCCCTTAATAAGAGAGCAACGCTTAGACAAGCCTCAAGGTGGGAGTGGTGAGGATGACTACAGCATTCTAAACAGACAAGACATAATGCGCTGTGGTGAGGAGTGTGCAAGGTGCATGGCAGGCTTGAAAAAAGATTATTTGGATGATCCGAGAGGTCTTGTATAGAAGTCATAGCAATACGTCCTGAAAATCACTCACCTACGAAGTCCCTAAAAATTCTGGATTATTCAGGTCTTTAAAAATGTATAGCTAAAGTTTCAAAAAAAAAAGGGGGAAACCTTTGAATTCTAAAATGTGTAAAAAGGATGGATATAGGGAAGTAATGAGCACTGAAGCCAGCTGCTGCTCTGTGAGCCTTTGTCAGTCCCTGACTGCCTGGAGCATTGCTCTTTAAAGGGCTGCCCAAGGGTGACAAGGACAAAGGGTGTCAGCTTGGAGATCCCCACAAAAACCTGAAACTACTTCAGTGGGTTACCTGTATAAAAATCTGCCCCCTCAAAGGGAGATTGGAAGAAAATTCGTCCTTTTCTGGTTTTAGCTCAGGGGAAAAAGAAATCACTGAGAATTCACAGCCACAGGCCAGCTCCTTACGGTGAGTGTGGCCTAAATTCACACTGCCCATATGATTTGATAAATATCAAGCTAAGAATTTAGTTCAGAGTGAACCAGCGTTGATAGTGCCTGAGATACACAGCAGATGCAAACTAAAATTCTCCCTGGAGGAATGCTCCTAAAACCAGGTCTCGAAGAACTTCTTTAGAGAAAATTATAGAGAATGTGCGTCAAATTTTTTTTTTTTTAAATCAGAGGACATGCGAGAAAACAAGGTACTATGAGTGAGAGTCAGCAAAACAACAAACTGTAGAACCAGACCAGCAAATATACCCAATATTAAAGTGATCATAAACAGAGTATAAAGTTACTATGTTGAATATATTTGAAGAAACAAAAGAGGCTATTAAAAGTACAAGTAAGCAACTAGAGACTTAAAAATGACCAGGCAGATTTAAAAAGGGAAGCGATGAGAGATGAACCTGCAAAGCAGATAGTGGCATAACTGTGGGGAGCCTTGCCAGGTGAAGAAGTGGGACTTTGTATATACACACAATGGAACCATTGAAATCTTCAGACAGTGAGACTGACATATGTTAAGTGGAGTTTAACTAGGACTAATCTGGTAACTGTATGCAGAAGAGACTAGAGGCTAGAGGGTGCCAGAAAGATCGAATGGAAATTCCATGGCGGGAGTGCCAGTGTGTGCTCCTAAGAGAAAAGAGAATAGAAAGAATTTGTGGAAGCGGGAGAACCATCATGATGGAGAAACCAACAGTATTTGGTGCCTGGATGTCAAGCGAGTAGGGAGGATTCTAGTCTAAGCCTTAGACTCTCTGATTGACATCTTGTATTCCCTTCTCCTAGAACTTCCCCCAAACCCAAATCCCTGGATTCATCCTCAGCTTCCACTTGGTCCCCATGACCTGGGCATGAGCGATGTGTGAGCAGAGGGGAGCTGCACGACCCTTCAGGAAGCATCAGAATGCAGTAAGCTTCCTACTAACCAAACATATGTGGGCTTCACATAACTCTGCTGACACAGGGTAATAATAATCGTGCATCAGATATTACAAAGCCCTCTTATACGCCCTGTCGTGGTTGATCCTGGAAGCAATCCTTGAAGTAGGCTGACGAGACCTTATTACTTACCCCTATTTTAGGACTGGTGAAGCTGAGGCTAAGCGATATGAAGGAAGATCCCCCAAGTCACACAAGTTCTTTAGTGGCGAAGCCAGCACTAGACTCTCCCAGGCTAGAACGCTGTTAATTCTTCCACATCTTGGAGGGGGGGAATCTTAGGATGGACCCTGTTGGTTTTTGTTATGTTCTATTGTATTTTGGCCCTTGCAATGATGCAGGGCATAAAAAGAAGGGAAGTTACTGGAAACTTTAGTTCTAGCTTGTTCAAAGCTATAAAGAGGGAATTGTGCAATGGCAATGCATTTTGCAATTTCACTGATGCTTTGATCATAAGCTAGAATATTGAGTGGGGGGGGTCTACCATGGGGGGGAGGGTTGAAAGAGACGAATGGAGTTGCTTAGAGAGATACAGTTGTAAAAGGGGATAGCAGCTGAGTTTCTGACCCTAAATTTTTTGGTGCCCTATGGTGTTAATTAGACATTTCTTTTCAACCTGATTGACAGTGCATTTTAATGAAGAAATAACAGAGCCCAGCAGAGCCTGGCAGTATACTCTTTTCTTACAATTTACAAGCTGAACTTCCCTTGGCAACCTACATCTGGTTTACTCTGCTAGTAAGTCTGTCAGTAGAACAATGTATAGGCTCTTTCATTTCAATAGGTTTGCTGTTATTAAAGCCTTCTACATTTTCCTCAGCTTAATTCATTAAGGCTGTTAAATTTCTTCAAATTACTTTCCTTAAATTAAAAAAAAAAAAAAAAGCACAGTTTTGACCTGCCTGAATAAAAGTGGGATAGTATGGAAATGTGAAGGCTTTTAAAGGAAGAGGCTGTATGTTAAGGGTTATATAGTGGAGGCTTCATGGAATTCTTTTAAATTATTTTTTCTCTCCCTTTAAATGGGATGTTTCCTGGAAAATTAGAATAAATCCCGAAGGATCCCCTAAGCCTCCCGTGACCAGTTGGAAGCAGAAGGTCCTCACACATTAAATGCCTTGACCCCCTCAGAGTGCTGATACTTGGCAAGTGTTTCGGAACACTTATTTTTTTTTAAGATTTCACTTTCGTTTTATATTTACAAACAGACTTAAAAAAATAGTACATCGTTTATTTTTGACTTCTACGCAGAAGCAAATGTCCATCTCTACCAGAGACTAACAGGGAGCCTCGCTTTTCGTAGATAATCCAGGTGACCGGGGAAGACAGGCAGGAAAGACTGGGTTGACATACCGCCCCCTGCCTGGGGACAGGGTTGGGAGCAGGGCTGAACCTACAAATTGGGGGTTAAGTGACTCCAGTAGAGGCTCTAAAGGCAGAGAGCCAAGCAGATCATTATAAGCTTCTCCTCCAGGAAAATGGAAGCCATTTAAAAAATTCCAGGAATTGCTTGGAACATGCAGTATTCTTAAATAAAGGACCTTTGGCATTCAGAATTACTGAATTTAGAAGAGGAAAAGACTCATACCTCACCTGCCTCCCTTCCCTTGGTCTACTGCCACTACTTTGTCAAGATCAGTTGAAAAGACCTCCAAATCTGGAGTCTAACCACAGTCCCACATTTTCATGAGGAGGGCAAATGGGTGTTGTACCCTATTAAGGGTTCTGCCCATATGCTATTTCCAGGTGTTTGCCCACCTGGATTTCATGATCTTCAATTCTGTATTAAAATTTTCTTAGGTCAGAAAAATGCTTGAATTCATACAAACTTCTATTGCTGCAGGGATATGACAGAAGAAGATCATAGCAAGAATAAAGTTAAAGCTCCACTCAGTAACTTCTGCTCACATCTTGTCGATTAGAACTGGGTTGTGTGAACACTCTTGGCTGCAAAAGAAGGTGAGTGATTTCTGGACCCAGGGCTGCCCCAGACAGAGTCACGGATTGATGGTAAGGAACAAGGAGAGGATGGACATTGGATGGACACTAGCAGGTTCTGCCAACTCACCATCTTTTGGGCATTTCTAACGTTAGTTTCTATGAGCCAGTTACAACAGCTCCAGACTGTTGTAAAGCTCTTCTTAGTTCCTTATTATTCAGTAATACAAGTTCATTGTAAATTTCTTTAAATTAGAAAACAAAATTGAGAAAAAACAGAGAAAAAATACTTTTAACCTATTCTGTAGAAAGAACCCATGTTAACCTTGAGGTGTATTTCCTTTCAAACATTGACACATACACAAACATACACACACAGACACATGATACACATGCATACTATAAAATACTTTTTTTAAATGGACTGATTAACTTTGAATATCTTTATTTTTATTCCTAGCATCGCCATACTATAAGCTTGATTCTAAAGCAGAATGAAGGTATAATCTTGCCCAACCCAACAAGATGTTCGTGTATTTCAACTGATACATAGATTCTCTCTCTCTCTCTCTCACCTGTGTGCACATGTTCACATGCACATGCACACACACACACACATTTGTTTTATCTGTTTATCTGTTGTAGACACAGGTTGTTTTCACATCTTGTCTATTGAGCATAGTGTTGCAATGAACACGGTAGTTCTAATATCTCTTTGAGATCCTGATTTCAATTTTTTTTTTAGAAATATCCAGAAGTAGCGTTGTTGGATCATATGGTCATTTTATTTTTTATTTTTTGAGGAAACTCCATACTGTTTTCTGTAGCTGTGCACCATTTTGCATTCCCACTAGCAGGGTACAGTGTTCCAATTTCTCTACATCCTTGCCAACACTTGTTCTCTTTTGTTTTTTTTTATAAAAGCCATTCTAACAGGTGTGAGATGATATCTCGTTGCGGATTTGATTTGCATTTCCCTGATGACTAGTAACGTTGAGCACTTTTTCATGTACCTGTTGCCTATTTGTATATCGTCCTTGGAGAAATGTCTATTCAAGTCCTTTGACCATTTTCTAATTGGGTTATTAGTTTTTTTGTTATTGAGTTGTAGGAGCTTCTTATCTATTTTGGAAATAAACCTCTTATCAGGTACATAGTTTGCAAATCTTTTCTCCCATCCTGTAGGTTGCCTTTTTATTCTATGAATTGTTTCCTTTGCTGTGCAGAAGCTTTTTAGTTTGATGTAGTCCCACTTGTCTATTTTTGCTTTTATTGCCTATGCCTTTGGTGTCATACCCATGAAATCATTGCCAAGACCAATGTCATGACCTTTCCCCTAGATCTCACTTTTGGGGTCAGACCTCAATTCCAGAGATGTCATGTCCTTGAGGTGCCTTCTAGGGTGAAGGTGAAGAGTGGGATTTGAATCCCTTTGCTCCTTTCCCCAGGGACTGGGAGCTGGCCTGAGAAGAGGGTTTCTGGGGGCCAGAGCTTGGGCCAGAAGAATGACCAGAAGTGATAAGAGTGCCTAAAGCAGAAGTGGAAAAGGGCAGATAGGGTGAAAGACCAGGACACTAGAGAAGTCCAGAGATTTCCTCAAACAGATGGGGGAGGGCAGGAGAGGGGGTGTGCTTGCCTGGGCTTATGTAGGCAGCCGAGGCAGGACTGGGTGAACCAGGCTGCTGTGTTGGATGGCTCATGGCGTAGGCAGGGGCCCCCAGTCCAGGTAAAATTGCTGAGCCAAATAGTGATTCCATTTACGAATGTCTCATTATCAACATCTGCCCAATGACTTTTACATAAGTCTGCTATGTTTAACGCAGCCTTGACTTAGAGCTTTTTTTTTTTTTTTTTTTTTTGCAGTACGCGGGTCTCTCACTGTTGTGACCGCTCCCGTTGCGGAGCACAGGCTCCGGACGCGCAGGCTCAGCGGCCATGGCTCACGGGCCCAGCCGCTCCGCAGCACGTGGGATCCTCCCAGACCGGGGCACGAACCCGTGTCCCCTGCATCGGCAGGCGGACTCTCAACCACTGCGCCACCAGGGAAGCCCTAGAGCATTTTTGATGTTTAAACATTTCATCTGCTTTGAAATTACTTTAGCAATGCTGGTGTGGGCACTTTCTAGTGTTTTCACAAGACTGTCGTATGCTTACACGTTTGATTCATGAACTGCCCGATTCAGGAAGCGTCTCTGTTTCTCTGCTAAGAAAACTGACGTGCACAGAAGTAAAATCGCTTGCTCAAGGCTCGACCGCTGCCAGTTTGGAGGCTCTTCTTTCTCAAGGCAATGAGCGTGATGATAATGCATGGTAACCTAGTTATCACTTATAGATATAGACAGTCACGAAAGTCCAGGTTGACTAGAGGCTTTGTGACCACTAAGACTGGTCCAATCGATTGTCAGGGACTCTCCGTCTGGGCTGTCCACAGCTCCCTCCTCAGGAGTAGGACCATTTCCCCCTGTCAGCCGCTGGGCGCCAAGATGCCGCTCTGGGCTATGAGGACAGTATGGTGGTGGCACAGAAGATCAGTGCTCAGTAGCTGAGCGTGAAGGATAGGCCCCTTGGGGCACATGAAGTTCTCTTCTTCCGAAAAGGAGAGTAATAACCACCGACTCACATTAAATGTGAACATGAGAAAACAAGGTGAAATACGTAAAGTCCGTTTATAAACCGAAAATTGCTACACAACTATAATGTAATATAATGACTCTTTTTATTATCAATAGTAAGAATAATATCTAATATTTACTGAGCACTGTGCCACAAGGTATACATGAATGATCCTGTTTAGTCTGCAGAATAACCCCATGATATGGGTTTTATTATTATTAGCCCATTTTTATAGGTGAGGATACAGAGGCAAGGTTAAGTAGCTTTCCCAAGGTCACAGCTGGTAAGTTATAGAGCTGGGACTGTAATCCAATTCTATCTAACTCAGAACTCTGTTTTCCTAGGTAATCCAGGTATGATTATTTTGTATGGTTTCCAGATCCTTCATTATTCAGACTGTCCTCCTTGGATGCTTTCTTATTTATTTATTAATGTCTGTTTTAAAATACACCACCTATAACTGAGAAAATATTCCAAACGTGGCCTGACTATAAAAGAGTACTATGGGCCCATCACTTTCCTTGTTTGAGATACTTTATTTTTTTATTGCATCCCAACATTTTATGGGCTTTTTGAACAGCTTGGTCCCCCTAATGGCTTATCTGAGTTTAAAGTCTTCTTAATTCCCTAAGTCCTTTTCTCTCGAGCTGTTGTAAACTTGGTCTCCCCCATTCCAAACTCCTACGAATGAAATTGGATATTAGTCTTTAATATATTGCCTTGTTTGAGGCCCCAGCCAGAGTGTGGAAACTCTTAAGGAATCAATAAAATATTCTGCTGGGCGTTCCAAGCAAGATCCCCAAATGCTAATTATTATCGTTAAATGAGTGACTCATCTGAAAGAGTTTCCTTTTCAAGATGCATTGCATCATGTGGGAACTGTTTTAAATAGACCACCCTGTACACAAACATTCTCATCTTAAAGCATTCAGGCACCACTTCTGTGTAGTAAGAGAGTAATTGTCCTCTCCACCTCACAGACGGGGCGACTTCACAGACAGCACGCGACGTGAGAGCTTCCATGAGGCCCAGAGCTCCTGGGTCTCCTCCTGCTTCACTTCCAGAGGGTGAGACTGTATCTCTTCCATAAAAGGGAAAATTTAGCAGAAGAGAGAAAAAGGGCTGAGCAACCCAACCCGTTTTCCACTGAATTAAAAACAAGTCCCTCATGAACAAAAGAGGATTCTTTACAGTGGGCTTTAAAAAGAGGGACATAGGGGATAAGAATTCGAATTAAAATATTTTCAGGGCTACTTTTAACAAGGCAGGAGGAAGATGAAATGAATTTCAAGCCGCTCTGGAGGAGGAAAGACCGTGATCCTGGAGTATGTAGAATACATATGTAGAAGGAATACATATGTAGAATATGTAGAAAGGAGGGCCTTAGCTGAGAAAGTGAGTGAATCGCACAGGAATTTAAGTTAACTGGTTAAATTGCAGACAAATAAGAACAACATAAATTTCACTGTTTGGAGGAGGGAGAAATCTCTTCTTAGAAAAACAACAACAACAAAAAACAAAGCAAATCTTCACCTCTCTGTGCGTATTTTCCTTCTTTGCAGTGGTGAAAGTGTTTGCACTAATTTTCCAGGGAGACCAGAAAATATGTATGGTGTGTTTTGTCTCCAGTGGCATCCTGGGTCACTGAGCACCGTCATTCAATGCAATTTGTTGATGGATAGGTGGAAGAATCGAACCTTTTCAGCATTAGGGGGAAAAAAGTAACCAGAACTCAGTGTCTATATAGGAGCCCCACTCAAAATAATTTAAAATGTTAAATCTAAAAGTTATAGAAAACACCACGCCATGGGAGGAAGCACAGACATTGTCACTGGGAGAGAACCGGCCAGTTGGATTTTGCCTCTGTTGGATAAGGTCATGTTTCTAGAAGCTGAGTGACAAAAACAGAGTGTTCCATGTGGTTTTTGAATGCACCAGATTCAGGCTCTCCACCTCAATTGTGTGCAGAAAGAAAGGCCCAAACTGCAAACCAGGGTTGCCCAGAGAACTGGTGGGCTGGGGCGGGGGTGGGAGTGGGGATGGGGGAGGGGAAGAGCATTCTCTCTGCTTGCAGGGGGAAATTCTCCACCAGCTCATTCCCAGCTGAACGCAGAAAGGGGATGCATCCTGATACCCCCTCCAGTTCCCAAGGGAACGGGAGGCAGCTTGAGCCCTCCCCCTCAGTGCCTCTTGGTTCACTGAATGCAGTGGCCTCTTCCCTGGGGCCGGGTGAGAGATCAGGGTGGCCCACCGCACCTGGAAAAACTTGTTTGCTCCTGTCCTGCCCTTCACTGCAGGCGCAGGTGGAGTCTGCTCTGAACCTGAGCTGAGCCCATTTTCCTGATCTTACATAGGGTGTTCAGAGGGAGGGGTGAGGGCGGCAGACTGGGATATGGTACAACCTGGAGTGGGGCACAGAAGACAGGAATGGGAAGGACAGATCCCTGGGCCCCTGTGATGTGCCAGGCCTGTGATAACTGCTTTCCAGCAGTTCTCTCATTTATCCTCATTTTTCGTGGAGGACGTGGGGGCTCGGGGGCAGTAAGCAGTTTGTGGAAGCGAGGTGTCCCATCAGTAGAAAAGTAGGATTGCAGCCTGCGTCTGTCTGAGTGGCACGGTCAGGAGTGTCGCTATCGGCTTTGGCCCAGAAAAGCACCCGCCCTCGGCCTTAGGAAGTAACTCAAGGCTTCAGGTGTGATGGTGTCATTTCCACACAGACAGGGATGATCCTGTCAGGCCTAAAAACCTTAAATGTCAGAATTCTCACCTTCGGCATGAAGGGAGACGCTGAAGTCTGAAATCAGACTTGGTCCCAGGTTCGGATCCCAGCAGATTTGCATTCCGTGGTTCTGTTGGGGAGAATTCTCGGATCTGCGTCCTTGGAGGAGAAGGGAGGCAAGCAGGACTGCACAGAGGAGGGGATGCGTTGCTAGACAGTCTCAGCAAAGGCCTCAGCCAACCCCAGCAGCTCTGGAGCTGAAAGTGGCCTCCAGGGCTGGTATTTCTCACCCCTGCCCCACTACTTATTAGATGCGAGCTCTTCTGGGGGAGGGGCGTGAACTTGGGAAAGGTAGTTCTTCTGAACCAAAGGCAAACCATAAAGAGGGACTCAGTTAAAAGCTGTTGGCAGCCAACACTCAGCACAGCTGAGGGAACCGGGGCCTCAGTCCTAGAGGGGCCTCTGGTGATGCATTCACAGTACAGGTGTACCCAAATACCAAAGCCATCAGGCCAAGAGGGAACAAGACCAAAAAACAGGGCATTTCAAAGTATCCCTCAGTTGAGAGATACACAGTCTTTACATGTTAATATTTCTGAAATTGGGATGCATTTCGCAATTCACGTGAAAGGAGGCTTGCCAACTCTTCCCCACCCTGCCTACTCCAAAGCTGTTATTAAATTGATGGTGGATATTAGAGTAGAAAATCTTAGAATTGAGGAAATACTATGATGAACTGACTGGCTGATAAATAGGACTCTGGGGGCAAAGGGATCTTAGGTCTGCAAATTGCTTGAGAAGAGGGACTCTGGCTCCACTCACAGTCAGGAGGTAAGTGCTCCGATCTTTTCTTTGCTTCTAAGCTGCTTTCAAATTTTGTTTGTTTGTTTACTTGTTTTTAGTCTGAACCTCTGAAAATAAGGAAAGAAATAAGTGAGTAAAGAAAAATTGTGGAATCTGTCCTGTGTGTCTGTAAGGCCTCTTGAATTAATAAACCTTATTAAATTGCTTCAGATTTTTTTTCCAAATTGCTCTGGAAATCTCCCTAGAAAGTTGAACTCTACTGCTGGAAAATAATAATGTTGTCTTGTAAATAGAATTTAAAGTCCACAACAAGTTTTAGGTAGTTTTTATTTTGTCAGTGCAGTACATGCACAATATTTATAAAGTGAAATAGTATACAACAGCTTGTGCCAAAACCGTGGTATCTGCTCTCCTCATCCTCCACTCCTGTCTTAGGGACAACTACTTTTTTAAAGCTATTTTTTCCTGCCAGTTACATGTCCATGATTCTAAGTAATGTATGTATGCACTGAGTGAATTATTTTGACTCATCTGTTTTTTGGGTTTTTTTGGCCATGCCCCATCACAGCATGTGGGATCTTAGTTCCCCTACCAGGGGTCAAACCCATGCCCCCTGCAGTGGAAGCATGAAGTCTTAACCACTGGACCGCCAGGGAAGTCCCTTGACTCATCTGTTTTATCTACTGACTTCATACTACAGTAGAGGAGCCATCCCCTCAGCCTTCCTTCCTTTGTTCCCCTGATATAATTATGTCACAAATTTTAGAATTGGTTAATATTTAGTGTTTACATTACTATGGCTATGCAAATATTCTCAGCTGAGCATTCTATTCTTCCTTATCTTTTCTCTCCTGAAGTTAATGATTGCCTTTCTTTTTCTTTTGTTTAGTTTTCTTTCCCATACCTATTAATAACCTCCTGGTACAACTTTCCACAAGGAAAGGCCTCAGGCTTCCTCATGAAGGAATCTATGCATTCCATTTATATTCTTGGAGGTCCTACAGACCTCCACTCTCCCTCTATCTGGGCAAATGGTACAGCTGTCATCCTGAGACTTCTTTTCTGTCATCCTTGTAATTGCCTTGACTTTGTCTGCGATTGTATCCCCTAGTTCCTAGATCTGACATCTTCTCAAGGGAGGAATGGAAAGGAGTGGGGCAAAGCACAGACACATACACATACATTTGTATACACACACATATATCACATGTTAAGTTTATTGAGGTATCATTCATACTCAGTAAAATGCATGGATCTTAATTGTATAGCTCAGTGGGATTTGATAAATGAATATCCCCGAGTAAGATATAGTATATTTCTATACCCCAGAAAGTTCTCTTGTGCCATTTCCCAGTTAGTCCCACCCCACACTCCCCAAACAACCATTGATCTGATTCCCATCACAATGATTAGATTTGTTTTGCCAATTCTAGAACTTTATATAAAAAGTATTTTTGAGGGTCTGGCTTCTTTCACTCAGCATAATATTTCTGGGATTTATCTATGTTGTTGCACATAGTTTTGATTGCCAGGACAACTGTATTTTATTAATGCCTTTCAGTACTATTTGGCTTTTAAAGCTATGTGTATGTGTTTGAGGATAACAAGCAAGTTGTACAATGGCAGAGGGCATGGTGATGAGTGTGCTCCCCCGCGCTGTTCCCTGAGCCATGTTGTCTCTGTCGGGATTGGCTGCACTTGGTCTACAGCTGTATCTTGGGCTCTCTCTTCACAAGCGTCCTACACTCCCTTCGATTCTATGCTATGTAGAATTTCCTGTTTTCTCTATCCCATATCTTCCTCTTTCTTGGTTTACTTCCTCATTGTTGTGAAAGTATCCTCTAGTAGCTTCTTGAGAAATGGTGTGTAGGAGATACATTTTTTGAAACCTGGAATGTCTGAACTTGTCTTTATTTAACTCTCAGTTTTAATTGATAGTTTGTTGTACACAGAATCTAGATTGGAGATCATTTTCCTTCAGACTTTTTTTCTGAGGCGTTGCTCCTTTACTCTTAGTTTCCAGTGTTATTGTTAAGAAGTCTAAAAGCATTTTCATGTCTATCAGATTGTGACCTTAAAAAATATTCTCTAGAATATTGGAGGTTCTGAATTTCACAGTGATGTGCTTTGGTGTGGGTTAATTTTCATCTGAAGGCCTAAGCCCTTTCCATCTAGAAACTTGTATCCTTCAGTTTTGGGAACGTTTCTTACATTATTTCATTGTTAATTTCCTCCCCTTTATTTTCTCTATTCTTGTCCTCTAGAACAACAATTATTTGAATGTTGGATAACCTGAACTTTTCAAGATCTCTTACCAAAGAATCTAGACTCAATACTATAGCCTGCACAATCGGAAGTGGTCTTTATGGTCTTCTCGGGTGGTTTACTGAAACGTGGACTCAATGGGTCAGCAGGACATCGACGAGGAAAATCTTCCTAGTTTTATGAACTTTAATTGTTACAGCTCATTGTTTACTTTTCCTGAAAGGTGAGATTGCCTGAAGTAAGGATATTTATTGTTTCATAGGCAGTGGCTATCATTTGGACAAATGATCAGAGACTTGGAAGGACCAAGACTGGAGGACTGTAACAAGGAAGCTTGGAGAAGAAGATTTTAAATGGACTTTTTTTGCAATAGTGTGTGACAATATTTTTATCCCATGTGATTGGCCACCCCAAAGCTCCTATCACAGAGGTGGCTACAAATATGCAGGTGGACAAATGACCCACCCTGTGGACATTAGTTAGCCTCTTTCAATAGCCTCCCAATTGCTTGTTCAATGGGCTTTTTAAAAAGTGGCCACAGTAGTAGGAAAGAAGTCTGTCAGTAAACAAAACCATGTCACTTCCCTTCACATCATTCCTGAGTTCCTAACTTGCCAACAGCAGTGACCATGCCTGAAACCCTGCCAAGGTATCATGCCTGGGAGGACAAGCTAGTCACCTGTGGTAGGTGAAGAGGGCATGTAATAGATTTTTTCATTTAAAAAATAGGCTTTATTTTTTAGAGCAGTTGCATGTTCATAGCAAAATTCAGCAGAAGGTACAGAGATTTCCCATATACCCCTTCAGCCCATCTATGCCTAGTTTCTCCATAATCAACATCTCCCTCCAGAGTGGTGCACTTATTACAATTGATGAACCTACATTGATACTTATTTGGGGTTTGGCTTTTTTTCCCCTACCCACCATGCTTCTTCCAGCAATGACATTCATGAATTTACTGAATACCTAAGCATCTTTGTGTTTTTGACAAAGAAGCTCACTTCATAAAGAAGTAAGGTAATGGAAAAATAAAAATGGGTTTCACCACCCACATACCCAGAAGCATCTGAATTCATAACAAAATAGCCTATAGAAGATGGGTGTGTTGCTAACAACACCTTGTGACGTTGGCATTTTGTCTCGTGAGACATGCTGTTTGCTTGGAATCAGTGACCAATGTGGTTTCACCCATGGCCAGAATTAATGAGTTGGAGAGGGCATGGCACCTCTTATTATTACATTCAGTCACCTACTTAGAAAATTTTCCCTTCTTGCCCTTGCAAAATTTTTGTTTATTGCCTCTATGACTCTGGTCTCTATTGATTTAGAAGAGATCTTAGAGCCCAAGAGAGAAATGCTTCCCTTGGGCACACAATTACTGAATTGAAAGCTGTGACTTCCACCTTGACTGTTTGAGGCTCTTCATATTATTAAGTGATCAGGCAAAAGTTAGATTAAGTGTTGGTTAGGTTGATTTATACTAATTGTCCAGGGAAATAGGGTTTATGCCACCTAACAAGAACCGGGAGGAGTATGAGTGGAACCCACAAGATCCACCTGCTGGTTTTACCATATTCAGTGATAAAAATTAGTGAGCGACCAAAGTAACCCTGTGCAGTGAGACCAAGGGCTCAGATCCATTTGGGGTTACTCCATTGGATAAATAACTCTGAAATGTAAACCCTGAATTGAAAGGGAACATGGAATGTGTAGTGGAGGGGGGAATCATAAATATCAGTTAAAATCTTTTAACCAGTTACAGACATGAGGATTCTAGCATTTAAGTCTCCTCTTTTATTCTGGGCTGGTAGCACTTTAGCCAGTATAAATATTAAAAAAAAAAAAAACTTTGTAGGCTTCTAAGTATTTGATTCCAGTCCACCAATTGCAAAAACCATGCCACGATTCTTACGCCATTCTATCCAGATTTAATTACTGCTAATTGAGACATATTGGGCTGTTGTGAGATCACACACCCCTTAGCTTCTAGGAGCTGTTATACAGCTTAAAGGGTCTCCTAGATGCTAACTTGTGTATCTGCATGGAATAAGAAATTATAAAACATGACAAACATGTATACATATGAAGATGAGTCAAACAAAACCTGTAAAAGTAAAAAATACTTTTATAAAATAAAAAACTAAAAGACTTGTTTAGCAGCAGAAGACAGAACCCATGAACTGCAATACAAATCAGAAGAAATTATTCAGAATGTAGCACAAAGAGACAATAAATATGGAAAATACAGAAGAAAAGGTAAGAGCTGTGATGTAGTGAGATAAATATAACAAATACTTGATTTCCAAAAAGGAGAGAAGAGAAAGAAATAGAAAAGGCAATATTTGAAAAGGTAATGGCTAGGAATTTTCTAGAACTAACCAAAGACATCTGTACACACATTTGAGATGCACACTGAGCCCGAAGCATGCTGTTTTAGTTTTCTGTGGCTGCTGTAACAAATTACAAATTACAAATGTGGCTTAGAAGAGTAACAGAAATTTATTCCTTCACACTTCTGCAGAATAGAAGTCTGAATTCAAGAGGGTGCAGAGCTGTACTCTCTCTGGAAGTTCTGGAGAAGAATCCATTCCTTGCCTCTTCTAGCTTCTGGTAGCTGCCAGGATTCTTTGGCTTGTGGCTACATCACTCCAATCTTTGCCTCTGTAGTCACATTGCCTCCTCCTCTGTGTATCTGTCATATCTCTCTTTGCCTACTTCTATGAGGAAATTTGTGGTGGCATTTAGGGCCCACCTATATAATCTTCTCATCTCAAAATCCTTAATTTAACTGCGTATGCAAATATTCTTTTTCCAAATAAAGTAAAATTCAGATGTTCCAAAGATTAAGACATGGGCATACTTTTTTAGAGGCGAGTTTTCAACCTACCACACATGATAAATGTAAAAAAAAAAAAGAAACCCACATGTAGTCACATCAAAATGAAAATGCAGAAAAACAAATTTAAAAAAAGAGAGCAACCACAGAATAAAGATAATTTCTCTTCAATGGATTAGTAGTTAGATTAAAGGCTCATTAGGAATCATGGAAGCCCAAAGTCAGAGAGATGATATTTTCAATGTCTTGCAAGAAGGTAACCATCACCTAGAATTCCATACCCAGGAAAACTATCTTCCAAAAAGGAAGGAGAGAAAAAAATATTCTCAGAGAAAAGAATTAAGAAAGTTTGTAACCAGTGGGTACTTACTGACTTTAATTCTAAAGGATATATATTTTAGGCAATAGGAAATTATTCCCAGATGACAGGTCTAAAATACAAGAAAGAATGAAGAGCAAAGAAAGTGGTAAAAATATGGGCAAATGTAAATGAACACTGACTATTAAAAAACAGTAATAATAATGTCTACTTGTGAAAAAAGAACAAGATAGAACTAAAATAAAGACAGTAATAACATACATTGGAGTAAAAGCTTTCAAAAATTCATGGAGTTAAAGCTTTCAAAAATTCTTGTATTATTCATTCAACAAAAGTTTTGGAGGTTTTGCTATGTACCTGACACTGTTCTAGGCACTGGGAATGCACTGATGAACAAACAGACAAAACCCTTGTTTTTAGAGCTTATTTATATTCTAGTGTGAACAGAGAAAATAAACAACAACAAAAAAAGTTTTTAAAAAGTATTGTATAAAGTGATAAGTACAGAAATAACTAAAACAAGTATGTATGTGTTGGGTGGGGCAGGGAGAGGGGCAGATGGAGAAGGAGAGCATTCCAGGCAGAAAGAAGACTGCAAAGGCTGTGAGGTGAGAACAAGCCTAGAGTGCTCAAAGAACAGGAAGGATGCTAGTGTGGCTAGATCTGAGTAAAAGGGGAGAATAGAAAGAAATGCAATGAGAAAAGGAATAGGGGCCAGATCCTGTGGGCCTTTTATGTCATGGTAAGGACTTGGTAAGTTTCACCGTGAGTAATATGGATGCCTTCAGAGAGTCTGAGCAGAGTGACATGATCTGACTTGAGTTTGAGCAGGATCACTTGGCTCTAAATTGAAAATTCAGGCAAAGGATAATTGTGACTTGAACTAGGATGGTGGTGGTGGGGTGGGGGACAGTGAGAAATTGTCAAATTCTGGATCTATTTAGGAGGGAAGCCAATATGATTTGCTAATGTAATAGATGTGAGGCAAGAGGGGAAAAAAAGGGGTGAAGTATACATCAAGGTCAGGGCTGGTTGCACAATTTGCAGGGCTCAGTGCGAAATGAAATTGTGGGGTTCCCTGTTCAAAATTTGTGAAGAATTTCAAGACAGCTACTGCAGGGCAGTAACTTAGTCTCAAGGCCCTTTGAGTGTGGGATCCTGTGTGACTGCACAGGTTACAAGTCCATGAAGCTTACCCTGATCAAGATTTTAGGCCTGAGCAACTGGAAAAATAGAGTTATCATTAACTGATACTGGGAACCCTGGAGAAGTGATTAGAAAGATATTGATTAACTCTACCTTTCATCAATTAAATATGCATACTGTAATTTTTAAATTAACCATAAAATAGAAACAATATATATAGCTTCTAAGCTAACAGAAGGAGAAAAATGGGATTGATATAAAATAGTCAATGAGAAAAAAAGGAAGAAAGTTTAGGAAGATGTACAGAACAAGTGGGATAAATAGAAGGCACATGATAAGGTGGTATATTTAAATGAAAACATACCAAGAATCATATTAAATGTAAATGGACTAATTTCAGATAAAAGATTGTCAGTCTGTCACATATTTTTTAAAAACGCTCAACTATATGCTGTTTAGGAGAGACACATATAAACGATGGAAAAAAATACCTGCAAATATTAACCAAGGAAAGTTTGTATACCTTTATGAATATTAGATAAAATGGACTTTGAGGCAAAAGGCAATATAAAAGTTAAAGAGAGCTAGCTCATAATTACACAAGACAGATTTGCAAGAATAATAATTTTAAATTTATATATGCATATATTATTGTTTAGCCTTAATATATTTAAATTAAAAATTCACAACTAAAATGAGAAATAGACACACTTATGATTATAGGACAAAATTTAACATCATTCCTCTCAGTAGTTGAAAGAAAAATTCATGATAGAGATTTGTGCATGGTTAACAAACTCAACCTAAATTATGTATAGCACCCATGTCCAACAATTGCAAAATACACAGTCTTTTCAAGCAAACAGGGAACATACAAAAACTGATGATCTAGTGAGCCATAAAAGTGAATCTCAATAAATTTTACAGAGGAATGTTCTCTGACCACAATGAAATTATGTTAGAAATCAATCATTAAAAGTTAAATCAATTAAAATAAAACATTTCCATTTGGTTGGAAATGATCAAAGACACTCCTAAAAATATTACTGGTCAAACAGGAAATCACAATGGAAATTAGAAAATACTTAAACTGAACTAAAATGAAATAGTACATATTAAAACATATAGGACATAAAATATCTTAAAAAAGATAAAAGTCTGAAAATCACAACTGAAGTATACACCTCAAAAATTAGAAAAAGAACAGCAAAATAAACACAAAGAGCATTAAAAAAAGGAAGTAATAAATATAGGAGTAGAAGTTAGTGAAATACAAAACAAACATATAAAATGAGGACCAATAAGGTCAAAAGTTGGTTGTTTAAAAAGATTAATAATTGACAAATTCCTGTCATGACTGATCAAGCAAAAAAGAGAAGGCACAAAAAACTCAAATCAGGAATTTTATGAAAATAGAGACATCACTACAGATGCTGTAGACATTAAAAAGATTATAAGAGAATATTATGAACAACTTTAAGCTAATACATTTGAAAATTAGATAAACTGGGAAAATTTTCTAGGAAAAAATGTAACTACCAATTTTGAATTAAGAAAAAGTAGAAAAACCAGATAGTTCTAGAACTGTGCTTGTCCAAAAGAAATATAATGACAGCCAAAAATATGAGTCATGTGTGTAATTTAAATTTTTCTAGTAGACACATTTTAAAAAGTAGAATAAAAACAGGTATGATTAATTTTAATAATAATGTATTTTATTTAGCCCAATATATTAAAAATATTATCATTTTAACATGTGATCAATATAACAATTATTAACAAATATTTTTCATTCTTTTTGGGTACTGTCTTTGGTGTGTATTTTACACTTACAGCACATGGCAATTTGAACTAGCCACATTTCAAGGGCTCAATAAACACATATAGCTAGTGGCTACTATATTGGACATGCAGATTTAGGCCAAGGTTGGAGAAGCTGCTCTACCAGATATCAAGATTTTATTTTTTAACAATGTAGTCATCAGGACAGTATAGATTTTGTGCAGAGCTAGACAAATACACCAAGGGCTGTGTCATCAATAACCAAGAAATGCAAATTAACACCGCTTGATTTTCAGAAGCCTCAGAGATGCAGTGAATAGTCATGTGTGTCGAAATATTAAAACAGTCGAGAAAGCTGAAAGGTCTTAAACATTAACATTTATCAAGAAGGGTTATCTGAAGTAGAATATGAACACAATGGGAATCTAGATCTAGAATTTTTAAGACTGCTTTATAATACTTATTGACTTCCATAAAGAGAATAATTTTTTTTTGTTGGTAGTTCATGGATATGTTTTGTGTTATTGTTCTTATTTTAAAAGTAATATTTAGAAAACACTAAAAGCATGAAGAACATAAAAATCACTCCCATTCCTATAACTGTATACTTTTAGTATATTTCCTTTCAGTTTTTAGTGCGTGTGTGTTTAAAATAAATTTTGATCATGCGGTTTTGAGAAAAGTAATACACAGGCATTGCAAACAATTTGGAAAATATAGAGAAGTATAAAAAAAATCATCCATAATCTCAACAGCCAGTGGAACCCTTCCAGCTTTAATCATCTTGCTTCTTTATAAACTTTTTTATACAACCCAAGCAAGGCAGCTTTTTAGCTATACATTTAAGATGAGGGATAGTGAAACATTTCTCCACTTCAATGAAGCTAGGAAATCAGACAGGGTCTCCCTCACCCAGTCATCGAAGGAAGCTGGAGCCGCATAATAAGGGTCTACGGTGCCATGTATAATTAAGGGGGTGTGTTGGTAAATGTATTACGAGCAAAGAAAAATGACAAGATCTAAGGAGCCAAGCATGATGGATTGCTTCAAAGAAGGCTGCTTACCAAGTGGGGCCTATATCATGATGTGCAAGAGAACACTGCAAAGAAAATCATATTGCTGAGGACCCAGAGGATGTATTTACACATATATATATCTTTAAAATCCCTTGGATGGACATTTGACCTGTGTTACCCTCTTTGTCTTTCAGAATTTCCATATGGAATGTTACCTCACCAAACCAAACTACTGTAGGGTCAGTGAGTTTGAAGTCTAATTAATTTTTTTTCCCATTACCAGAAGGCAATCTTGGAATAAGATCTTCAAAAACATTGTAATCTTTCTGTAGGCATATTTATCTCTTTCCATCAAAACAACATACCAGAGTTTACAAAAAATTCTTTCAGATGAAATTCAAAATTCTATGAGTGTTTATGTACTCGTTGACAGACATTCCATTCTAAGCTAGTTAGAAAACTGAATTTTTTTCCAGGCCCATAAAACTGTGGTTGAGCCTGTGAGGCATTGAAACAGAGAGATGAAAAGTAAAAATGAAGTCAGATTTGACATTTACCATCCCAATGACAGACACATAAAAATAATGAGTTGCTTCAATGTCTGAATCAAAAATCTAAAGGTATAGACAAAAGGTATAGACATAGACAGTACATTGGACTTTAAACTTTTCATTAAATTTTTTGAGTGTTATGTAGACACAGTAGATGCTCAGAATTGAAATTGGAGGCAGAAGGCAGCAAGGAACTGGGAGTCCAGCTACTTAAGGGCAGAGTCTATGTCAGATTTATTTCTTCTTTCTATAATCTTTGGTCCAGTCCCTGGAGCTTGTGCTCAAAATATTTTTGTTAACTGAGTGACTGACGAACTGACTGAATGAATGAATGAGCATGTGAACATATGGAGTGGTAGTCTGTGCTGTAGATTGTATGTTGTGGCCTGTGTGCTTTACTGAGTCACTGATTCTATGACTGTGTTAAAAAAAAAAAGCTTTTAAAATATAAAATCAAAATCACATCAATAAATCAGCAACTTTACTCGTGAATCTAGGCTAGATATTGTGGTAAACATAAAGATGGTAAATCTTTACATGTGGAACATGTTGGGATGAGATTAAATAACAAACATTAAATACATTTGTGAATCCTGAGAGCCATGGGAACATTGAACAGCTTTTAACTGAGAACTTGCCCTATACTACTGTACACCAAAATTAAAAACAACTTCAAATTGCTATTATTTTGACATATTTCCCTCCCTTTCCCTCTACCACTGCTACCAAAGGCCAAGTATTTCTGCCTAATTGCTATCCATTGAGGTCAGGCTGACACGAACAGCTGGATGAGACTTAACCTGAAGTTTTGGTTGGATCAATTCACCAGCCCCACTGACCCAGAATTATAGGTATGACATTTGCCATTCACCATATTAATCATTCTGACTAGATATTAAATTTGTGATTTACTTATTGGAATACACAGACTTAGCCCAAGGGATAAGTCTCACCTGAAGTGAAGAAAAGTGAAAGTTTCACATCTTGTTTCAATGTGACATTGAAATAATCAGTGAATATGATAGTAAAAAGTCAAGCCAGAAGGGTTTTCATGTCTGGGGTAATGATGGCTGCCTGAATCCAAATTTCTCTCTACATATCCTTATACATCTACTTCCCAAATATAAAATCACCAAGTAGTACAAGTAAAACCACACATGGCCCATGCCTTCAGCATTACTAGTAGACAGAGAATACCACAACCCTCAAATTACCTGAAAATAGAGAAATAAACACCAAATTTCAGGAGAGTCCCACTACCACTTCAAGCCTGCGGATGCTGAGAGTAAAGAGAGGGAGACTTAAGTGACTCACACAAAAAACCAAGAGACAGAAGTGAAAGATACACGAAGCATAGGCAAAATCACCCCAAAAAAGCCTAACAGTAAGTGTCAAAATATTGAACCCATGTCTGGACTTAGTAGCTCAAAGCATCATCTACAAAAGAGAGGCTTAAAATGAACAGCCCTGGAAGTGGAAACCTTGAAGAAGCATTGCTGCTTCAGTGGAAAAATCAGATAGAGAAGTGGTTGTGACCTTGAAGATGTTGCCATGAAGAACCAAAAGGAAATAAGAGAGAAAATTAAAGAATGAAATTAGAACACTCCTTAATACCATACACAAAAATAAACTCAAAATGGATTAAAGACCTAAATGTAAGACCGGACACTATATAAAACTCTTAGAGGAAAACATAGGAAGAACACACTTTGACATAAACTGCAGCAAGATCTTTTGTGACCCACCTCCTAGAGTAATGAAAATAAAAACAAATGGGACCTAATGAAACTTAAAAGTTTTTATAAAACAAAGGAAACCATAAACAAGACAAAATGCCCTCAGAATGGCAGAAAATATTTGCAAACAAAGCAACAGACAAAGGATTAATCTCCAAAACATACAAACAGCTCATGGAGCTCAATATCAAAAAAACAAACAACCCAATTAAAAAATAGGCAGAAGACCTAAATAGACATTTCACCAAAGAAGACATACAGATGGCCAAGAGGCACATGAAAAGCTGCTCAACATCACTAATTATTAGAGAAATGCAAATCAAAACTACAATGAGGTATCACCTCACACCAGTCAGAATGGGCATCATCAGAAAATCTACAAACAATAAATGCTAGAGAGGGTGTGGAGGAAAGGGAACTCTTTTGCACTGTTGGTGGGAATGTAAATTGATACAGCCATTGTGGAGAACAGTATGGATGGTCCTTAAAAAACTAGAAATAGAACTACCATATCACCCAGCAATCTTACTACTGGACATATATCCTGAGAAAACCATAATTCAAAAGGACACATGTACCCCAATGTTCATTGCAGCACTATTTACAATAGCCAGGACATGGAAACAACCTAAATGCCCAATTACAGATGAATGGATAAAGAAGTTGTGGTACATATATACAATGGAATATTACTTAGCCTAAAAAGGAATGAAAGTGAGTCATTTGTAGAGATGTGGGTGGACATAGAGTCTGTCATACAGACAGAAGTAAGCCAGAAAAAGAAAAACAAATATCGTATATTAAGAAATATATGTGGGATCTACAAAGATGGTACAGATGAACCTATTTGCAGGGCAGGAATAGAGACATAGACATAGAGAATGGACATGCGGACACAGTTGGGGAAGGGGAGGGTGGGACGAATTGGGAGATTAGGATTGTCATATATACACTACCATGCATGAAATAGATAGCTAGTGGGAACATGCTATAAAGCACAGGAAGCTCAGCGACGACTTAGATGGGCAGGATGGCGGGGGCGTGGAAGGGAGGTCCAAGAGGGAGGGGATATACATCTAGCTGATTCACTTCATTGTACAGCAGAAACTAATACAACATTGTAAAGCAATTATACTCCAATAAAAACAAAAACAACAACAAAAGAGAAGCGTGATGTTTAGGAGATATAATGGCTCACAAGGACTGATAGCATCTCTTCCTAACCCTGTGTTCAATGACATCCCATTATTAGCTTGAAATCCACCATGGAGGCAGTATACATACCACAGAAAGTAGCAAATGCTACAAATCAGGCTACTGATGCCCCTGGAGATCTGGTTGTTAAACACTTATCAGCAAGCTGTTGAACCAATCAATCCCCTTTCTCCACCACCACCACCACCACAACAGCCAACAACATCATCCATTAAAGAAATTGCACTTCAATAAACTGGCGTAAGAACGCACTCCAGGAGCCCTGCCCACAAAACGCCTAGAAATTGAAAAAAGTCAAGCTGATTTCTTAAGGAACAATTGTAACAAGAAAACAAAGTTAAGCTGATGAAAATCCACCCCCAAAACCATTCACAAAGCAGAAGAAAACTTAACACAACCCTGAAAACTGAATTAAGTATCCCAAAGCAAATATGTGGAGATAGATTTTTTTTAAATCCTAGAAATCATAAATTAAAAAAACTAAGAATATAAATGGATGCAAAATAGGAAGAAATGCAATATGAATTGATTAAACTTAAGAAACATATTGAGAAAAAGACTCAGTTCTCTCAGAAATTAAGAATAAATTACAAATCCCAATGGAGAATATATTTCAATGAAACTTTAACAAGTGGTGCTGAAGAAAGCTAGACAACCAACCAAGAGAATTAAAGTGAGACAAATAAGTTAAAAGGGTCCAAGAGAAAGTGACTGAAATGAAAAGCAGACAAAAAAGGTCCAGCACATGAACAATTGTAGCTCCTGAAGGAGCAAACAAAATACTGGAATGGAACACTAGCATTTAAATGTATATACCTTCCTGGAAATAAAAGAAAAATTCAGTCTATATATAGAACAGCTTACTGTGTAACTATGAAAGTTGACATGAGACAATGATTTCCAAGACATATCCTAGTAAAACTATTAGACTTTAGGACAAAGGAAAGAAACTCTTAGAGTCTCCAGGCAAAAAGATCCAGTTACTCACAAGAAAAAAATCAGGCATGGCATCAGCTTCTCCTGAGCCCCACACAAATGAAGACAACAGTGAAGCAGCATGTTCATGAAACTCAAGGAAAGTGCTAGTCAAGAATTTTATATCCATCTGAGCTATCCAAACCATGGAATAGTTGATACATGGGAGAATATACTAGAGAATGAGCTTCGTTCAACTGAGTGATAATAGAAGAAACTTCAGCAAAATAACCAATGGTGAGTCCTTCAAGTAGTTAATTATAGAGCTAGGAGTAAAAAAAAGGGAGGGAACGTGAGTGGCAAGCATATAAAAATTGTATTTTCTGATAAAGTAGAAATAATGTGACTAAAAAATGGAGGAGAAAGGACAAAGATAGGGAAAAGCAGAATAAGATCCCTGCCTGTTATAATAACTGGGAGTCAAACGATACCATTGAAGGGTCAGATAATAAGAGGTTAAGTAGGAAAAAAGGAGTTAGAGGAACTATAAAATACATAAATACAAAAGTAATAACTAGAACAAAAAAATTCTTAAATACCAAAAGAAATTTTAAAATGAATATAAATGATATTCTAAATAGGGAAAGAACCACAGTAAATACAATATAATATACACTGTAATTATAACATAAAATAGTATGATGAAATTGAGACCAAACATATGTCATATTGTTAATATGAATAGCTCTAACTTGTTTATATATTATGACAAGATCTTCAAATTGGATTATATAGCACCACCAACTCTTTGATGTGATCAAAAGACACACCTAAAGCATAATGATTCAAAGAGTAAAAATAAAGAGACGGACAAAGACTTACCAGGCTAATGGAAACAATAAGAATTCAAGGATTGTTATTGTGATATAAGACAAAGTGGAATTTAAGCCAAAAATCATTAAACAAGATAAACACTTATTAAAATTAAAACTATAATTCACAAAGGACTGGAACCTGTTTTGGAAGGGAAAATGCTATAAAGAAAATTATTGGCATAATTGTAAAAACTGCAATATGGACTGTAGTTTAGATAAAAATGTCATAGCAAAGTCATATTTCCTGAGTAAGAGAATGGCCTTGTTCTTAGGAAATATGCATAGAATTATTAAGATGTAAAGATACATGATATATGCAACTTGTAAATGGCTAAAAAAAGTAGTGAATCTGGGTAGAGGGTAAATGGGAGAGCTTCGTATTATCCTTGCAACTTTTTGTTAAATTTGAAATTACTTTTTTAAGAAAGCAAATTGTATGCATTTGTTAAAACTCATCAAATGAGGTCCACTTTAAATTTGTGCATTTTACCTTAAAAATTCCACAAATCACAAATGAATGTTGAACTCTAATTAATAGATATATGCTAAAGTGTTTTAAGAGTGATATAAGCAATTTAAAAACTCTTAAAAAATAAGATGACTCGATGGACAGGTAAGAGCAATGTATAGATGGTTACTAATGTGAAAAAAGCAAATATAGCAGATGGTGGGTATATGAGTATTAATTGTATGATTATTGCAGCTTTTTCTGTACGTTTGAAAGTTTTCATAGTAAAATGGGAGAAAAAAAGGTAAATCAGTAGTTTGATGCCATGTAGACTTTATAAATAACTAGAGGACTGACTAGATTTTCCACCTTCCAGCACTTTCTCTTTTTACTAGGCCTCTTTTAGAATCTAACATCCGGTCCAGTCACATAAAGTCTTGGAAACACAGGGAACCACTACCTG
This sequence comes from Globicephala melas, assembly GCF_963455315.2. NCBI lineage: Eukaryota > Metazoa > Chordata > Mammalia > Artiodactyla > Delphinidae > Globicephala > Globicephala melas. The sequence continues at coordinate 86,595,018 of NC_083319.1, forward strand.
TGTCTTACTTGAGTCCTAATGCTCTATTGGATGGGCAAGTTTGTTCACGAATCGAACCGGCCCTCACAAATCTAACTCCGATTTCCTTTTTCTTTAACTTGGAATAAACTAGGCCAAGGTCCCCTCATACATTGAATTTACTTCGTTTAAAACATACTTTGAATTTGCTTCCTTTGTGGGTACACATGCATCACACACACACACACACACACTCACACGCACACGCGCGCACACACACACACACCTGTCTTCGCTGGGTGAGGCAGAGCCAGTTCCCACTGCTGTGGAAGTCTGGTTCTGGTTTATTTTTTAGGGTAAGAAAAAGGCCATTAAAATTCTCTCTGACCGTTGAGTCAGTCCTTGTTGGGGGAGGGGAGGGACAGAACCAAGGGAAGAAATTTCCTGGTAAGCAAAGCCCCACTTAAAAATTTTCCCTTTCTTTTTTTTGTTTCTCCTTTTTTCCCTCTTGAAGCGGCTCTCTCTGGAGTCAAAGCATTTTACAAAAACAAACCACTCCAAAGCTTTCAAGTCCAGGGAAAGCTCAAGCAAAGTTAATTAACATGAAGGTTCTCACAAAAGTTAATTAACATGAAGGGACTCACAAAAGCTGTCTGTTGGCATCTGCTCGCCTCCCATGTGCAGTGGTTCCTTTGTCTGATGGCAGACTCTAGCCCAGCCCTGCCGGCCTTGCAGCATCTCCCAGGGCCCAGGCTGCCTTCATTTCTCCCAAAGCACGTCTGCATCCTCCTCAAAGTTACACGACGTTCTAGGAGGCTCTTTGCTTCCATGATGAATCGTGGCTGCTTTAAGAAATCCCCGAAGAAAGCTAGTTTTAAAAATGCTAGTTTGAAAAGGAAAAAGAGGAAAGAAGGATACGGAGAGAGGGAAAGAGGAGGGAAAGCAAATGAGAAGGAAGATTGAAAAAAAGTCCTTGTAACAGAGAGATGATTTTTTGTAGACCTATTAAAAAATACAGATACACGCAAAATATAAATCACTCAAAGAAATAATAATATAATGAAATAAATAACATAATAAGTAATGAATAATGCAACATATTAAGTAATAATATGTAACTATCAAATAATATTACATTAATATTGATACATAATATTGAATACCATTTGCATGAACACTGTAATGAAAATGTACACCCTCTCGGTCTTTGCCTCTGTTCTTTTTTAATATAAAAACTCATTAAAATAATTTTATTTCTTTTTTGTGCCTTTATCTGAATGGTTATATTTTCTATAATGAAAATATATTCTTTTTTTGCATAAGGACATTTCAATAAAGGTTATTAAAAGATTTAAAGTCTTGGGTTTCATTTCTTTTCCATTTTATTTTTAAAAATTATCTTCATTTTACATATGGTTTTCAGATTGCTATAATTTAGCTTTTTTTTTTTTAAAACATCTTTGGGGTTTTTTTTGGTTTTATATATTTTATTTTAATTATAAAATAGGTTGACACGCTAATAAGTTTTCTGAAAGTTGTAAAACATTTTGCTTAAACATTTTCTAAAGGTAACTAAAAGTATAAACCCAGACAACTTTAAACTCTTAAAACCAAGTACCAGTGTTGATTGCAGGGTTCTCATTTCAGAAGCATCTTATGCATGACAGGGGTGTACAGTCATATAAATCTGTGTTTTTATTGTTCTTTTTGGGATCCTGTATGTAGGCTACATTTTTTTTTTTTACAGTGGTTTAGCTCACAGTACATTCTGTCCACAAAATACTGTTCAAATTACTGTTGAAGGTGTGTCTGGCCTTATCTGTTTAGTTCTACCCAGAGTATATAAAATCAGAATGAATTTAGTATTTCCTAGAAATTCTTAGGTGCCTTCTTTTTTTTTTTAAACATCTTTATTGGAGTATAATTGCTTTACAATGGTGTGTTAGTTTCTGCTTTATAACAAAGTGAATCAGTTATACATATACATATATCCCCATAACCCCTCCCTTTTGTGTCTCCCTCCCACCCTCCCTATCCCACTCCTCTAGGTGGTCACAAAGCACCAAGCTGAGCTGATCTCCCTGTGCTATGCGGCTGCTTCCCCCTAGCTATCTATTTTACGTTTGGCAATGTATATATGTCCATGCCACTCTCTCACTTTGTCCTAGCTTACCCTTCCCCCTCCCCGTGTCCTCAAGTCCATTCTCTATGTCTGAATCTTTATTCCTGTCCAGCCCCTAGGTTCTTCAGAACCTTTTTTTTTTTGTAGCTTCCACATACATGTGTTAGCATACGGTATTTGTTTTTCTCTTTCTGACTCACTTCACTCTGTATGACAGACTCTAGCTCCAACCACCTCACTACAAATAATTCAGCTTTGTTTTCTTTTCCATTGTATATATGTGTCACTTCTTTTTCCATTCATCTGTTGATGGACACTTAGGTTGCTTCCATGTCCTGGCTATTGTAAAGAGAGCTGCAGTGAACACTGGTACATGACTCTTTTTGAATTATGAGTATATGCTCAGTAGTGGGATTGCTGGGTCATATGGTAGCTCTATTTTTAGTTTTTTAAGGAGCCTCCACACTGTTCTCCATAGTGGCTGTATCAATTTACATTCCCACCAATAGTGCAAGAGGGTTCACTTTTCTCCACACCCTCTCTAGCATTTATTGTTTGTAGATTTTCTGATGATGGCCATTCTGAAGGGTGTGAGGTGATACCTCATTGTGGTTTTGATTTGCATTTCTCTAATGATTAGTGATGTTGAGCAGGTTTTCATGTGCTTCCTGGCCATCAGTATGTCTTCTTTAGAGAAATGTCTATTTAGGTCTTCTGCCCATTTTTGGATTGGGTTGTTTGTTTTTTAGATATTGAGCTGCATGAGATGCTTGTATATTTTGGAGATTAATCCTTTGTCAGTTGCTTCGTTTGCAAATTTTTTCTCCCATTCTGAGGGCTGTCTTTTCGTCTTGTTTATGGTTTCCTTTGCTGTTCAAAAGCTTTTAAGCTTCATTAGGTCCTATTTGTTTATTTTTATTACTCTAGGATGTGGGTCAAAAAAGATCTTGCTGCAATTTACGTCAAAAAGTGTTCTTCCTATGTTTTCCTCTAAGAGTTTTATAGTGTCTGGCCTTACATTTAGGTCTTTAATCCATTTGGAATTTATTTTTGTGTATGGTGTTAGGGAGTGTTCTAATTTCATTCTTTTACATGTAGCTGTCCAGTTTTCCCAGCACCACTTATTGAAGAGGCTGTCTTTTCTCCATTGTATATTCTTGCCTCCTTTATCAAAGATAAGGTGACCATTTTTCATCCATGTTCATCAGTGATATTGGTCTGTAGTTTTCTTTCTTTGTGACATCTTTGTCTGGTATTGATATCAGGGTGATGGTGGTCTCATAGAATGAGTTTGGGAGTGTTCCTCCCTCTGCTATATTTTGGAAGAGTTTGAGAAGGATAGGTGTTAGCTCTTCTCTAAATGTTTGATAGAATTCACCTGTGAAGCCATCTGGTCCTGGGCTTTTTTTGTTGTTGGAAGATTTTTTAGTCACAGTTTCAATTTCAGTGCTTGTGATTGGTCTATTTATATTTTCTATTCCTTCCTGGTTCAGTCTCAGAAGGTTGTGCTTTTCCAAGAATTTGTCCATTTCTTCCAGGTTGTCCCTTTTATTGGCATATAGTTGCTTGTAGTAATCTCTCATGATCCTTTGTATTTCTGCGGTGTCAGTTGTTACTTCTTTTCATTTCTAATTCTGTTGATTTGAGTCTTCTCTCTTTTTTTCTTGATGAGTCTGGCTAATGGTTTTTCAATTTTGTTTACCATCTTCTCAAAGAACCAGTTTTTAGTTTTATTGATCTCTGCTATTTTTTCCTTCATTTCTTTTTCACTTATTTCTGACCTGATCTTTATGATTTCTTTCCGTCTGCTAACTTTGGGGTTTTTTTTGTTCTTCTTTCTCTAATTGCTTTAGGTATAAGGTAGGTTGTTTATCTGAGATATTTCTTGTTTCTTGAGGTAAGATTGTACTGCTATAAACTTCCCTCTTAGAACTGCTTTTGCTGCATCCCATAGGTTTTGGGTTGTCGTGTTTTCATCGTGGTTTGTTTCTAGGTACTTTTTGATTTCCTCTTTGATTTCTTCAGTGATCTCTTGGTTATTTAGTAGTGTACTGTTTAGCCTCCATGTGTTTGTACTTTTTACAGTTTTTTTTCCTGTAATTGATACTTAGTCTCATAGCATGGTGGTCGGAAAAGATACTTGATACAATTTCAATTTTCTTAAATTTATCAGGGCTTGATTTGTCACCCAAGATATGGTCTATCCTGGAGAATGTTCCATGAGCACTTGAGAAGAAAGTGTATTCTGTTGTTTTTGGATGGAATGTCCTATAAATATCAGTTAAGTCCATCTTGTTTAATGTGTCATTTAAAGCTTGTGTTTCCTTACTTATTTTCATTTTGGATGATCTGTCCATTGGTGAAAGTGGGGCATTAAAGTCCCCTACTATTATTGTGTTACCGTCGATTTCCCCTTTATGGCTGTTAGCATTTGCCTTATATATCGAGGTGCTCCTATGTTGGGTGCATAAATATTTACCATGGTTATGTCTTCTTCTTGGATTGATCCCTTGATCATTATGTAGTGTCCTTCTTTGTCTCTTGTAATAGTCTTTATTTTAAAGTCTATTTTGTCTGATATGAGAATTGCTACTCCAGCTTTCTTTTGATTTCCATTTGCATGGAATATATTTTTCCATCCGCTCATTTTCAGTCTGTATGTTTCCCTAGGTCTGAAGTGGGTCTCTTGTAGACAGCATATATAGAGGTCTTGTTTTTTTATCCATTCAGCCAGTCTATGTCTTTTGGTTGGAGCATGTAATCCATTTACATTTAAGGTAATTATCAATATGTATGCTCCTATTACCATTTTCTTAATTGTTTTGGGTTTGTTTTTGTAGGTCTTTTCCTTCTCTTGTGTTTCCTGCCTAGAGTAGTTCCTTTAGCATTTGTTGTAAAGTTGGTTTGGTGGTCCTGAATTCTCTTAACTTTTGCTTGTCTGTAAAGGTTTTAATTTCTCCATCATATCTGAATGAGATCCTTAGTGGGTAGAGTAATCTTGGTGGTAGGTTTTTCCCTTTCATCACTTTAAATGTCCTGCCACTCCCTCCTGGCTTGTAGAGTTTCTGCTGAAAGATCAGCTGTTAACTTTACCTTGCTGCTTTTAATATTTTTTCTTTGTATTTAATTTTTGATAGTTTGATTAATATGTGTCTTGTTTGTCTCTGTTCTTATACAAAGATAGTCTTTTTTTTTTCAGAAACAGGATTATAATATACCTACTTTTGGTAACCTGTTTTTTAATTGATGAATAGATTGTGAACTTTTTCAATGTCAGTAAACATTGGTCTCTGCAGACCCTCAAGGATTTTTCTGATTTCCAGATAATCAAATTGTCCCAAATAAATATGTATATAGGTTTTGCTATGTCACTTATCAGGCCTCTTACATATACGCATATAGTCAAATATAGAGTGTGTGTGGTATATATTGAACAAATCACATGAAGAAAGATTATGTCTCTTAAGGGCTTACTGTGGGGATTCTTCCTTAGAAAGAAGTGTACACTTGTTTAGATTTATAAGATTTTGAAGTTATGTATCATTCACCTAGAACTTTGATACTGGGAATGTTTGCAAAGAATGATGATTTGATTCCCTTTAGAGACTTTATAATATTATTTCCAAGTTCCTAATGGTTATAAAAGAGTCATACTGACCATGTGTGAATCTTTCTTCATTCAGGAACTGCCCAAGTGGACGGTCATGGTCCTTGGATGCTTTGTGCTGTTGCATTGTTGTCCCTGCCCAGGTGTGTTCACTGGGATTTATTTAGAAACTTTGACATGTGGGACTGATGTAACTAACACCCAAAGGCCGAGGAAGGCTTGATTCCCATTGCAGATATCTCCTATTATCATTGTCAGAAGTCTGTTTTGTTTTTCCAAATACTTTTTATAATTCCAAGCGTCACTAAGACCCCTGGGTTTACACCAGTTACCCCAGTAACTGCTCTGCTAGCTTCCATAAACAGAAGCATTTTGAAGTGACTGGCTCAGGAAGAAAAGAGGGCTGTACATACCACAGCCTTCCCAATGCCTGAGGTGATGTGGACAGGCTAGAAACAGGGTTGATTGCTTTTATTTTCTCCAGTATAGGCTATATCAGAAAAGTCTGCAGCTGATGACAACAATGGAAACTGTGGATATAATAGGTAAATGCAAATTTAGAGACCAGAAATATTTCTAGACAAGCCCCAGACAGCAGTGAAAGACCATTCTGGATCTTGGGAGGAAGTGTGGGGTTTAAGAGCATGACCTGAGTTTGAATCCTGGCTTTGCTCCCCAGTGGCTGAAGGCGGTGGTGCATATAATGGCTGCATATTATGTGGTGGATTGGTGTCCTGCATCCATTCCAACCATAGTACATTTCAGAGGTGAAGAAATAAAAACACTTCCTAGACTCCCTTGCAGCTAGGGTAACCCTAATGGATGTGGTTTAGTCCCACCCATTAAGTGCAGTCAGAGAAAGCAGAAAGCAGAAGTGCATTTGAGGGCCATATTTGTGTTGTTTCTGGTGTTTCTCCTGGGAAGCATGGTTGTGGTGGTGTGGTTCAGAAGCTGCCAAGAACTTTCCAGTTTGACTGGTGGCTTCTTGATCTTAAAAGAGGCAGAAACCCTCTTGGTAGTATGTTTCTGTGGCATTGGCATTGCTCTTCAAAACAGCCCACAGCTTTTCTTCTCCAGCCTTCTCAATAATTCTGTTATTATTCTCAATCATTCATTACCTTGTAATAAATCTCTTTTTGCTTAAACCAGCAAAGAATGGATTCTGTTCTTTGTAATGGAGCCAGCAGAGCTGCTTAACCTCTCCGCAATGGCTTCTGATGTGTCTCCTTGGCTAGGCTCAATTGCAGTCCCCAGCATTCTCTTTCCAGTGTATTTCTGGTTAGGGTCATCCTCTCTCCAGACTTGGAGCATGGAAGGGAAGCAGTGGTCATTTTGTAGCATGCACACACCTTCTCCCAGGTGTTCAATCAAACACTAACATAGGTGCTGCTGTGAAGGAATTTTGCAGATGTGATTAAAATCCCTACTCAATCACCTTAAGTTCATTAAACTTAACTTCATTAAAAAGAAGATTATCATGGGTGGGCCTGGCCCAATCAGTTAGAAGGCCTTTAAAAGAAGGTACAGGCCTTCCTCAGCTTTAGAAGTTCTCTCCTGTGAACAAGCTTCAGCTCACGCCTGTGGGGTTCCAGGCTGCTCATGATCCTTTTCTCCTGTTTGCCCAAAGAAGGACCTTGGACTTGCTTAGCCAGCTCCACAATTGCATTTGTCAATTTCCTGTAATAAATCTATCTATCTGTCTATCATCTTCTGTCATCTCTTTTACTTCCTCTGCTTCTCTGGTTGAACCCTAACTGATACACTCTCTGAGCCTCAGTTTGTTTGACTGCATAATGAGGCTTACTGTCTTGCGCTAGGCTTGCTCTCTAAGGGTTACCTAAGAGAGTGAATGTGAAGCACAGTACCTGACAAAGATGTAACTCTATTTTGCTCCCATCCAATCCTGGACATTCATTCATAGGGTGGCTATAGCTCTGCCAGGTATGTAATCACAAAAAGCCCAGTCCTCTCTCTGCAGAAATATCAAAATGACTCTGCCAGTTCACAGTGATCCTTCCAGACTCTGAATTTCTAGGTTTTGCTTACCTCTTCCTGAAGCTTAACCCCTATCTTCCTTTTAGTATCCTTTTATCATCTGATAGACTACACTATGCAATAGTTGTTCCCTCCCTAGCTCCCACTAAGGTACCCAAAAAGATTGGGGTATATACTGGTTAAATTGAATCCAACTGAGACATTTTTGTAAGCTGCATAATACTCTTTGCAAGCAAAATATGTGTGTTATTGGGATCAATGGACCCGACCTATTCTTCCTTTCCTCACCCCACCCCCAACAGGTGGTGATGAGAAAGGGTGGGGATATGGTTAAGTCCGTGGCTACTCTGAGAATGGAATGGGGCCTCCCTTTGGTACTGAAGAATTAGAATCTCAGAGGTTAGATCATTCCTTAGGATGGTCATTTGCTTGGTTTTATTATTACCACATATTTTCACATGGGAAACACTCACACTCATCCTGTGTATCTCTCTCCTCAAATGACTAAACATAGGGTTACCATGTGACCCAGCAATTCTACTCCTAGGTATATACCCAAGAGAAATGAAAAAATATGTCCACACAAAAACTGGTACAAGAATGTTTGTAGCAACAGTATTCCTAATCACCAAAAGGCAGAAACAACCCAAATGTCCCTCAACTGACCAATGATAAACAAAATGCAGTAGAGCCATACACTGGAATTTTATTTGACCATGAAAAGGAATGAAATACCGATACCTGCTACAACATGGATGAACCTTGAAACATTATGCTGAGTGAAAGAAGCCAGTCGCAAAAGACCACATACTATATGATTCCATTCATCTGAAACATCTAAAACAGAGCAGAAGGTAGGCTGGTAGTTGCTTAGGGCTGGGGGAGGGGGAGGGGTGGATAAGGGAATGAAAGCTAAAAGATGACGAAAATGTTCCAAAACTGACTGTGGTGATGGTCGCATAACTGTGACTATACTAAAAACTATTGGATTGTACACTTTAAATGGGTGAACTGCATGATATGTGAATTATAGCCCAATAAAGCTATTAAAAGAAAAGGAATCCAGAAGGTGGAGATAAAATTTATTCAGCAAACACATGCTATGACTTCTATGTTTTAGTCAGCAAATACACATGCTTCAAGTACACCTGCCTCATGCCCAGATTCCAGATTTAAATGCTGTAATCTAAATGCTCATCAACTGATGGACTCCCACCCAACTCACTGGGCGTCACCTTTTTAAAGGGCCACATCCAGAAATGAATTAATATAAATTAAGAATGCGGAACACAGTAAGTCTTCACGGTCTGGCACAGAGTAAATAGCCTGTATGTATTTCTTATTATGACTGTTATCGTGGAATTTGCAACACTTCCCAGTTTATGCTACTTATTCAACTGCTTATTCCTCCCTTTGTGGGTTTCTTTGCTTCCTCTGCTCCCCAAGTGGGGCGCTCCTCGGGCTCCGTCGTTTTCTATCTACACCCTCTCTCGCCAGGTGCCCGTCAACTACGGTTTCTATTCCAATGGTTCCCAGATTGACATCTTTCTGGACCTCTGGGAACATCTTTTCAAGTGTTTAAATGCTACCAGTTCAAAATTAAATCCATCCTCCCCCTGAGTCCACCTGCCCCTCCTCACTCCCTCATCTCACTTGCAGGCGTCCATGTCCTCATGGCGCTCACTCAGGCAGGAAACCTAGCTGCCATGCCTGCTAGGCTCCGCCCGTGCCAAACTCAGCATCCTTTCCCCAGCTGCGGGAGTATCGGTGACTGACGTCTCGGCTCAGTCCCTCTTTGGGAGTTGTGCTTGATGGAAGAGAGACACCTGGCCCAAGAGCGTGCCTTTTTCCTGACAGCAGCCTGCATCCGATGACTAGTCAATGTGAGAATGTCAAGCTCTGGCCTCCTTGCCATCATTTGAGCCATCATCTCGGCTCCCCACGGGACCAGCTGCATGACGGTTCAACTTCACCCTCTGCTCAGTGCTGCTTCTTTCACTTTCCCATAGGTTTTGACCCCGTACACAAATCTCCTTCTCAGAGTCTGCTTCTCTTGGAATCCGACCTTCCGCACTGTCAATCGCTTTTGACTTCCCCAATCTCTTCTCCTTTTAATGACAATCTAAAGCCTGTCGATGTCCTGTGAATCTGTGACTCCCATATCAAGTCCGATGCCATGGCTGAGTTTAGATCGTTTGGAACAAAAAACCTGATTCCCGTTGGCCTGAGTACAAAAGCCGTTTCAGAATTGAAAATTTCAGTCATAGATGTAGCTTTAGGTACAGCTTGATCCAGGTTTGAAATGATGTAACCAGTCTTGACTTCACCTTCTTTCTTCCTTGGCTCTGCCTTCTGCTCTACTGACTCCTTTCTAAGAAAAACTCTCGAGCTCCCTGGTGGCGCAGTGGTTTAGAGTCCACCTGCCGATGCAGGGGACACGGGTTCATGCCCCGGTCCGGGAGGATCCCACGTGCCGCAGAGCGGCTGGGCCCGTGAGCCATGGCCGCTGAGCCTGCGTGTCTGGAGCCTGTGCTCCGCAGCGGGAGAAGCCACAGCAGTGAGACGCCTGCGTACCGCAAAAAAAATAAATAAATAAAAAATAAAAATAAAAAAATGAAAAACTCTCTACCCCTCCAGTTGCAAGGAAGCTCACTTCCCTTCCTCGCTGCCCCACCCCTCTCTCTTCCTCATCTTTTCTGTTTCCTCCTGCATTTTAGTGCCCTTTCCTGCTCATTCTGAGTCTCTGTTAGGGTCATATTTACTGGGTTTATTTGGTGAGTTAAGTTAGGGCCTGACACATATTAAGCAAGAAACTGTGGTTTTTATTGCTAGTAGCACTGCTACCCAGGGTGGAGCTCCACCTTTAGCATCTGTATTTTGGATAGACTTCTGTTGGCGTTGGTGCTGAGAGAGTCTGACTCCACTGAGTATGCGAGAGGACAACCTTCTTGTGGGAGGGAGAATGAGAGGAAGGAATTCAGAAGGGGTCAAAGGTGACAGGTCAGGACTTTCTACGCATGTGGGTATGTTTGGGCAAGCACGTGCATCATGATGTGTGTTTTACAGTCCAGGGTGGATGCAGGCTATGTCCTCAGCAGTGGAAGAAGAATCCATAAATACAGGCATCCTCCCTTACTTACACTTTGAAAAGCCCACCTTAATTGTGTGCGCCTTACGGTTACAGGCCATTAGAGAAACATTAGTAGATGAACTCTGAGATTTCAATCATGAAATGCACACTGTCTTGTGCAATGCAAACCTAGTTTCACGTAGTAATCGCTTCTAATTAAGGAGGAACATTTTAGCCAATTAGCTTTTGGAATTTAAGTGTAATCAGAAGGCTACTTCAGAGATTTGCTAACTGCTTCCCCCATTGCAGTTGTTTGCATTTAGTGCAGATATATACCCTGTGTACATGATTATGCATGTACCCATGGTGGCCGAGAGGCCCAGAGCTCTTTGGTTATAGTAGTTATGTGGACGGCAGTCACCCATGCCTCTGAAACTATCACATAAAACAAATGGGGGAAGGAACGAGGGCAAAAAGAGAGAATAACATCTGACTGAACTAGATCCACCTTCTAAATCTGACTTGACCGCTGAAGGTGTTGGCTCGTGTTAGGCACCAGATTTCTTGGATACAAGATGACAACAGTCTCATACAGCTTTAGTCTTCCATGATTCATGGCCAACTCCCATGATTCATGATAACCTCCCATGATTCCATGTAAGGCTGGAGCGGTACAGGAAAAGGTAAAGCATCCGCTGATAGAAGGGCCAAGTGAGCTTATTGACACTTCAGCATCTGGCAACTGCTCTTGTGGCCCATGGGTGTTCTGACCATCTCCTGACAATCTGTCTCACTCAATCTTTTTCATACCTCTTCCTCATCTTAATGGTCTTTTCCATAGTATCGGCCTCACTTTCTGGACATCCGACCATGTTCCCTCTGATGGATAGCTGTTCTCTCTCGCAATCCATAGCAGGGAGCCTCCTGCTTCTCTCTGTTCCTGCCTCATCTCGCTTCTTCTCTTGCTCAAAAGAGGCTCTCACCAGGAGTCTACCTACCACTGCTGCTGATTGAACTTTGTAATTACAAAGATTATTCTTTTGGCATCTTGGGCTAAATGCTGCAATCCTATTATATAATAACTCACCAGTCAGAACTTGCTCATCAATTTCTCCTCCATCTGTATGATTTTTTTTTCTTTATAAAAATAAAACAGGTTCTTTTCTACCACTCCCCCTTCCACAAAAATACAAGCTGTTGTCCACTGTGTACAAAGATGGCACTACTGCTGACAGAGGTTATTTCCCAGGATTACTTCAGTGTGAACTTTTTTTTTTTAAGGAATTTTGCCTTTTTATTTTAAAATTTTATTTATTTATTTATTTATGGCTGTGTTGGCTCTTCGTTACTGTGCGAGGGTTTTCTCTAGTTGCGGCAAGCGGGGGCCACTCTTCATCACGGTGCGCCGACCTCTCACTATCGCGGCCTCTCTCATTGCGGAGCACAGGCTCCAGACGCGCAGGCTCAGTAATTGTGGCTCACGGGGCTAGTTGCTCTGCGGCATGTGGGATCCTCCCAGACCAGGGCTCGAACCCACGTCCCCTGCATTGTCAGGCAGATTCTCAACCACTGCACCACCAAGGAAGCCCCAGTGTGAACTCTTATCTTTATTCTTTGCCCTGTTGGTAGCTTACATCACACTCCTATACCTTCAAGTTCTGTGGATAGGAAGGAGATGAATGAAGAGGACACTTCCCAGGGAAAAAAGGAATATGTATAAAGGGGTTTAACTGACTTTGAGAAAGATTTGTCTGTGGTTGCCTCTTCTGATTGCCACTGCTCGCTGGGGTGTGTCTCATTCTCAGAGCAAATGCTACCTCTACAGGCTTTGTTTCCCTTCCCAGCATCTTGGCTGAAAGGTCTCCTTCCCTTTGTCCCAAGAAAGGAAATCCCTAAGGGAGAAGGCATACATCAATGATTAGAACACCCTGCCATGTAGAATGTTTTGCTTTGGCCACGCCAAGCTGAGTTTGGGTTATCGCTATTGGTCACTTCTTTTTGTAGCAGAGTTCCCTGTGTCCCTCTGTTTTCCTGAGGTCCACCATGTTCCCGACAGACCAGAATGTCCCTTCAAGATCCTTCTGATGGCAGTTGTAATTTCCTGTCAGGGAACCTATGCAGAAAAGGTGTCCAACATGCCTTCCAACGTGAACAGTTAAACAGATTCGCGTTCGAGGCATGTTCTCATTAGGTGCAGGCTTCATTAAAAGTAATTAAAATTGGGCAAATATTCTTGTTGGATGATTAAAAGGTCATCTCCACTTCTCCTTTTGGGAGGTCATTGCCAGTTACCAAAAATGAACACCTGCCTTTACATCAATATGGCTGCTGCCTGAAACTTAGCCGCACACGGCATTCCCGAAGCCGTTAAATATGTCTGTCGTGACAAAAAAAGTGGGGCCTTACGTTTACCTAAGTCCTGAATAAATGTGGTGGATTTTGGGACACAAATCTGATTGTTCTCCTTAGGCCAATATTAAAAACTAAGTTAGCTTACTTAGGTGTATGTAATTTCTAAAGAATATAAAATTGAATGGTCATCTTAGTGGTATAAAAAACACACCGAAAAGAAAGTGTCTCTCAGTTTGAATCCCAATTAACGCAATTAGTGTTTTCCAAGCTCAGTTTCAGGGAGTACAGATTCCCCATGACTTCTGAATGAACCAAGAGAGCATTACGGATGAAGTTCACCACTGGAGGGCTGAAGAACACGTAGCCGATTATACCAGGAGGTAGGAAGATGAGGTTATATATGATAGAAAACCCTGCTGAATACTTTATTTTTTCCAGGTAAAGTATCCGTTAAGGAGGACGTTGTATTACCCGAGCACCTTATTCCTTGGTCGGTGTACTGTATATCCAAAAACCTTCCCCTAGCTACTCTCACGCTTCTGTATGAGGGCCTGTGTTGCCTTGGAGGCTGAGAGGTGGTGATTGAACCAAACTCAGTGCAGGGTCCAGGGGCTCTTCTGAGTCTTTCAGTTGACTCTTCCTATCCCCTCTGGTCCAGACCTCTTCACAACCACCATTGCTTTCAACCTTCAGAAGTCTGCGAGGGACAGGCATCATCTTTAATTTACATACAGATGAGGACACAGAGGCCCCAAGGTTTCAAACGACTTGCCCGAGTCACAGCTGGTCAGCTGGAGCCCTCTCGGTGGGAAGGGTAGAAGAGGGTCTGGCCTGGCATGGACCTCCCCTCCCCCCCCACCCCCACCGGCCTGTTAGGTCATTGGCCCACACCCTCCAATGAGGCCTGCCCCACAGCCGCGGCAGAGCACTAAGAAGGGAATTCCTCTCTCAACTCCCAGGCACAAACGCAGAGTTCACGGGTCTCTACTCTCCCACAGATGAACATGTGTTTTTGTGGAAAGACCACACAGAGGAGTTGGGATCTCTGTGCTGTTTCCAGATCTGGCCTGCATTGGCTGTGTAGCCCGAGTCAAATTATAGAACCAAGGCCACATTCAGCTGGAAGGAATTTAGAGATTGCCTCTGCTGGTGCATCAGAACCACCAGGACAGCTCATGGAAGCACAGATTCCTGGGCTTCAGTCCCAGGATTCTGACTCAGTAGGTCTGGGGTGGCACTGAAGATCCTGCTTTTCTAGTAAACTTCCAAAGCATGAGTGCTGCCGATACAGGCACCCCACGTGAGTATCACTGGCCTATGATAACCTTGTCTTAAGATGGGTCAGCAAACATTTTCTTAAGGGCCAGTTAGTAAATATTTTAGGCTTTGCAGGCCGTACAGTCTGTGCTGCAACTATTCAATTCTGCCGATGTAGCTGGTAAGTGGCCGTGGACGATCTCTACATGCATATGGGCCTGTCTGTCTTCTGATAAATCTTCGTATCCACAGGAGGCCCCAGGGCTGTAGTTTGCTGATTCCTCACCCCACGCTGATAGAATCTGAGTTCTTCCCCACCACGCCTTGCTTTCAGCTGTAAAATGGGGATGCTATTCCTGGTCTTACTTTTCTCCGTGGCTACGATGAAGACAAAGTACGATAAACACTCAGAAAAAACATTTTGTATCAGGTTCAGTCAGTCCCATATTGTCAGCTATGCTGTTTTTAAGCACAACACCTTCCTTTATTTTAATAACCATTGAACTGGACTTATAAATATCCCCTTGAATTATTAGGCATCACATAAAAAGAAACACAAAAAGGCTAAGAGATGACAGAAGGAATCATTTTGAAGGGTAATTTAGGAACTTTCTTTGTGTCAGAAAATAAAAATGTAGAACTCTTCCTATGTCAATAATGCCTCCATGAAGGAGAACAAAAAAATGAGTATTTCACAAGGTTAGTCAGACAAAAAACAAAGTTTATGATGGCGTGACGCACGACTACTGCCTTCGTAAGATATTTTAATTAAAAACCATTCCATAAACAAAGATGTAACCAACAAGTTATATTATTTTTTATTCATGTTAGAATTTCTATCAGTGTTTGAACATTAATATTTAGAGAGTTTGTACATTTTTGCCTTCTGAGGTTTAAAATGAGAACCACACTAGGTCACAAATGGTAACTAATACACATTCCACAACTGCATGAAGATTCACTCAATCTCACTCTCTTAACACTGTTAAACATTTTCTTCTCCTTGCTGTACTTTACAATGAAAAGTGTGCCCCACTCATGTCTCAGCAAAGTTCCAGACATTATGGATTCATCACATATAAATTCTTTAAAAATATACTTCTGTCAAAAGACTTGATGACTACTATGTACACTACAAAAATAAATTTTCATATAAATAAATTATATGGCATACTTTTATCTTTGTAACTGAAATGACACAAACCCATTTCTGCCCAAATGGGCAGACAATGAGACCCAGTTTGAATATTTCCTTTAAACTCCTTACACTAAAACCTACCATGAGTCCTTAATGAAAATGTTATATACTCTGAACTATTTAACATTAGTAAGCACTCTATACAAATAAAAATTCTGTTCAAAGGTAAAACATAGCTGTAATAGTGTTTCCAATAGAAATAAAATCCCTGCATTTTTCTGTTATAAACTGGCATGACAAATACTGTAGGAAAACATTCTTATGATACAAAATTATAAATATCAGCAAAGATTTTTTTTTTAAAAAATTAAAACATCCAAATGAACAAACAAGACAGACAAAATAAAACTATTTTAAAAAAGAGAGAGAGAAATTCTGGTTGCCTGCCAGCCCCCGAGTTCTCCCTTTGCCAATGTGACTACTGGAGAGAGCTCTACGCTGTGCAGAAAGCAGGGGCCAGCCAAGCAGTCAGGCACCATGCAAGCTGGGCTCAGGAAAGGAGTGAGGGCACTCCTCGAGCCAGAGGGAAGCAGACCTCTGAATTTTGCATCATCTCTCTCCTGAATGCGGGATATTGAGTTTTCTGAGCAGAGCTGAGTGTTACGTAGACAGACAGTGTGGCTGACAGAGGCACCAAACAGTAGCAGTGGGGCCATTTGGGACCCTGGCATATGAACACACACATCTGGTAGCCACAGTCTCGCGGCGAGTTTTACAGTCTGAGGTCACTACACTGCTGGTACTACTGTGGGCCGTTGCCTTTCGAATAAGATTTTCCATGTAAAACAGGAGGCATAATGGGAGCTGCCCTTTGTGCACTCCTACAGTAGCTTAGTCTGGGTACCGAGTGCTTCCCCAACATTTGTTGGTCTCTGGCTAAGAGCCTAGGAAGACCAAACCTCAGAGCAAGAAAACAGAATTGATATGGAAGCAGATCTTTAAAAATAACACCTGGTTGAGAGATATGTCTCTATATACATTCTTCAGTGGGGGTTATGCAATTAGCGTCTTCCTGCTCTTCAATAAATGTCACATTGAAAGAATACTAATGATGGTGAGAAGAGGGGGATGAGATACTTAGGAAGCGTGCACCCATCATGTTAATATTAACACTTGGAGGATCAGCCTTCTGAAGCTCATATCCTATAGAATTTCTGATTCCGTATCACCATATTGGATGCTCACTATTTTAAAGAGGAGGCAGACAGATCCAGAAAGCCCCAACCGTGCCATTTAGCAAGAGAGGGAGTTTAAATTGTAGGGACTCAAAACATCACCTCTGGGTCTGTTGTGGACCCAGAATGAAGAGGTCATTGTCTCCAGAAGATTTCCAATCCACTCTTAAATTTGGGTGGTGATAGTGGTGGTGGTGTGTGTTAAGTGTGTGTGTGTGTGTGTGTGTGTGTGTGTTGTGCGTTGGTTACAAGAGAGGTACAATGAAGGCTGCGTACTTTAGAGGATACGCTCACGGCCCTGCTGAGGCTCCCACTGGGCATGTTCTCTAGGTCTTTAATACCAATGAAGATGAAGAGATGTGAGCTCTGTACCCTGAGGTTCCAACATCCACCACAATGGTCCATGCGAAGGAACTTATCTCCTCTGAGGCACGAGTTGGGGTGTCTGGATGGCAGCCAATAATCTTAAGAGATGCCCTGAACTTGAAGTGAGTCTGGCAAAAGGATAAAGGAGATGTTTAGGGCTAGCCCTCCACCAGCGCTAGCACTAGAGATATCCTGACTCTTCTGGCCTAAGGTAGAGCCCACCACGGGTTCACAGACAGTAAAAAGAAAAAAAAGAAAAAAAAATCACAGTACAGTACATTGGGAAATCACACACATGTTCACACACACAGCCAAACAAGAGAATCTCATCCAACTACACCTAGAGAAGCCACCGGGGTTAACGTGCTTTCTTCATATTTGCTCATTAAACAACAACAAAATTATCACGCATAGCGTGTTTGAAAGTTAACAGTAACATTTCATACTACCACAGGGTTGTGATATGCAAATTTAAAATATTTTAAACAGAAACCTTTACAAAATAATCCTATTACATAAGCAATATTTGCATAGAATTATACAGGTAAATTATACAATATTTAAGCAGCAGCAACATATGCTGAAATTTAAGACTAAGTTAAGCTTGGTTGTGGCACAGAGACCAATGTACAAATAGGGAGGGGCTCCGCTGCGGTCTCCCCACCGCCTGCTCTGGAGGCGGGAGTGCAGAAAACCCAGATCACACTACTTTACATCCGTTCCTTCGTATATTACATATGTGTACACCTCTTAAATATTTATAGAAATATCTCACAAAATAATACAATCAGTTACAGTAACAATGAACTGCTGCCTGGCACAGCACGCCTTTCTAACTCCGCAGCTCTCTTCAAGCAGTTCTGGTGGGGCAGGGTAGGGGTAGGGAGGGGCTTCCAATCTTTGGCCTCTTTGCTTCAGATTTTACTCACCCTTTAAAAGAAAAAAAAAAAAAAAGGAAGTCAAAGTAACAGGTCTACGAGTCCCTATTGATAAAGCACAAACACAGGCAACACGGGTCTGGGGTATAGAGATCAGGACGGTGGGGGATGGGTGAGGGCATGAGGGGCTTCCAGGGGTGGGTCATGATCTCTCCCTTGACCTGGGGGCTGGTGACAGGGATGTGCTCACTTTGTGACCATTCACTGAGCTGTGCGTTCATCAGACATACCTGCTATGGCTTTAAAAGACTGAAAAATAGGTGAAAGGGGCAGCTGTCAGTGTCTCTGTTGAGATGCATTAAACCTCCACAGGCTAACTGTGAGGGACAGATCCAATCTGGAACTCAACTGGTTCTCCAAGGATGACGAAGCTTAGACAGGCAACCCTGCCTGTGGGTAAGAGGTCACTGCGGTTCAGTAGGGGACACATGAGTGCCCAGGGCTCCAGGAGGATGCAGCCATCTGCGTCCCTCTAAGTCCCTGAGGGGTCACTGAAGAGCAGCGCCTCAGAGGCCCACCCACCTGCCCACCGGCCCCGCCCACCTCAGTTGGAGCTGCTGCCCCGGCGCCTCTCCTCACATTCCACGTCCTGTAGCTCAATGACCTCCACCTTGGGATCCCTCCTCTCGCAACGGACGTTAAAAGGCACATGGGGGTCCTCAAACAGCCCGTGGTCAGTCTCGGGGTAGTCCTCGTAGCCCGGGCGAAGCCCCCCTCGGGGGTTCCGACTGGGCCCGGGCGGGGGGTGCACTGCAACAGTCACGGACGCTGAGGCCGTCACGGTGGTGATGGGCTGGCAGTAGCTGGGCACGGAGCTGCCCGTGGCAGTGAACGCTGGGTGCCGAGGGTTGTGAGAACGGGTTCCCCGGGGGCCCGTGCGGTCCCTATTGCTAGAGCCAGAATGCCCTTCAGTAGAAATTTCGAAAGCGTCTCTGCGCGGTCTGTAAGGGGGCGGCCTCAAGCATTCTCTGGGGGCCTCTCTTCTGGGCTGCTGGCCTGGCCGTCCGGGTGGCAGGGACCCTGAGTCCAGATGGGGCTGCTGTCGAGGGTTGGAGGGTGGGTGCTGCCTCGTTTCAGGATGGACCACCTGCAGAGGGCAAGGGCAGGTTGAAACAGGCCGCGTGCTAACCCCAGGATGGGCATCGGCCCCTGCTGCCCCAGCCCTCCCTTCACGGCTCTGACTACCCACACACAGCTCTTTCTGAACTAGAGCTTAGTCAACCCCACAGATGGCCAGGAGCGCCCCAGGGAGCGACCAGGGGCCTTCTACCCACAACGACGTGGCAGAGGTACGCCCTGTTTGGACCCTATGCCTAGGCTTTCTCCAGCACAGCTGGCCGGACACATACGGCTGGCTGCCCATAAATGCAGGGCTGTGGTCTAAGTACCGGAGCTGCCTCTCTCCCACAGTCCGCCACCCCACCCTGCTGGGTAGGATCAGATCTCGAGCTCCCTCTTTCTTCTAAAATGACTAAGTGTCTGGCCCTGGCTCGCCCAAATGCAGGACGTTACCCGGACGCTACCTACACTGTTGAATACGGTAGCCATGAGGGACACGTGGCTATGTACGTTTAAATTAACTAAAATTCAAAATTCAGCCCCTTAGGTCGCACTAGTCGCATTTCAAATGCTCCACAGCCACATGTTGCAGTGGCTACTGCACTGGAGAGCATTCGCACTGTCACAGAAAGTTCTACCGGGCAGTGCTGCTCTATCCTGTTGTTAGGAATCTGGTTTCTGGGTCTCTGTACAAAGCATGGAGCAACACAGTGGCCACATCAATCAAAAGGACCGTGACCAACTTCAAAGTCGTTCAGCTTGTACCTATTTTTAGGCTCCTGCTGAACAAAACCAGATTCACACTGCAGCTCAGCAGGCATCGTCACGGGGGGTAAGAGGAAGAAAATTTAGGTTATTTGGTTGGCCTCTCTCTCTTTCATGGAAGGGCAGCTCCAGCCTGGGACTGGAATACCCATTTCCTGGAGGGACAGCAGGAGGCCCCCTGTCAGAGCAACAGGAGCCTTAGAACATTCCTTGGGTTTTGTGTGCTGTGCTCCATGCCTGGGGGGCCGAGGACATCCTGGGGAGCACAGAGAGGGGAGAATGCGGTTGGGGCTCTCAGGGCCTCTGAGAAGAGGCTCCGGGCTGCTCACGGTTTTCCTGAATTACTGAAGGCTGGTTCTCAGCTTCTCTGCTCCTTCCCGCCACCTAGGATACGAGCTTGGAGCCACAAAAGCTTCTGGTGAAGTCTTAGACAATAACGATTGAAATAATTTTACACCAAGGGTAATTAAAAGGAACAGAAGTGGAAGGGAAAAGAAATCACTTCTGCTGGCAATAAAAATACCATTACATTTTAAAACAGGTATCCTCCTACAATGATACGTAGCTTTTAAAAAAGGGGGGCAGGGGGAGCAAGGCATGCTTTACCTCCGGTCCTTAAGCTCAAACATGATATATGCTGATAGGTGCTCTGTGTAGTCACCAATATTGGTCCCTGCCCTTTTCAATCTGTATGAGATACAGCCACATGAAACTGACATTTTTATAGTTTAAGAAGAGCCAAATATTGGCCATTTCATATGAGTCCACCTAACCTATACATTTTTTGGCATGCTGTCTGTGATTTGCTGTTCAGAGCAGGCAGGGGCTGCCTCCTGGGGTGACTTATGACTTACGGTGGAGCGGGCGAAGACAGGGTTCTCTGTGGCTTCCACGATCACTTGGTGGGAAGGGCCCCCGGCGCCCTGCTGGGCCTCGTAGTGCCGAAGCTCCTCACTGATGCCCGACACCGTCGTCTGAGAACTGTACTCCGAGTCAGAGGAATCAGACCCGTTGTTCGTGTGACCAGGGGGCAGAGCGAACCGGACCACACTGGGGGGCGGCTCAGGGGAAGGGGTGGGCAGCCGGTTCAGCCCATTGGCTGGAGACACCTATTTAAGGGGATTCAGTATTACAGGTGTTATCAACCATTTACCTGGTGGCCACACTTAAGGTTCAAAGCACAATATTGTTCAGGGGTCGCTGCCCCTCCCCCGCATCCCCCCCGCCCCCCGCCCGGCCTCCCACGCTACCCTGTATTCACTTGGCCCAATCCCTGCCACTCTGAAGACCCTTGGGCCTGACAGCTGGAGCAAAAGACCTGCCCTCTGCTTTCACACTCTGGAAAGGCAGGCTGTGCCCCTTTTACTCCTGTTCAAGCCCAGATATTCTTCTTGAGTGGAAAGTGCTTCATTGATAGAGACCTATAAGACTCAGGTTGCCAATCACTAGGTTTCAAAAATAAACAACCTAAACCAAACCAAACCATTCCCCCTACATCCCCTAAGACTACTAAACTGAAGAGAAAAAAAGCCATAGTTATTTGAGCTGTTTACTGAAAAAGTAAACAACCAGCAAATGTGGATATACTTAAATATCTAAATTAAGAGTGACACCAGGAAAAACAATATTCAGGTGGTCTGAGGGTTGCACATTACACTGGCAACAATTACTGACCTCAGGATACGGTCCGAAGAAGGACAAAAGGACTGGCAGCAAAACCAGTCCATTGAGAACACCCAGGATTGTTAGGATTGCCAGGACAGCAAAGAAATACCTTGAAGATAAAAGGGAAACAGGAACATTTACCATGGCAAAAGTAAATTAAGCTACCCTTCACGTGCCCAAACGTCAGAGCCAAAAATTAACAAAACCCACACCAGTGAAAAGGCTGTTACAACACTGCGTTTCAAATTCAGCACAAGATTAGGTTTTTTTTTTCTCTTTTCTTTTAACCTTATGACTTTGAGGACTACATTCTACAACCCAAAGTGTTAGTTCATGAAGGGAAGAAAAAAAATTAGGTTTGTTAATTTGCTGAAATCTCATGGCATGTAATGTTATTTATGAATGTGTTACACAAACACAAAAATATGGAATGTGAACTGAATGGCCGAGCAGACTGAAAGCACAAATACAATGCAGAGGGGCCCCGTTCATGAAAACCCAGCAGAAGCAAACAAATGAAGTGAAGGGTGTAGAATTTAAACAATTTAGCCCAGGAGGAAAAGCAGCCCACTTCTGCAGGCAGCTAATCCACTGTGAAATGCTTCTGCATCTTAGAGCAGAATCTCTAATTAAGTCTCCAGCGTAGCAGGTAAGGCTTTCCCCGGGCTTTCATTAACCGCAACTTTCTGCCCAGAATTCTGTGAGTTCCAGTTTTACCAAACAGTTCCAACTGCAATCTTTTTAGAACACTGGAACCAGCTTTCGGCAAAGAAAACACTGCCCATTCTGTGGTTGCTGGGGCATTTTCAGGGGAGGGCGGTCCACAATGACGGGCTGCTCTGCCGGCCAATCTTTTGTTGAACAATTTAGCATCTCTGAATACTCTTGTTTTGCGTCAGCCAATTCAAACATAAAGGCCGCAGCACCATGAAGAAGAGGAGAGTGCACAAGTGGCCCTGCTTTCCCACCGTTGAGGGCTAAGGTCTGGGATCCTTCACGAATACCAAGGTGAACCTGTCAACCAGGGAGAGTGGCTGGAGGATGTTGCACACAGCTGGAGGCAGCGGGCTCCACGCAAGCATGCGTTTCTGTAACTAACGGTTTCTAAGGCAATTCTGCTGGAAGTGGGCTGGGGTGGGGGAGAGCTCAGGATGTTCTGGGAAGAGGGAGGGCAAGATATCTATCTGTTAATGGTCCTCTTGATCATAAAACGGAACAGGCACCAACCTTTGCTGTGCCTATATATGTTTCAACATTAGATGAAAGGAGAGAGAATCCCTATAAAAATACAAATACCTCGCAGCTATTGTAAACATTAGAAACTTCTGAGCTGCATTAGTAAAGACCAAGCAGCCGATGTCTTGCACTAATGTAAACTGCTGCAACTTTAGGCGGAGGCATATATCAGCAGCAGGCATTAAGACATTTGCATCCCATCCATCTAACTGTAGAATAAACAGACCAATTAGATTTCTGACAGCTTAGTGTATACAATGTCTGCTCATTTAGTCGACCTCAGTGAGGGCTTTATCAGGTTAATCCATCCAGTTCTAGAAAATGGGAAGCCCTTTTAAGTGCTTGAAACAAGAACCCTGATATCTCTGGGAGAGAACAAGACGCCGTGGGTTAGATGAGAGAGCTGGGATCCTGCTCTCCACCCAGGTCCCAGATGGTTGTTCTAATTCAGGCTACGTTTCTTCTCTGTGGCTCCCTTGGCATCCCCCACAAGGCTGAGTTAGATCCTCTGAGATCCCATCACACTCTGTTTCCCATGGTTTTGAATTGCCCGTGACCTTGTCTCTCCCCCCATGTACAGGGGGACGGGGTCTACATTACTGGCAGTTGTGTGAAATGGCACTTATGAGGTGCTCACTACATTGTGTTGAATGAGACATTACACAAAGAAACTCTACTTGACATAGGGTTTTTACATCACAGAGAAACAACTACTCATGCCCGAATAACGGAAAAGTCAAAATCAAATTAAGAGCTTAAAACAAAACTCAGACCAAAACCTTCATCTAGCTTAGGCATATGTCTACCTGATATTGGCAAACAGGGTGTACTAATTGGGCTTGTTAAGTGATCGGTCATCTGTGCTGAGAGGATCAGCAACGTGGCCATCATCTGGGAGCTGGCTGGAAACGCAGACTCTGCTCCCCATCCCCAACGAAGTCTGATCTGCACTTACAGAGAGCCCCAGATGACTCACGAGCACGTTACAGCTTGAGAAGTACTGGTCTACACCTCTCCACTCATTCTCCACCCAAGCGACAGTGAGCCAACCCTGGCACTCACTCTAGCAAGGCTAAATCTCCATGATGCCGACCCGCCCAATGGGGTAACGTCACAGACCCGTGGACTGATCTTTTCTCGTAATAAAGAAACGTTGGCTACAACTTAAAATCCTCTTCTTTTCACTTGGAATTGAAAGGCCTATCGCAACATACACATCAGAAAAGCCTGTTTAGAATCTCTCTAGATTATCGAAACGTCCCTAACGATCAAGTCATTTCTCACATTTCATTCTGCTTTGCCATGGTCCTAATTCTGGACTATCTTTTACTTATCGATGATTCTGGCCTCGCCCCTCCACGGAGCAACAGGGTTACATCCAAGGGCAGCTTTGTCAAAAAGCTGCGGAGGCTGTTCAGAGAAGAAAATGGTCTTTCCCTGCAGTTCTCAGATTCTTTTTAAAAGGAAAACTTGCTCTCCTTTTATATTTCACAAAGTCAAATCCTTAATTAAATTCACCAGAAACTGCTTGCCATGAAATCCAAATTGAAAGATGTCTCCAACTAGGCTTGGATCTCAAAAATTTATTGGTGTTAAGTCACACGTTAAATGCTTCTTAAATCTTAGTGGCAACTCAAATGTGAAATCAAGGCATGTCATCTTCACTTCTTAAAAGAATAAAATCTATGTGAAAACTGTAGGTATCTGTACGTTTTCCTTTCTACAGTTTTGAAGGAGAAGTAAAGGTCAAATTCAGTCAATTCATGGGAACCAGGTCATTTCTTTCTGTTGGTATTTCTAACCTCAATAGCAATAACTGGGATATCGGTTTCAAGTTGTAGAGTTGCCTTTGTTGCTAGCCCCAAACCCTCCATCTTTTCTCCCTAAGATATTCCCCAAGACAGCTCTAGAAGGGAGCTTGCTTATATGCCTCTCAGGATACCTCTGAGTTAATAAACTCAAAAGAGAGTGGAGTCACAGATTGTGGCAATCACTTCACAATGTATGCATATATCAAACCACCATGTTGTACCCCCTTAAATATATACAATTTTTATTTGTCAATTATTCCTCAATGAAGCTACGGGGTTAGGAGTGGGGAGTAGAGTCACAATGAAGACATGCTGCAATCTTCCAGAGGCAGAAGGAAATAAGCAACAGAGGTCCCATTAGAAACGAATGCTTACCTGACAATGAAATCAAACTCGGATCCTGCAAGCATCAGCACTCCTAACAGAGTGGAAACGGCACCATCCAGAACGGGTGCAAACATGTGCTCCAGGGCGAGCATGGCCCTGCGGTTCTTATCGCCAATGGCTGTTAGAAAGGCCTGCGCAACGAGGAGAGTTCAGATGATCAGATTCCTGGACTTGGTCAATGGCCAGCTTCGTCTTCAATGCTATTAGCCACTTTCATCTGCCTCCACGAACCTCTCAGATCTTACCCTCTATCTACTGGCATGTTTAACTGGGGCTGCTTAACTAGCTAAATCTAGGCTTACACTAAATTGACCTGTTCATGATAATGGGTTGTATTTGGTATTGATGTAAATCTTGAACATCAAGAAGAAAAGAAGAAAAGCATATTTACTTTAAATTTAAAAACCATGCCAAAACTATACAAATGAGCAAAATGTTCCCTTCTTTTCACTGTTACTCACGCTTGAGTTTACTCCCCACACTTAAATGATCTAGCATCATTCACATGGGAGACCTCCAGTTGTGAAAGCGACAGCATTTTGCCCGATTTTTTGGAAGGTCAAGGTCTTACTTCCAAATGGGCTTAGCACCTGGGTGCTAAATACATATTTCCTCACTATTATGCTGAGGTTAGAAATTCTGTCACCGTGTTCCAACGAACGTGTTTGTAGTACATGTAAGTACCATGAAGGTATCACAAGAAAAAGACAGGGCTGTAAATTCAATCAAGCCTGTTCTAAATATGTGTGGCTATATCTCACCTCTTATGCATTCTCTAAAGCTCTTCTAGGTCAAGGATACTGTTGATACCAAATGGGAACTTTATGGAGATCTTGGTATATCAGACTATTGGCTTGAGAGTGTGACCCAGGACCATTTCAATGTGGGTTAGTTACTGTTACACCCTGTCTGCTCCCCCAGTGGGGGGAGGGCTGAGCCTGGCAGAAGCTTGCTCTCTGAAAGTTAAGGCTGCTCTAGGATGTGCTGAGAAGAGGGCTTGGGGCCCTTGCAGGTGCACTAGGGAAGGACAGGATGTTATTCTACTTAATGGATGAAGAAATAAAATGACACAAAAGTCTGCAAAGGTGCATTGTGAATTTTCCTATTTTTCTCTGAAGTGGGGTCTATGTATGGACGCTCTTTCAGAGCTGGGAGATTTTAGGGTCAAAGCAGTTGTCTTTTTCTCCTGGGAGGAAAGCACCAAGATGGTCTGGAACCATGTCGCTCTGTGCTGTATCTGGGCCGTGAGGCCACAAGGGTCAAAGTTGGGTTGATCTTCTTGCATAGCACTTATGCTACGGAAACAGTAAACTGCCAGGCGCCCATCGATTCCTTGATGACTTTCACATACAGGACCCGGTAAGAACACCATGTCCTGTGTGTGGGTAGCCTCTCGATGAAGACCTGGGCTAGCAGCACAAAGCCAAGCTGCCTCTCGAGACTCCTTCAATTCTCAGGAGTAAATCTTGCATGAGGAATAGAAGCGTTCCTTCACTGTTTATCCAGCACCGGTATGGATATTTATGTTCATACTACCTCAGAGATCCAAGGGGCCGCTACAGTTTAAAGACTGTTGTTAGCATTTCCACCGCAAAAATCTGTTCTAGGACCACCCTTGTTTGTAATGCTAGCTACCAAGAAGAGCGGTTTTCATTCACATCAGAATAAAATGATTTGTGGATTTTTAACTCGCGGGTAATTTTTCTCCTTTTTAAAAGAAATGATATCGTAATTATGTGTTCTCTAAGCTCTAGGCTCTTCTTTCTAAAAATCCCCTCTCCTTCTTCCCAGCTCAATTGAGGAAAGTAATTAGGGTAGGCTCAAAATGTAGAAAACTGTTTCTATATATTATCAGCTTTTTATTATACATTGGGGGAAAAAACAGGTTAACTGCAACAAAACATTCCTTCTGAAATATAAACATTTATCATCTCTACGCAGCATAAATATGGCCCTGAAAGAAGACAACAGAAGGTAGAAGGCAGAAGCATCTGTCTAGACACCCATGTGTGTAGCTATGCATGTGCCATGTGTTAAGCCCAAAGAAAATCAATGCTAGAGATGCAAAAGCAAGGCTTTTTGCAAGAGCAAAGGCTTTTACTCAAAGTAACTTGATCCAAGTCAAATGCTTGGTTTCCTAGCTAAGCATTCCAAACATCAGTATTTATTCAGTCAGTAAGTATTTACTGAATGCCTACATAAACCCAGGGACGCAGACTACAAACACAAGTGTGTACGGAACATAATTTACACATCACTATAGGGCTTTTGAATGATTCTCTGATAAATGTATACGATGGGTTTGTCTCTTGGGTTAGACTCCTCTTGAAGTTTACTTTTCTCCCACAAAGATTCACAGGACTGTGCATAGAAAGAGCCGGGTGGGCGTTGGTGGGGGGGGGATTCCTATTGAGAGCAATGCTAGTTCTCCTACTTTCTGCTGTCATGAATTTGGAAGCTGGGAGGTCGAAGGAGCTGGGTGGGCTCAGGTGGGAGAGCTAGTTCATCAGCCCCAGGGTATTTCCTCAGCTGCCAACTCACCTCACCCTCCACTATGCCATCCCCACCAAATCTGTGAGTGTGGTCTCATTTTATCCCTGCTTTATGACTGTGATTTTAAAAATCGTGTGTATTCATGCACACGTATACACCATCTGTCTTAGGAACAGCAGACGAGTTCAGGACCCGTGGTGACACAACTGACGACACCAAATGAGCAGAATCCTTCCTGGCCCACTCGGACACACCAAAGACACTGCCTACTGCTGACGTGGCCTGGCTTTCACCTTTGACACCCTTTTTCTTAGATTTCCCCCAGAGAGAAAGGAGTCCGGCTGAACTTCAGCTACTCCCAGGGAATGTCTGTGCTCTGAAGCCTTTTTGCCGTGATGTGTGTCAGGTGTGTTCCTTGATGTTGGAGAAAATGAAAAGGTTCCCAACTTGGAAACTAAAAAGAGCCAGAGGAAACAGGTTGCCTTTCTAGTGAATAGCTTTCACTCAAAACGTCTCCCATACCAGAGCAACATGAACGGTGAACTCCACTCCAATGCCGACGGAAGCGATCAAGATGACCACAGGCACGGCGCTCAGCTTGATTCCAATGAGGCCCATCATGCCAAAGAGCTCGACCGTCATCAAAGCCAAGACTGTCACCTTGAAAAAGACACACAGGATGAGTGGCTGGGCACAAACACACTCTAGGTGTCGCAAAAATTTTTTCAAAACTATTCCCCGAGTGCAATCTATAAGGAATTATAGAAACACGCACTCATTGCTGGCTACAAATTTAATACAGTTTAAAACAAGGTGTTCCCTTCTGTTTTGATCTTAACCATCAGAGACCATCCTTCAACTTATAACTGAGTTGCAACTAGAGTTTTTGGTTGCCTTGCCCTCCATCCTTAAGAAAGCTGATCGGACGGGGTGAATAAAAGTTCTTTTACGTAAAAGTAGCTTTGCTTTTGCTTGGAGAGTCCATGGACTGAGGATGACTTGGGAGAAAGGGGACGTGTGGTCAGCTGATGTGGGTCAGGTTACAGCCCCTTCACTTTGAAGAAATGTGGAGTTACTGGGGTGGACAAAGCAAACAGTCAAATCCAAGGAAAAGCTTTTATTTGCCTTTCTTTCATCTGCCTTGTAAAAATTTCTAGGGGGACGGAAAGAAAATCTGTGTGGCAGATTTTGGAGTTTTGGGGGCCAAAGAGGAGAAAATACAAATAAAACAATGAACTGCACAGAGACAAAAGAAGGAGAGAACGATCTTTCCTTCTGGAGGTGGGGGTCAGCAGGCAGTGAAGGGGGGACAGACAAGTACAATAAAAGTTCCCTTTGCTTTCTTTTAATAAGCTAATGAAAGATGGATAACATCAATTGCTTAAGTACCATGAAAACTCCTGTAGACTAAACATTTACCTTTAAACATACCTGTTGCACAGACTTATGGTGCAGAAACAAGACCTGGTCTCTGTTTTTATAATTCTGGCATTTTGAAGGCTATACCACAGTTCATGGAATTTAAATACTGCCATGATTTTATTAGACTCTACCCAAAACTTGTTTCAAATCTGAGAGTATTATACTTGGAGAAAGAATGCAAAAAACAGGTTGGTAATACTCGTTGATCAATTCTGCCCAAGAGTTAAAACAAACACACCACACAAAACCATCCCTAAAACCATTTAACCATACACCACCATCCTAACTTCTCGAATTATCGCTCCATTTAGAAGAATCTTCTCTATATTTGGTCTGGGATGTAGTAACAAAATGACACTTGAATTGAAAAAACAGTTACGCTTTGAGTGTTTGTATTTAATAAATGCTCAGCTCTATATTAAGGAAAGTGTGCTCAAAAACTCCCCTATCTTTACACAAAAAGTTTAAAGGAGAGGGGACAGAAGATTAAGGCCATTAAAGGCTCTACCTAACCATGAACCTCACCACCTCCAGTAGAATAAATACAATATGGATGATGCAATCTATACCCTCCTCCAGAGGCCCAGACATAAACAAAACTTCCCGGCTGCAGAAAGAGCTATGCTGAAAGGAATGTGACTTCCACAAAGACCCTTAGAATAAACTCACAATGATCCCGGCCGTCCAGGGGTTCAGGAGGAAGACAGCACACACGAGGAACGTGCAGGCCAGCACCACGCTGATGGACAGGAGGAGCCAGTGGCGGAGGCCGATGTACTGCTCCCAGAAGAGGAAGGGGTAGCCGTTGGGGTAGCTGGAGAGCCCCAGGCTTGTGTAGTTGTTGCAGATCGTTCTGACTTTTTCAATTGCTTCAACGAAGTCTGAGGTGTCACGCAAGCCGTTGAGGTAGAAAGGGAACTGAGCGTATTCGATGGGCTCTGCTGCTGGGACTGGAGAGAGAAGGCAACAGGGAGAGGGCCCATGGATCAGGGGCTCCTGGCAATACTGAGAAAGGCAAACGGACGCCATCCAAGGGTGGAAGAAATGCAACAAGCTCCCACCGTTAGCCATCCCAGACGTGCATCCCCGGCTTCTCCACAATTGCAATGAGAAGAGAAAGAACTCGGCAAGAAAGTCCACTTACTGCACCTCTTTCAACATGAAGGACACACAATACCAATGATGGTCTTCAGGTCTTTACAGTTTCAATCTTTGGTTTAAGAAATTTTAAACAATGATCAACCTTTGATTTTGGGGTGTGTGTGTGTGTGTGTGTGTGTGTGTGTGGAGGAGGAGCCTGTGATCTCTGTATTGATTTACCCTTAGATTTTAATCTTCTAGAAGCAGTCACTCTTTGGAATGGGTCTAAACAACTTAAGAATTCAATTGTGGGAACATTTTTTTTGTTCAACTGACACAAGTGAAAATACTAAGTTCAAACTGTTTTACTCAATCACTTATGAGAACAAAATAACTCGAAAGTCATGCTTTACTGAGAAAAACGCTTGACTTTCTTATCCTTTTAGTGATCTAACACACTTAAACCTTCCATGCTTCTTTTTTTTAATGCAATGCTAAGTCTTCAGCAGCAGGGGAAGAAATCCTTACACAACAAGCATTTAGTTGCTGCCGTTGTGTGTTCCAGACCCTCTGGGGTCATTCAGTTGACTTGCTAAACATGATTTGCCCTATTATAATCTCAACTATAAATTTTCATTAAGACAAGCCTTGGCTGCTTGCCACAAGGCTCTGAGGTTTAGATACAGGGAAGCACAACCCGCCTGCTCTCCAGCCATGTTCGCAAAGGGACCTGTCTTCTTTCTCACGTCCTCCCTTGGACTCGTACCCAAGGTATACGCTACTAATATCTCTAACCCAAATGCAAATTAAATCCATCCAGAACCACCTTTCAAAGTCGGGGCTGAGAGGTGAAAGGAAGAGGACGCTGTTGTATACAGACTTTTCTGCTCCGGTTTAAACAGCTTTGACAGAGTACAGGTGCTTGGTGGCTTATAGGAATGACCCAACTTGCCAAAAATCCCTTCAACACCAGAGTTGACAAAGTTAAGATAAACATATAATCCCCAGCGATAAAACTCTGCAACAGTAACACAACACTCGACCTGGAGGCGTCCCCAACTTTCACATGGAACAGCTGGCATTAAAGAGAGAGGCCTGGTGGACGTTTTCGAGGCAAAGGCACGAAGGGAGATTACAGACTCTTATTTCTCAGTGTGATAGAGCATGAGTTGCATTCGATTACACATCCTCATCTGTCTCCCAGAGTTTTAAACTAAAAGAAATATATTGTTCTGTTTACACTGTTGAACCCTGCGTAGTGTCGACGGATGAGGGCTGGGACTGAGCCTGGAGGTACGGCGTGTAAGGAGCCCCACAAGCTTGCAGGCCCAGTGGAAGGCTACTTACTTCTCAGCCTGGTTTCTGGCATGTAGTCGGCTTTGTCGTGGACCCACTCAGGACGGTGAGGCCGGATGTTGGCTTGGGAGGCGGCGTACGCCACGGGGTCGTTGCTGACCCAAGCGGTCAGGTAGATGTAGAAAGCGTTGGGATTAATGATGCCGTCTGCATCCACCAGGCGCCGTTTAGTGAGCTGCAAAATGGGCAGAGCAGAAGCCTTTCAGAGGGGTGCTTGGGGTACACACACTCCCGCCTAGAGAGAATAGGAGCGGAGCTCTGCACCAGCATTTGCAGCAAAGGAGAGAATGCCCACTGTTTGCAAGTACAGAAAATCCCATCAGAACACCTTTGCTTTCTTTCAAAACGCACTTATCGGAGGATGCAACAATCGGCATGTTTATAACACACACACACGCGGTTCTGCGGACGGCCCAGGAATGGACTGAACCAATTAAATCTGAATGCTAAAAGACTGTCTGCTGCCAGGGCGGAGGATGAACCATCTGAAGAAACATATTTATAGGAGAGGAAGGGGGAAAAAAACCTGGCAAGAATCCCCATACACGTCTGTGTGCAGTTAACCTCTGCTGTTAACACTAAAGGAAATGCCACCCAGTAAATGGAGGAGAGCTATAAAAATAAAACAACATCTGTATAAATTTTGCTAACACTAGCCTCCTATGACCTGTGTATTCAAAAAATGCCCATCGCCAGAAAGTGGAAGGGACGGGTGCACAGCCTTGGTCTTTCTTGGAATCTTATTCCGAGAGAGGCGGTCACACATAGTACGCCACATCCTGTGAGGATGCCAGATACTATGCTCCCTCTAAAGTGGGTCTGTGGGCCTTGCATAGGTGAAAGGCATCAGATGACAGATATACAGAGACCCACACGTATGTGTGCATATACTTTTTCCTGTTTACTTTAGATTGAGAAGCGGTTCCAATGCTTTTGGTCTTTTTTAACAAAATGAAAACACCAATGACAGAAGTTAATAGAGAAAGAGTGAAGGAAGAAAGGGGAGGAGAGTGAGAGAACTAAATTTTAGGGATCTGGATTCAATTAATCCACAGGATATGTAACAACTGTACGTCTTCAAGCCGTCTCTGGAATTACATAGTACAGCTCACGGCCTCCGTGCACACAGCACGCCCTTCTCCCTCCCAGGCGGAGGAAATGATGTCCGGGGGCCTGGCCCAATCACATTTGTTCCACAGTGTCCCTGGTCCCTAAAACCCAACCCAGCCCCCCGGGCATCCCCGCTATCTCTCAGACAGATGCCTCTGCCCGCAGCCCTGTCAAACCAGACAGCATGCCCCATGTGGCCATAAAGCACCAAGTTCACACTCCATAATAACTCTGAACAATGTACTTTGTAAATCTGTCACCTTTAATGCCAGCAAAAAAGGGGAGACAATAAACAGAGCTGCTAGGAAGATCATTAGCATGACGGTTTTCTGCCTGCAGTAAGTAAGCAAGTAAGCTACAAGGGGAAGCCAGTAGTGGGGCTGGACTCATTTGAAATCTGAAGGGTCCAAACGCCCTCCCCAGCATGCCCAAGGAATCAAAAGGGATATGCCGGAATCCAAGTGTCACAGCCAAGAGGCAAATGCAGCTGGAGAATATGATTACCAAATAGAAACAGCTCTTCTTACTTGGGGGGTAAGCACAACAGTGAGTCCACTCAGATTCCAAGGATTTCCATCTGCCTCGCTGATGAGAGAGCAATCCGTCTGTCCTCCTCTGCCCCTTAGGCCACAGCAATGCAAAGGAATCAAACACAACAAATCTTCCTATCCTTCTATCCTTCCCTTACCCATCCATCCACGCCAAATTCTATTCTTTCAAATTCTGCTCCCCAATGGATCCACCTTTCCAAGTTCGGATAAAACCAAGACCGACACGGTAACAAGCACAAGAATTCGAAAGAGAACAACGCAACACAGTATGTCTAACATCTGAAAGAGTCTGCATTGCCTCAACTAGACTTTCTTCTGACAATTGCTCTGAAGGTAAGTAACACACTCGTCCCCACTTGACAGATGAGCAAGGTGAGGCTCTCTGGGTTGCCTGCAGTCATCCGATCTGCTGGTGGAATGAAGAGAATTAGAGCCAACTCAATATTCATTCTTCCAGCCCCCGATGCCTTGGATCTGCAGAGAGCACAGGCTGGGATTGCATGCTGTCAAGCAGTCTTCAGTGGCAGTTGCCCCAAAGCCCTGCTCAACGACGCTCTCCGAAGCTCCCATGGTATAAGGCAGTGAGCGTACCTGGCTGATGTCGATGGGCTTATCACGGCTGCCGGTTTGCACCAGGAGTTTGTAGGCAAGGACCCCGTCATCTGATCCATTTTTGTAATTGTTTGGCATGATTTTCCCAGTTTCCCAGTCACTGTCAAATGCATCCTGAAGTCCTAGAAAAGGCAAATGTGTGTAATACATTATAACTCTTATCCAGAATGATCCTGGTCCTAACAGGGTGCTCTGAGGACAGCGGAGCGTTTGCCATCAACCCCAAACACTCTGTATTCTAGTTGTATTTGACTTCATGTGACACTATTAGATTTTTCGTGAATGAACTTCAAGTTGCTGATAATCACTGCCTCGAAGGCAGAAGGGGAGAGTATTCATTTCTAGGAAACAAATACACATGTTTTACCTCAAAAAGCCCCCCCCCAAACTCCACTTCTTCTCCCCCATGACAAAAGAAAGCAAGAGGGCTGGGTGAGAAAGACATGCCAGGCCCATTCAGTGTTTCGTGCCACTTCAGGTGCTAAGCCATGGGTTCTTCGATACAACCAGAAATTCCACTCAGAGCAGGAAAAACACATTCAAACTCCCAACTTCAAACAGCAACTCAGTTGCTTCTCCAGCCCTGGGTGAGTGAACATGATTCTGTCAATTTGTTCCATCTGTTCGACTTGTGGAGCTAATACAAGCTGTGGGATCGGCTGCCAGGTTGTGTAAAGATCACAGCCGACACCTATTCACTCTGGACTGTTCTCTTCCTCTCTGCCACCCTTCCTCCAAGAGGGGCTGTGGAGGAGAGAGGAGGAGGGATCTTGTGTGCATGTGTGTGCAGGGAAATACCTCACAGGGTAAATTTGGATCATATTGAGAACAGGAAGCCACAGGCCAATAGAAGGGGGCTCTGTGAGAACAGATGACAAACCGCAAGGCCAAGGAGGGGAAGGAAAGAGCTTTCTGGGCTTGGGGGATGGGCGCGCCCACCAGCCCACCACACACAGCTGCGCTTGGCTTCTGTAATCAAAACCATCATTACAGACCTGACGGTTTGGCTACAGCTGTAAAGAGATAAGCGTGTTGGAAGAGAAAACAGGGCCCTGGTGACCCGGCCCTTGCGTCTGAGCAATTGCTGGCTTGCACACACTCTCCTCTGACACCCCCCACCCCGCTCTTCCGTCGCCCTGCTCCCCCAAACCACCTCCCACGTTGAGCTCCCAAGCCCCAGCAGCCCAGGAAGCCACATCTTCTGAACCAGCTGCACGTGCACGGGTTAGACGTGGCCAGTAAGGAGGGAGGAGGGTTTGTTTCATTTCACGACACGCCCCCGTTCCCCACAACACACGGAACTGGTTCCGTTTGTACTCAAAATAGTTAAACTCTTGGGGTTTGAAGTTGGGGGGAGAAGGGAACACAGGACTCTCTCTCTCTCTCTTGTTCTCTCTCTCTGTCCCAACTAAACCTTCCTTCCGACGTTGCTGTGGGCGTTGTTTTCACAGGAACAATTTGGGGATGAGGGCCTCGGGCTCGGTGGTGAAAGGCGGCCCTGTTCGGGGAACGTGGAGTGGCCGCGGGGCCGGGCGGGGAGACCACCGGGATGGCTGCGCTCCCCTCTCACACAGACTGTTTTTCATAGCGAGGCATGCATACAACCGTCAGTACTGAACAGATGTTATTTTATTACCTAAAGCCTTTTTTTTCCTGTTTTTGAAAAAAATAAACAGGAGAGAAAAAAACAACCCCTACCAGAAAAGAGGCCTGTTTTGTTTTCCTCACCATAATAGAATTTCCATCACTCTGTGGCCTGTAGGCACTTTAACCCTTTCCTCTTGACCTGCTATCCTGAGGAGCAGAGCTCACGCTTATTGTGAGTGTGGGGCTGTCTAAGCATTTTACATTGATTACCCCGCGTTCAATTCTTAAAACGACCTCATGAGATAACCTACTAGTATGATGGTTCCCACTTTACAGATGAGGCTTGGGAACGTGAAGTCACTTGAGGAAAGTCACCCAGCGGGTAAGTGCTGGAGCTAAGCTTTGAACCCAGGCAGCCTCTTCCAGAGTCAGCTGGAACCACGAATGCTCTAAGTCGCCCTGAATGCACTATGGTGCCCAAGAAACAAACATCTGTTGATAGAGTTAACGTGGGCACCAATGACATCCGGTGGCAAATAGAGGGCCCCAAAAATCTGAGTGCGGTTTTATGATATTTATACTCTACGACTCTGGGGACACCCTAGAGTGAAACAAGGAAAGAAAGATCTGATCTGATCTGGGGAGGTC
The DNA here is from genome assembly GCF_963455315.2 of Globicephala melas. Lineage (NCBI taxonomy): Eukaryota > Metazoa > Chordata > Mammalia > Artiodactyla > Delphinidae > Globicephala > Globicephala melas. Next base: position 86,630,838 of record NC_083319.1, read on the forward strand.
AACCCTGTTGGCAATTCCACTCAACTCATCACCTGCGCTGCTGGCCCCCTACTCGCCATTCACTCTGCTGGGGGCTTCACGATGAATGAGAAATAATCATTGACTTCACAGAAAAGTTAAGTTCTTTCATAATTAGTGTATTATTTTCTGATGAATTATCAAAAGGCTCAAGGAACAATGGTTTGGCCTAAGTGCACGCACACTATACGGTCTTGACACAAAACAAGGAACAAGGATTTGCTTCTTCCCTTGGCCAAATATTTCACATTCCAACACGTGCATACTGTGGGAAAGAACTGTGACGTTTCACTTATTTTATGGCAAAACATGAAAGTTTTAGCTAGAACTTTTTCATTTAAAATATTTTATACTAGAAATTATTTTCTAGTGTGAAGTTCTGAGTTAATTATCTCAACTGCCAATTTTTCTTTGATACAGGACGCTAAAAAGAAAATGCTAATCTAAATTTTATTTGCATATTTCAGTGTGAAATATAAACAAATACCATGTGTACAGTGTGGTTTTTATCTCCAGGGTCACCTTATTTGCATGTATGCTTAAAGGTGACATTGGAGATAATTTCTGTATCACCATTGTACATTTTTATGAGTAAATCCCTCCCCCGCCCAAACTACTGGAATGTTGCTAAAGACCAATGGGATGACGTGGTTTGTAATGGTCATTCCATTAAAAACTAATGAGGGTCCCATCACTTAGCAACCACACAAAGTGCTTTGAAGGAAAGCTGACTCAAGGATAACTACTTCCTAAGAGGAAATGTTCAAAGACCAAATCAGCCACTCAACAGGCCTGAAAAACGTCTAGGCAGCCGGTGGTCCCAGTATCTGGCCATCCCGTGTACACTGCTCTGCCGGACCTTGGTAGAGTCAGATGCAGAGGTCTAGGGCTGGCTGGGACGCCGACCAGTGGGCGTGAATGGATCTTACTTGGTCTAGGTGGGTGCTGTTCACTTAGCAATCAAAACATGATTCAAAGGCACCTTTTAAAAAGATTCCCAAGTCCAACTGCTTTAGGTCTTTAAAGGGATGAAAGCATGGGGATAATTTACAATAGGCTATAAAAAGGTTAGCCCTCTGCACTGCCTGGAGACAATGCCCCTCTACCCTCTTCCAAAGCTCCGCCTAACATGCCATATTGAACATTCAAAGGAATGGCCGAAGACACTGAAATCAATTCCAGGATAACCCTTCTTTGCTCAGATACTGGCAGTGCTCTGCAGATCTCTTTGTTATTTGTGGCAAGTTATTTGCATGTCTTTGGCCAAAGGGGGAAAAATGAAAAGCAGGGAATCTCTCAACTTTCTCGTCTTCTTTTGATTCATCATCTGAAAAAAAAAAAAAAAAAAAAACCCCCACTGCTTCCCAAACTACTGTAAAAAAATAAGACTGGGAACAAATTCAAGTTAATCTCACGAGCATGTTAAAAAATAATGTAATGTCATGTAGTTCTCTTCGCCTTCCTCAGAAAAAGAGGTCAAATCTGGTAACACATGCACGAACAAAATTCTAGGAACACGAGTCAAAGACAGAAACCGTACTGAAGAATTTTCAATCAAATTCAAGTTGTTTACCATTTCATGCAAACTCACAGGGAAATTGGCTGCTTAATCTTTACATACAAGTGTATTGACTTAAGACCAAAAAAGGCACTTAAATCTGTGTTTAAACAAGCCTAATTAAGTGGGAAATTAAGACAATCATTTGGGTAACTTAAGCCAAAAAATGTTGGGGCCATAATTATTTGGGTATTTCAGTAAGAGTATTTTTGCTTGAATTGTGTAGATAATTATCTTGATTCTCCACTTTACTTTGCATGTGTCAACACAGAATAAATGAACAGATGTTCTTAGAATCACTGAATACATTCATATTCAGTCAGCAGTTAGGAGCAAGTTGAGGCCGTCTTTCTCTCCAGTCGACTACTATTTCCTAGAGATGTTTCTAAGGGCAAGGTCAGAAGCTAAGAAGGCATTTTAAAGCAGAAATTGATTATTTATGATATACTATGAGATGTGATCAAGTGATTAAGCTTACTCCATATGGTAAGTCAAAAGATGGTCAAAAGACGGAATTTTAAATTATATTCACCAATGATGCAAAACTACTGATGTAGTAAGTTACAATTTGGCAGTGAGTCAGCCTAGAAATTCCATTAACACTTGGATTTCACTTGGTCACCAAACTAGCCACCATTAAAAAAAAAAAAAAAGTACTAGAAGCATCCAGCTCCGTCTTTTATAACCCACTTTCCCATTTCCTGCTTTAAAATGCCTTTCTCAGCTTCTCACCTTGCTCTTAGAAACATTTCTAGGAAATAGTAGTCACTGGAGAGAAAGAAGGCCTAAAGTTGCCCCTAACTGCTGACTGAATAGGGATGTATTCAGTGATTCTAAGAACATCTGTTCATTTATCCTGCGTACTCATAAATTCTTACAGAAGTTCCTGAATTGGCCATTTGAACTGTTTGCATCGTTTTATAGGTAAAAACCAGATTTGGGAGCTGCCCCAGAAAGAGTCTATATAAGAATTTTCAGCAACAATTAGAAGTCAATGGAACATGTCAGTGTTACATTATCATCTAACACTTTAATGAAGTGAACAAAGGGAACCTGTAGAAGCTGAACACACCAAAAACCAAATGGTGAACGTTTACCAAGGACAAGGGCCCTCCAGCAGCATCTTACCTTGGAGCCAGTCTCTGAAGTAGTGCAGCCACATTTTGGGAAGCTGTTTATTTTCTTCCAACATGACATACTTCACATTACTGAAACTCTTATGAAGGTTGTAAAGTAAGTGCTGGATATTGGGGTAGTCTGCCTTCTGAGTGACTATATACATGTTGTAGAAAGAGAAGTATTTGAACTGTGCAGCAATAAAGTCATATTCTCTAGTTTCCCGAGGCACAATGTCTGTAAGGTCCAGCCCATCACGCACTCGGGTGGTCCCATAAAGGCTGACCCCCAGCAGGCCCAGGAAAAGGAAGATCACCACGACCTGCAACAGAATAAGGGGCCCGAGATCAGACCCGGAGGAACATAACCGACTCTCCCTTGACAAAGATGAGCTGTTTGGTTTATACCTCACTCTTAAACATCACACTATCCGGATGTACAGTGTAGGGGTCGTTTTCCCAGAGGAAAAAACATAAAATCATGGTAATTTTGCTTTTTTTTTTTTTTTTTGGCGGTACACAGGCCTCTCACTGCTGTGGCCTCTCCCGTTGCGGAGCACAGGCTCCGGGCGTGCAGGCCCAGCGGCCATGGCTCACGGGCCCAGCCGCTGCGCGGCACGAGGGATCTTCCCGGACTGGGGCACGAACCCGTGTCCCCTGCATCGGCAGGCGGACTCTCAACCACTGCGCCACCAGGGAAGCCCGGTAATCGCATTTTTTAAACAAGCTCATTTAGAATAAAATCTTTAAAATGCAAGGAGTTGACGTAAATTGAAAGAAACATTTGCCACATAGAGATGCACTCCTGTAGAAGATGAGCTCATTAAAATGGCCTCGAGCTCTAAATGGACTGACTGGTTAGGAGGCCTGAAATACATCACATCTGAGGAAGCAATCGGATGAATTCCAAAGGCGCCTGCTCTGTTATTTTTTGCAGACAGTAGGAGTCTTCTGTTTTGGTAATTACCTTGGCTTTTGGTTTCAAGAGGAAAGGGGCATAGTGCTTCTCGGCAAAAGATGAGAGTGTCCACCTGCTGCAGGGGGGCTCAAGGCAGTGGAGGCTAGAGTCAGAGAACTGGGAGAGCAGGTCCCTCGTGGAGCTGGTGCTCTCGGGGCTCTGGCAGCTGAGCGTGTCCTGGGCCACGGTGACGGGCTGCACGGAGATCTCGGAGCGCGGCTCGGCAGTGGTGTAGTACACGTGCGTGTGGGGGTCATACTCTGTGCGAAGCTGCACCGTAGACTGCATGGTGATCTGGGTTTCGTGGGCGAAGCTGTGGCTGCTGTAGGGGGGCGGGGGGCTGTAGCGGGTGTTATTGTGAGTCTCTGTGTAGGCCTGGGGTTCAACCTGAATCACTCTGCTGACACAGGGGCTGAAAGAGGGGGAAATGTGTTGGAATGGTACACCGAAACAGGGAAACGGTGCTTCCATTTCTGCCAATGACTGACATTATTCACTTTACACAGCTCTGACTTAGGAGCAAAACATAGCACGGAACTCCACAAACACCACCCGGTTTATCTATTCGGACACAGACATGAGTCAATCAAAGGAGGCCAAATGGATGGTTGATCCTGAATTTGGCTGACAAAAATCAAGTTACATGCCGATGAACCTCTCAATGCATAATTCCTTTAAAAAAAAAAACCCAAAACCAAACCACCCAAAGGGTGATATGTTTTCCAGATAGTGGTTTTCAACCTTCGTTCTGCCCTAATCCATAGAGATACAACACATTCCCAACAATCAGCAATACTGGTGTGTGGTAAACAACGATCATGTGTATCACAACCTCGGGGCTGTAAGAATGTTCAGTTGAGGGAGGGGAGAACCCCAGTGACTCCGATGTCCCCCAGAGGAAGCATCCTCTGTCCGTTATCTCCCCTGCGTTCAGCACACTGTTAACTACGCTTCCTTCTAAGTTCACAGACTGAAAATTTCTCTGAACATTACCACTCTGCTCCCGACAAATAAAGGCCACAGGGGCCAGAAAATGTACCTTGTAAAACAGCAGAAAATATCCAATCTCCTGTCCTCACGTCGATACAAATCCATGCTGAGAATTGCAGGAAAAATCAGCAAAACCATAGCAAAATTGAATACCACTACTACAGCCGCCTGGGAGAAAAAAAAAAAAATGTAGAGGTCACTAATACATTTCCTCCCAGTCAGAGGACTGCTTTGAAAATAAAGATGCTTTAAACAAAATCTTTCTTTCACTTTCCTAACTGAGGTGTTTAAGCCTGAAATAGATGCTGGAGTTTCTCATCACTTTGCTTCTCGTCCTTCATTAAGAGACCATTTGACTAGAATAGAGGCCCCCATCATTCCTTTCCATCTCTAATAATTCCATGAGCCCACAGGGTACAAACACAGGAACTAAACTAAACCAAACTGACAAAAGCAGAACAGAGAATATGCTTGAAATGTTTTACTTTAAGATAAAAAGAAACATTTTCCTCTTAGAACATTTCTAAGAGTTCACGTAGCCCTGATTTTACACTTAGAAAATTTATACATAAAGTGGATCGAGTATATCCAAATGTCACCTTTAAAACACAAAATAAAAATTCAAACACGTCCCCCGAGGTTTTTAATAGGCACATTCCAAATAGCCTCTGGAGTAGCCTGTGGGGTGTGCGAGCGCAGTAACATAAAAGGTCAAGGAGAGTTAAGCAGAAATTCCTGTGTGTGATTCTAGTATGCAGAATAAATAAGTACGGATTCAAAAGTCACTCCATAACCTAGAATAAACACAGGGCTAGATTCTGTAGCGCTTTGGCAAATCTCCTGCTGACCTAGTAAAAATTACACAATTGGGCTGTTAATAGGGGGAAAGTCAACAGAGGACAGTTGAAAGGGCTCTCCCGTACAGAAAGGCATGGAAAGCAGCAGCATGATGAAAAATGCAACTGGAGTGCTAAGTAACCAAGAAATCGTCAGAAAGTTTTTTTGAAAAATAAAAACTCTT